>NW_027248949.1:663055-1326110 GCF_036711975.1 Onthophagus taurus
GAGCAGAATACAGAAAAACTTTTACTACAAAAGTTGTAGCAAATTGTGCCCTTAACACAATGGTCTGTAACTTTTTTGCTCCCAGATGCACCAATGCGGAGATTTTTTCAAGAATGTGGAAATTACAAGAGTGTTGAAAAAAAACGGTATCCGGAGCAGAATACAGAAAAACTTTTACTGCAAAAGTTGTAGCAAATTGTGCCCTTAACACAATGGTCTGTAACTTTTTTGCTCCCAGATGCACCAATGCGGAGATTTTTTCAAGAATGTGGAAATTACAAGAGTGTTGAAAAAAAACGGTATCCGGAGCAGAATACAGAAAAACTTTTACTACAAAAGTTGTAGCAAATTGTGCCCTTAACACAATGGTCTGTAACTTTTTTGCTCCCAGATGCATCAATACGGAGAATTTTTCAAAAATGTGGAAATTACAAGAGTGTTGAAAAAAACGGTATCCGGAGCAGAATACAGAAAAACTTTTACAAGAAAAGTTGTAGCAAATTGTGCCCTTAACACAATGGTCTGTAACTTTTTTGCTCCCAGATGCATCAATGGGGAGAATTTTTGAAAAATGTGCAAATTACAAGAGTGTTGAAAAAAAACGGTATCCGGAGCAGAATACAGAAAAACTTTTACTACAAAAGTTGTAGCAAATTGTGCCCTTAACACAATGGTCTGTTACTTCTTTGCTCCCAGATGCATCAATGTGGAGAATTTTTGAAAAATGTGCAAATTACAAGAGTGTTGAAAAAAACGGTATCCGGAGCAGAATACAGAAAAACTTTTACAAGAAAAGTTGTAGCAAATTGTGCCCTTAACACAATGGTCTGTAACTTTTTTGCTCCCAGATGCATCAATGGGGAGAATTTTTGAAAAATGTGCAAATTACAAGAGTGTTGAAAAAAAACGGTATCCGGAGCAGAATACAGAAAAACTTTTACTACAAAAGTTGTAGCAAATTGTGCCCTTAACACAATGGTCTGTAACTTTTTTGCTCCCAGATGCATCAATGGGGAGAATTTTTGAAAAATGTGCAAATTACAAGAGTGTTGAAAAAAAACGGTATCCGGAGCAGAATACAGAAAAACTTTTACTACAAAAGTTGTAGCAAATTGTGCCCTTAACACAATGGTCTGTAACTTTTTTGCTCCCAGATGCATCAATGGGGAGAATTTTTGAAAAATGTGCAAATTACAAGAGTGTTGAAAAAAAACGGTATCCGGAGCAGAATACAGAAAAACTTTTACTACAAAAGTTGTAGCAAATTGTGCCCTTAACACAATGGTCTGTAACTTTTTTGCTCCCAGATGCACCAATGCGGAGATTTTTTCAAGAATGTGGAAATTACAAGAGTGTTGAAAAAAAACGGTATCCGGAGCAGAATACAGAAAAACTTTTACTGCAAAAGTTGTAGCAAATTGTGCCCTTAACACAATGGTCTGTTACTTCTTTGCTCCCAGATGCATCAATGTGGAGAATTTTTGAAAAATGTGCAAATTACAAGAGTGTTGAAAAAAAACGGTATCCGGAGCAGAATACAGAAAAACTTTTACAAGAAAAGTTGTAGCAAATTGTGCCCTTAACACAATGGTCTGTAACTTTTTTGCTCCCAGATGCATCAATGGGGAGAATTTTTGAAAAATGTGCAAATTACAAGAGTGTTGAAAAAAAACGGTATCCGGAGCAGAATACAGAAAAACTTTTACTACAAAAGTTGTAGCAAATTGTGCCCTTAACACAATGGTCTGTAACTTTTTTGCTCCCAGATGCATCAATGGGGAGAATTTTTGAAAAATGTGCAAATTACAAGAGTGTTGAAAAAAAACGGTATCCGGAGCAGAATACAGAAAAACTTTTACTACAAAAGTTGTAGCAAATTGTGCCCTTAACACAATGGTCTGTAACTTTTTTGCTCCCAGATGCATCAATGGGGAGAATTTTTGAAAAATGTGCAAATTACAAGAGTGTTGAAAAAAAACGGTATCCGGAGCAGAATACAGAAAAACTTTTACTACAAAAGTTGTAGCAAATTGTGCCCTTAACACAATGGTCTGTAACTTTTTTGCTCCCAGATGCATCAATACGGAGAATTTTTGAAAAATGTGCAAATTACAAGAGTGTTGAAAAAAAACGGTATCCGGAGCAGAATACAGAAAAACTTTTACTACAAAAGTTGTAGCAAATTGTGCCCTTAACACAATGGTCTGTAACTTTTTTGCTCCCAGATGCACCAATGCGGAGATTTTTTCAAGAATGTGGAAATTACAAGAGTGTTGAAAAAAAACGGTATCCGGAGCAGAATACAGAAAAACTTTTACTGCAAAAGTTGTAGCAAATTGTGCCCTTAACACAATGGTCTGTTACTTCTTTGCTCCCAGATGCATCAATGTGGAGAATTTTTGAAAAATGTGCAAATTACAAGAGTGTTGAAAAAAAACGGTATCCGGAGCAGAATACAGAAAAACTTTTACAAGAAAAGTTGTAGCAAATTGTGCCCTTAACACAATGGTCTGTAACTTTTTTGCTCCCAGATGCATCAATGGGGAGAATTTTTGAAAAATGTGCAAATTACAAGAGTGTTGAAAAAAAACGGTATCCGGAGCAGAATACAGAAAAACTTTTACTACAAAAGTTGTAGCAAATTGTGCCCTTAACACAATGGTCTGTAACTTTTTTGCTCCCAGATGCATCAATGGGGAGAATTTTTGAAAAATGTGCAAATTACAAGAGTGTTGAAAAAAAACGGTATCCGGAGCAGAATACAGAAAAACTTTTACTACAAAAGTTGTAGCAAATTGTGCCCTTAACACAATGGTCTGTTACTTCTTTGCTCCCAGATGCATCAATGTGGAGAATTTTTGAAAAATGTGCAAATTACAAGAGTGTTGAAAAAAAACGGTATCCGGAGCAGAATACAGAAAAACTTTTACTACAAAAGTTGTAGCAAATTGTGCCCTTAACACAATGGTCTGTAACTTTTTTGCTCCCAGATGCATCAATGGGGAGAATTTTTGAAAAATGTGCAAATTACAAGAGTGTTGAAAAAAAACGGTATCCGGAGCAGAATACAGAAAAACTTTTACTACAAAAGTTGTAGCAAATTGTGCCCTTAACACAATGGTCTGTAACTTTTTTGCTCCCAGATGCATCAATGGGGAGAATTTTTGAAAAATGTGCAAATTACAAGAGTGTTGAAAAAAAACGGTATCCGGAGCAGAATACAGAAAAACTTTTACTACAAAAGTTGTAGCAAATTGTGCCCTTAACACAATGGTCTGTAACTTTTTTGCTCCCAGATGCATCAATACGGAGAATTTTTGAAAAATGTGCAAATTACAAGAGTGTTGAAAAAAAACGGTATCCGGAGCAGAATACAGAAAAACTTTTACTACAAAAGTTGTAGCAAATTGTGCCCTTAACACAATGGTCTGTAACTTTTTTGCTCCCAGATGCACCAATGCGGAGATTTTTTCAAGAATGTGGAAATTACAAGAGTGTTGAAAAAAAACGGTATCCGGAGCAGAATACAGAAAAACTTTTACTGCAAAAGTTGTAGCAAATTGTGCCCTTAACACAATGGTCTGTTACTTCTTTGCTCCCAGATGCATCAATGTGGAGAATTTTTGAAAAATGTGCAAATTACAAGAGTGTTGAAAAAAAACGGTATCCGGAGCAGAATACAGAAAAACTTTTACAACAAAAGTTGTAGCAAATTGTGCCCTTAACACAATGGTCTGTAACTTTTTTGCTCCCAGATGCATCAATGGGGAGAATTTTTGAAAAATGTGCAAATTACAAGAGTGTTGAAAAAAAACGGTATCCGGAGCAGAATACAGAAAAACTTTTACTACAAAAGTTGTAGCAAATTGTGCCCTTAACACAATGGTCTGTAACTTTTTTGCTCCCAGATGCATCAATGGGGAGAATTTTTGAAAAATGTGCAAATTACAAGAGTGTTGAAAAAAAACGGTATCCGGAGCAGAATACAGAAAAACTTTTACTACAAAAGTTGTAGCAAATTGTGCCCTTAACACAATGGTCTGTAACTTTTTTGCTCCCAGATGCATCAATGGGGAGAATTTTTGAAAAATGTGCAAATTACAAGAGTGTTGAAAAAAAACGGTATCCGGAGCAGAATACAGAAAAACTTTTACTACAAAAGTTGTAGCAAATTGTGCCCTTAACACAATGGTCTGTAACTTTTTTGCTCCCAGATGCATCAATGGGGAGAATTTTTGAAAAATGTGCAAATTACAAGAGTGTTGAAAAAAAACGGTATCCGGAGCAGAATACAGAAAAACTTTTACTACAAAAGTTGTAGCAAATTGTGCCCTTAACACAATGGTCTGTAACTTTTTTGCTCCCAGATGCATCAATACGGAGAATTTTTGAAAAATGTGCAAATTACAAGAGTGTTGAAAAAAAACGGTATCCGGAGCAGAATACAGAAAAACTTTTACTACAAAAGTTGTAGCAAATTGTGCCCTTAACACAATGGTCTGTAACTTTTTTGCTCCCAGATGCACCAATGCGGAGATTTTTTCAAGAATGTGGAAATTACAAGAGTGTTGAAAAAAAACGGTATCCGGAGCAGAATACAGAAAAACTTTTACTGCAAAAGTTGTAGCAAATTGTGCCCTTAACACAATGGTCTGTTACTTCTTTGCTCCCAGATGCATCAATGTGGAGAATTTTTGAAAAATGTGCAAATTACAAGAGTGTTGAAAAAAAACGGTATCCGGAGCAGAATACAGAAAAACTTTTACAAGAAAAGTTGTAGCAAATTGTGCCCTTAACACAATGGTCTGTAACTTTTTTGCTCCCAGATGCATCAATGGGGAGAATTTTTGAAAAATGTGCAAATTACAAGAGTGTTGAAAAAAAACGGTATCCGGAGCAGAATACAGAAAAACTTTTACTACAAAAGTTGTAGCAAATTGTGCCCTTAACACAATGGTCTGTAACTTTTTTGCTCCCAGATGCACCAATGCGGAGATTTTTTCAAGAATGTGGAAATTACAAGAGTGTTGAAAAAAAACGGTATCCGGAGCAGAATACAGAAAAACTTTTACTGCAAAAGTTGTAGCAAATTGTGCCCTTAACACAATGGTCTGTTACTTCTTTGCTCCCAGATGCATCAATGTGGAGAATTTTTGAAAAATGTGCAAATTACAAGAGTGTTGAAAAAAAACGGTATCCGGAGCAGAATACAGAAAAACTTTTACAAGAAAAGTTGTAGCAAATTGTGCCCTTAACACAATGGTCTGTAACTTTTTTGCTCCCAGATGCATCAATGGGGAGAATTTTTGAAAAATGTGCAAATTACAAGAGTGTTGAAAAAAAACGGTATCCGGAGCAGAATACAGAAAAACTTTTACTACAAAAGTTGTAGCAAATTGTGCCCTTAACACAATGGTCTGTAACTTTTTTGCTCCCAGATGCATCAATACGGAGAATTTTTGAAAAATGTGCAAATTACAAGAGTGTTGAAAAAAAACGGTATCCGGAGCAGAATACAGAAAAACTTTTACTACAAAAGTTGTAGCAAATTGTGCCCTTAACACAATGGTCTGTAACTTTTTTGCTCCCAGATGCACCAATGCGGAGATTTTTTCAAGAATGTGGAAATTACAAGAGTGTTGAAAAAAAACGGTATCCGGAGCAGAATACAGAAAAACTTTTACTGCAAAAGTTGTAGCAAATTGTGCCCTTAACACAATGGTCTGTTACTTCTTTGCTCCCAGATGCATCAATGTGGAGAATTTTTGAAAAATGTGCAAATTACAAGAGTGTTGAAAAAAAACGGTATCCGGAGCAGAATACAGAAAAACTTTTACAAGAAAAGTTGTAGCAAATTGTGCCCTTAACACAATGGTCTGTAACTTTTTTGCTCCCAGATGCATCAATGGGGAGAATTTTTGAAAAATGTGCAAATTACAAGAGTGTTGAAAAAAAACGGTATCCGGAGCAGAATACAGAAAAACTTTTACTACAAAAGTTGTAGCAAATTGTGCCCTTAACACAATGGTCTGTAACTTTTTTGCTCCCAGATGCATCAATACGGAGAATTTTTCAAAAATGTGGAAATTACAAGAGTGTTGAAAAAAACGGTATCCGGAGCAGAATACAGAAAAACTTTTACAAGAAAAGTAGTAGCAAATTGTGCCCTTAACACAATGGTCTGTAACTTTTTTGCTCCCAGATGCATCAATGGGGAGAATTTTTGAAAAATGTGCAAATTACAAGAGTGTTGAAAAAAAACGGTATCCGGAGCAGAATACAGAAAAACTTTTACTACAAAAGTTGTAGCAAATTGTGCCCTTAACACAATGGTCTGTAACTTTTTTGCTCCCAGATGCATCAATACGGAGAATTTTTCAAAAATGTGGAAATTACAAGAGTGTTGAAAAAAACGGTATCCGGAGCAGAATACAGAAAAACTTTTACAAGAAAAGTTGTAGCAAATTGTGCCCTTAACACAATGGTCTGTAACTTTTTTGCTCCCAGATGCATCAATGGGGAGAATTTTTGAAAAATGTGCAAATTACAAGAGTGTTGAAAAAAAACGGTATCCGGAGCAGAATACAGAAAAACTTTTACTACAAAAGTTGTAGCAAATTGTGCCCTTAACACAATGGTCTGTTACTTCTTTGCTCCCAGATGCATCAATGTGGAGAATTTTTGAAAAATGTGCAAATTACAAGAGTGTTGAAAAAAAACGGTATCCGGAGCAGAATACAGAAAAACTTTTACAAGAAAAGTTGTAGCAAATTGTGCCCTTAACACAATGGTCTGTAACTTTTTTGCTCCCAGATGCATCAATGGGGAGAATTTTTGAAAAATGTGCAAATTACAAGAGTGTTGAAAAAAAACGGTATCCGGAGCAGAATACAGAAAAACTTTTACAAGAAAAGTAGTAGCAAATTGTGCCCTTAACACAATGGTCTGTAACTTTTTTGCTCCCAGATGCATCAATGGGGAGAATTTTTGAAAAATGTGCAAATTACAAGAGTGTTGAAAAAAAACGGTATCCGGAGCAGAATACAGAAAAACTTTTACTACAAAAGTTGTAGCAAATTGTGCCCTTAACACAATGGTCTGTAACTTTTTTGCTCCCAGATGCATCAATACGGAGAATTTTTGAAAAATGTGCAAATTACAAGAGTGTTGAAAAAAAACGGTATCCGGAGCAGAATACAGAAAAACTTTTACTACAAAAGTTGTAGCAAATTGTGCCCTTAACACAATGGTCTGTAACTTTTTTGCTCCCAGATGCACCAATGCGGAGATTTTTTCAAGAATGTGGAAATTACAAGAGTGTTGAAAAAAAACGGTATCCGGAGCAGAATACAGAAAAACTTTTACTGCAAAAGTTGTAGCAAATTGTGCCCTTAACACAATGGTCTGTTACTTCTTTGCTCCCAGATGCATCAATGTGGAGAATTTTTGAAAAATGTGCAAATTACAAGAGTGTTGAAAAAAAACGGTATCCGGAGCAGAATACAGAAAAACTTTTACAAGAAAAGTTGTAGCAAATTGTGCCCTTAACACAATGGTCTGTAACTTTTTTGCTCCCAGATGCATCAATGGGGAGAATTTTTGAAAAATGTGCAAATTACAAGAGTGTTGAAAAAAAACGGTATCCGGAGCAGAATACAGAAAAACTTTTACTACAAAAGTTGTAGCAAATTGTGCCCTTAACACAATGGTCTGTAACTTTTTTGCTCCCAGATGCATCAATACGGAGAATTTTTCAAAAATGTGGAAATTACAAGAGTGTTGAAAAAAACGGTATCCGGAGCAGAATACAGAAAAACTTTTACAAGAAAAGTAGTAGCAAATTGTGCCCTTAACACAATGGTCTGTAACTTTTTTGCTCCCAGATGCATCAATGGGGAGAATTTTTGAAAAATGTGCAAATTACAAGAGTGTTGAAAAAAAACGGTATCCGGAGCAGAATACAGAAAAACTTTTACTACAAAAGTTGTAGCAAATTGTGCCCTTAACACAATGGTCTGTAACTTTTTTGCTCCCAGATGCATCAATACGGAGAATTTTTCAAAAATGTGGAAATTACAAGAGTGTTGAAAAAAACGGTATCCGGAGCAGAATACAGAAAAACTTTTACAAGAAAAGTTGTAGCAAATTGTGCCCTTAACACAATGGTCTGTAACTTTTTTGCTCCCAGATGCATCAATGGGGAGAATTTTTGAAAAATGTGCAAATTACAAGAGTGTTGAAAAAAAACGGTATCCGGAGCAGAATACAGAAAAACTTTTACTACAAAAGTTGTAGCAAATTGTGCCCTTAACACAATGGTCTGTTACTTCTTTGCTCCCAGATGCATCAATGTGGAGAATTTTTGAAAAATGTGCAAATTACAAGAGTGTTGAAAAAAAACGGTATCCGGAGCAGAATACAGAAAAACTTTTACAAGAAAAGTTGTAGCAAATTGTGCCCTTAACACAATGGTCTGTAACTTTTTTGCTCCCAGATGCATCAATGGGGAGAATTTTTGAAAAATGTGCAAATTACAAGAGTGTTGAAAAAAAACGGTATCCGGAGCAGAATACAGAAAAACTTTTACAAGAAAAGTAGTAGCAAATTGTGCCCTTAACACAATGGTCTGTAACTTTTTTGCTCCCAGATGCATCAATGGGGAGAATTTTTGAAAAATGTGCAAATTACAAGAGTGTTGAAAAAAAACGGTATCCGGAGCAGAATACAGAAAAACTTTTACTACAAAAGTTGTAGCAAATTGTGCCCTTAACACAATGGTCTGTAACTTTTTTGCTCCCAGATGCATCAATACGGAGAATTTTTCAAAAATGTGGAAATTACAAGAGTGTTGAAAAAAACGGTATCCGGAGCAGAATACAGAAAAACTTTTACAAGAAAAGTTGTAGCAAATTGTGCCCTTAACACAATGGTCTGTAACTTTTTTGCTCCCAGATGCATCAATGGGGAGAATTTTTGAAAAATGTGCAAATTACAAGAGTGTTGAAAAAAAACGGTATCCGGAGCAGAATACAGAAAAACTTTTACTACAAAAGTTGTAGCAAATTGTGCCCTTAACACAATGGTCTGTTACTTCTTTGCTCCCAGATGCATCAATGTGGAGAATTTTTGAAAAATGTGCAAATTACAAGAGTGTTGAAAAAAAACGGTATCCGGAGCAGAATACAGAAAAACTTTTACAAGAAAAGTTGTAGCAAATTGTGCCCTTAACACAATGGTCTGTAACTTTTTTGCTCCCAGATGCATCAATGGGGAGAATTTTTGAAAAATGTGCAAATTACAAGAGTGTTGAAAAAAAACGGTATCCGGAGCAGAATACAGAAAAACTTTTACTACAAAAGTTGTAGCAAATTGTGCCCTTAACACAATGGTCTGTAACTTTTTTGCTCCCAGATGCATCAATGGGGAGAATTTTTGAAAAATGTGCAAATTACAAGAGTGTTGAAAAAAAACGGTATCCGGAGCAGAATACAGAAAAACTTTTACTACAAAAGTTGTAGCAAATTGTGCCCTTAACACAATGGTCTGTAACTTTTTTGCTCCCAGATGCATCAATGGGGAGAATTTTTGAAAAATGTGCAAATTACAAGAGTGTTGAAAAAAAACGGTATCCGGAGCAGAATACAGAAAAACTTTTACTACAAAAGTTGTAGCAAATTGTGCCCTTAACACAATGGTCTGTAACTTTTTTGCTCCCAGATGCACCAATGCGGAGATTTTTTCAAGAATGTGGAAATTACAAGAGTGTTGAAAAAAAACGGTATCCGGAGCAGAATACAGAAAAACTTTTACTGCAAAAGTTGTAGCAAATTGTGCCCTTAACACAATGGTCTGTTACTTCTTTGCTCCCAGATGCATCAATGTGGAGAATTTTTGAAAAATGTGCAAATTACAAGAGTGTTGAAAAAAAACGGTATCCGGAGCAGAATACAGAAAAACTTTTACAAGAAAAGTTGTAGCAAATTGTGCCCTTAACACAATGGTCTGTAACTTTTTTGCTCCCAGATGCATCAATGGGGAGAATTTTTGAAAAATGTGCAAATTACAAGAGTGTTGAAAAAAAACGGTATCCGGAGCAGAATACAGAAAAACTTTTACTACAAAAGTTGTAGCAAATTGTGCCCTTAACACAATGGTCTGTAACTTTTTTGCTCCCAGATGCACCAATGCGGAGATTTTTTCAAGAATGTGGAAATTACAAGAGTGTTGAAAAAAAACGGTATCCGGAGCAGAATACAGAAAAACTTTTACTGCAAAAGTTGTAGCAAATTGTGCCCTTAACACAATGGTCTGTTACTTCTTTGCTCCCAGATGCATCAATGTGGAGAATTTTTGAAAAATGTGCAAATTACAAGAGTGTTGAAAAAAAAACGGTATCCGGAGCAGAATACAGAAAAACTTTTACAAGAAAAGTTGTAGCAAATTGTGCCCTTAACACAATGGTCTGTAACTTTTTTGCTCCCAGATGCATCAATGGGGAGAATTTTTGAAAAATGTGCAAATTACAAGAGTGTTGAAAAAAAACGGTATCCGGAGCAGAATACAGAAAAACTTTTACTACAAAAGTTGTAGCAAATTGTGCCCTTAACACAATGGTCTGTAACTTTTTTGCTCCCAGATGCATCAATGGGGAGAATTTTTGAAAAATGTGCAAATTACAAGAGTGTTGAAAAAAAACGGTATCCGGAGCAGAATACAGAAAAACTTTTACTACAAAAGTTGTAGCAAATTGTGCCCTTAACACAATGGTCTGTAACTTTTTTGCTCCCAGATGCACCAATGCGGAGATTTTTTCAAGAATGTGGAAATTACAAGAGTGTTGAAAAAAAACGGTATCCGGAGCAGAATACAGAAAAACTTTTACTGCAAAAGTTGTAGCAAATTGTGCCCTTAACACAATGGTCTGTTACTTCTTTGCTCCCAGATGCATCAATGTGGAGAATTTTTGAAAAATGTGCAAATTACAAGAGTGTTGAAAAAAAACGGTATCCGGAGCAGAATACAGAAAAACTTTTACAAGAAAAGTTGTAGCAAATTGTGCCCTTAACACAATGGTCTGTAACTTTTTTGCTCCCAGATGCATCAATGGGGAGAATTTTTGAAAAATGTGCAAATTACAAGAGTGTTGAAAAAAAACGGTATCCGGAGCAGAATACAGAAAAACTTTTACTACAAAAGTTGTAGCAAATTGTGCCCTTAACACAATGGTCTGTAACTTTTTTGCTCCCAGATGCACCAATGCGGAGATTTTTTCAAGAATGTGGAAATTACAAGAGTGTTGAAAAAAAACGGTATCCGGAGCAGAATACAGAAAAACTTTTACTGCAAAAGTTGTAGCAAATTGTGCCCTTAACACAATGGTCTGTTACTTCTTTGCTCCCAGATGCATCAATGTGGAGAATTTTTGAAAAATGTGCAAATTACAAGAGTGTTGAAAAAAAAACGGTATCCGGAGCAGAATACAGAAAAACTTTTACAAGAAAAGTTGTAGCAAATTGTGCCCTTAACACAATGGTCTGTAACTTTTTTGCTCCCAGATGCATCAATGGGGAGAATTTTTGAAAAATGTGCAAATTACAAGAGTGTTGAAAAAAAACGGTATCCGGAGCAGAATACAGAAAAACTTTTACTACAAAAGTTGTAGCAAATTGTGCCCTTAACACAATGGTCTGTAACTTTTTTGCTCCCAGATGCATCAATACGGAGAATTTTTCAAAAATGTGGAAATTACAAGAGTGTTGAAAAAAACGGTATCCGGAGCAGAATACAGAAAAACTTTTACAAGAAAAGTAGTAGCAAATTGTGCCCTTAACACAATGGTCTGTAACTTTTTTGCTCCCAGATGCATCAATGGGGAGAATTTTTGAAAAATGTGCAAATTACAAGAGTGTTGAAAAAAAACGGTATCCGGAGCAGAATACAGAAAAACTTTTACTACAAAAGTTGTAGCAAATTGTGCCCTTAACACAATGGTCTGTAACTTTTTTGCTCCCAGATGCATCAATACGGAGAATTTTTCAAAAATGTGGAAATTACAAGAGTGTTGAAAAAAACGGTATCCGGAGCAGAATACAGAAAAACTTTTACAAGAAAAGTTGTAGCAAATTGTGCCCTTAACACAATGGTCTGTAACTTTTTTGCTCCCAGATGCATCAATGGGGAGAATTTTTGAAAAATGTGCAAATTACAAGAGTGTTGAAAAAAAACGGTATCCGGAGCAGAATACAGAAAAACTTTTACTACAAAAGTTGTAGCAAATTGTGCCCTTAACACAATGGTCTGTTACTTCTTTGCTCCCAGATGCATCAATGTGGAGAATTTTTGAAAAATGTGCAAATTACAAGAGTGTTGAAAAAAAACGGTATCCGGAGCAGAATACAGAAAAACTTTTACAAGAAAAGTTGTAGCAAATTGTGCCCTTAACACAATGGTCTGTAACTTTTTTGCTCCCAGATGCATCAATGGGGAGAATTTTTGAAAAATGTGCAAATTACAAGAGTGTTGAAAAAAAACGGTATCCGGAGCAGAATACAGAAAAACTTTTACTACAAAAGTTGTAGCAAATTGTGCCCTTAACACAATGGTCTGTAACTTTTTTGCTCCCAGATGCATCAATGGGGAGAATTTTTGAAAAATGTGCAAATTACAAGAGTGTTGAAAAAAAACGGTATCCGGAGCAGAATACAGAAAAACTTTTACTACAAAAGTTGTAGCAAATTGTGCCCTTAACACAATGGTCTGTAACTTTTTTGCTCCCAGATGCATCAATGGGGAGAATTTTTGAAAAATGTGCAAATTACAAGAGTGTTGAAAAAAAACGGTATCCGGAGCAGAATACAGAAAAACTTTTACTACAAAAGTTGTAGCAAATTGTGCCCTTAACACAATGGTCTGTAACTTTTTTGCTCCCAGATGCACCAATGCGGAGATTTTTTCAAGAATGTGGAAATTACAAGAGTGTTGAAAAAAAACGGTATCCGGAGCAGAATACAGAAAAACTTTTACTGCAAAAGTTGTAGCAAATTGTGCCCTTAACACAATGGTCTGTTACTTCTTTGCTCCCAGATGCATCAATGTGGAGAATTTTTGAAAAATGTGCAAATTACAAGAGTGTTGAAAAAAAACGGTATCCGGAGCAGAATACAGAAAAACTTTTACAAGAAAAGTTGTAGCAAATTGTGCCCTTAACACAATGGTCTGTAACTTTTTTGCTCCCAGATGCATCAATGGGGAGAATTTTTGAAAAATGTGCAAATTACAAGAGTGTTGAAAAAAAACGGTATCCGGAGCAGAATACAGAAAAACTTTTACTACAAAAGTTGTAGCAAATTGTGCCCTTAACACAATGGTCTGTAACTTTTTTGCTCCCAGATGCATCAATGGGGAGAATTTTTGAAAAATGTGCAAATTACAAGAGTGTTGAAAAAAAACGGTATCCGGAGCAGAATACAGAAAAACTTTTACTACAAAAGTTGTAGCAAATTGTGCCCTTAACACAATGGTCTGTAACTTTTTTGCTCCCAGATGCATCAATGGGGAGAATTTTTGAAAAATGTGCAAATTACAAGAGTGTTGAAAAAAAACGGTATCCGGAGCAGAATACAGAAAAACTTTTACTACAAAAGTTGTAGCAAATTGTGCCCTTAACACAATGGTCTGTAACTTTTTTGCTCCCAGATGCATCAATGGGGAGAATTTTTGAAAAATGTGCAAATTACAAGAGTGTTGAAAAAAAACGGTATCCGGAGCAGAATACAGAAAAACTTTTACTACAAAAGTTGTAGCAAATTGTGCCCTTAACACAATGGTCTGTAACTTTTTTGCTCCCAGATGCATCAATACGGAGAATTTTTCAAAAATGTGGAAATTACAAGAGTGTTGAAAAAAACGGTATCCGGAGCAGAATACAGAAAAACTTTTACAAGAAAAGTTGTAGCAAATTGTGCCCTTAACACAATGGTCTGTAACTTTTTTGCTCCCAGATGCATCAATGGGGAGAATTTTTGAAAAATGTGCAAATTACAAGAGTGTTGAAAAAAAACGGTATCCGGAGCAGAATACAGAAAAACTTTTACTACAAAAGTTGTAGCAAATTGTGCCCTTAACACAATGGTCTGTAACTTTTTTGCTCCCAGATGCACCAATGCGGAGATTTTTTCAAGAATGTGGAAATTACAAGAGTGTTGAAAAAAAACGGTATCCGGAGCAGAATACAGAAAAACTTTTACTGCAAAAGTTGTAGCAAATTGTGCCCTTAACACAATGGTCTGTTACTTCTTTGCTCCCAGATGCATCAATGTGGAGAATTTTTGAAAAATGTGCAAATTACAAGAGTGTTGAAAAAAAACGGTATCCGGAGCAGAATACAGAAAAACTTTTACAAGAAAAGTTGTAGCAAATTGTGCCCTTAACACAATGGTCTGTAACTTTTTTGCTCCCAGATGCATCAATGGGGAGAATTTTTGAAAAATGTGCAAATTACAAGAGTGTTGAAAAAAAACGGTATCCGGAGCAGAATACAGAAAAACTTTTACTACAAAAGTTGTAGCAAATTGTGCCCTTAACACAATGGTCTGTAACTTTTTTGCTCCCAGATGCATCAATGGGGAGAATTTTTGAAAAATGTGCAAATTACAAGAGTGTTGAAAAAAAACGGTATCCGGAGCAGAATACAGAAAAACTTTTACTACAAAAGTTGTAGCAAATTGTGCCCTTAACACAATGGTCTGTAACTTTTTTGCTCCCAGATGCACCAATGCGGAGATTTTTTCAAGAATGTGGAAATTACAAGAGTGTTGAAAAAAAACGGTATCCGGAGCAGAATACAGAAAAACTTTTACTGCAAAAGTTGTAGCAAATTGTGCCCTTAACACAATGGTCTGTTACTTCTTTGCTCCCAGATGCATCAATGTGGAGAATTTTTGAAAAATGTGCAAATTACAAGAGTGTTGAAAAAAAACGGTATCCGGAGCAGAATACAGAAAAACTTTTACAAGAAAAGTTGTAGCAAATTGTGCCCTTAACACAATGGTCTGTAACTTTTTTGCTCCCAGATGCATCAATGGGGAGAATTTTTGAAAAATGTGCAAATTACAAGAGTGTTGAAAAAAAACGGTATCCGGAGCAGAATACAGAAAAACTTTTACTACAACAGTTGTAGCAAATTGTGCCCTTAACACAATGGTCTGTAACTTTTTTGCTCCCAGATGCATCAATGGGGAGAATTTTTGAAAAATGTGCAAATTACAAGAGTGTTGAAAAAAAACGGTATCCGGAGCAGAATACAGAAAAACTTTTACTACAAAAGTTCTAGCAAATTGTGCCCTTAACACAATGGTCTGTAACTTTTTTGCTCCCAGATGCATCAATACGGAGAATTTTTCAAAAATGTGGAAATTACAAGAGTGTTGAAAAAAACGGTATCCGGAGCAGAATACAGAAAAACTTTTACAAGAAAAGTTGTAGCAAATTGTGCCCTTAACACAATGGTCTGTAACTTTTTTGCTCCCAGATGCATCAATGGGGAGAATTTTTGAAAAATGTGCAAATTACAAGAGTGTTGAAAAAAAACGGTATCCGGAGCAGAATACAGAAAAACTTTTACTACAAAAGTTGTAGCAAATTGTGCCCTTAACACAATGGTCTGTAACTTTTTTGCTCCCAGATGCATCAATGGGGAGAATTTTTGAAAAATGTGCAAATTACAAGAGTGTTGAAAAAAAACGGTATCCGGAGCAGAATACAGAAAAACTTTTACTACAAAAGTTGTAGCAAATTGTGCCCTTAACACAATGGTCTGTAACTTTTTTGCTCCCAGATGCATCAATACGGAGAATTTTTCAAAAATGTGGAAATTACAAGAGTGTTGAAAAAAACGGTATCCGGAGCAGAATACAGAAAAACTTTTACAAGAAAAGTTGTAGCAAATTGTGCCCTTAACACAATGGTCTGTAACTTTTTTGCTCCCAGATGCATCAATGGGGAGAATTTTTGAAAAATGTGCAAATTACAAGAGTGTTGAAAAAAAACGGTATCCGGAGCAGAATACAGAAAAACTTTTACTACAAAAGTTGTAGCAAATTGTGCCCTTAACACAATGGTCTGTAACTTTTTTGCTCCCAGATGCACCAATGCGGTGATTTTTTCAAGAATGTGGAAATTACAAGAGTGTTGAAAAAAAACGGTATCCGGAGCAGAATACAGAAAAACTTTTACTGCAAAAGTTGTAGCAAATTGTGCCCTTAACACAATGGTCTGTTACTTCTTTGCTCCCAGATGCATCAATGTGGAGAATTTTTGAAAAATGTGCAAATTACAAGAGTGTTGAAAAAAAACGGTATCCGGAGCAGAATACAGAAAAACTTTTACAAGAAAAGTTGTAGCAAATTGTGCCCTTAACACAATGGTCTGTAACTTTTTTGCTCCCAGATGCATCAATGGGGAGAATTTTTGAAAAATGTGCAAATTACAAGAGTGTTGAAAAAAAAACGGTATCCGGAGCAGAATACAGAAAAACTTTTACTACAAAAGTTGTAGCAAATTGTGCCCTTAATACAATGGTCTGTAACTTTTTTGCTCCCAGATGCATCAATGGGGAGAATTTTTGAAAAATGTGCAAATTACAAGAGTGTTGAAAAAAAACGGTATCCGGAGCAGAATACAGAAAAACTTTTACTACAAAAGTTGTAGCAAATTGTGCCCTTAACACAATGGTTTGTAACTTTTTTGCTCCCAGATGCACCAATGCGGAGATTTTTTCAAGAATGTGGAAATTACAAGAGTGTTGAAAAAAAACGGTATCCGGAGCAGAATACAGAAAAACTTTTACTGCAAAAGTTGTAGCAAATTGTGCCCTTAACACAATGGTCTGTTACTTCTTTGCTCCCAGATGCATCAATGTGGAGAATTTTTGAAAAATGTGCAAATTACAAGAGTGTTGAAAAAAAACGGTATCCGGAGCAGAATACAGAAAAACTTTTACAAGAAAAGTTGTAGCAAATTGTGCCCTTAACACAATGGTCTGTAACTTTTTTGCTCCCAGATGCATCAATGGGGAGAATTTTTGAAAAATGTGCAAATTACAAGAGTGTTGAAAAAAAACGGTATCCGGAGCAGAATACAGAAAAACTTTTACTACAAAAGTTGTAGCAAATTGTGCCCTTAACACAATGGTCTGTAACTTTTTTGCTCCCAGATGCATCAATGGGGAGAATTTTTGAAAAATGTGCAAATTACAAGAGTGTTGAAAAAAAACGGTATCCGGAGCAGAATACAGAAAAACTTTTACTACAAAAGTTGTAGCAAATTGTGCCCTTAACACAATGGTCTGTAACTTTTTTGCTCCCAGATGCATCAATGGGGAGAATTTTTGAAAAATGTGCAAATTACAAGAGTGTTGAAAAAAAACGGTATCCGGAGCAGAATACAGAAAAACTTTTACTACAAAAGTTGTAGCAAATTGTGCCCTTAACACAATGGTCTGTAACTTTTTTGGTCCCAGATGCATCAATGGGGAGAATTTTTGAAAAATGTGCAAATTACAAGAGTGTTGAAAAAAAACGGTATCCGGAGCAGAATACAGAAAAACTTTTACTACAAAAGTTGTAGCAAATTGTGCCCTTAACACAATGGTCTGTAACTTTTTTGCTCCCAGATGCATCAATACGGAGAATTTTTCAAAAATGTGGAAATTACAAGAGTGTTGAAAAAAACGGTATCCGGAGCAGAATACAGAAAAACTTTTACAAGAAAAGTTGTAGCAAATTGTGCCCTTAACACAATGGTCTGTAACTTTTTTGCTCCCAGATGCATCAATGGGGAGAATTTTTGAAAAATGTGCAAATTACAAGAGTGTTGAAAAAAAACGGTATCCGGAGCAGAATACAGAAAAACTTTTACTACAAAAGTTGTAGCAAATTGTGCCCTTAACACAATGGTCTGTAACTTTTTTGCTCCCAGATGCACCAATGCGGTGATTTTTTCAAGAATGTGGAAATTACAAGAGTGTTGAAAAAAAACGGTATCCGGAGCAGAATACAGAAAAACTTTTACTGCAAAAGTTGTAGCAAATTGTGCCCTTAACACAATGGTCTGTTACTTCTTTGCTCCCAGATGCATCAATGTGGAGAATTTTTGAAAAATGTGCAAATTACAAGAGTGTTGAAAAAAAACGGTATCCGGAGCAGAATACAGAAAAACTTTTACAAGAAAAGTTGTAGCAAATTGTGCCCTTAACACAATGGTCTGTAACTTTTTTGCTCCCAGATGCATCAATGGGGAGAATTTTTGAAAAATGTGCAAATTACAAGAGTGTTGAAAAAAAAACGGTATCCGGAGCAGAATACAGAAAAACTTTTACTACAAAAGTTGTAGCAAATTGTGCCCTTAACACAATGGTCTGTAACTTTTTTGCTCCCAGATGCATCAATGGGGAGAATTTTTGAAAAATGTGCAAATTACAAGAGTGTTGAAAAAAAACGGTATCCGGAGCAGAATACAGAAAAACTTTTACTACAAAAGTTGTAGCAAATTGTGCCCTTAACACAATGGTTTGTAACTTTTTTGCTCCCAGATGCACCAATGCGGAGATTTTTTCAAGAATGTGGAAATTACAAGAGTGTTGAAAAAAAACGGTATCCGGAGCAGAATACAGAAAAACTTTTACTGCAAAAGTTGTAGCAAATTGTGCCCTTAACACAATGGTCTGTTACTTCTTTGCTCCCAGATGCATCAATGTGGAGAATTTTTGAAAAATGTGCAAATTACAAGAGTGTTGAAAAAAAACGGTATCCGGAGCAGAATACAGAAAAACTTTTACAAGAAAAGTTGTAGCAAATTGTGCCCTTAACACAATGGTCTGTAACTTTTTTGCTCCCAGATGCATCAATGGGGAGAATTTTTGAAAAATGTGCAAATTACAAGAGTGTTGAAAAAAAACGGTATCCGGAGCAGAATACAGAAAAACTTTTACTACAAAAGTTGTAGCAAATTGTGCCCTTAACACAATGGTCTGTAACTTTTTTGCTCCCAGATGCATCAATGGGGAGAATTTTTGAAAAATGTGCAAATTACAAGAGTGTTGAAAAAAAACGGTATCCGGAGCAGAATACAGAAAAACTTTTACTACAAAAGTTCTAGCAAATTGTGCCCTTAACACAATGGTCTGTAACTTTTTTGCTCCCAGATGCATCAATACGGAGAATTTTTCAAAAATGTGGAAATTACAAGAGTGTTGAAAAAAACGGTATCCGGAGCAGAATACAGAAAAACTTTTACAAGAAAAGTTGTAGCAAATTGTGCCCTTAACACAATGGTCTGTAACTTTTTTGCTCCCAGATGCATCAATACGGAGAATTTTTCAAAAATGTGGAAATTACAAGAGTGT
This sequence comes from Onthophagus taurus, assembly GCF_036711975.1. Classification (NCBI taxonomy): domain Eukaryota; kingdom Metazoa; phylum Arthropoda; class Insecta; order Coleoptera; family Scarabaeidae; genus Onthophagus; species Onthophagus taurus. Next base: position 682,458 of record NW_027248949.1, read on the forward strand.
TGAAAAAAACGGTATCCGGAGCAGAATACAGAAAAACTTTTACAAGAAAAGTTGTAGCAAATTGTGCCCTTAACACAATGGTCTGTAACTTTTTTGCTCCCAGATGCATCAATGGGGAGAATTTTTGAAAAATGTGCAAATTACAAGAGTGTTGAAAAAAAACGGTATCCGGAGCAGAATACAGAAAAACTTTTACTACAAAAGTTGTAGCAAATTGTGCCCTTAACACAATGGTCTGTAACTTTTTTGCTCCCAGATGCACCAATGCGGTGATTTTTTCAAGAATGTGGAAATTACAAGAGTGTTGAAAAAAAACGGTATCCGGAGCAGAATACAGAAAAACTTTTACTGCAAAAGTTGTAGCAAATTGTGCCCTTAACACAATGGTCTGTTACTTCTTTGCTCCCAGATGCATCAATGTGGAGAATTTTTGAAAAATGTGCAAATTACAAGAGTGTTGAAAAAAAACGGTATCCGGAGCAGAATACAGAAAAACTTTTACAAGAAAAGTTGTAGCAAATTGTGCCCTTAACACAATGGTCTGTAACTTTTTTGCTCCCAGATGCATCAATGGGGAGAATTTTTGAAAAATGTGCAAATTACAAGAGTGTTGAAAAAAAAACGGTATCCGGAGCAGAATACAGAAAAACTTTTACTACAAAAGTTGTAGCAAATTGTGCCCTTAACACAATGGTCTGTAACTTTTTTGCTCCCAGATGCATCAATGGGGAGAATTTTTGAAAAATGTGCAAATTACAAGAGTGTTGAAAAAAAACGGTATCCGGAGCAGAATACAGAAAAACTTTTACTACAAAAGTTGTAGCAAATTGTGCCCTTAACACAATGGTTTGTAACTTTTTTGCTCCCAGATGCACCAATGCGGAGATTTTTTCAAGAATGTGGAAATTACAAGAGTGTTGAAAAAAAACGGTATCCGGAGCAGAATACAGAAAAACTTTTACTGCAAAAGTTGTAGCAAATTGTGCCCTTAACACAATGGTCTGTTACTTCTTTGCTCCCAGATGCATCAATGTGGAGAATTTTTGAAAAATGTGCAAATTACAAGAGTGTTGAAAAAAAACGGTATCCGGAGCAGAATACAGAAAAACTTTTACAAGAAAAGTTGTAGCAAATTGTGCCCTTAACACAATGGTCTGTAACTTTTTTGCTCCCAGATGCATCAATGGGGAGAATTTTTGAAAAATGTGCAAATTACAAGAGTGTTGAAAAAAAACGGTATCCGGAGCAGAATACAGAAAAACTTTTACTACAAAAGTTGTAGCAAATTGTGCCCTTAACACAATGGTCTGTAACTTTTTTGCTCCCAGATGCATCAATGGGGAGAATTTTTGAAAAATGTGCAAATTACAAGAGTGTTGAAAAAAAACGGTATCCGGAGCAGAATACAGAAAAACTTTTACTACAAAAGTTCTAGCAAATTGTGCCCTTAACACAATGGTCTGTAACTTTTTTGCTCCCAGATGCATCAATACGGAGAATTTTTCAAAAATGTGGAAATTACAAGAGTGTTGAAAAAAACGGTATCCGGAGCAGAATACAGAAAAACTTTTACAAGAAAAGTTGTAGCAAATTGTGCCCTTAACACAATGGTCTGTAACTTTTTTGCTCCCAGATGCATCAATGGGGAGAATTTTTGAAAAATGTGCAAATTACAAGAGTGTTGAAAAAAAACGGTATCCGGAGCAGAATACAGAAAAACTTTTACTACAAAAGTTGTAGCAAATTGTGCCCTTAACACAATGGTCTGTAACTTTTTTGCTCCCAGATGCATCAATACGGAGAATTTTTCAAAAATGTGGAAATTACAAGAGTGTTGAAAAAAACGGTATCCGGAGCAGAATACAGAAAAACTTTTACAAGAAAAGTTGTAGCAAATTGTGCCCTTAACACAATGGTCTGTAACTTTTTTGCTCCCAGATGCATCAATGGGGAGAATTTTTGAAAAATGTGCAAATTACAAGAGTGTTGAAAAAAAACGGTATCCGGAGCAGAATACAGAAAAACTTTTACTACAAAAGTTGTAGCAAATTGTGCCCTTAACACAATGGTCTGTAACTTTTTTGCTCCCAGATGCACCAATGCGGTGATTTTTTCAAGAATGTGGAAATTACAAGAGTGTTGAAAAAAAACGGTATCCGGAGCAGAATACAGAAAAACTTTTACTGCAAAAGTTGTAGCAAATTGTGCCCTTAACACAATGGTCTGTAACTTTTTTGCTCCCAGATGCACCAATGCGGAGATTTTTTCAAGAATGTGGAAATTACAAGAGTGTTGAAAAAAAACGGTATCCGGAGCAGAATACAGAAAAACTTTTACTGCAAAAGTTGTAGCAAATTGTGCCCTTAACACAATGGTCTGTTACTTCTTTGCTCCCAGATGCATCAATGTGGAGAATTTTTGAAAAATGTGCAAATTACAAGAGTGTTGAAAAAAAACGGTATCCGGAGCAGAATACAGAAAAACTTTTACAAGAAAAGTTGTAGCAAATTGTGCCCTTAACACAATGGTCTGTAACTTTTTTGCTCCCAGATGCATCAATGGGGAGAATTTTTGAAAAATGTGCAAATTACAAGAGTGTTGAAAAAAAACGGTATCCGGAGCAGAATACAGAAAAACTTTTACTACAAAAGTTGTAGCAAATTGTGCCCTTAACACAATGGTCTGTAACTTTTTTGCTCCCAGATGCATCAATACGGAGAATTTTTCAAAAATGTGGAAATTACAAGAGTGTTGAAAAAAACGGTATCCGGAGCAGAATACAGAAAAACTTTTACAAGAAAAGTTGTAGCAAATTGTGCCCTTAACACAATGGTCTGTAACTTTTTTGCTCCCAGATGCATCAATGGGGAGAATTTTTGAAAAATGTGCAAATTACAAGAGTGTTGAAAAAAAACGGTATCCGGAGCAGAATACAGAAAAACTTTTACTACAAAAGTTGTAGCAAATTGTGCCCTTAACACAATGGTCTGTAACTTTTTTGCTCCCAGATGCATCAATACGGAGAATTTTTCAAAAATGTGGAAATTACAAGAGTGTTGAAAAAAACGGTATCCGGAGCAGAATACAGAAAAACTTTTACAAGAAAAGTTGTAGCAAATTGTGCCCTTAACACAATGGTCTGTAACTTTTTTGCTCCCAGATGCATCAATGGGGAGAATTTTTGAAAAATGTGCAAATTACAAGAGTGTTGAAAAAAAACGGTATCCGGAGCAGAATACAGAAAAACTTTTACTACAAAAGTTGTAGCAAATTGTGCCCTTAACACAATGGTCTGTAACTTTTTTGCTCCCAGATGCACCAATGCGGTGATTTTTTCAAGAATGTGGAAATTACAAGAGTGTTGAAAAAAAACGGTATCCGGAGCAGAATACAGAAAAACTTTTACTGCAAAAGTTGTAGCAAATTGTGCCCTTAACACAATGGTCTGTTACTTCTTTGCTCCCAGATGCATCAATGTGGAGAATTTTTGAAAAATGTGCAAATTACAAGAGTGTTGAAAAAAAACGGTATCCGGAGCAGAATACAGAAAAACTTTTACAAGAAAAGTTGTAGCAAATTGTGCCCTTAACACAATGGTCTGTAACTTTTTTGCTCCCAGATGCATCAATGGGGAGAATTTTTGAAAAATGTGCAAATTACAAGAGTGTTGAAAAAAAAACGGTATCCGGAGCAGAATACAGAAAAACTTTTACTACAAAAGTTGTAGCAAATTGTGCCCTTAACACAATGGTCTGTAACTTTTTTGCTCCCAGATGCATCAATGGGGAGAATTTTTGAAAAATGTGCAAATTACAAGAGTGTTGAAAAAAAACGGTATCCGGAGCAGAATACAGAAAAACTTTTACTACAAAAGTTGTAGCAAATTGTGCCCTTAACACAATGGTTTGTAACTTTTTTGCTCCCAGATGCACCAATGCGGAGATTTTTTCAAGAATGTGGAAATTACAAGAGTGTTGAAAAAAAACGGTATCCGGAGCAGAATACAGAAAAACTTTTACTGCAAAAGTTGTAGCAAATTGTGCCCTTAACACAATGGTCTGTTACTTCTTTGCTCCCAGATGCATCAATGTGGAGAATTTTTGAAAAATGTGCAAATTACAAGAGTGTTGAAAAAAAACGGTATCCGGAGCAGAATACAGAAAAACTTTTACAAGAAAAGTTGTAGCAAATTGTGCCCTTAACACAATGGTCTGTAACCTTTTTGCTCCCAGATGCATCAATGGGGAGAATTTTTGAAAAATGTGCAAATTACAAGAGTGTTGAAAAAATACGGTATCCGGAGCAGAATACAGAAAAACTTTTACTACAAAAGTTGTAGCAAATTGTGCCCTTAACACAATGGTCTGTAACTTTTTTGCTCCCAGATGCATCAATGGGGAGAATTTTTGAAAAATGTGCAAATTACAAGAGTGTTGAAAAAAAACGGTATCCGGAGCAGAATACAGAAAAACTTTTACTACAAAAGTTCTAGCAAATTGTGCCCTTAACACAATGGTCTGTAACTTTTTTGCTCCCAGATGCATCAATACGGAGAATTTTTCAAAAATGTGGAAATTACAAGAGTGTTGAAAAAAACGGTATCCGGAGCAGAATACAGAAAAACTTTTACAAGAAAAGTTGTAGCAAATTGTGCCCTTAACACAATGGTCTGTAACTTTTTTGCTCCCAGATGCATCAATGGGGAGAATTTTTGAAAAATGTGCAAATTACAAGAGTGTTGAAAAAAAACGGTATCCGGAGCAGAATACAGAAAAACTTTTACTACAAAAGTTGTAGCAAATTGTGCCCTTAACACAATGGTCTGTAACTTTTTTGCTCCCAGATGCATCAATGGGGAGAATTTTTGAAAAATGTGCAAATTACAAGAGTGTTGAAAAAAAACGGTATCCGGAGCAGAATACAGAAAAACTTTTACTACAAAAGTTGTAGCAAATTGTGCCCTTAACACAATGGTCTGTAACTTTTTTGCTCCCAGATGCATCAATACGGAGAATTTTTCAAAAATGTGGAAATTGCAAGAGTGTTGAAAAAAACGGTATCCGGAGCAGAATACAGAAAAACTTTTACAAGAAAAGTTGTAGCAAATTGTGCCCTTAACACAATGGTCTGTAACTTTTTTGCTCCCAGATGCATCAATGGGGAGAATTTTTGAAAAATGTGCAAATTACAAGAGTGTTGAAAAAAAACGGTATCCGGAGCAGAATACAGAAAAACTTTTACTACAAAAGTTGTAGCAAATTGTGCCCTTAACACAATGGTCTGTAACTTTTTTGCTCCCAGATGCATCAATGGGGAGAATTTTTGAAAAATGTGCAAATTACAAGAGTGTTGAAAAAAAACGGTATCCGGAGCAGAATACAGAAAAACTTTTACTACAAAAGTTGTAGCAAATTGTGCCCTTAACACAATGGTCTGTAACTTTTTTGCTCCCAGATGCACCAATGCGGAGATTTTTTCAAGAATGTGGAAATTACAAGAGTGTTGAAAAAAAACGGTATCCGGAGCAGAATACAGAAAAACTTTTACTGCAAAAGTTGTAGCAAATTGTGCCCTTAACACAATGGTCTGTTACTTCTTTGCTCCCAGATGCATCAATGTGGAGAATTTTTGAAAAATGTGCAAATTACAAGAGTGTTGAAAAAAAACGGTATCCGGAGCAGAATACAGAAAAACTTTTACAAGAAAAGTTGTAGCAAATTGTGCCCTTAACACAATGGTCTGTAACTTTTTTGCTCCCAGATGCATCAATGGGGAGAATTTTTGAAAAATGTGCAAATTACAAGAGTGTTGAAAAAAAACGGTATCCGGAGCAGAATACAGAAAAACTTTTACTGCAAAAGTTGTAGCAAATTGTGCCCTTAACACAATGGTCTGTAACTTTTTTGCTCCCAGATGCACCAATGCGGAGATTTTTTCAAGAATGTGGAAATTACAAGAGTGTTGAAAAAAAACGGTATCCGGAGCAGAATACAGAAAAACTTTTACTACAAAAGTTGTAGCAAATTGTGCCCTTAACACAATGGTCTGTAACTTTTTTGCTCCCAGATGCACCAATGCGGTGATTTTTTCAAGAATGTGGAAATTACAAGAGTGTTGAAAAAAAACGGTATCCGGAGCAGAATACAGAAAAACTTTTACTGCAAAAGTTGTAGCAAATTGTGCCCTTAACACAATGGTCTGTTACTTCTTTGCTCCCAGATGCATCAATGTGGAGAATTTTTGAAAAATGTGCAAATTACAAGAGTGTTGAAAAAAAACGGTATCCGGAGCAGAATACAGAAAAACTTTTACAAGAAAAGTTGTAGCAAATTGTGCCCTTAACACAATGGTCTGTAACTTTTTTGCTCCCAGATGCATCAATGGGGAGAATTTTTGAAAAATGTGCAAATTACAAGAGTGTTGAAAAAAAAACGGTATCCGGAGCAGAATACAGAAAAACTTTTACTACAAAAGTTGTAGCAAATTGTGCCCTTAACACAATGGTCTGTAACTTTTTTGCTCCCAGATGCATCAATGGGGAGAATTTTTGAAAAATGTGCAAATTACAAGAGTGTTGAAAAAAAACGGTATCCGGAGCAGAATACAGAAAAACTTTTACTACAAAAGTTGTAGCAAATTGTGCCCTTAACACAATGGTTTGTAACTTTTTTGCTCCCAGATGCACCAATGCGGAGATTTTTTCAAGAATGTGGAAATTACAAGAGTGTTGAAAAAAAACGGTATCCGGAGCAGAATACAGAAAAACTTTTACTGCAAAAGTTGTAGCAAATTGTGCCCTTAACACAATGGTCTGTTACTTCTTTGCTCCCAGATGCATCAATGTGGAGAATTTTTGAAAAATGTGCAAATTACAAGAGTGTTGAAAAAAAACGGTATCCGGAGCAGAATACAGAAAAACTTTTACAAGAAAAGTTGTAGCAAATTGTGCCCTTAACACAATGGTCTGTAACCTTTTTGCTCCCAGATGCATCAATGGGGAGAATTTTTGAAAAATGTGCAAATTACAAGAGTGTTGAAAAAATACGGTATCCGGAGCAGAATACAGAAAAACTTTTACTACAAAAGTTGTAGCAAATTGTGCCCTTAACACAATGGTCTGTAACTTTTTTGCTCCCAGATGCATCAATGGGGAGAATTTTTGAAAAATGTGCAAATTACAAGAGTGTTGAAAAAAAACGGTATCCGGAGCAGAATACAGAAAAACTTTTACTACAAAAGTTCTAGCAAATTGTGCCCTTAACACAATGGTCTGTAACTTTTTTGCTCCCAGATGCATCAATACGGAGAATTTTTCAAAAATGTGGAAATTACAAGAGTGTTGAAAAAAACGGTATCCGGAGCAGAATACAGAAAAACTTTTACAAGAAAAGTTGTAGCAAATTGTGCCCTTAACACAATGGTCTGTAACTTTTTTGCTCCCAGATGCATCAATGGGGAGAATTTTTGAAAAATGTGCAAATTACAAGAGTGTTGAAAAAAAACGGTATCCGGAGCAGAATACAGAAAAACTTTTACTACAAAAGTTGTAGCAAATTGTGCCCTTAACACAATGGTCTGTAACTTTTTTGCTCCCAGATGCATCAATGGGGAGAATTTTTGAAAAATGTGCAAATTACAAGAGTGTTGAAAAAAAACGGTATCCGGAGCAGAATACAGAAAAACTTTTACTACAAAAGTTGTAGCAAATTGTGCCCTTAACACAATGGTCTGTAACTTTTTTGCTCCCAGATGCATCAATACGGAGAATTTTTCAAAAATGTGGAAATTGCAAGAGTGTTGAAAAAAACGGTATCCGGAGCAGAATACAGAAAAACTTTTACAAGAAAAGTTGTAGCAAATTGTGCCCTTAACACAATGGTCTGTAACTTTTTTGCTCCCAGATGCATCAATGGGGAGAATTTTTGAAAAATGTGCAAATTACAAGAGTGTTGAAAAAAAACGGTATCCGGAGCAGAATACAGAAAAACTTTTACTACAAAAGTTGTAGCAAATTGTGCCCTTAACACAATGGTCTGTAACTTTTTTGCTCCCAGATGCATCAATGGGGAGAATTTTTGAAAAATGTGCAAATTACAAGAGTGTTGAAAAAAAACGGTATCCGGAGCAGAATACAGAAAAACTTTTACTACAAAAGTTGTAGCAAATTGTGCCCTTAACACAATGGTCTGTAACTTTTTTGCTCCCAGATGCACCAATGCGGAGATTTTTTCAAGAATGTGGAAATTACAAGAGTGTTGAAAAAAAACGGTATCCGGAGCAGAATACAGAAAAACTTTTACTGCAAAAGTTGTAGCAAATTGTGCCCTTAACACAATGGTCTGTTACTTCTTTGCTCCCAGATGCATCAATGTGGAGAATTTTTGAAAAATGTGCAAATTACAAGAGTGTTGAAAAAAAACGGTATCCGGAGCAGAATACAGAAAAACTTTTACAAGAAAAGTTGTAGCAAATTGTGCCCTTAACACAATGGTCTGTAACTTTTTTGCTCCCAGATGCATCAATGGGGAGAATTTTTGAAAAATGTGCAAATTACAAGAGTGTTGAAAAAAAACGGTATCCGGAGCAGAATACAGAAAAACTTTTACTGCAAAAGTTGTAGCAAATTGTGCCCTTAACACAATGGTCTGTAACTTTTTTGCTCCCAGATGCACCAATGCGGAGATTTTTTCAAGAATGTGGAAATTACAAGAGTGTTGAAAAAAAACGGTATCCGGAGCAGAATACAGAAAAACTTTTACTGCAAAAGTTGTAGCAAATTGTGCCCTTAACACAATGGTCTGTTACTTCTTTGCTCCCAGATGCATCAATGTGGAGAATTTTTGAAAAATGTGCAAATTACAAGAGTGTTGAAAAAAAACGGTATCCGGAGCAGAATACAGAAAAACTTTTACAAGAAAAGTTGTAGCAAATTGTGCCCTTAACACAATGGTCTGTAACTTTTTTGCTCCCAGATGCATCAATGGGGAGAATTTTTGAAAAATGTGCAAATTATAAGAGTGTTGAAAAAAAACGGTATCCGGAGCAGAATACAGAAAAACTTTTACTACAAAAGTTGTAGCAAATTGTGCCCTTAACACAATGGTCTGTAACTTTTTTGCTCCCAGATGCATCAATACGGAGAATTTTTCAAAAATGTGGAAATTACAAGAGTGTTGAAAAAAACGGTATCCGGAGCAGAATACAGAAAAACTTTTACAAGAAAAGTTGTAGCAAATTGTGCCCTTAACACAATGGTCTGTAACTTTTTTGCTCCCAGATGCATCAATGGGGAGAATTTTTGAAAAATGTGCAAATTACAAGAGTGTTGAAAAAAAACGGTATCCGGAGCAGAATACAGAAAAACTTTTACTACAAAAGTTGTAGCAAATTGTGCCCTTAACACAATGGTCTGTAACTTTTTTGCTCCCAGATGCATCAATACGGAGAATTTTTCAAAAATGTGGAAATTACAAGAGTGTTGAAAAAAACGGTATCCGGAGCAGAATACAGAAAAACTTTTACAAGAAAAGTTGTAGCAAATTGTGCCCTTAACACAATGGTCTGTAACTTTTTTGCTCCCAGATGCATCAATGGGGAGAATTTTTGAAAAATGTGCAAATTACAAGAGTGTTGAAAAAAAACGGTATCCGGAGCAGAATACAGAAAAACTTTTACTACAAAAGTTGTAGCAAATTGTGCCCTTAACACAATGGTCTGTAACTTTTTTGCTCCCAGATGCACCAATGCGGTGATTTTTTCAAGAATGTGGAAATTACAAGAGTGTTGAAAAAAAACGGTATCCGGAGCAGAATACAGAAAAACTTTTACTGCAAAAGTTGTAGCAAATTGTGCCCTTAACACAATGGTCTGTTACTTCTTTGCTCCCAGATGCATCAATGTGGAGAATTTTTGAAAAATGTGCAAATTACAAGAGTGTTGAAAAAAAACGGTATCCGGAGCAGAATACAGAAAAACTTTTACAAGAAAAGTTGTAGCAAATTGTGCCCTTAACACAATGGTCTGTAACTTTTTTGCTCCCAGATGCATCAATGGGGAGAATTTTTGAAAAATGTGCAAATTACAAGAGTGTTGAAAAAAAAACGGTATCCGGAGCAGAATACAGAAAAACTTTTACTACAAAAGTTGTAGCAAATTGTGCCCTTAACACAATGGTCTGTAACTTTTTTGCTCCCAGATGCATCAATGGGGAGAATTTTTGAAAAATGTGCAAATTACAAGAGTGTTGAAAAAAAACGGTATCCGGAGCAGAATACAGAAAAACTTTTACTACAAAAGTTGTAGCAAATTGTGCCCTTAACACAATGGTTTGTAACTTTTTTGCTCCCAGATGCACCAATGCGGAGATTTTTTCAAGAATGTGGAAATTACAAGAGTGTTGAAAAAAAACGGTATCCGGAGCAGAATACAGAAAAACTTTTACTGCAAAAGTTGTAGCAAATTGTGCCCTTAACACAATGGTCTGTTACTTCTTTGCTCCCAGATGCATCAATGTGGAGAATTTTTGAAAAATGTGCAAATTACAAGAGTGTTGAAAAAAAACGGTATCCGGAGCAGAATACAGAAAAACTTTTACAAGAAAAGTTGTAGCAAATTGTGCCCTTAACACAATGGTCTGTAACTTTTTTGCTCCCAGATGCATCAATGGGGAGAATTTTTGAAAAATGTGCAAATTACAAGAGTGTTGAAAAAAAACGGTATCCGGAGCAGAATACAGAAAAACTTTTACTACAAAAGTTGTAGCAAATTGTGCCCTTAACACAATGGTCTGTAACTTTTTTGCTCCCAGATGCATCAATGGGGAGAATTTTTGAAAAATGTGCAAATTACAAGAGTGTTGAAAAAAAACGGTATCCGGAGCAGAATACAGAAAAACTTTTACTACAAAAGTTCTAGCAAATTGTGCCCTTAACACAATGGTCTGTAACTTTTTTGCTCCCAGATGCATCAATACGGAGAATTTTTCAAAAATGTGGAAATTACAAGAGTGTTGAAAAAAACGGTATCCGGAGCAGAATACAGAAAAACTTTTACAAGAAAAGTTGTAGCAAATTGTGCCCTTAACACAATGGTCTGTAACTTTTTTGCTCCCAGATGCATCAATGGGGAGAATTTTTGAAAAATGTGCAAATTACAAGAGTGTTGAAAAAAAACGGTATCCGGAGCAGAATACAGAAAAACTTTTACTACAAAAGTTGTAGCAAATTGTGCCCTTAACACAATGGTCTGTAACTTTTTTGCTCCCAGATGCATCAATGGGGAGAATTTTTGAAAAATGTGCAAATTACAAGAGTGTTGAAAAAAAACGGTATCCGGAGCAGAATACAGAAAAACTTTTACTACAAAAGTTGTAGCAAATTGTGCCCTTAACACAATGGTCTGTAACTTTTTTGCTCCCAGATGCATCAATGGGGAGAATTTTTGAAAAATGTGCAAATTACAAGAGTGTTGAAAAAAAACGGTATCCGGAGCAGAATACAGAAAAACTTTTACTACAAAAGTTGTAGCAAATTGTGCCCTTAACACAATGGTCTGTAACTTTTTTGCTCCCAGATGCATCAATGGGGAGAATTTTTGAAAAATGTGCAAATTACAAGAGTGTTGAAAAAAAACGGTATCCGGAGCAGAATACAGAAAAACTTTTACTACAAAAGTTGTAGCAAATTGTGCCCTTAACACAATGGTCTGTAACTTTTTTGCTCCCAGATGCACCAATGCGGTGATTTTTTCAAGAATGTGGAAATTACAAGAGTGTTGAAAAAAAACGGTATCCGGAGCAGAATACAGAAAAACTTTTACTGCAAAAGTTGTAGCAAATTGTGCCCTTAACACAATGGTCTGTAACTTTTTTGCTCCCAGATGCACCAATGCGGAGATTTTTTCAAGAATGTGGAAATTACAAGAGTGTTGAAAAAAAACGGTATCCGGAGCAGAATACAGAAAAACTTTTACTGCAAAAGTTGTAGCAAATTGTGCCCTTAACACAATGGTCTGTTACTTCTTTGCTCCCAGATGCATCAATGTGGAGAATTTTTGAAAAATGTGCAAATTACAAGAGTGTTGAAAAAAAACGGTATCCGGAGCAGAATACAGAAAAACTTTTACAAGAAAAGTTGTAGCAAATTGTGCCCTTAACACAATGGTCTGTAACTTTTTTGCTCCCAGATGCATCAATGGGGAGAATTTTTGAAAAATGTGCAAATTACAAGAGTGTTGAAAAAAAACGGTATCCGGAGCAGAATACAGAAAAACTTTTACTACAAAAGTTGTAGCAAATTGTGCCCTTAACACAATGGTCTGTAACTTTTTTGCTCCCAGATGCACCAATGCGGAGATTTTTTCAAGAATGTGGAAATTACAAGAGTGTTGAAAAAAAACGGTATCCGGAGCAGAATACAGAAAAACTTTTACTGCAAAAGTTGTAGCAAATTGTGCCCTTAACACAATGGTCTGTTACTTCTTTGCTCCCAGATGCATCAATGTGGAGAATTTTTGAAAAATGTGCAAATTACAAGAGTGTTGAAAAAAAACGGTATCCGGAGCAGAATACAGAAAAACTTTTACAAGAAAAGTTGTAGCAAATTATGCCCTTAACACAATGGTCTGTAACTTTTTTGCTCCCAGATGCATCAATGGGGAGAATTTTTGAAAAATGTGCAAATTACAAGAGTGTTGAAAAAAAACGGTATCCGGAGCAGAATACAGAAAAACTTTTACTACAAAAGTTGTAGCAAATTGTGCCCTTAACACAATGGTCTGTAACTTTTTTGCTCCCAGATGCATCAATACGGAGAATTTTTCAAAAATGTGGAAATTACAAGAGTGTTGAAAAAAACGGTATCCGGAGCAGAATACAGAAAAACTTTTACAAGAAAAGTTGTAGCAAATTGTGCCCTTAACACAATGGTCTGTAACTTTTTTGCTCCCAGATGCATCAATGGGGAGAATTTTTGAAAAATGTGCAAATTACAAGAGTGTTGAAAAAAAACGGTATCCGGAGCAGAATACAGAAAAACTTTTACTGCAAAAGTTGTAGCAAATTGTGCCCTTAACACAATGGTCTGTTACTTCTTTGCTCCCAGATGCATCAATGTGGAGAATTTTTGAAAAATGTGCAAATTACAAGAGTGTTGAAAAAAAACGGTATCCGGAGCAGAATACAGAAAAACTTTTACTACAAAAGTTGTAGCAAATTGTGCCCTTAACACAATGGTCTGTAACTTTTTTGCTCCCAGATGCATCAATGGGGAGAATTTTTGAAAAATGTGCAAATTACAAGAGTGTTGAAAAAAAACGGTATCCGGAGCAGAATACAGAAAAACTTTTACTACAAAAGTTGTAGCAAATTGTGCCCTTAACACAATGGTCTGTAACTTTTTTGCTCCCAGATGCATCAATACGGAGAATTTTTCAAAAATGTGGAAATTACAAGAGTGTTGAAAAAAACGGTATCCGGAGCAGAATACAGAAAAACTTTTACAAGAAAAGTTGTAGCAAATTGTGCCCTTAACACAATGGTCTGTAACTTTTTTGCTCCCAGATGCATCAATGGGGAGAATTTTTGAAAAATGTGCAAATTACAAGAGTGTTGAAAAAAAACGGTATCCGGAGCAGAATACAGAAAAACTTTTACTACAAAAGTTGTAGCAAATTGTGCCCTTAACACAATGGTCTGCAACTTTTTTGCTCCCAGATGCACCAATGCGGAGATTTTTTCAAGAATGTGGAAATTACAAGAGTGTTGAAAAAAAACGGTATCCGGAGCAGAATACAGAAAAACTTTTACTGCAAAAGTTGTAGCAAATTGTGCCCTTAACACAATGGTCTGTTACTTCTTTGCTCCCAGATGCATCAATGTGGAGAATTTTTGAAAAATGTGCAAATTACAAGAGTGTTGAAAAAAAACGGTATCCGGAGCAGAATACAGAAAAACTTTTACAAGAAAAGTTGTAGCAAATTGTGCCCTTAACACAATGGTCTGTAACTTTTTTGCTCCCAGATGCATCAATGGGGAGAATTTTTGAAAAATGTGCAAATTACAAGAGTGTTGAAAAAAAACGGTATCCGGAGCAGAATACAGAAAAACTTTTACTACAAAAGTTGTAGCAAATTGTGCCCTTAACACAATGGTCTGTAACTTTTTTGCTCCCAGATGCATCAATACGGAGAATTTTTCAAAAATGTGGAAATTACAAGAGTGTTGAAAAAAACGGTATCCGGAGCAGAATACAGAAAAACTTTTACAAGAAAAGTTGTAGCAAATTGTGCCCTTAACACAATGGTCTGTAACTTTTTTGCTCCCAGATGCATCAATGGGGAGAATTTTTGAAAAATGTGCAAATTACAAGAGTGTTGAAAAAAAACGGTATCCGGAGCAGAATACAGAAAAACTTTTACTGCAAAAGTTGTAGCAAATTGTGCCCTTAACACAATGGTCTGTTACTTCTTTGCTCCCAGATGCATCAATGTGGAGAATTTTTGAAAAATGTGCAAATTACAAGAGTGTTGAAAAAAAACGGTATCCGGAGCAGAATACAGAAAAACTTTTACAAGAAAAGTTGTAGCAAATTGTGCCCTTAACACAATGGTCTGTAACTTTTTTGCTCCCAGATGCATCAATGGGGAGAATTTTTGAAAAATGTGCAAATTACAAGAGTGTTGAAAAAAAACGGTATCCGGAGCAGAATACAGAAAAACTTTTACTACAAAAGTTGTAGCAAATTGTGCCCTTAACACAATGGTCTGTAACTTTTTTGCTCCCAGATGCATCAATACGGAGAATTTTTCAAAAATGTGGAAATTACAAGAGTGTTGAAAAAAACGGTATCCGGAGCAGAATACAGAAAAACTTTTACAAGAAAAGTTGTAGCAAATTGTGCCCTTAACACAATGGTCTGTAACTTTTTTGCTCCCAGATGCATCAATGGGGAGAATTTTTGAAAAATGTGCAAATTACAAGAGTGTTGAAAAAAAACGGTATCCGGAGCAGAATACAGAAAAACTTTTACAAGAAAAGTTGTAGCAAATTGTGCCCTTAACACAATGGTCTGTAACTTTTTTGCTCCCAGATGCATCAATGGGGAGAATTTTTGAAAAATGTGCAAATTACAAGAGTGTTGAAAAAAAACGGTATCCGGAGCAGAATACAGAAAAACTTTTACTGCAAAAGTTGTAGCAAATTGTGCCCTTAACACAATGGTCTGTTACTTCTTTGCTCCCAGATGCATCAATGTGGAGAATTTTTGAAAAATGTGCAAATTACAAGAGTGTTGAAAAAAAACGGTATCCGGAGCAGAATACAGAAAAACTTTTACAAGAAAAGTTGTAGCAAATTGTGCCCTTAACACAATGGTCTGTAACTTTTTTGCTCCCAGATGCATCAATGGGGAGAATTTTTGAAAAATGTGCAAATTACAAGAGTGTTGAAAAAAAACGGTATCCGGAGCAGAATACAGAAAAACTTTTACAAGAAAAGTTGTAGCAAATTGTGCCCTTAACACAATGGTCTGTAACTTTTTTGCTCCCAGATGCATCAATGGGGAGAATTTTTGAAAAATGTGCAAATTACAAGAGTGTTGAAAAAAAACGGTATCCGGAGCAGAATACAGAAAAACTTTTACTACAAAAGTTGTAGCAAATTGTGCCCTTAACACAATGGTCTGTAACTTTTTTGCTCCCAGATGCATCAATACGGAGAATTTTTCAAAAATGTGGAAATTACAAGAGTGTTGAAAAAAAACGGTATCCGGAGCAGAATACAGAAAAACTTTTACTACAAAAGTTGTAGCAAATTGTGCCCTTAACACAATGGTCTGTAACTTTTTTGCTCCCAGATGAATCAATGTGGAGAATTTTTGAAAAATGTGCAAATTACAAGAGTGTTGAAAAAAAACGGTATCCGGAGCAGAATACAGAAAAACTTTTACTACAAAAGTTGTAGCAAATTGTGCCCTTAACACAATGGTCTGTAACTTTTTTGCTCCCAGATGCATCAATGCGGAGAATTTTTCAAAAATGTGGAAATTACAAGAGTGTTGAAAAAAAACGGTATCCGGAGCAGAATACAGAAAAACTTTTACTACAAAAGTTGTAGCAAATTGTGCCCTTAACACAATGGTCTGTAACTTTTTTGCTCCCAGATGCATCAATGGGGAGAATTTTTGAAAAATGTGCAAATTACAAGAGTGTTGAAAAAAAACGGTATCCGGAGCAGAATACAGAAAAACTTTTACTACAAAAGTTGTAGCAAATTGTGCCCTTAACACAATGGTCTGTAACTTTTTTGCTCCCAGATGCATCAATGGGGAGAATTTTTGAAAAATGTGCAAATTACAAGAGTGTTGAAAAAAAACGGTATCCGGAGCAGAATACAGAAAAACTTTTACTACAAAAGTTGTAGCAAATTGTGCCCTTAACACAATGGTCTGTAACTTTTTTGCTCCCAGATGCATCAATACGGAGAATTTTTCAAAAATGTGGAAATTACAAGAGTGTTGAAAAAAAACGGTATCCGGAGCAGAATACAGAAAAACTTTTACTACAAAAGTTGTAGCAAATTGTGCCCTTAACACAATGGTCTGTAACTTTTTTGCTCCCAGATGAATCAATGTGGAGAATTTTTGAAAAATGTGCAAATTACAAGAGTGTTGAAAAAAAACGGTATCCGGAGCAGAATACAGAAAAACTTTTACTACAAAAGTTGTAGCAAATTGTGCCCTTAACACAATGGTCTGTAACTTTTTTGCTCCCAGATGCATCAATGCGGAGAATTTTTCAAAAATGTGGAAATTACAAGAGTGTTGAAAAAAAACGGTATCCGGAGCAGAATACAGAAAAACTTTTACTACAAAAGTTGTAGCAAATTGTGCCCTTAACACAATGGTCTGTAACTTTTTTGCTCCCAGATGCATCAATGGGGAGAATTTTTGAAAAATGTGCAAATTACAAGAGTGTTGAAAAAAAACGGTATCCGGAGCAGAATACAGAAAAACTTTTACTACAAAAGTTGTAGCAAATTGTGCCCTTAACACAATGGTCTGTAACTTTTTTGCTCCCAGATGCATCAATGGGGAGAATTTTTGAAAAATGTGCAAATTACAAGAGTGTTGAAAAAAAACGGTATCCGGAGCAGAATACAGAAAAACTTTTACTACAAAAGTTGTAGCAAATTGTGCCCTTAACACAATGGTCTGTAACTTTTTTGCTCCCAGATGCATCAATACGGAGAATTTTTCAAAAATGTGGAAATTACAAGAGTGTTGAAAAAAAACGGTATCCGGAGCAGAATACAGAAAAACTTTTACTACAAAAGTTGTAGCAAATTGTGCCCTTAACACAATGGTCTGTAACTTTTTTGCTCCCAGATGAATCAATGTGGAGAATTTTTGAAAAATGTGCAAATTACAAGAGTGTTGAAAAAAAACGGTATCCGGAGCAGAATACAGAAAAACTTTTACTACAAAAGCTGTAGCAAATTGTGCCCTTAACACAATGGTCTGTAACTTTTTTGCTCCCAGATGCATCAATGCGGAGAATTTTTCAAAAATGTGGAAATTACAAGAGTGTTGAAAAAAAACGGTATCCGGAGCAGAATACAGAAAAACTTTTACTACAAAAGTTGTAGCAAATTGTGCCCTTAACACAATGGTCTGTAACTTTTTTGCTCCCAGATGCATCAATGGGGAGAATTTTTGAAAAATGTGCAAATTACAAGAGTGTTGAAAAAAAACGGTATCCGGAGCAGAATACAGAAAAACTTTTACTACAAAAGTTGTAGCAAATTGTGCCCTTAACACAATGGTCTGTAACTTTTTTGCTCCCAGATGCATCAATGGGGAGAATTTTTGAAAAATGTGCAAATTACAAGAGTGTTGAAAAAAAACGGTATCCGGAGCAGAATACAGAAAAACTTTTACTACAAAAGTTGTAGCAAATTGTGCCCTTAACACAATGGTCTGTAACTTTTTTGCTCCCAGATGCATCAATACGGAGAATTTTTCAAAAATGTGGAAATTACAAGAGTGTTGAAAAAAAACGGTATCCGGAGCAGAATACAGAAAAACTTTTACTACAAAAGTTGTAGCAAATTGTGCCCTTAACACAATGGTCTGTAACTTTTTTGCTCCCAGATGCATCAATGGGGAGAATTTTTGAAAAATGTGCAAATTACAAGAGTGTTGAAAAAAAACGGTATCCGGAGCAGAATACAGAAAAACTTTTACTACAAAAGTTGTAGCAAATTGTGCCCTTAACACAATGGTCTGTAACTTTTTTGCTCCCAGATGCATCAATGGGGAGAATTTTTGAAAAATGTGCAAATTACAAGAGTGTTGAAAAAAAACGGTATCCGGAGCAGAATACAGAAAAACTTTTACTACAAAAGTTGTAGCAAATTGTGCCCTTAACACAATGGTCTGTAACTTTTTTGCTCCCAGATGCATCAATACGGAGAATTTTTCAAAAATGTGGAAATTACAAGAGTGTTGAAAAAAAACGGTATCCGGAGCAGAATACAGAAAAACTTTTACTACAAAAGTTGTAGCAAATTGTGCCCTTAACACAATGGTCTGTAACTTTTTTGCTCCCAGATGAATCAATGTGGAGAATTTTTGAAAAATGTGCAAATTACAAGAGTGTTGAAAAAAAACGGTATCCGGAGCAGAATACAGAAAAACTTTTACTACAAAAGTTGTAGCAAATTGTGCCCTTAACACAATGGTCTGTAACTTTTTTGCTCCCAGATGCATCAATGCGGAGAATTTTTCAAAAATGTGGAAATTACAAGAGTGTTGAAAAAAAACGGTATCCGGAGCAGAATACAGAAAAACTTTTACTACAAAAGTTGTAGCAAATTGTGCCCTTAACACAATGGTCTGTAACTTTTTTGCTCCCAGATGCATCAATGGGGAGAATTTTTGAAAAATGTGCAAATTACAAGAGTGTTGAAAAAAAACGGTATCCGGAGCAGAATACAGAAAAACTTTTACTACAAAAGTTGTAGCAGATTGTGCCCTTAACACAATGGTCTGTAACTTTTTTGCTCCCAGATGCATCAATGGGGAGAATTTTTGAAAAATGTGCAAATTACAAGAGTGTTGAAAAAAAACGGTATCCGGAGCAGAATACAGAAAAACTTTTACTACAAAAGTTGTAGCAAATTGTGCCCTTAACACAATGGTCTGTAACTTTTTTGCTCCCAGATGCATCAATACGGAGAATTTTTCAAAAATGTGGAAATTACAAGAGTGTTGAAAAAAAACGGTATCCGGAGCAGAATACAGAAAAACTTTTACTACAAAAGTTGTAGCAAATTGTGCCCTTAACACAATGGTCTGTAACTTTTTTGCTCCCAGATGAATCAATGTGGAGAATTTTTGAAAAATGTGCAAATTACAAGAGTGTTGAAAAAAAACGGTATCCGGAGCAGAATACAGAAAAACTTTTACTACAAAAGCTGTAGCAAATTGTGCCCTTAACACAATGGTCTGTAACTTTTTTGCTCCCAGATGCATCAATGCGGAGAATTTTTCAAAAATGTGGAAATTACAAGAGTGTTGAAAAAAAACGGTATCCGGAGCAGAATACAGAAAAACTTTTACTACAAAAGTTGTAGCAAATTGTGTCCTTAACACAATGGTCTGTAACTTTTTTGCTCCCAGATGCATCAATGGGGAGAATTTTTGAAAAATGTGCAAATTACAAGAGTGTTGAAAAAAAACGGTATCCGGAGCAGAATACAGAAAAACTTTTACAAGAAAAGTTGTAGCAAATTGTGCCCTTAACACAATGGTCTGTAACTTTTTTGCTCCAAGATGCATCAATGGGGAGAATTTTTGAAAAATGTGCAAATTACAAGAGTGTTGAAAAAAAACGGTATCCGGAGCAGAATACAGAAAAACTTTTACTACAAAAGTTGTAGCAAATTGTGCCCTTAACACAATGGTCTGTAACTTTTTTGCTCCCAGATGCATCAATGCGGAGAATTTTTCAAAAATGTGGAAATTACAAGAGTGTTGAAAAAAAACGGTATCCGGAGCAGAATACAGAAAAACTTTTACTACAAAAGTTGTAGCAAATTGTGCCCTTAACACAATGGTCTGTAACTTTTTTGCTCCCAGATGCATCAATGCGGAGAATTTTTCAAAAATGTGGAAATTACAAGAGTGTTGAAAAAAAACGGTATCCGGAGCAGAATACAGAAAAACTTTTACTACAAAAGTTGTAGCAAATTGTGCCCTTAACACAATGGTCTGTAACTTTTTTGCTCCCAGATGCATCAATGGGGAGAATTTTTGAAAAATGTGCAAATTACAAGAGTGTTGAAAAAAAACGGTATCCGGAGCAGAATACAGAAAAACTTTTACTACAAAAGTTGTAGCAAATTGTGCCCTTAACACAATGGTCTGTAACTTTTTTGCTCCCAGATGCATCAATGGGGAGAATTTTTGAAAAATGTGCAAATTACAAGAGTGTTGAAAAAAAACGGTATCCGGAGCAGAATACAGAAAAACTTTTACTACAAAAGTTGTAGCAAATTGTGCCCTTAACACAATGGTCTGTAACTTTTTTGCTCCCAGATGCATCAATGGGGAGAATTTTTGAAAAATGTGCAAATTACAGGAGTGTTGAAAAAAAACGGTATCCGGAGCAGAATACAGAAAAACTTTTACTACAAAAGTTGTAGCAAATTGTGCCCTTAACACAATGGTCTGTAACTTTTTTGCTCCCAGATGCATCAATGCGGAGAATTTTTCAAAAATGTGGAAATTACAAGAGTGTTGAAAAAAAACGGTATCCGGAGCAGAATACAGAAAAACTTTTACTACAAAAGTTGTAGCAAATTGTGCCCTTAACACAATGGTCTGTAACTTTTTTGCTCCCAGATGCATCAATGCGGAGAATTTTTCAAAAATGTGGAAATTACAAGAGTGTTGAAAAAAAACGGTATCCGGAGCAGAATACAGAAAAACTTTTACTACAAAAGTTGTAGCAAATTGTGCCCTTAACACAATGGTCTGTAACTTTTTTGCTCCCAGATGCATCAATGGGGAGAATTTTTGAAAAATGTGCAAATTACAAGAGTGTTGAAAAAAAACGGTATCCGGAGCAGAATACAGAAAAACTTTTACTACAAAAGTTGTAGCAAATTGTGCCCTTAAAACAATGGTCTGTAACTTTTTTGCTCCCAGATGCATCAATGGGGAGAATTTTTGAAAAATGTGCAAATTACAAGAGTGTTGAAAAAAAACGGTATCCGGAGCAGAATACAGAAAAACTTTTACTACAAAAGTTGTAGCAAATTGTGCCCTTAACACAATGGTCTGTAACTTTTTTGCTCCCAGATGCATCAATGCGGAGAATTTTTCAAAAATGTGGAAATTACAAGAGTGTTGAAAAAAAACGGTATCCGGAGCAGAATACAGAAAAACTTTTACTACAAAAGTTGTAGCAAATTGTGCCCTTAACACAATGGTCTGTAACTTTTTTGCTCCCAGATGCATCAATGCGGAGAATTTTTCAAAAATGTGGAAATTACAAGAGTGTTGAAAAAAAACGGTATCCGGAGCAGAATACAGAAAAACTTTTACTACAAAAGTTGTAGCAAATTGTGCCCTTAACACAATGGTCTGTAACTTTTTTGCTCCCAGATGCATCAATGGGGAGAATTTTTGAAAAATGTGCAAATTACAAGAGTGTTGAAAAAAAACGGTATCCGGAGCAGAATACAGAAAAACTTTTACTACAAAAGTTGTAGCAAATTGTGCCCTTAACACAATGGTCTGTAACTTTTTTGCTCCCAGATGCATCAATGGGGAGAATTTTTGAAAAATGTGCAAATTACAAGAGTGTTGAAAAAAAACGGTATCCGGAGCAGAATACAGAAAAACTTTTACTACAAAAGTTGTAGCAAATTGTGCCCTTAACACAATGGTCTGTAACTTTTTTGCTCCCAGATGCATCAATGGGGAGAATTTTTGAAAAATGTGCAAATTACAGGAGTGTTGA
The DNA here is from genome assembly GCF_036711975.1 of Onthophagus taurus. NCBI lineage: Eukaryota > Metazoa > Arthropoda > Insecta > Coleoptera > Scarabaeidae > Onthophagus > Onthophagus taurus. The sequence continues at coordinate 704,481 of NW_027248949.1, forward strand.
AAAAAAACGGTATCCGGAGCAGAATACAGAAAAACTTTTACTACAAAAGTTGTAGCAAATTGTGCCCTTAACACAATGGTCTGTAACTTTTTTGCTCCCAGATGCATCAATGCGGAGAATTTTTCAAAAATGTGGAAATTACAAGAGTGTTGAAAAAAAACGGTATCCGGAGCAGAATACAGAAAAACTTTTACTACAAAAGTTGTAGCAAATTGTGCCCTTAACACAATGGTCTGTAACTTTTTTGCTCCCAGATGCATCAATGCGGAGAATTTTTCAAAAATGTGGAAATTACAAGAGTGTTGAAAAAAAACGGTATCCGGAGCAGAATACAGAAAAACTTTTACTACAAAAGTTGTAGCAAATTGTGCCCTTAACACAATGGTCTGTAACTTTTTTGCTCCCAGATGCATCAATGGGGAGAATTTTTGAAAAATGTGCAAATTACAAGAGTGTTGAAAAAAAACGGTATCCGGAGCAGAATACAGAAAAACTTTTACTACAAAAGTTGTAGCAAATTGTGCCCTTAAAACAATGGTCTGTAACTTTTTTGCTCCCAGATGCATCAATGGGGAGAATTTTTGAAAAATGTGCAAATTACAAGAGTGTTGAAAAAAAACGGTATCCGGAGCAGAATACAGAAAAACTTTTACTACAAAAGTTGTAGCAAATTGTGCCCTTAACACAATGGTCTGTAACTTTTTTGCTCCCAGATGCATCAATACGGAGAATTTTTCAAAAATGTGGAAATTACAAGAGTGTTGAAAAAAACGGTATCCGGAGCAGAATACAGAAAAACTTTTACAAGAAAAGTTGTAGCAAATTGTGCCCTTAACACAATGGTCTGTAACTTTTTTGCTCCCAGATGCATCAATGGGGAGAATTTTTGAAAAATGTGCAAATTACAAGAGTGTTGAAAAAAAACGGTATCCGGAGCAGAATACAGAAAAACTTTTACTACAAAAGTTGTAGCAAATTGTGCCCTTAACACAATGGTCTGTAACTTTTTTGCTCCCAGATGCACCAATGCGGAGATTTTTTCAAGAATGTGGAAATTACAAGAGTGTTGAAAAAAAACGGTATCCGGAGCAGAATACAGAAAAACTTTTACTGCAAAAGTTGTAGCAAATTGTGCCCTTAACACAATGGTCTGTTACTTCTTTGCTCCCAGATGCATCAATGTGGAGAATTTTTGAAAAATGTGCAAATTACAAGAGTGTTGAAAAAAAACGGTATCCGGAGCAGAATACAGAAAAACTTTTACAAGAAAAGTTGTAGCAAATTGTGCCCTTAACACAATGGTCTGTAACTTTTTTGCTCCCAGATGCATCAATGGGGAGAATTTTTGAAAAATGTGCAAATTACAAGAGTGTTGAAAAAAAACGGTATCCGGAGCAGAATACAGAAAAACTTTTACTACAAAAGTTGTAGCAAATTGTGCCCTTAACACAATGGTCTGTAACTTTTTTGCTCCCAGATGCATCAATGGGGAGAATTTTTGAAAAATGTGCAAATTACAAGAGTGTTGAAAAAAAACGGTATCCGGAGCAGAATACAGAAAAACTTTTACTACAAAAGTTGTAGCAAATTGTGCCCTTAACACAATGGTCTGTAACTTTTTTGCTCCCAGATGCACCAATGCGGAGATTTTTTCAAGAATGTGGAAATTACAAGAGTGTTGAAAAAAAACGGTATCCGGAGCAGAATACAGAAAAACTTTTACTGCAAAAGTTGTAGCAAATTGTGCCCTTAACACAATGGTCTGTTACTTCTTTGCTCCCAGATGCATCAATGTGGAGAATTTTTGAAAAATGTGCAAATTACAAGAGTGTTGAAAAAAAACGGTATCCGGAGCAGAATACAGAAAAACTTTTACAAGAAAAGTTGTAGCAAATTGTGCCCTTAACACAATGGTCTGTAACTTTTTTGCTCCCAGATGCATCAATGGGGAGAATTTTTGAAAAATGTGCAAATTACAAGAGTGTTGAAAAAAAACGGTATCCGGAGCAGAATACAGAAAAACTTTTACTACAAAAGTTGTAGCAAATTGTGCCCTTAACACAATGGTCTGTAACTTTTTTGCTCCCAGATGCATCAATGCGGAGAATTTTTCAAAAATGTGGAAATTACAAGAGTGTTGAAAAAAAACGGTATCCGGAGCAGAATACAGAAAAACTTTTACTACAAAAGTTGTAGCAAATTGTGCCCTTAACACAATGGTCTGTAACTTTTTTGCTCCCAGATGCATCAATGGGGAGAATTTTTGAAAAATGTGCAAATTACAAGAGTGTTGAAAAAAAACGGTATCCGGAGCAGAATACAGAAAAACTTTTACTACAAAAGTTGTAGCAAATTGTGCCCTTAAAACAATGGTCTGTAACTTTTTTGCTCCCAGATGCATCAATGGGGAGAATTTTTGAAAAATGTGCAAATTACAAGAGTGTTGAAAAAAAACGGTATCCGGAGCAGAATACAGAAAAACTTTTACTACAAAAGTTGTAGCAAATTGTGCCCTTAACACAATGGTCTGTAACTTTTTTGCTCCCAGATGCATCAATGCGGAGAATTTTTCAAAAATGTGGAAATTACAAGAGTGTTGAAAAAAAACGGTATCCGGAGCAGAATACAGAAAAACTTTTACTACAAAAGTTGTAGCAAATTGTGCCCTTAACACAATGGTCTGTAACTTTTTTGCTCCCAGATGCATCAATGCGGAGAATTTTTCAAAAATGTGGAAATTACAAGAGTGTTGAAAAAAAACGGTATCCGGAGCAGAATACAGAAAAACTTTTACTACAAAAGTTGTAGCAAATTGTGCCCTTAACACAATGGTCTGTAACTTTTTTGCTCCCAGATGCATCAATGGGGAGAATTTTTGAAAAATGTGCAAATTACAAGAGTGTTGAAAAAAAACGGTATCCGGAGCAGAATACAGAAAAACTTTTACTACAAAAGTTGTAGCAAATTGTGCCCTTAACACAATGGTCTGTAACTTTTTTGCTCCCAGATGCATCAATGGGGAGAATTTTTGAAAAATGTGCAAATTACAAGAGTGTTGAAAAAAAACGGTATCCGGAGCAGAATACAGAAAAACTTTTACTACAAAAGTTGTAGCAAATTGTGCCCTTAACACAATGGTCTGTAACTTTTTTGCTCCCAGATGCATCAATGGGGAGAATTTTTGAAAAATGTGCAAATTACAAGAGTGTTGAAAAAAAACGGTATCCGGAGCAGAATACAGAAAAACTTTTACTACAAAAGTTGTAGCAAATTGTGCCCTTAACACAATGGTCTGTAACTTTTTTGCTCCCAGATGCACCAATGCGGAGATTTTTTCAAGAATGTGGAAATTACAAGAGTGTTGAAAAAAAACGGTATCCGGAGCAGAATACAGAAAAACTTTTACTGCAAAAGTTGTAGCAAATTGTGCCCTTAACACAATGGTCTGTTACTTCTTTGCTCCCAGATGCATCAATGTGGAGAATTTTTGAAAAATGTGCAAATTACAAGAGTGTTGAAAAAAAACGGTATCCGGAGCAGAATACAGAAAAACTTTTACAAGAAAAGTTGTAGCAAATTGTGCCCTTAACACAATGGTCTGTAACTTTTTTGCTCCCAGATGCATCAATGGGGAGAATTTTTGAAAAATGTGCAAATTACAAGAGTGTTGAAAAAAAACGGTATCCGGAGCAGAATACAGAAAAACTTTTACTACAAAAGTTGTAGCAAATTGTGCCCTTAACACAATGGTCTGTAACTTTTTTGCTCCCAGATGCATCAATGGGGAGAATTTTTGAAAAATGTGCAAATTACAAGAGTGTTGAAAAAAAACGGTATCCGGAGCAGAATACAGAAAAACTTTTACTACAAAAGTTGTAGCAAATTGTGCCCTTAACACAATGGTCTGTAACTTTTTTGCTCCCAGATGCACCAATGCGGAGATTTTTTCAAGAATGTGGAAATTACAAGAGTGTTGAAAAAAAACGGTATCCGGAGCAGAATACAGAAAAACTTTTACTGCAAAAGTTGTAGCAAATTGTGCCCTTAACACAATGGTCTGTTACTTCTTTGCTCCCAGATGCATCAATGTGGAGAATTTTTGAAAAATGTGCAAATTACAAGAGTGTTGAAAAAAAACGGTATCCGGAGCAGAATACAGAAAAACTTTTACAAGAAAAGTTGTAGCAAATTGTGCCCTTAACACAATGGTCTGTAACTTTTTTGCTCCCAGATGCATCAATGGGGAGAATTTTTGAAAAATGTGCAAATTACAAGAGTGTTGAAAAAAAACGGTATCCGGAGCAGAATACAGAAAAACTTTTACTACAAAAGTTGTAGCAAATTGTGCCCTTAACACAATGGTCTGTAACTTTTTTGCTCCCAGATGCATCAATGCGGAGAATTTTTCAAAAATGTGGAAATTACAAGAGTGTTGAAAAAAAACGGTATCCGGAGCAGAATACAGAAAAACTTTTACTACAAAAGTTGTAGCAAATTGTGCCCTTAACACAATGGTCTGTAACTTTTTTGCTCCCAGATGCATCAATGGGGAGAATTTTTGAAAAATGTGCAAATTACAAGAGTGTTGAAAAAAAACGGTATCCGGAGCAGAATACAGAAAAACTTTTACTACAAAAGTTGTAGCAAATTGTGCCCTTAAAACAATGGTCTGTAACTTTTTTGCTCCCAGATGCATCAATGGGGAGAATTTTTGAAAAATGTGCAAATTACAAGAGTGTTGAAAAAAAACGGTATCCGGAGCAGAATACAGAAAAACTTTTACTACAAAAGTTGTAGCAAATTGTGCCCTTAACACAATGGTCTGTAACTTTTTTGCTCCCAGATGCATCAATGCGGAGAATTTTTCAAAAATGTGGAAATTACAAGAGTGTTGAAAAAAAACGGTATCCGGAGCAGAATACAGAAAAACTTTTACTACAAAAGTTGTAGCAAATTGTGCCCTTAACACAATGGTCTGTAACTTTTTTGCTCCCAGATGCATCAATGCGGAGAATTTTTCAAAAATGTGGAAATTACAAGAGTGTTGAAAAAAAACGGTATCCGGAGCAGAATACAGAAAAACTTTTACTACAAAAGTTGTAGCAAATTGTGCCCTTAACACAATGGTCTGTAACTTTTTTGCTCCCAGATGCATCAATGGGGAGAATTTTTGAAAAATGTGCAAATTACAAGAGTGTTGAAAAAAAACGGTATCCGGAGCAGAATACAGAAAAACTTTTACTACAAAAGTTGTAGCAAATTGTGCCCTTAACACAATGGTCTGTAACTTTTTTGCTCCCAGATGCATCAATGGGGAGAATTTTTGAAAAATGTGCAAATTACAAGAGTGTTGAAAAAAAACGGTATCCGGAGCAGAATACAGAAAAACTTTTACTACAAAAGTTGTAGCAAATTGTGCCCTTAACACAATGGTCTGTAACTTTTTTGCTCCCAGATGCATCAATGGGGAGAATTTTTGAAAAATGTGCAAATTACAAGAGTGTTGAAAAAAAACGGTATCCGGAGCAGAATACAGAAAAACTTTTACTACAAAAGTTGTAGCAAATTGTGCCCTTAACACAATGGTCTGTAACTTTTTTGCTCCCAGATGCATCAATGCGGAGAATTTTTCAAAAATGTGGAAATTACAAGAGTGTTGAAAAAAAACGGTATCCGGAGCAGAATACAGAAAAACTTTTACTACAAAAGTTGTAGCAAATTGTGCCCTTAACACAATGGTCTGTAACTTTTTTGCTCCCAGATGCATCAATGCGGAGAATTTTTCAAAAATGTGGAAATTACAAGAGTGTTGAAAAAAAACGGTATCCGGAGCAGAATACAGAAAAACTTTTACTACAAAAGTTGTAGCAAATTGTGCCCTTAACACAATGGTCTGTAACTTTTTTGCTCCCAGATGCATCAATGGGGAGAATTTTTGAAAAATGTGCAAATTACAAGAGTGTTGAAAAAAAACGGTATCCGGAGCAGAATACAGAAAAACTTTTACTACAAAAGTTGTAGCAAATTGTGCCCTTAAAACAATGGTCTGTAACTTTTTTGCTCCCAGATGCATCAATGGGGAGAATTTTTGAAAAATGTGCAAATTACAAGAGTGTTGAAAAAAAACGGTATCCGGAGCAGAATACAGAAAAACTTTTACTACAAAAGTTGTAGCAAATTGTGCCCTTAACACAATGGTCTGTAACTTTTTTGCTCCCAGATGCATCAATACGGAGAATTTTTCAAAAATGTGGAAATTACAAGAGTGTTGAAAAAAACGGTATCCGGAGCAGAATACAGAAAAACTTTTACAAGAAAAGTTGTAGCAAATTGTGCCCTTAACACAATGGTCTGTAACTTTTTTGCTCCCAGATGCATCAATGGGGAGAATTTTTGAAAAATGTGCAAATTACAAGAGTGTTGAAAAAAAACGGTATCCGGAGCAGAATACAGAAAAACTTTTACTACAAAAGTTGTAGCAAATTGTGCCCTTAACACAATGGTCTGTAACTTTTTTGCTCCCAGATGCACCAATGCGGAGATTTTTTCAAGAATGTGGAAATTACAAGAGTGTTGAAAAAAAACGGTATCCGGAGCAGAATACAGAAAAACTTTTACTGCAAAAGTTGTAGCAAATTGTGCCCTTAACACAATGGTCTGTTACTTCTTTGCTCCCAGATGCATCAATGTGGAGAATTTTTGAAAAATGTGCAAATTACAAGAGTGTTGAAAAAAAACGGTATCCGGAGCAGAATACAGAAAAACTTTTACAAGAAAAGTTGTAGCAAATTGTGCCCTTAACACAATGGTGTGTAACTTTTTTGCTCCCAGATGCATCAATGGGGAGAATTTTTGAAAAATGTGCAAATTACAAGAGTGTTGAAAAAAAACGGTATCCGGAGCAGAATACAGAAAAACTTTTACTACAAAAGTTGTAGCAAATTGTGCCCTTAACACAATGGTCTGTAACTTTTTTGCTCCCAGATGCATCAATGCGGAGAATTTTTCAAAAATGTGGAAATTACAAGAGTGTTGAAAAAAAACGGTATCCGGAGCAGAATACAGAAAAACTTTTACTACAAAAGTTGTAGCAAATTGTGCCCTTAACACAATGGTCTGTAACTTTTTTGCTCCCAGATGCATCAATGCGGAGAATTTTTCAAAAATGTGGAAATTACAAGAGTGTTGAAAAAAAACGGTATCCGGAGCAGAATACAGAAAAACTTTTACTACAAAAGTTGTAGCAAATTGTGCCCTTAACACAATGGTCTGTAACTTTTTTGCTCCCAGATGCATCAATGGGGAGAATTTTTGAAAAATGTGCAAATTACAAGAGTGTTGAAAAAAAACGGTATCCGGAGCAGAATACAGAAAAACTTTTACTACAAAAGTTGTAGCAAATTGTGCCCTTAAAACAATGGTCTGTAACTTTTTTGCTCCCAGATGCATCAATGGGGAGAATTTTTGAAAAATGTGCAAATTACAAGAGTGTTGAAAAAAAACGGTATCCGGAGCAGAATACAGAAAAACTTTTACTACAAAAGTTGTAGCAAATTGTGCCCTTAACACAATGGTCTGTAACTTTTTTGCTCCCAGATGCATCAATACGGAGAATTTTTCAAAAATGTGGAAATTACAAGAGTGTTGAAAAAAACGGTATCCGGAGCAGAATACAGAAAAACTTTTACAAGAAAAGTTGTAGCAAATTGTGCCCTTAACACAATGGTCTGTAACTTTTTTGCTCCCAGATGCATCAATGGGGAGAATTTTTGAAAAATGTGCAAATTACAAGAGTGTTGAAAAAAAACGGTATCCGGAGCAGAATACAGAAAAACTTTTACTACAAAAGTTGTAGCAAATTGTGCCCTTAACACAATGGTCTGTAACTTTTTTGCTCCCAGATGCACCAATGCGGAGATTTTTTCAAGAATGTGGAAATTACAAGAGTGTTGAAAAAAAACGGTATCCGGAGCAGAATACAGAAAAACTTTTACTGCAAAAGTTGTAGCAAATTGTGCCCTTAACACAATGGTCTGTTACTTCTTTGCTCCCAGATGCATCAATGTGGAGAATTTTTGAAAAATGTGCAAATTACAAGAGTGTTGAAAAAAAACGGTATCCGGAGCAGAATACAGAAAAACTTTTACAAGAAAAGTTGTAGCAAATTGTGCCCTTAACACAATGGTCTGTAACTTTTTTGCTCCCAGATGCATCAATGGGGAGAATTTTTGAAAAATGTGCAAATTACAAGAGTGTTGAAAAAAAACGGTATCCGGAGCAGAATACAGAAAAACTTTTACTACAAAAGTTGTAGCAAATTGTGCCCTTAACACAATGGTCTGTAACTTTTTTGCTCCCAGATGCATCAATGGGGAGAATTTTTGAAAAATGTGCAAATTACAAGAGTGTTGAAAAAAAACGGTATCCGGAGCAGAATACAGAAAAACTTTTACTACAAAAGTTGTAGCAAATTGTGCCCTTAACACAATGGTCTGTAACTTTTTTGCTCCCAGATGCACCAATGCGGAGATTTTTTCAAGAATGTGGAAATTACAAGAGTGTTGAAAAAAAAACGGTATCCGGAGCAGAATACAGAAAAACTTTTACTGCAAAAGTTGTAGCAAATTGTGCCCTTAACACAATGGTCTGTAACTTTTTTGCTCCCAGATGCATCAATGGGGAGAATTTTTGAAAAATGTGCAAATTACAAGAGTGTTGAAAAAAAACGGTATCCGGAGCAGAATACAGAAAAACTTTTACTACAAAAGTTGTAGCAAATTGTGCCCTTAAAACAATGGTCTGTAACTTTTTTGCTCCCAGATGCATCAATGGGGAGAATTTTTGAAAAATGTGCAAATTACAAGAGTGTTGAAAAAAAACGGTATCCGGAGCAGAATACAGAAAAACTTTTACTACAAAAGTTGTAGCAAATTGTGCCCTTAACACAATGGTCTGTAACTTTTTTGCTCCCAGATGCATCAATACGGAGAATTTTTCAAAAATGTGGAAATTACAAGAGTGTTGAAAAAAACGGTATCCGGAGCAGAATACAGAAAAACTTTTACAAGAAAAGTTGTAGCAAATTGTGCCCTTAACACAATGGTCTGTAACTTTTTTGCTCCCAGATGCATCAATACGGAGAATTTTTCAAAAATGTGGAAATTACAAGAGTGTTGAAAAAAACGGTATCCGGAGCAGAATACAGAAAAACTTTTACAAGAAAAGTTGTAGCAAATTGTGCCCTTAACACAATGGTCTGTAACTTTTTTGCTCCCAGATGCATCAATACGGAGAATTTTTCAAAAATGTGGAAATTACAAGAGTGTTGAAAAAAACGGTATCCGGAGCAGAATACAGAAAAACTTTTACAAGAAAAGTTGTAGCAAATTGTGCCCTTAACACAATGGTCTGTAACTTTTTTGCTCCCAGATGCATCAATGGGGAGAATTTTTGAAAAATGTGCAAATTACAAGAGTGTTGAAAAAAAACGGTATCCGGAGCAGAATACAGAAAAACTTTTACTACAAAAGTTGTAGCAAATTGTGCCCTTAACACAATGGTCTGTAACTTTTTTGCTCCCAGATGCATCAATGCGGAGAATTTTTCAAAAATGTGGAAATTACAAGAGTGTTGAAAAAAAACGGTATCCGGAGCAGAATACAGAAAAACTTTTACTACAAAAGTTGTAGCAAATTGTGCCCTTAACACAATGGTCTGTAACTTTTTTGCTCCCAGATGCATCAATGGGGAGAATTTTTGAAAAATGTGCAAATTACAAGAGTGTTGAAAAAAAACGGTATCCGGAGCAGAATACAGAAAAACTTTTACTACAAAAGTTGTAGCAAATTGTGCCCTTAACACAATGGTCTGTAACTTTTTTGCTCCCAGATGCATCAATGGGGAGAATTTTTGAAAAATGTGCAAATTACAAGAGTGTTGAAAAAAAACGGTATCCGGAGCAGAATACAGAAAAACTTTTACTACAAAAGTTGTAGCAAATTGTGCCCTTAACACAATGGTCTGTAACTTTTTTGCTCCCAGATGCATCAATGGGGAGAATTTTTGAAAAATGTGCAAATTACAAGAGTGTTGAAAAAAAACGGTATCCGGAGCAGAATACAGAAAAACTTTTACTACAAAAGTTGTAGCAAATTGTGCCCTTAACACAATGGTCTGTAACTTTTTTGCTCCCAGATGCATCAATACGGAGAATTTTTCAAAAATGTGGAAATTACAAGAGTGTTGAAAAAAACGGTATCCGGAGCAGAATACAGAAAAACTTTTACAAGAAAAGTTGTAGCAAATTGTGCCCTTAACACAATGGTCTGTAACTTTTTTGCTCCCAGATGCATCAATACGGAGAATTTTTCAAAAATGTGGAAATTACAAGAGTGTTGAAAAAAACGGTATCCGGAGCAGAATACAGAAAAACTTTTACAAGAAAAGTTGTAGCAAATTGTGCCCTTAACACAATGGTCTGTAACTTTTTTGCTCCCAGATGCATCAATACGGAGAATTTTTCAAAAATGTGGAAATTACAAGAGTGTTGAAAAAAACGGTATCCGGAGCAGAATACAGAAAAACTTTTACAAGAAAAGTTGTAGCAAATTGTGCCCTTAACACAATGGTCTGTAACTTTTTTGCTCCCAGATGCATCAATGGGGAGAATTTTTGAAAAATGTGCAAATTACAAGAGTGTTGAAAAAAAACGGTATCCGGAGCAGAATACAGAAAAACTTTTACTACAAAAGTTGTAGCAAATTGTGCCCTTAACACAATGGTCTGTAACTTTTTTGCTCCCAGATGCATCAATGCGGAGAATTTTTCAAAAATGTGGAAATTACAAGAGTGTTGAAAAAAAACGGTATCCGGAGCAGAATACAGAAAAACTTTTACTACAAAAGTTGTAGCAAATTGTGCCCTTAACACAATGGTCTGTAACTTTTTTGCTCCCAGATGCATCAATGGGGAGAATTTTTGAAAAATGTGCAAATTACAAGAGTGTTGAAAAAAAACGGTATCCGGAGCAGAATACAGAAAAACTTTTACTACAAAAGTTGTAGCAAATTGTGCCCTTAACACAATGGTCTGTAACTTTTTTGCTCCCAGATGCATCAATGGGGAGAATTTTTGAAAAATGTGCAAATTACAAGAGTGTTGAAAAAAAACGGTATCCGGAGCAGAATACAGAAAAACTTTTACTACAAAAGTTGTAGCAAATTGTGCCCTTAACACAATGGTCTGTAACTTTTTTGCTCCCAGATGCATCAATGGGGAGAATTTTTGAAAAATGTGCAAATTACAAGAGTGTTGAAAAAAAACGGTATCCGGAGCAGAATACAGAAAAACTTTTACTACAAAAGTTGTAGCAAATTGTGCCCTTAACACAATGGTCTGTAACTTTTTTGCTCCCAGATGCACCAATGCGGAGATTTTTTCAAGAATGTGGAAATTACAAGAGTGTTGAAAAAAAACGGTATCCGGAGCAGAATACAGAAAAACTTTTACTGCAAAAGTTGTAGCAAATTGTGCCCTTAACACAATGGTCTGTTACTTCTTTGCTCCCAGATGCATCAATGTGGAGAATTTTTGAAAAATGTGCAAATTACAAGAGTGTTGAAAAAAAACGGTATCCGGAGCAGAATACAGAAAAACTTTTACAAGAAAAGTTGTAGCAAATTGTGCCCTTAACACAATGGTCTGTAACTTTTTTGCTCCCAGATGCATCAATGGGGAGAATTTTTGAAAAATGTGCAAATTACAAGAGTGTTGAAAAAAAACGGTATCCGGAGCAGAATACAGAAAAACTTTTACTACAAAAGTTGTAGCAAATTGTGCCCTTAACACAATGGTCTGTAACTTTTTTGCTCCCAGATGCACCAATGCGGAGATTTTTTCAAGAATGTGGAAATTACAAGAGTGTTGAAAAAAAACGGTATCCGGAGCAGAATACAGAAAAACTTTTACTGCAAAAGTTGTAGCAAATTGTGCCCTTAACACAATGGTCTGTTACTTCTTTGCTCCCAGATGCATCAATGTGGAGAATTTTTGAAAAATGTGCAAATTACAAGAGTGTTGAAAAAAAACGGTATCCGGAGCAGAATACAGAAAAACTTTTACAAGAAAAGTTGTAGCAAATTGTGCCCTTAACACAATGGTCTGTAACTTTTTTGCTCCCAGATGCATCAATGGGGAGAATTTTTGAAAAATGTGCAAATTACAAGAGTGTTGAAAAAAAACGGTATCCGGAGCAGAATACAGAAAAACTTTTACTACAAAAGTTGTAGCAAATTGTGCCCTTAACACAATGGTCTGTAACTTTTTTGCTCCCAGATGCATCAATACGGAGAATTTTTCAAAAATGTGGAAATTACAAGAGTGTTGAAAAAAACGGTATCCGGAGCAGAATACAGAAAAACTTTTACAAGAAAAGTAGTAGCAAATTGTGCCCTTAACACAATGGTCTGTAACTTTTTTGCTCCCAGATGCATCAATGGGGAGAATTTTTGAAAAATGTGCAAATTACAAGAGTGTTGAAAAAAAACGGTATCCGGAGCAGAATACAGAAAAACTTTTACTACAAAAGTTGTAGCAAATTGTGCCCTTAACACAATGGTCTGTAACTTTTTTGCTCCCAGATGCATCAATACGGAGAATTTTTCAAAAATGTGGAAATTACAAGAGTGTTGAAAAAAACGGTATCCGGAGCAGAATACAGAAAAACTTTTACAAGAAAAGTTGTAGCAAATTGTGCCCTTAACACAATGGTCTGTAACTTTTTTGCTCCCAGATGCATCAATGGGGAGAATTTTTGAAAAATGTGCAAATTACAAGAGTGTTGAAAAAAAACGGTATCCGGAGCAGAATACAGAAAAACTTTTACTACAAAAGTTGTAGCAAATTGTGCCCTTAACACAATGGTCTGTAACTTTTTTGCTCCCAGATGCATCAATGCGGAGAATTTTTCAAAAATGTGGAAATTACAAGAGTGTTGAAAAAAAACGGTATCCGGAGCAGAATACAGAAAAACTTTTACAAGAAAAGTTGTAGCAAATTGTGCCCTTAACACAATGGTCTGTAACTTTTTTGCTCCCAGATGCATCAATGGGGAGAATTTTTGAAAAATGTGCAAATTACAAGAGTGTTGAAAAAAAACGGTATCCGGAGCAGAATACAGAAAAACTTTTACTACAAAAGTTGTAGCAAATTGTGCCCTTAACACAATGGTCTGTAACTTTTTTGCTCCCAGATGCATCAATACGGAGAATTTTTCAAAAATGTGGAAATTACAAGAGTGTTGAAAAAAACGGTATCCGGAGCAGAATACAGAAAAACTTTTACAAGAAAAGTAGTAGCAAATTGTGCCCTTAACACAATGGTCTGTAACTTTTTTGCTCCCAGATGCATCAATGGGGAGAATTTTTGAAAAATGTGCAAATTACAAGAGTGTTGAAAAAAAACGGTATCCGGAGCAGAATACAGAAAAACTTTTACTACAAAAGTTGTAGCAAATTGTGCCCTTAACACAATGGTCTGTAACTTTTTTGCTCCCAGATGCATCAATACGGAGAATTTTTCAAAAATGTGGAAATTACAAGAGTGTTGAAAAAAACGGTATCCGGAGCAGAATACAGAAAAACTTTTACAAGAAAAGTTGTAGCAAATTGTGCCCTTAACACAATGGTCTGTAACTTTTTTGCTCCCAGATGCATCAATGGGGAGAATTTTTGAAAAATGTGCAAATTACAAGAGTGTTGAAAAAAAACGGTATCCGGAGCAGAATACAGAAAAACTTTTACTACAAAAGTTGTAGCAAATTGTGCCCTTAACACAATGGTCTGTAACTTTTTTGCTCCCAGATGCATCAATGCGGAGAATTTTTCAAAAATGTGGAAATTACAAGAGTGTTGAAAAAAAACGGTATCCGGAGCAGAATACAGAAAAACTTTTACTACAAAAGTTGTAGCAAATTGTGCCCTTAACACAATGGTCTGTAACTTTTTTGCTCCCAGATGCATCAATGGGGAGAATTTTTGAAAAATGTGCAAATTACAAGAGTGTTGAAAAAAAACGGTATCCGGAGCAGAATACAGAAAAACTTTTACTACAAAAGTTGTAGCAAATTGTGCCCTTAACACAATGGTCTGTAACTTTTTTGCTCCCAGATGCATCAATGGGGAGAATTTTTGAAAAATGTGCAAATTACAAGAGTGTTGAAAAAAAACGGTATCCGGAGCAGAATACAGAAAAACTTTTACTACAAAAGTTGTAGCAAATTGTGCCCTTAACACAATGGTCTGTAACTTTTTTGCTCCCAGATGCATCAATGGGGAGAATTTTTGAAAAATGTGCAAATTACAAGAGTGTTGAAAAAAAACGGTATCCGGAGCAGAATACAGAAAAACTTTTACTACAAAAGTTGTAGCAAATTGTGCCCTTAACACAATGGTCTGTAACTTTTTTGCTCCCAGATGCATCAATGCGGAGAATTTTTCAAAAATGTGGAAATTACAAGAGTGTTGAAAAAAAACGGTATCCGGAGCAGAATACAGAAAAACTTTTACTACAAAAGTTGTAGCAAATTGTGCCCTTAACACAATGGTCTGTAACTTTTTTGCTCCCAGATGCATCAATGCGGAGAATTTTTCAAAAATGTGGAAATTACAAGAGTGTTGAAAAAAAACGGTATCCGGAGCAGAATACAGAAAAACTTTTACTACAAAAGTTGTAGCAAATTGTGCCCTTAACACAATGGTCTGTAACTTTTTTGCTCCCAGATGCATCAATGGGGAGAATTTTTGAAAAATGTGCAAATTACAAGAGTGTTGAAAAAAAACGGTATCCGGAGCAGAATACAGAAAAACTTTTACTACAAAAGTTGTAGCAAATTGTGCCCTTAACACAATGGTCTGTAACTTTTTTGCTCCCAGATGCATCAATGGGGAGAATTTTTGAAAAATGTGCAAATTACAAGAGTGTTGAAAAAAAACGGTATCCGGAGCAGAATACAGAAAAACTTTTACTACAAAAGTTGTAGCAAATTGTGCCCTTAACACAATGGTCTGTAACTTTTTTGCTCCCAGATGCATCAATGGGGAGAATTTTTGAAAAATGTGCAAATTACAGGAGTGTTGAAAAAAAACGGTATCCGGAGCAGAATACAGAAAAACTTTTACTACAAAAGTTGTAGCAAATTGTGCCCTTAACACAATGGTCTGTAACTTTTTTGCTCCCAGATGCATCAATGCGGAGAATTTTTCAAAAATGTGGAAATTACAAGAGTGTTGAAAAAAAACGGTATCCGGAGCAGAATACAGAAAAACTTTTACTACAAAAGTTGTAGCAAATTGTGCCCTTAACACAATGGTCTGTAACTTTTTTGCTCCCAGATGCATCAATGCGGAGAATTTTTCAAAAATGTGGAAATTACAAGAGTGTTGAAAAAAAACGGTATCCGGAGCAGAATACAGAAAAACTTTTACTACAAAAGTTGTAGCAAATTGTGCCCTTAACACAATGGTCTGTAACTTTTTTGCTCCCAGATGCATCAATGGGGAGAATTTTTGAAAAATGTGCAAATTACAAGAGTGTTGAAAAAAAACGGTATCCGGAGCAGAATACAGAAAAACTTTTACTACAAAAGTTGTAGCAAATTGTGCCCTTAAAACAATGGTCTGTAACTTTTTTGCTCCCAGATGCATCAATGGGGAGAATTTTTGAAAAATGTGCAAATTACAAGAGTGTTGAAAAAAAACGGTATCCGGAGCAGAATACAGAAAAACTTTTACTACAAAAGTTGTAGCAAATTGTGCCCTTAACACAATGGTCTGTAACTTTTTTGCTCCCAGATGCATCAATACGGAGAATTTTTCAAAAATGTGGAAATTACAAGAGTGTTGAAAAAAACGGTATCCGGAGCAGAATACAGAAAAACTTTTACAAGAAAAGTTGTAGCAAATTGTGCCCTTAACACAATGGTCTGTAACTTTTTTGCTCCCAGATGCATCAATGGGGAGAATTTTTGAAAAATGTGCAAATTACAAGAGTGTTGAAAAAAAACGGTATCCGGAGCAGAATACAGAAAAACTTTTACTACAAAAGTTGTAGCAAATTGTGCCCTTAACACAATGGTCTGTAACTTTTTTGCTCCCAGATGCATCAATGGGGAGAATTTTTGAAAAATGTGCAAATTACAAGAGTGTTGAAAAAAAACGGTATCCGGAGCAGAATACAGAAAAACTTTTACTACAAAAGTTGTAGCAAATTGTGCCCTTAACACAATGGTCTGTAACTTTTTTGCTCCCAGATGCATCAATGCGGAGAATTTTTCAAAAATGTGGAAATTACAAGAGTGTTGAAAAAAAACGGTATCCGGAGCAGAATACAGAAAAACTTTTACTACAAAAGTTGTAGCAAATTGTGCCCTTAACACAATGGTCTGTAACTTTTTTGCTCCCAGATGCATCAATGCGGAGAATTTTTCAAAAATGTGGAAATTACAAGAGTGTTGAAAAAAAACGGTATCCGGAGCAGAATACAGAAAAACTTTTACTACAAAAGTTGTAGCAAATTGTGCCCTTAACACAATGGTCTGTAACTTTTTTGCTCCCAGATGCATCAATGGGGAGAATTTTTGAAAAATGTGCAAATTACAAGAGTGTTGAAAAAAAACGGTATCCGGAGCAGAATACAGAAAAACTTTTACTACAAAAGTTGTAGCAAATTGTGCCCTTAACACAATGGTCTGTAACTTTTTTGCTCCCAGATGCATCAATGGGGAGAATTTTTGAAAAATGTGCAAATTACAAGAGTGTTGAAAAAAAACGGTATCCGGAGCAGAATACAGAAAAACTTTTACTACAAAAGTTGTAGCAAATTGTGCCCTTAACACAATGGTCTGTAACTTTTTTGCTCCCAGATGCATCAATGGGGAGAATTTTTGAAAAATGTGCAAATTACAGGAGTGTTGAAAAAAAACGGTATCCGGAGCAGAATACAGAAAAACTTTTACTACAAAAGTTGTAGCAAATTGTGCCCTTAACACAATGGTCTGTAACTTTTTTGCTCCCAGATGCATCAATGCGGAGAATTTTTCAAAAATGTGGAAATTACAAGAGTGTTGAAAAAAAACGGTATCCGGAGCAGAATACAGAAAAACTTTTACTACAAAAGTTGTAGCAAATTGTGCCCTTAACACAATGGTCTGTAACTTTTTTGCTCCCAGATGCATCAATGCGGAGAATTTTTCAAAAATGTGGAAATTACAAGAGTGTTGAAAAAAAACGGTATCCGGAGCAGAATACAGAAAAACTTTTACTACAAAAGTTGTAGCAAATTGTGCCCTTAACACAATGGTCTGTAACTTTTTTGCTCCCAGATGCATCAATGGGGAGAATTTTTGAAAAATGTGCAAATTACAAGAGTGTTGAAAAAAAACGGTATCCGGAGCAGAATACAGAAAAACTTTTACTACAAAAGTTGTAGCAAATTGTGCCCTTAAAACAATGGTCTGTAACTTTTTTGCTCCCAGATGCATCAATGGGGAGAATTTTTGAAAAATGTGCAAATTACAAGAGTGTTGAAAAAAAACGGTATCCGGAGCAGAATACAGAAAAACTTTTACTACAAAAGTTGTAGCAAATTGTGCCCTTAACACAATGGTCTGTAACTTTTTTGCTCCCAGATGCATCAATACGGAGAATTTTTCAAAAATGTGGAAATTACAAGAGTGTTGAAAAAAACGGTATCCGGAGCAGAATACAGAAAAACTTTTACAAGAAAAGTTGTAGCAAATTGTGCCCTTAACACAATGGTCTGTAACTTTTTTGCTCCCAGATGCATCAATGGGGAGAATTTTTGAAAAATGTGCAAATTACAAGAGTGTTGAAAAAAAACGGTATCCGGAGCAGAATACAGAAAAACTTTTACTACAAAAGTTGTAGCAAATTGTGCCCTTAACACAATGGTCTGTAACTTTTTTGCTCCCAGATGCATCAATGGGGAGAATTTTTGAAAAATGTGCAAATTACAAGAGTGTTGAAAAAAAACGGTATCCGGAGCAGAATACAGAAAAACTTTTACTACAAAAGTTGTAGCAAATTGTGCCCTTAACACAATGGTCTGTAACTTTTTTGCTCCCAGATGCATCAATGCGGAGAATTTTTCAAAAATGTGGAAATTACAAGAGTGTTGAAAAAAAACGGTATCCGGAGCAGAATACAGAAAAACTTTTACTACAAAAGTTGTAGCAAATTGTGCCCTTAACACAATGGTCTGTAACTTTTTTGCTCCCAGATGCATCAATGCGGAGAATTTTTCAAAAATGTGGAAATTACAAGAGTGTTGAAAAAAAACGGTATCCGGAGCAGAATACAGAAAAACTTTTACTACAAAAGTTGTAGCAAATTGTGCCCTTAACACAATGGTCTGTAACTTTTTTGCTCCCAGATGCATCAATGGGGAGAATTTTTGAAAAATGTGCAAATTACAAGAGTGTTGAAAAAAAACGGTATCCGGAGCAGAATACAGAAAAACTTTTACTACAAAAGTTGTAGCAAATTGTGCCCTTAACACAATGGTCTGTAACTTTTTTGCTCCCAGATGCATCAATGGGGAGAATTTTTGAAAAATGTGCAAATTACAAGAGTGTTGAAAAAAAACGGTATCCGGAGCAGAATACAGAAAAACTTTTACTACAAAAGTTGTAGCAAATTGTGCCCTTAACACAATGGTCTGTAACTTTTTTGCTCCCAGATGCATCAATGGGGAGAATTTTTGAAAAATGTGCAAATTACAGGAGTGTTGAAAAAAAACGGTATCCGGAGCAGAATACAGAAAAACTTTTACTACAAAAGTTGTAGCAAATTGTGCCCTTAACACAATGGTCTGTAACTTTTTTGCTCCCAGATGCATCAATGCGGAGAATTTTTCAAAAATGTGGAAATTACAAGAGTGTTGAAAAAAAACGGTATCCGGAGCAGAATACAGAAAAACTTTTACTACAAAAGTTGTAGCAAATTGTGCCCTTAACACAATGGTCTGTAACTTTTTTGCTCCCAGATGCATCAATGCGGAGAATTTTTCAAAAATGTGGAAATTACAAGAGTGTTGAAAAAAAACGGTATCCGGAGCAGAATACAGAAAAACTTTTACTACAAAAGTTGTAGCAAATTGTGCCCTTAACACAATGGTCTGTAACTTTTTTGCTCCCAGATGCATCAATGGGGAGAATTTTTGAAAAATGTGCAAATTACAAGAGTGTTGAAAAAAAACGGTATCCGGAGCAGAATACAGAAAAACTTTTACTACAAAAGTTGTAGCAAATTGTGCCCTTAACACAATGGTCTGTAACTTTTTTGCTCCCAGATGCATCAATGGGGAGAATTTTTGAAAAATGTGCAAATTACAAGAGTGTTGAAAAAAAACGGTATCCGGAGCAGAATACAGAAAAACTTTTACTACAAAAGTTGTAGCAAATTGTGCCCTTAACACAATGGTCTGTAACTTTTTTGCTCCCAGATGCATCAATGGGGAGAATTTTTGAAAAATGTGCAAATTACAAGAGTGTTGAAAAAAAACGGTATCCGGAGCAGAATACAGAAAAACTTTTACTACAAAAGTTGTAGCAAATTGTGCCCTTAACACAATGGTCTGTAACTTTTTTGCTCCCAGATGCATCAATGGGGAGAATTTTTGAAAAATGTGCAAATTACAGGAGTGTTGAAAAAAAACGGTATCCGGAGCAGAATACAGAAAAACTTTTACTACAAAAGTTGTAGCAAATTGTGCCCTTAACACAATGGTCTGTAACTTTTTTGCTCCCAGATGCATCAATGCGGAGAATTTTTCAAAAATGTGGAAATTACAAGAGTGTTGAAAAAAAACGGTATCCGGAGCAGAATACAGAAAAACTTTTACTACAAAAGTTGTAGCAAATTGTGCCCTTAACACAATGGTCTGTAACTTTTTTGCTCCCAGATGCATCAATGCGGAGAATTTTTCAAAAATGTGGAAATTACAAGAGTGTTGAAAAAAAACGGTATCCGGAGCAGAATACAGAAAAACTTTTACTACAAAAGTTGTAGCAAATTGTGCCCTTAACACAATGGTCTGTAACTTTTTTGCTCCCAGATGCATCAATGGGGAGAATTTTTGAAAAATGTGCAAATTACAAGAGTGTTGAAAAAAAACGGTATCCGGAGCAGAATACAGAAAAACTTTTACTACAAAAGTTGTAGCAAATTGTGCCCTTAACACAATGGTCTGTAACTTTTTTGCTCCCAGATGCATCAATACGGAGAATTTTTCAAAAATGTGGAAATTACAAGAGTGTTGAAAAAAACGGTATCCGGAGCAGAATACAGAAAAACTTTTACAAGAAAAGTTGTAGCAAATTGTGCCCTTAACACAATGGTCTGTAACTTTTTTGCTCCCAGATGCATCAATGGGGAGAATTTTTGAAAAATGTGCAAATTACAAGAGTGTTGAAAAAAAACGGTATCCGGAGCAGAATACAGAAAAACTTTTACTACAAAAGTTGTAGCAAATTGTGCCCTTAACACAATGGTCTGTAACTTTTTTGCTCCCAGATGCACCAATGCGGAGATTTTTTCAAGAATGTGGAAATTACAAGAGTGTTGAAAAAAAACGGTATCCGGAGCAGAATACAGAAAAACTTTTACTGCAAAAGTTGTAGCAAATTGTGCCCTTAACACAATGGTCTGTTACTTCTTTGCTCCCAGATGCATCAATGTGGAGAATTTTTGAAAAATGTGCAAATTACAAGAGTGTTGAAAAAAAACGGTATCCGGAGCAGAATACAGAAAAACTTTTACAAGAAAAGTTGTAGCAAATTGTGCCCTTAACACAATGGTCTGTAACTTTTTTGCTCCCAGATGCATCAATGGGGAGAATTTTTGAAAAATGTGCAAATTACAAGAGTGTTGAAAAAAAACGGTATCCGGAGCAGAATACAGAAAAACTTTTACTACAAAAGTTGTAGCAAATTGTGCCCTTAACACAATGGTCTGTAACTTTTTTGCTCCCAGATGCATCAATGGGGAGAATTTTTGAAAAATGTGCAAATTACAAGAGTGTTGAAAAAAAACGGTATCCGGAGCAGAATACAGAAAAACTTTTACTACAAAAGTTGTAGCAAATTGTGCCCTTAACACAATGGTCTGTAACTTTTTTGCTCCCAGATGCACCAATGCGGAGATTTTTTCAAGAATGTGGAAATTACAAGAGTGTTGAAAAAAAACGGTATCCGGAGCAGAATACAGAAAAACTTTTACTGCAAAAGTTGTAGCAAATTGTGCCCTTAACACAATGGTCTGTTACTTCTTTGCTCCCAGATGCATCAATGTGGAGAATTTTTGAAAAATGTGCAAATTACAAGAGTGTTGAAAAAAAACGGTATCCGGAGCAGAATACAGAAAAACTTTTACAAGAAAAGTTGTAGCAAATTGTGCCCTTAACACAATGGTCTGTAACTTTTTTGCTCCCAGATGCATCAATGGGGAGAATTTTTGAAAAATGTGCAAATTACAAGAGTGTTGAAAAAAAACGGTATCCGGAGCAGAATACAGAAAAACTTTTACTACAAAAGTTGTAGCAAATTGTGCCCTTAACACAATGGTCTGTAACTTTTTTGCTCCCAGATGCATCAATGCGGAGAATTTTTCAAAAATGTGGAAATTACAAGAGTGTTGAAAAAAAACGGTATCCGGAGCAGAATACAGAAAAACTTTTACTACAAAAGTTGTAGCAAATTGTGCCCTTAACACAATGGTCTGTAACTTTTTTGCTCCCAGATGCATCAATGGGGAGAATTTTTCAAAAATGTGGAAATTACAAGAGTGTTGAAAAAAAACGGTATCCGGAGCAGAATACAGAAAAACTTTTACTACAAAAGTTGTAGCAAATTGTGCCCTTAACACAATGGTCTGTAACTTTTTTGCTCCCAGATGCATCAATGCGGAGAATTTTTCAAAAATGTGGAAATTACAAGAGTGTTGAAAAAAAACGGTATCCGGAGCAGAATACAGAAAAACTTTTACTACAAAAGTTGTAGCAAATTGTGCCCTTAACACAATGGTCTGTAACTTTTTTGCTCCCAGATGCATCAATGGGGAGAATTTTTGAAAAATGTGCAAATTACAAGAGTGTTGAAAAAAAACGGTATCCGGAGCAGAATACAGAAAAACTTTTACTACAAAAGTTGTAGCAAATTGTGCCCTTAAAACAATGGTCTGTAACTTTTTTGCTCCCAGATGCATCAATGGGGAGAATTTTTGAAAAATGTGCAAATTACAAGAGTGTTGAAAAAAAACGGTATCCGGAGCAGAATACAGAAAAACTTTTACTACAAAAGTTGTAGCAAATTGTGCCCTTAACACAATGGTCTGTAACTTTTTTGCTCCCAGATGCATCAATACGGAGAATTTTTCAAAAATGTGGAAATTACAAGAGTGTTGAAAAAAACGGTATCCGGAGCAGAATACAGAAAAACTTTTACAAGAAAAGTTGTAGCAAATTGTGCCCTTAACACAATGGTCTGTAACTTTTTTGCTCCCAGATGCATCAATGGGGAGAATTTTTGAAAAATGTGCAAATTACAAGAGTGTTGAAAAAAAACGGTATCCGGAGCAGAATACAGAAAAACTTTTACTACAAAAGTTGTAGCAAATTGTGCCCTTAACACAATGGTCTGTAACTTTTTTGCTCCCAGATGCACCAATGCGGAGATTTTTTCAAGAATGTGGAAATTACAAGAGTGTTGAAAAAAAACGGTATCCGGAGCAGAATACAGAAAAACTTTTACTGCAAAAGTTGTAGCAAATTGTGCCCTTAACACAATGGTCTGTTACTTCTTTGCTCCCAGATGCATCAATGTGGAGAATTTTTGAAAAATGTGCAAATTACAAGAGTGTTGAAAAAAAACGGTATCCGGAGCAGAATACAGAAAAACTTTTACAAGAAAAGTTGTAGCAAATTGTGCCCTTAACACAATGGTCTGTAACTTTTTTGCTCCCAGATGCATCAATGGGGAGAATTTTTGAAAAATGTGCAAATTACAAGAGTGTTGAAAAAAAACGGTATCCGGAGCAGAATACAGAAAAACTTTTACTACAAAAGTTGTAGCAAATTGTGCCCTTAACACAATGGTCTGTAACTTTTTTGCTCCCAGATGCATCAATGGGGAGAATTTTTGAAAAATGTGCAAATTACAAGAGTGTTGAAAAAAAACGGTATCCGGAGCAGAATACAGAAAAACTTTTACTACAAAAGTTGTAGCAAATTGTGCCCTTAACACAATGGTCTGTAACTTTTTTGCTCCCAGATGCACCAATGCGGAGATTTTTTCAAGAATGTGGAAATTACAAGAGTGTTGAAAAAAAACGGTATCCGGAGCAGAATACAGAAAAACTTTTACTGCAAAAGTTGTAGCAAATTGTGCCCTTAACACAATGGTCTGTTACTTCTTTGCTCCCAGATGCATCAATGTGGAGAATTTTTGAAAAATGTGCAAATTACAAGAGTGTTGAAAAAAAACGGTATCCGGAGCAGAATACAGAAAAACTTTTACAAGAAAAGTTGTAGCAAATTGTGCCCTTAACACAATGGTCTGTAACTTTTTTGCTCCCAGATGCATCAATGGGGAGAATTTTTGAAAAATGTGCAAATTACAAGAGTGTTGAAAAAAAACGGTATCCGGAGCAGAATACAGAAAAACTTTTACTACAAAAGTTGTAGCAAATTGTGCCCTTAACACAATGGTCTGTAACTTTTTTGCTCCCAGATGCATCAATGCGGAGAATTTTTCAAAAATGTGGAAATTACAAGAGTGTTGAAAAAAAACGGTATCCGGAGCAGAATACAGAAAAACTTTTACTACAAAAGTTGTAGCAAATTGTGCCCTTAACACAATGGTCTGTAACTTTTTTGCTCCCAGATGCATCAATGGGGAGAATTTTTGAAAAATGTGCAAATTACAAGAGTGTTGAAAAAAAACGGTATCCGGAGCAGAATACAGAAAAACTTTTACTACAAAAGTTGTAGCAAATTGTGCCCTTAAAACAATGGTCTGTAACTTTTTTGCTCCCAGATGCATCAATGGGGAGAATTTTTGAAAAATTTGCAAATTACAAGAGTGTTGAAAAAAAACGGTATCCGGAGCAGAATACAGAAAAACTTTTACTACAAAAGTTGTAGCAAATTGTGCCCTTAACACAATGGTCTGTAACTTTTTTGCTCCCAGATGCATCAATGCGGAGAATTTTTCAAAAATGTGGAAATTACAAGAGTGTTGAAAAAAAACGGTATCCGGAGCAGAATACAGAAAAACTTTTACTACAAAAGTTGTAGCAAATTGTGCCCTTAACACAATGGTCTGTAACTTTTTTGCTCCCAGATGCATCAATGGGGAGAATTTTTGAAAAATGTGCAAATTACAAGAGTGTTGAAAAAAAACGGTATCCGGAGCAGAATACAGAAAAACTTTTACTACAAAAGTTGTAGCAAATTGTGCCCTTAACACAATGGTCTGTAACTTTTTTGCTCCCAGATGCATCAATGGGGAGAATTTTTGAAAAATGTGCAAATTACAAGAGTGTTGAAAAAAAACGGTATCCGGAGCAGAATACAGAAAAACTTTTACTACAAAAGTTGTAGCAAATTGTGCCCTTAACACAATGGTCTGTAACTTTTTTGCTCCCAGATGCATCAATGGGGAGAATTTTTGAAAAATGTGCAAATTACAAGAGTGTTGAAAAAAAACGGTATCCGGAGCAGAATACAGAAAAACTTTTACTACAAAAGTTGTAGCAAATTGTGCCCTTAACACAATGGTCTGTAACTTTTTTGCTCCCAGATGCATCAATGCGGAGAATTTTTCAAAAATGTGGAAATTACAAGAGTGTTGAAAAAAAACGGTATCCGGAGCAGAATACAGAAAAACTTTTACTACAAAAGTTGTAGCAAATTGTGCCCTTAACACAATGGTCTGTAACTTTTTTGCTCCCAGATGCATCAATGCGGAGAATTTTTCAAAAATGTGGAAATTACAAGAGTGTTGAAAAAAAACGGTATCCGGAGCAGAATACAGAAAAACTTTTACTACAAAAGTTGTAGCAAATTGTGCCCTTAACACAATGGTCTGTAACTTTTTTGCTCCCAGATGCATCAATGGGGAGAATTTTTGAAAAATGTGCAAATTACAAGAGTGTTGAAAAAAAACGGTATCCGGAGCAGAATACAGAAAAACTTTTACTACAAAAGTTGTAGCAAATTGTGCCCTTAAAACAATGGTCTGTAACTTTTTTGCTCCCAGATGCATCAATGGGGAGAATTTTTGAAAAATGTGCAAATTACAAGAGTGTTGAAAAAAAACGGTATCCGGAGCAGAATACAGAAAAACTTTTACTACAAAAGTTGTAGCAAATTGTGCCCTTAACACAATGGTCTGTAACTTTTTTGCTCCCAGATGCATCAATACGGAGAATTTTTCAAAAATGTGGAAATTACAAGAGTGTTGAAAAAAACGGTATCCGGAGCAGAATACAGAAAAACTTTTACAAGAAAAGTTGTAGCAAATTGTGCCCTTAACACAATGGTCTGTAACTTTTTTGCTCCCAGATGCATCAATGGGGAGAATTTTTGAAAAATGTGCAAATTACAAGAGTGTTGAAAAAAAACGGTATCCGGAGCAGAATACAGAAAAACTTTTACTACAAAAGTTGTAGCAAATTGTGCCCTTAACACAATGGTCTGTAACTTTTTTGCTCCCAGATGCACCAATGCGGAGATTTTTTCAAGAATGTGGAAATTACAAGAGTGTTGAAAAAAAACGGTATCCGGAGCAGAATACAGAAAAACTTTTACTGCAAAAGTTGTAGCAAATTGTGCCCTTAACACAATGGTCTGTTACTTCTTTGCTCCCAGATGCATCAATGTGGAGAATTTTTGAAAAATGTGCAAATTACAAGAGTGTTGAAAAAAAACGGTATCCGGAGCAGAATACAGAAAAACTTTTACAAGAAAAGTTGTAGCAAATTGTGCCCTTAACACAATGGTCTGTAACTTTTTTGCTCCCAGATGCATCAATGGGGAGAATTTTTGAAAAATGTGCAAATTACAAGAGTGTTGAAAAAAAACGGTATCCGGAGCAGAATACAGAAAAACTTTTACTACAAAAGTTGTAGCAAATTGTGCCCTTAACACAATGGTCTGTAACTTTTTTGCTCCCAGATGCATCAATGGGGAGAATTTTTGAAAAATGTGCAAATTACAAGAGTGTTGAAAAAAAACGGTATCCGGAGCAGAATACAGAAAAACTTTTACTACAAAAGTTGTAGCAAATTGTGCCCTTAACACAATGGTCTGTAACTTTTTTGCTCCCAGATGCACCAATGCGGAGATTTTTTCAAGAATGTGGAAATTACAAGAGTGTTGAAAAAAAACGGTATCCGGAGCAGAATACAGAAAAACTTTTACTGCAAAAGTTGTAGCAAATTGTGCCCTTAACACAATGGTCTGTTACTTCTTTGCTCCCAGATGCATCAATGTGGAGAATTTTTGAAAAATGTGCAAATTACAAGAGTGTTGAAAAAAAACGGTATCCGGAGCAGAATACAGAAAAACTTTTACAAGAAAAGTTGTAGCAAATTGTGCCCTTAACACAATGGTCTGTAACTTTTTTGCTCCCAGATGCATCAATGGGGAGAATTTTTGAAAAATGTGCAAATTACAAGAGTGTTGAAAAAAAACGGTATCCGGAGCAGAATACAGAAAAACTTTTACTACAAAAGTTGTAGCAAATTGTGCCCTTAACACAATGGTCTGTAACTTTTTTGCTCCCAGATGCATCAATGCGGAGAATTTTTCAAAAATGTGGAAATTACAAGAGTGTTGAAAAAAAACGGTATCCGGAGCAGAATACAGAAAAACTTTTACTACAAAAGTTGTAGCAAATTGTGCCCTTAACACAATGGTCTGTAACTTTTTTGCTCCCAGATGCATCAATGGGGAGAATTTTTGAAAAATGTGCAAATTACAAGAGTGTTGAAAAAAAACGGTATCCGGAGCAGAATACAGAAAAACTTTTACTACAAAAGTTGTAGCAAATTGTGCCCTTAAAACAATGGTCTGTAACTTTTTTGCTCCCAGATGCATCAATGGGGAGAATTTTTGAAAAATTTGCAAATTACAAGAGTGTTGAAAAAAAACGGTATCCGGAGCAGAATACAGAAAAACTTTTACTACAAAAGTTGTAGCAAATTGTGCCCTTAACACAATGGTCTGTAACTTTTTTGCTCCCAGATGCATCAATGCGGAGAATTTTTCAAAAATGTGGAAATTACAAGAGTGTTGAAAAAAAACGGTATCCGGAGCAGAATACAGAAAAACTTTTACTACAAAAGTTGTAGCAAATTGTGCCCTTAACACAATGGTCTGTAACTTTTTTGCTCCCAGATGCATCAATGGGGAGAATTTTTGAAAAATGTGCAAATTACAAGAGTGTTGAAAAAAAACGGTATCCGGAGCAGAATACAGAAAAACTTTTACTACAAAAGTTGTAGCAAATTGTGCCCTTAACACAATGGTCTGTAACTTTTTTGCTCCCAGATGCATCAATGGGGAGAATTTTTGAAAAATGTGCAAATTACAAGAGTGTTGAAAAAAAACGGTATCCGGAGCAGAATACAGAAAAACTTTTACTACAAAAGTTGTAGCAAATTGTGCCCTTAACACAATGGTCTGTAACTTTTTTGCTCCCAGATGCATCAATGGGGAGAATTTTTGAAAAATGTGCAAATTACAAGAGTGTTGAAAAAAAACGGTATCCGGAGCAGAATACAGAAAAACTTTTACTACAAAAGTTGTAGCAAATTGTGCCCTTAACACAATGGTCTGTAACTTTTTTGCTCCCAGATGCATCAATGCGGAGAATTTTTCAAAAATGTGGAAATTACAAGAGTGTTGAAAAAAAACGGTATCCGGAGCAGAATACAGAAAAACTTTTACTACAAAAGTTGTAGCAAATTGTGCCCTTAACACAATGGTCTGTAACTTTTTTGCTCCCAGATGCATCAATGCGGAGAATTTTTCAAAAATGTGGAAATTACAAGAGTGTTGAAAAAAAACGGTATCCGGAGCAGAATACAGAAAAACTTTTACTACAAAAGTTGTAGCAAATTGTGCCCTTAACACAATGGTCTGTAACTTTTTTGCTCCCAGATGCATCAATGGGGAGAATTTTTGAAAAATGTGCAAATTACAAGAGTGTTGAAAAAAAACGGTATCCGGAGCAGAATACAGAAAAACTTTTACTACAAAAGTTGTAGCAAATTGTGCCCTTAAAACAATGGTCTGTAACTTTTTTGCTCCCAGATGCATCAATGGGGAGAATTTTTGAAAAATGTGCAAATTACAAGAGTGTTGAAAAAAAACGGTATCCGGAGCAGAATACAGAAAAACTTTTACTACAAAAGTTGTAGCAAATTGTGCCCTTAACACAATGGTCTGTAACTTTTTTGCTCCCAGATGCATCAATACGGAGAATTTTTCAAAAATGTGGAAATTACAAGAGTGTTGAAAAAAACGGTATCCGGAGCAGAATACAGAAAAACTTTTACAAGAAAAGTTGTAGCAAATTGTGCCCTTAACACAATGGTCTGTAACTTTTTTGCTCCCAGATGCATCAATGGGGAGAATTTTTGAAAAATGTGCAAATTACAAGAGTGTTGAAAAAAAACGGTATCCGGAGCAGAATACAGAAAAACTTTTACTACAAAAGTTGTAGCAAATTGTGCCCTTAACACAATGGTCTGTAACTTTTTTGCTCCCAGATGCACCAATGCGGAGATTTTTTCAAGAATGTGGAAATTACAAGAGTGTTGAAAAAAAACGGTATCCGGAGCAGAATACAGAAAAACTTTTACTGCAAAAGTTGTAGCAAATTGTGCCCTTAACACAATGGTCTGTTACTTCTTTGCTCCCAGATGCATCAATGTGGAGAATTTTTGAAAAATGTGCAAATTACAAGAGTGTTGAAAAAAAACGGTATCCGGAGCAGAATACAGAAAAACTTTTACAAGAAAAGTTGTAGCAAATTGTGCCCTTAACACAATGGTCTGTAACTTTTTTGCTCCCAGATGCATCAATGGGGAGAATTTTTGAAAAATGTGCAAATTACAAGAGTGTTGAAAAAAAACGGTATCCGGAGCAGAATACAGAAAAACTTTTACTACAAAAGTTGTAGCAAATTGTGCCCTTAACACAATGGTCTGTAACTTTTTTGCTCCCAGATGCATCAATGGGGAGAATTTTTGAAAAATGTGCAAATTACAAGAGTGTTGAAAAAAAACGGTATCCGGAGCAGAATACAGAAAAACTTTTACTACAAAAGTTGTAGCAAATTGTGCCCTTAACACAATGGTCTGTAACTTTTTTGCTCCCAGATGCACCAATGCGGAGATTTTTTCAAGAATGTGGAAATTACAAGAGTGTTGAAAAAAAACGGTATCCGGAGCAGAATACAGAAAAACTTTTACTGCAAAAGTTGTAGCAAATTGTGCCCTTAACACAATGATCTGTTACTTCTTTGCTCCCAGATGCATCAATGTGGAGAATTTTTGAAAAATGTGCAAATTACAAGAGTGTTGAAAAAAAACGGTATCCGGAGCAGAATACAGAAAAACTTTTACAAGAAAAGTTGTAGCAAATTGTGCCCTTAACACAATGGTCTGTAACTTTTTTGCTCCCAGATGCATCAATGGGGAGAATTTTTGAAAAATGTGCAAATTACAAGAGTGTTGAAAAAAAACGGTATCCGGAGCAGAATACAGAAAAACTTTTACTACAAAAGTTGTAGCAAATTGTGCCCTTAACACAATGGTCTGTAACTTTTTTGCTCCCAGATGCATCAATGGGGAGAATTTTTGAAAAATGTGCAAATTACAAGAGTGTTGAAAAAAAACGGTATCCGGAGCAGAATACAGAAAAACTTTTACTACAAAAGTTGTAGCAAATTGTGCCCTTAACACAATGGTCTGTAACTTTTTTGCTCCCAGATGCACCAATGCGGAGATTTTTTCAAGAATGTGGAAATTACAAGAGTGTTGAAAAAAAACGGTATCCGGAGCAGAATACAGAAAAACTTTTACTGCAAAAGTTGTAGCAAATTGTGCCCTTAACACAATGGTCTGTTACTTCTTTGCTCCCAGATGCATCAATGTGGAGAATTTTTGAAAAATGTGCAAATTACAAGAGTGTTGAAAAAAAACGGTATCCGGAGCAGAATACAGAAAAACTTTTACAAGAAAAGTTGTAGCAAATTGTGCCCTTAACACAATGGTCTGTAACTTTTTTGCTCCCAGATGCATCAATGGGGAGAATTTTTGAAAAATGTGCAAATTACAAGAGTTGAAAAAAAACGGTATCCGGAGCAGAATACAGAAAAACTTTTACTACAAAAGTTGTAGCAAATTGTGCCCTTAACACAATGGTCTGTAACTTTTTTGCTCCCAGATGCATCAATACGGAGAATTTTTCAAAAATGTGGAAATTACAAGAGTGTTGAAAAAAACGGTATCCGGAGCAGAATACAGAAAAACTTTTACTACAAAAGTTGTAGCAAATTGTGCCCTTAACACAATGGTCTGTAACTTTTTTGCTCCCAGATGCATCAATGGGGAGAATTTTTGAAAAATGTGCAAATTACAAGAGTGTTGAAAAAAAACGGTATCCGGAGCAGAATACAGAAAAACTTTTACTACAAAAGTTGTAGCAAATTGTGCCCTTAACACAATGGTCTGTAACTTTTTTGCTCCCAGATGCATCAATACGGAGAATTTTTCAAAAATGTGGAAATTACAAGAGTGTTGAAAAAAACGGTATCCGGAGCAGAATACAGAAAAACTTTTACTGCAAAAGTTGTAGCAAATTGTGCCCTTAACACAATGGTCTGTTACTTCTTTGCTCCCAGATGCATCAATGTGGAGAATTTTTGAAAAATGTGCAAATTACAAGAGTGTTGAAAAAAAACGGTATCCGGAGCAGAATACAGAAAAACTTTTACAAGAAAAGTTGTAGCAAATTGTGCCCTTAACACAATGGTCTGTAACTTTTTTGCTCCCAGATGCATCAATGGGGAGAATTTTTGAAAAATGTGCAAATTACAAGAGTGTTGAAAAAAAACGGTATCCGGAGCAGAATACAGAAAAACTTTTACTACAAAAGTTGTAGCAAATTGTGCCCTTAACACAATGGTCTGTAACTTTTTTGCTCCCAGATGCATCAATGGGGAGAATTTTTGAAAAATGTGCAAATTACAAGAGTGTTGAAAAAAAACGGTATCCGGAGCAGAATACAGAAAAACTTTTACTACAAAAGTTGTAGCAAATTGTGCCCTTAACACAATGGTCTGTAACTTTTTTGCTCCCAGATGAATCAATGTGGAGAATTTTTCAAAAATGTGGAAATTACAAGAGTGTTGAAAAAAACGGTATCCGGAGCAGAATACAGAAAAACTTTTACAAGAAAAGTTGTAGCAAATTGTGCCCTTAACACAATGGTCTGTTACTTTTTTGCTCCCAGATGCATCAATGGGGAGAATTTTTGAAAAATGTGCAAATTACAAGAGTGTTGAAAAAAAACGGTATCCGGAGCAGAATACAGAAAAACTTTTACTACAAAAGTTGTAGCAAATTGTGCCCTTAACACAATGGTCTGTAACTTTTTTGCTCCCAGATGCATCAATGGGGAGAATTTTTGAAAAATGTGCAAATTACAAGAGTTGAAAAAAAACGGTATCCGGAGCAGAATACAGAAAAACTTTTACTACAAA
This sequence comes from Onthophagus taurus, assembly GCF_036711975.1. Lineage (NCBI taxonomy): Eukaryota > Metazoa > Arthropoda > Insecta > Coleoptera > Scarabaeidae > Onthophagus > Onthophagus taurus. Next base: position 736,327 of record NW_027248949.1, read on the forward strand.
AGTTGTAGCAAATTGTGCCCTTAACACAATGGTCTGTAACTTTTTTGCTCCCAGATGCATCAATACGGAGAATTTTTCAAAAATGTGGAAATTACAAGAGTGTTGAAAAAAACGGTATCCGGAGCAGAATACAGAAAAACTTTTACTACAAAAGTTGTAGCAAATTGTGCCCTTAACACAATGGTCTGTAACTTTTTTGCTCCCAGATGCATCAATGGGGAGAATTTTTGAAAAATGTGCAAATTACAAGAGTGTTGAAAAAAAACGGTATCCGGAGCAGAATACAGAAAAACTTTTACTACAAAAGTTGTAGCAAATTGTGCCCTTAACACAATGGTCTGTAACTTTTTTGCTCCCAGATGCATCAATACGGAGAATTTTTCAAAAATGTGGAAATTACAAGAGTGTTGAAAAAAACGGTATCCGGAGCAGAATACAGAAAAACTTTTACAAGAAAAGTTGTAGCAAATTGTGCCCTTAACACAATGGTCTGTAACTTTTTTGCTCCCAGATGCATCAATGGGGAGAATTTTTGAAAAATGTGCAAATTACAAAAGTGTTGAAAAAAACGGTATCCGGAGCAGAATACAGAAAAACTTTTACAAGAAAAGTTGTAGCAAATTGTGCCCTTAACACAATGGTCTGTAACTTTTTTGCTCCCAGATGCATCAATGGGGAGAATTTTTGAAAAATGTGCAAATTACAAGAGTGTTGAAAAAAAACGGTATCCGGAGCAGAATACAGAAAAACTTTTACTACAAAAGTTGTAGCAAATTGTGCCCTTAACACAATGGTCTGTAACTTTTTTGCTCCCAGATGCACCAATGCGGAGATTTTTTCAAGAATGTGGAAATTACAAGAGTGTTGAAAAAAAACGGTATCCGGAGCAGAATACAGAAAAACTTTTACTGCAAAAGTTGTAGCAAATTGTGCCCTTAACACAATGGTCTGTTACTTCTTTGCTCCCAGATGCATCAATGTGGAGAATTTTTGAAAAATGTGCAAATTACAAGAGTGTTGAAAAAAAACGGTATCCGGAGCAGAATACAGAAAAACTTTTACAAGAAAAGTTGTAGCAAATTGTGCCCTTAACACAATGGTCTGTAACTTTTTTGCTCCCAGATGCATCAATGGGGAGAATTTTTGAAAAATGTGCAAATTACAAGAGTGTTGAAAAAAAACGGTATCCGGAGCAGAATACAGAAAAACTTTTACTACAAAAGTTGTAGCAAATTGTGCCCTTAACACAATGGTCTGTAACTTTTTTGCTCCCAGATGCATCAATGGGGAGAATTTTTGAAAAATGTGCAAATTACAAGAGTGTTGAAAAAAAACGGTATCCGGAGCAGAATACAGAAAAACTTTTACTACAAAAGTTGTAGCAAATTGTGCCCTTAACACAATGGTCTGTAACTTTTTTGCTCCCAGATGAATCAATGTGGAGAATTTTTCAAAAATGTGGAAATTACAAGAGTGTTGAAAAAAACGGTATCCGGAGCAGAATACAGAAAAACTTTTACAAGAAAAGTTGTAGCAAATTGTGCCCTTAACACAATGGTCTGTTACTTTTTTGCTCCCAGATGCATCAATGGGGAGAATTTTTGAAAAATGTGCAAATTACAAGAGTGTTGAAAAAAAACGGTATCCGGAGCAGAATACAGAAAAACTTTTACTACAAAAGTTGTAGCAAATTGTGCCCTTAACACAATGGTCTGTAACTTTTTTGCTCCCAGATGCATCAATGGGGAGAATTTTTGAAAAATGTGCAAATTACAAGAGTGTTGAAAAAAAACGGTATCCGGAGCAGAATACAGAAAAACTTTTACTACAAAAGTTGTAGCAAATTGTGCCCTTAACACAATGGTCTGTAACTTTTTTGCTCCCAGATGCACCAATGCGGAGATTTTTTCAAGAATGTGGAAATTACAAGAGTGTTGAAAAAAAACGGTATCCGGAGCAGAATACAGAAAAACTTTTACTGCAAAAGTTGTAGCAAATTGTGCCCTTAACACAATGGTCTGTTACTTCTTTGCTCCCAGATGCATCAATGTGGAGAATTTTTGAAAAATGTGCAAATTACAAGAGTGTTGAAAAAAAACGGTATCCGGAGCAGAATACAGAAAAACTTTTACAAGAAAAGTTGTAGCAAATTGTGCCCTTAACACAATGGTCTGTAACTTTTTTGCTCCCAGATGCATCAATGGGGAGAATTTTTGAAAAATGTGCAAATTACAAGAGTGTTGAAAAAAAACGGTATCCGGAGCAGAATACAGAAAAACTTTTACTACAAAAGTTGTAGCAAATTGTGCCCTTAACACAATGGTCTGTAACTTTTTTGCTCCCAGATGCATCAATACGGAGAATTTTTCAAAAATGTGGAAATTACAAGAGTGTTGAAAAAAAACGGTATCCGGAGCAGAATACAGAAAAACTTTTACTACAAAAGTTGTAGCAAATTGTGCCCTTAACACAATGGTCTGTAACTTTTTTGCTCCCAGATGAATCAATGTGGAGAATTTTTGAAAAATGTGCAAATTACAAGAGTGTTGAAAAAAAACGGTATCCGGAGCAGAATACAGAAAAACTTTTACTACAAAAGTTGTAGCAAATTGTGCCCTTAACACAATGGTCTGTTACTTCTTTGCTCCCAGATGCATCAATGCGGAGAATTTTTGAAAAATGTGCAAATTACAAGAGTGTTGAAAAAAAACGGTATCCGGAGCAGAATACAGAAAAACTTTTACAAGAAAAGTTGTAGCAAATTGTGCCCTTAACACAATGGTCTGTAACTTTTTTGCTCCCAGATGCATCAATACGGAGAATTTTTCAAAAATGTGGAAATTACAAGAGTGTTGAAAAAAAACGGTATCCGGAGCAGAATACAGAAAAACTTTTACTACAAAAGTTGTAGCAAATTGTGCCCTTAACACAATGGTCTGTAACTTTTTTGCTCCCAGATGCATCAATGGGGAGAATTTTTGAAAAATGTGCAAATTACAAGAGTGTTGAAAAAAAACGGTATCCGGAGCAGAATACAGAAAAACTTTTACTACAAAAGTTGTAGCAAATTGTGCCCTTAACACAATGGTCTGTAACTTTTTTGCTCCCAGATGCACCAATGCGGAGATTTTTTCAAGAATGTGGAAATTACAAGAGTGTTGAAAAAAAACGGTATCCGGAGCAGAATACAGAAAAACTTTTACTGCAAAAGTTGTAGCAAATTGTGCCCTTAACACAATGGTCTGTTACTTCTTTGCTCCCAGATGCATCAATGTGGAGAATTTTTGAAAAATGTGCAAATTACAAGAGTGTTGAAAAAAAACGGTATCCGGAGCAGAATACAGAAAAACTTTTACAAGAAAAGTTGTAGCAAATTGTGCCCTTAACACAATGGTCTGTAACTTTTTTGCTCCCAGATGCATCAATGGGGAGAATTTTTGAAAAATGTGCAAATTACAAGAGTGTTGAAAAAAAACGGTATCCGGAGCAGAATACAGAAAAACTTTTACTACAAAAGTTGTAGCAAATTGTGCCCTTAACACAATGGTCTGTAACTTTTTTGCTCCCAGATGCATCAATGGGGAGAATTTTTGAAAAATGTGCAAATTACAAGAGTGTTGAAAAAAAACGGTATCCGGAGCAGAATACAGAAAAACTTTTACTACAAAAGTTGTAGCAAATTGTGCCCTTAACACAATGGTCTGTAACTTTTTTGCTCCCAGATGAATCAATGTGGAGAATTTTTCAAAAATGTGGAAATTACAAGAGTGTTGAAAAAAACGGTATCCGGAGCAGAATACAGAAAAACTTTTACAAGAAAAGTTGTAGCAAATTGTGCCCTTAACACAATGGTCTGTTACTTTTTTGCTCCCAGATGCATCAATGGGGAGAATTTTTGAAAAATGTGCAAATTACAAGAGTGTTGAAAAAAAACGGTATCCGGAGCAGAATACAGAAAAACTTTTACTACAAAAGTTGTAGCAAATTGTGCCCTTAACACAATGGTCTGTAACTTTTTTGCTCCCAGATGCATCAATGGGGAGAATTTTTGAAAAATGTGCAAATTACAAGAGTGTTGAAAAAAAACGGTATCCGGAGCAGAATACAGAAAAACTTTTACTACAAAAGTTGTAGCAAATTGTGCCCTTAACACAATGGTCTGTAACTTTTTTGCTCCCAGATGCACCAATGCGGAGATTTTTTCAAGAATGTGGAAATTACAAGAGTGTTGAAAAAAAACGGTATCCGGAGCAGAATACAGAAAAACTTTTACTGCAAAAGTTGTAGCAAATTGTGCCCTTAACACAATGGTCTGTTACTTCTTTGCTCCCAGATGCATCAATGTGGAGAATTTTTGAAAAATGTGCAAATTACAAGAGTGTTGAAAAAAAACGGTATCCGGAGCAGAATACAGAAAAACTTTTACAAGAAAAGTTGTAGCAAATTGTGCCCTTAACACAATGGTCTGTAACTTTTTTGCTCCCAGATGCATCAATGGGGAGAATTTTTGAAAAATGTGCAAATTACAAGAGTGTTGAAAAAAAACGGTATCCGGAGCAGAATACAGAAAAACTTTTACTACAAAAGTTGTAGCAAATTGTGCCCTTAACACAATGGTCTGTAACTTTTTTGCTCCCAGATGCATCAATACGGAGAATTTTTCAAAAATGTGGAAATTACAAGAGTGTTGAAAAAAAACGGTATCCGGAGCAGAATACAGAAAAACTTTTACTACAAAAGTTGTAGCAAATTGTGCCCTTAACACAATGGTCTGTAACTTTTTTGCTCCCAGATGAATCAATGTGGAGAATTTTTGAAAAATGTGCAAATTACAAGAGTGTTGAAAAAAAACGGTATCCGGAGCAGAATACAGAAAAACTTTTACTACAAAAGTTGTAGCAAATTGTGCCCTTAACACAATGGTCTGTTACTTCTTTGCTCCCAGATGCATCAATGCGGAGAATTTTTGAAAAATGTGCAAATTACAAGAGTGTTGAAAAAAAACGGTATCCGGAGCAGAATACAGAAAAACTTTTACAAGAAAAGTTGTAGCAAATTGTGCCCTTAACACAATGGTCTGTAACTTTTTTGCTCCCAGATGCATCAATACGGAGAATTTTTCAAAAATGTGGAAATTACAAGAGTGTTGAAAAAAAACGGTATCCGGAGCAGAATACAGAAAAACTTTTACTACAAAAGTTGTAGCAAATTGTGCCCTTAACACAATGGTCTGTAACTTTTTTGCTCCCAGATGCATCAATGGGGAGAATTTTTGAAAAATGTGCAAATTACAAGAGTGTTGAAAAAAAACGGTATCCGGAGCAGAATACAGAAAAACTTTTACTACAAAAGTTGTAGCAAATTGTGCCCTTAACACAATGGTCTGTAACTTTTTTGCTCCCAGATGAATCAATGTGGAGAATTTTTGAAAAATGTGCAAATTACAAGAGTGTTGAAAAAAAACGGTATCCGGAGCAGAATACAGAAAAACTTTTACTACAAAAGTTGTAGCAAATTGTGCCCTTAACACAATGGTCTGTTACTTCTTTGCTCCCAGATGCATCAATGCGGAGAATTTTTGAAAAATGTGCAAATTACAAGAGTGTTGAAAAAAAACGGTATCCGGAGCAGAATACAGAAAAACTTTTACAAGAAAAGTTGTAGCAAATTGTGCCCTTAACACAATGGTCTGTAACTTTTTTGCTCCCAGATGCATCAATGGGGAGAATTTTTGAAAAATGTGCAAATTACAAGAGTGTTGAAAAAGAACGGTATCCGGAGCAGAATACAGAAAAACTTTTACTACAAAAGTTGTAGCAAATTGTGCCCTTAACACAATGGTCTGTAACTTTTTTGCTCCCAGATGCATCAATACGGAGAATTTTTCAAAAATGTGGAAATTACAAGAGTGTTGAAAAAAACGGTATCCGGAGCAGAATACAGAAAAACTTTTACAAGAAAAGTTGTAGCAAATTGTGCCCTTAACACAATGGTCTGTAACTTTTTTGCTCCCAGATGCATCAATGGGGAGAATTTTTGAAAAATGTGCAAATTACAGTAGTGTTGAAAAAAAACGGTATCCGGAGCAGAATACAGAAAAACTTTTACTACAAAAGTTGTAGCAAATTGTGCCCTTAACACAATGGTCTGTAACTTTTTTGCTCCCAGATGCATCAATGGGGAGAATTTTTGAAAAATGTGCAAATTACAAGAGTGTTGAAAAAAAACGGTATCCGGAGCAGAATACAGAAAAACTTTTACAAGAAAAGTTGTAGCAAATTGTGCCCTTAACACAATGGTCTGTAACTTTTTTGCTCCCAGATGCATCAATGGGGAGAATTTTTGAAAAATGTGCAAATTACAAGAGTGTTGAAAAAAAACGGTATCCGGAGCAGAATACAGAAAAACTTTTACTACAAAAGTTGTAGCAAATTGTGCCCTTAACACAATGGTCTGTAACTTTTTTGCTCCCAGATGCATCAATGGGGAGAATTTTTGAAAAATGTGCAAATTACAAGAGTGTTGAAAAAAAACGGTATCCGGAGCAGAATACAGAAAAACTTTTACTACAAAAGTTGTAGCAAATTGTGCCCTTAACACAATGGTCTGTAACTTTTTTGCTCCCAGATGCATCAATGGGGAGAATTTTTGAAAAATGTGGAAATTACAAGAGTGTTGAAAAAAAACGGTATCCGGAGCAGAATACAGAAAAACTTTTACTACAAAAGTTGTAGCAAATTGTGCCCTTAACACAATGGTCTGTAACTTTTTTGCTCCCAGATGCATCAATGGGGAGAATTTTTGAAAAATGTGCAAATTACAAGAGTGTTGAAAAAAAACGGTATCCGGAGCAGAATACAGAAAAACTTTTACTACAAAAGTTGTAGCAAATTGTGCCCTTAACACAATGGTCTGTAACTTTTTTGCTCCCAGATGCATCAATACGGAGAATTTTTCAAAAATGTGGAAATTACAAGAGTGTTGAAAAAAACGGTATCCGGAGCAGAATACAGAAAAACTTTTACAAGAAAAGTTGTAGCAAATTGTGCCCTTAACACAATGGTCTGTAACTTTTTTGCTCCCAGATGCATCAATGGGGAGAGTTTTTGAAAAATGTGCAAATTACAAGAGTGTTGAAAAAAAACGGTATCCGGAGCAGAATACAGAAAAACTTTTACTACAAAAGTTGTAGCAAATAGTGCCCTTAACACAATGGTCTGTAACTTTTTTGCTCCCAGATGCACCAATGCGGAGATTTTTTCAAGAATGTGGAAATTACAAGAGTGTTGAAAAAAAACGGTATCCGGAGCAGAATACAGAAAAACTTTTACTACAAAAGTTGTAGCAAATTGTGCCCTTAACACAATGGTCTGTAACTTTTTTGCTCCCAGATGCATCAATGGGGAGAATTTTTGAAAAATGTGCAAATTACAAGAGTGTTGAAAAAAAACGGTATCCGGAGCAGAATACAGAAAAACTTTTACTACAAAAGTTGTAGCAAATTGTGCCCTTAACACAATGGTCTGTAACTTTTATGCTCCCAGATGCATCAATGGGGAGAATTTTTGAAAAATGTGGAAATTACAAGAGTGTTGAAAAAAAACGGTATCCGGAGCAGAATACAGAAAAACTTTTACTACAAAAGTTGTAGCAAATTGTGCCCTTAACACAATGGTCTGTAACTTTTTTGCTCCCAGATGCATCAATGGGGAGAATTTTTGAAAAATGTGCAAATTACAAGAGTGTTGAAAAAAAACGGTATCCGGAGCAGAATACAGAAAAACTTTTACTACAAAAGTTGTAGCAAATTGTGCCCTTAACACAATGGTCTGTAACTTTTTTGCTCCCAGATGCATCAATGGGGAGAATTTTTGAAAAATGTGCAAATTACAAGAGTGTTGAAAAAAAACGGTATCCGGAGCAGAATACAGAAAAACTTTTACTACAAAAGTTGTAGCAAATTGTGCCCTTAACACAATGGTCTGTAACTTTTTTGCTCCCAGATGCATCAATGGGGAGAATTTTTGAAAAATGTGGAAATTACAAGAGTGTTGAAAAAAAACGGTATCCGGAGCAGAATACAGAAAAACTTTTACTACAAAAGTTGTAGCAAATTGTGCCCTTAACACAATGGTCTGTAACTTTTTTGCTCCCAGATGCATCAATGGGGAGAATTTTTGAAAAATGTGCAAATTACAAGAGTGTTGAAAAAAACGGTATCCGGAGCAGAATACAGAAAAACTTTTACTACAAAAGTTGTAGCAAATTGTGCCCTTAACACAATGGTCTGTAACTTTTTTGCTCCCAGATGCATCAATACGGAGAATTTTTCAAAAATGTGGAAATTACAAGAGTGTTGAAAAAAACGGTATCCGGAGCAGAATACAGAAAAACTTTTACAAGAAAAGTTGTAGCAAATTGTGCCCTTAACACAATGGTCTGTAACTTTTTTGCTCCCAGATGCATCAATGGGGAGAGTTTTTGAAAAATGTGCAAATTACAAGAGTGTTGAAAAAAAACGGTATCCGGAAAAGAATACAGAAAAACTTTTACTACAAAAGTTGTAGCAAATAGTGCCCTTAACACAATGGTCTGTAACTTTTTTGCTCCCAGATGCACCAATGCGGAGATTTTTTCAAGAATGTGGAAATTACAAGAGTGTTGAAAAAAAACGGTATCCGGAGCAGAATACAGAAAAACTTTTACTACAAAAGTTGTAGCAAATTGTGCCCTTAACACAATGGTCTGTAACTTTTTTGCTCCCAGATGCATCAATGGGGAGAATTTTTGAAAAATGTGCAAATTACAAGAGTGTTGAAAAAAAACGGTATCCGGAGCAGAATACAGAAAAACTTTTACTACAAAAGTTGTAGCAAATTGTGCCCTTAACACAATGGTCTGTAACTTTTTTGCTCCCAGATGCATCAATGGGGAGAATTTTTGAAAAATGTGGAAATTACAAGAGTGTTGAAAAAAAACGGTATCCGGAGCAGAATACAGAAAAACTTTTACTACAAAAGTTGTAGCAAATTGTGCCCTTAACACAATGGTCTGTAACTTTTTTGCTCCCAGATGCATCAATGGGGAGAATTTTTGAAAAATGTGCAAATTACAAGAGTGTTGAAAAAAAACGGTATCCGGAGCAGAATACAGAAAAACTTTTACTACAAAAGTTGTAGCAAATTGTGCCCTTAACACAATGGTCTGTAACTTTTTTGCTCCCAGATGCATCAATACGGAGAATTTTTCAAAAATGTGGAAATTACAAGAGTGTTGAAAAAAACGGTATCCGGAGCAGAATACAGAAAAACTTTTACAAGAAAAGTTGTAGCAAATTGTGCCCTTAACACAATGGTCTGTAACTTTTTTGCTCCCAGATGCATCAATGGGGAGAGTTTTTGAAAAATGTGCAAATTACAAGAGTGTTGAAAAAAAACGGTATCCGGAGCAGAATACAGAAAAACTTTTACTACAAAAGTTGTAGCAAATAGTGCCCTTAACACAATGGTCTGTAACTTTTTTGCTCCCAGATGCACCAATGCGGAGATTTTTTCAAGAATGTGGAAATTACAAGAGTGTTGAAAAAAAACGGTATCCGGAGCAGAATACAGAAAAACTTTTACTACAAAAGTTGTAGCAAATTGTGCCCTTAACACAATGGTCTGTAACTTTTTTGCTCCCAGATGCATCAATGGGGAGAATTTTTGAAAAATGTGCAAATTACAAGAGTGTTGAAAAAAAACGGTATCCGGAGCAGAATACAGAAAAACTTTTACTACAAAAGTTGTAGCAAATTGTGCCCTTAACACAATGGTCTGTAACTTTTTTGCTCCCAGATGCATCAATGGGGAGAATTTTTGAAAAATGTGCAAATTACAAGAGTGTTGAAAAAAAACGGTATCCGGAGCAGAATACAGAAAAACTTTTACTACAAAAGTTGTAGCAAATTGTGCCCTTAACACAATGGTCTGTAACTTTTTTGCTCCCAGATGCATCAATGGGGAGAATTTTTGAAAAATGTGCAAATTACAAGAGTGTTGAAAAAAAACGGTATCCGGAGCAGAATACAGAAAAACTTTTACTACAAAAGTTGTAGCAAATTGTGCCCTTAACACAATGGTCTGTAACTTTTTTGCTCCCAGATGCATCAATGGGGAGAATTTTTGAAAAATGTGCAAATTACAAGAGTGTTGAAAAAAAACGGTATCCGGAGCAGAATACAGAAAAACTTTTACTACAAAAGTTGTAGCAAATTGTGCCCTTAACACAATGGTCTGTAACTTTTTTGCTCCCAGATGCATCAATGGGGAGAATTTTTGAAAAATGTGGAAATTACAAGAGTGTTGAAAAAAAACGGTATCCGGAGCAGAATACAGAAAAACTTTTACTACAAAAGTTGTAGCAAATTGTGCCCTTAACACAATGGTCTGTAACTTTTTTGCTCCCAGATGCATCAATGGGGAGAATTTTTGAAAAATGTGCAAATTACAAGAGTGTTGAAAAAAAACGGTATCCGGAGCAGAATACAGAAAAACTTTTACTACAAAAGTTGTAGCAAATTGTGCCCTTAACACAATGGTCTGTAACTTTTTTGCTCCCAGATGCATCAATACGGAGAATTTTTCAAAAATGTGGAAATTACAAGAGTGTTGAAAAAAACGGTATCCGGAGCAGAATACAGAAAAACTTTTACAAGAAAAGTTGTAGCAAATTGTGCCCTTAACACAATGGTCTGTAACTTTTTTGCTCCCAGATGCATCAATGGGGAGAGTTTTTGAAAAATGTGCAAATTACAAGAGTGTTGAAAAAAAACGGTATCCGGAAAAGAATACAGAAAAACTTTTACTACAAAAGTTGTAGCAAATAGTGCCCTTAACACAATGGTCTGTAACTTTTTTGCTCCCAGATGCACCAATGCGGAGATTTTTTCAAGAATGTGGAAATTACAAGAGTGTTGAAAAAAAACGGTATCCGGAGCAGAATACAGAAAAACTTTTACTACAAAAGTTGTAGCAAATTGTGCCCTTAACACAATGGTCTGTAACTTTTTTGCTCCCAGATGCATCAATGGGGAGAATTTTTGAAAAATGTGGAAATTACAAGAGTGTTGAAAAAAAACGGTATCCGGAGCAGAATACAGAAAAACTTTTACTACAAAAGTTGTAGCAAATTGTGCCCTTAACACAATGGTCTGTAACTTTTTTGCTCCCAGATGCATCAATGGGGAGAATTTTTGAAAAATGTGCAAATTACAAGAGTGTTGAAAAAAAACGGTATCCGGAGCAGAATACAGAAAAACTTTTACAAGAAAAGTTGTAGCAAATTGTGCCCTTAACACAATGGTCTGTAACTTTTTTGCTCCCAGATGCATCAATGGGGAGAATTTTTGAAAAATGTGCAAATTACAAGAGTGTTGAAAAAAAACGGTATCCGGAGCAGAATACAGAAAAACTTTTACTACGAAAGTTGTAGCAAATTGTGCCCTTAACACAATGGTCTGTAACTTTTTTGCTCCCAGATGCATCAATGGGGAGAATTTTTGAAAAATGTGCAAATTACAAGAGTGTTGAAAAAAAACGGTATCCGGAGCAGAATACAGAAAAACTTTTACTACAAAAGTTGTAGCAAATTGTGCCCTTAACACAATGGTCTGTAACTTTTTTGCTCCCAGATGCATCAATGGGGAGAATTTTTGAAAAATGTGGAAATTACAAGAGTGTTGAAAAAAAACGGTATCCGGAGCAGAATACAGAAAAACTTTTACTACAAAAGTTGTAGCAAATTGTGCCCTTAACACAATGGTCTGTAACTTTTTTGCTCCCAGATGCATCAATGGGGAGAATTTTTGAAAAATGTGCAAATTACAAGAGTGTTGAAAAAAAACGGTATCCGGAGCAGAATACAGAAAAACTTTTACTACAAAAGTTGTAGCAAATTGTGCCCTTAACACAATGGTCTGTAACTTTTTTGCTCCCAGATGAATCAATGTGGAGAATTTTTGAAAAATGTGCAAATTACAAGAGTGTTGAAAAAAAACGGTATCCGGAGCAGAATACAGAAAAACTTTTACTACAAAAGTTGTAGCAAATTGTGCCCTTAACACAATGGTCTGTTACTTCTTTGCTCCCAGATGCATCAATGCGGAGAATTTTTGAAAAATGTGCAAATTACAAGAGTGTTGAAAAAAAACGGTATCCGGAGCAGAATACAGAAAAACTTTTACAAGAAAAGTTGTAGCAAATTGTGCCCTTAACACAATGGTCTGTAACTTTTTTGCTCCCAGATGCATCAATGGGGAGAATTTTTGAAAAATGTGCAAATTACAAGAGTGTTGAAAAAGAACGGTATCCGGAGCAGAATACAGAAAAACTTTTACTACAAAAGTTGTAGCAAATTGTGCCCTTAACACAATGGTCTGTAACTTTTTTGCTCCCAGATGCATCAATACGGAGAATTTTTCAAAAATGTGGAAATTACAAGAGTGTTGAAAAAAACGGTATCCGGAGCAGAATACAGAAAAACTTTTACAAGAAAAGTTGTAGCAAATTGTGCCCTTAACACAATGGTCTGTAACTTTTTTGCTCCCAGATGCATCAATGGGGAGAATTTTTGAAAAATGTGCAAATTACAAGAGTGTTGAAAAAAAACGGTATCCGGAGCAGAATACAGAAAAACTTTTACTACAAAAGTTGTAGCAAATTGTGCCCTTAACACAATGGTCTGTAACTTTTTTGCTCCCAGATGCATCAATGGGGAGAATTTTTGAAAAATGTGCAAATTACAAGAGTGTTGAAAAAAAACGGTATCCGGAGCAGAATACAGAAAAACTTTTACAAGAAAAGTTGTAGCAAATTGTGCCCTTAACACAATGGTCTGTAACTTTTTTGCTCCCAGATGCATCAATGGGGAGAATTTTTGAAAAATGTGCAAATTACAAGAGTGTTGAAAAAGAACGGTATCCGGAGCAGAATACAGAAAAACTTTTACTACAAAAGTTGTAGCAAATTGTGCCCTTAACACAATGGTCTGTAACTTTTTTGCTCCCAGATGCATCAATACGGAGAATTTTTCAAAAATGTGGAAATTACAAGAGTGTTGAAAAAAACGGTATCCGGAGCAGAATACAGAAAAACTTTTACAAGAAAAGTTGTAGCAAATTGTGCCCTTAACACAATGGTCTGTAACTTTTTTGCTCCCAGATGCATCAATGGGGAGAATTTTTGAAAAATGTGCAAATTACAAGAGTGTTGAAAAAAAACGGTATCCGGAGCAGAATACAGAAAAACTTTTACTACAAAAGTTGTAGCAAATTGTGCCCTTAACACAATGGTCTGTAACTTTTTTGCTCCCAGATGCATCAATGGGGAGAATTTTTGAAAAATGTGCAAATTACAAGAGTGTTGAAAAAAAACGGTATCCGGAGCAGAATACAGAAAAACTTTTACTACAAAAGTTGTAGCAAATTGTGCCCTTAACACAATGGTCTGTAACTTTTTTGCTCCCAGATGCATCAATGGGGAGAATTTTTGAAAAATGTGCAAATTACAAGAGTGTTGAAAAAAAACGGTATCCGGAGCAGAATACAGAAAAACTTTTACTACAAAAGTTGTAGCAAATTGTGCCCTTAACACAATGGTCTGTAACTTTTTTGCTCCCAGATGAATCAATGTGGAGAATTTTTGAAAAATGTGCAAATTACAAGAGTGTTGAAAAAAAACGGTATCCGGAGCAGAATACAGAAAAACTTTTACTACAAAAGTTGTAGCAAATTGTGCCCTTAACACAATGGTCTGTTACTTCTTTGCTCCCAGATGCATCAATGCGGAGAATTTTTGAAAAATGTGCAAATTACAAGAGTGTTGAAAAAAAACGGTATCCGGAGCAGAATACAGAAAAACTTTTACAAGAAAAGTTGTAGCAAATTGTGCCCTTAACACAATGGTCTGTAACTTTTTTGCTCCCAGATGCATCAATGGGGAGAATTTTTGAAAAATGTGCAAATTACAAGAGTGTTGAAAAAGAACGGTATCCGGAGCAGAATACAGAAAAACTTTTACTACAAAAGTTGTAGCAAATTGTGCCCTTAACACAATGGTCTGTAACTTTTTTGCTCCCAGATGAATCAATGTGGAGAATTTTTGAAAAATGTGCAAATTACAAGAGTGTTGAAAAAAAACGGTATCCGGAGCAGAATACAGAAAAACTTTTACTACAAAAGTTGTAGCAAATTGTGCCCTTAACACAATGGTCTGTTACTTCTTTGCTCCCAGATGCATCAATGCGGAGAATTTTTGAAAAATGTGCAAATTACAAGAGTGTTGAAAAAAAACGGTATCCGGAGCAGAATACAGAAAAACTTTTACAAGAAAAGTTGTAGCAAATTGTGCCCTTAACACAATGGTCTGTAACTTTTTTGCTCCCAGATGCATCAATGGGGAGAATTTTTGAAAAATGTGCAAATTACAAGAGTGTTGAAAAAGAACGGTATCCGGAGCAGAATACAGAAAAACTTTTACTACAAAAGTTGTAGCAAATTGTGCCCTTAACACAATGGTCTGTAACTTTTTTGCTCCCAGATGCATCAATACGGAGAATTTTTCAAAAATGTGGAAATTACAAGAGTGTTGAAAAAAACGGTATCCGGAGCAGAATACAGAAAAACTTTTACAAGAAAAGTTGTAGCAAATTGTGCCCTTAACACAATGGTCTGTAACTTTTTTGCTCCCAGATGCATCAATGGGGAGAATTTTTGAAAAATGTGCAAATTACAAGAGTGTTGAAAAAAAACGGTATCCGGAGCAGAATACAGAAAAACTTTTACTACAAAAGTTGTAGCAAATTGTGCCCTTAACACAATGGTCTGTAACTTTTTTGCTCCCAGATGCATCAATGGGGAGAATTTTTGAAAAATGTGCAAATTACAAGAGTGTTGAAAAAAAACGGTATCCGGAGCAGAATACAGAAAAACTTTTACTACAAAAGTTGTAGCAAATTGTGCCCTTAACACAATGGTCTGTAACTTTTTTGCTCCCAGATGCATCAATGGGGAGAATTTTTGAAAAATGTGCAAATTACAAGAGTGTTGAAAAAAAACGGTATCCGGAGCAGAATACAGAAAAACTTTTACTACAAAAGTTGTAGCAAATTGTGCCCTTAACACAATGGTCTGTAACTTTTTTGCTCCCAGATGAATCAATGTGGAGAATTTTTGAAAAATGTGCAAATTACAAGAGTGTTGAAAAAAAACGGTATCCGGAGCAGAATACAGAAAAACTTTTACTACAAAAGTTGTAGCAAATTGTGCCCTTAACACAATGGTCTGTTACTTCTTTGCTCCCAGATGCATCAATGCGGAGAATTTTTGAAAAATGTGCAAATTACAAGAGTGTTGAAAAAAAACGGTATCCGGAGCAGAATACAGAAAAACTTTTACAAGAAAAGTTGTAGCAAATTGTGCCCTTAACACAATGGTCTGTAACTTTTTTGCTCCCAGATGCATCAATGGGGAGAATTTTTGAAAAATGTGCAAATTACAAGAGTGTTGAAAAAGAACGGTATCCGGAGCAGAATACAGAAAAACTTTTACTACAAAAGTTGTAGCAAATTGTGCCCTTAACACAATGGTCTGTAACTTTTTTGCTCCCAGATGAATCAATGTGGAGAATTTTTGAAAAATGTGCAAATTACAAGAGTGTTGAAAAAAAACGGTATCCGGAGCAGAATACAGAAAAACTTTTACTACAAAAGTTGTAGCAAATTGTGCCCTTAACACAATGGTCTGTTACTTCTTTGCTCCCAGATGCATCAATGCGGAGAATTTTTGAAAAATGTGCAAATTACAAGAGTGTTGAAAAAAAACGGTATCCGGAGCAGAATACAGAAAAACTTTTACAAGAAAAGTTGTAGCAAATTGTGCCCTTAACACAATGGTCTGTAACTTTTTTGCTCCCAGATGCATCAATGGGGAGAATTTTTGAAAAATGTGCAAATTACAAGAGTGTTGAAAAAGAACGGTATCCGGAGCAGAATACAGAAAAACTTTTACTACAAAAGTTGTAGCAAATTGTGCCCTTAACACAATGGTCTGTAACTTTTTTGCTCCCAGATGCATCAATACGGAGAATTTTTCAAAAATGTGGAAATTACAAGAGTGTTGAAAAAAACGGTATCCGGAGCAGAATACAGAAAAACTTTTAC
The DNA here is from genome assembly GCF_036711975.1 of Onthophagus taurus. Taxonomy (NCBI): domain Eukaryota; kingdom Metazoa; phylum Arthropoda; class Insecta; order Coleoptera; family Scarabaeidae; genus Onthophagus; species Onthophagus taurus. Next base: position 752,524 of record NW_027248949.1, read on the forward strand.
AAGAAAAGTTGTAGCAAATTGTGCCCTTAACACAATGGTCTGTAACTTTTTTGCTCCCAGATGCATCAATGGGGAGAATTTTTGAAAAATGTGCAAATTACAAGAGTGTTGAAAAAAAACGGTATCCGGAGCAGAATACAGAAAAACTTTTACTACAAAAGTTGTAGCAAATTGTGCCCTTAACACAATGGTCTGTAACTTTTTTGCTCCCAGATGCATCAATGGGGAGAATTTTTGAAAAATGTGCAAATTACAAGAGTGTTGAAAAAAAACGGTATCCGGAGCAGAATACAGAAAAACTTTTACAAGAAAAGTTGTAGCAAATTGTGCCCTTAACACAATGGTCTGTAACTTTTTTGCTCCCAGATGCATCAATGGGGAGAATTTTTGAAAAATGTGCAAATTACAAGAGTGTTGAAAAAGAACGGTATCCGGAGCAGAATACAGAAAAACTTTTACTACAAAAGTTGTAGCAAATTGTGCCCTTAACACAATGGTCTGTAACTTTTTTGCTCCCAGATGCATCAATACGGAGAATTTTTCAAAAATGTGGAAATTACAAGAGTGTTGAAAAAAACGGTATCCGGAGCAGAATACAGAAAAACTTTTACAAGAAAAGTTGTAGCAAATTGTGCCCTTAACACAATGGTCTGTAACTTTTTTGCTCCCAGATGCATCAATGGGGAGAATTTTTGAAAAATGTGCAAATTACAAGAGTGTTGAAAAAAAACGGTATCCGGAGCAGAATACAGAAAAACTTTTACTACAAAAGTTGTAGCAAATTGTGCCCTTAACACAATGGTCTGTAACTTTTTTGCTCCCAGATGCATCAATGGGGAGAATTTTTGAAAAATGTGCAAATTACAAGAGTGTTGAAAAAAAACGGTATCCGGAGCAGAATACAGAAAAACTTTTACTACAAAAGTTGTAGCAAATTGTGCCCTTAACACAATGGTCTGTAACTTTTTTGCTCCCAGATGCATCAATGGGGAGAATTTTTGAAAAATGTGCAAATTACAAGAGTGTTGAAAAAAAACGGTATCCGGAGCAGAATACAGAAAAACTTTTACTACAAAAGTTGTAGCAAATTGTGCCCTTAACACAATGGTCTGTAACTTTTTTGCTCCCAGATGAATCAATGTGGAGAATTTTTGAAAAATGTGCAAATTACAAGAGTGTTGAAAAAAAACGGTATCCGGAGCAGAATACAGAAAAACTTTTACTACAAAAGTTGTAGCAAATTGTGCCCTTAACACAATGGTCTGTTACTTCTTTGCTCCCAGATGCATCAATGCGGAGAATTTTTGAAAAATGTGCAAATTACAAGAGTGTTGAAAAAAAACGGTATCCGGAGCAGAATACAGAAAAACTTTTACAAGAAAAGTTGTAGCAAATTGTGCCCTTAACACAATGGTCTGTAACTTTTTTGCTCCCAGATGCATCAATGGGGAGAATTTTTGAAAAATGTGCAAATTACAAGAGTGTTGAAAAAGAACGGTATCCGGAGCAGAATACAGAAAAACTTTTACTACAAAAGTTGTAGCAAATTGTGCCCTTAACACAATGGTCTGTAACTTTTTTGCTCCCAGATGCATCAATACGGAGAATTTTTCAAAAATGTGGAAATTACAAGAGTGTTGAAAAAAACGGTATCCGGAGCAGAATACAGAAAAACTTTTACAAGAAAAGTTGTAGCAAATTGTGCCCTTAACACAATGGTCTGTAACTTTTTTGCTCCCAGATGCATCAATGGGGAGAATTTTTGAAAAATGTGCAAATTACAAGAGTGTTGAAAAAAAACGGTATCCGGAGCAGAATACAGAAAAACTTTTACTACAAAAGTTGTAGCAAATTGTGCCCTTAACACAATGGTCTGTAACTTTTTTGCTCCCAGATGCATCAATGGGGAGAATTTTTGAAAAATGTGCAAATTACAAGAGTGTTGAAAAAAAACGGTATCCGGAGCAGAATACAGAAAAACTTTTACAAGAAAAGTTGTAGCAAATTGTGCCCTTAACACAATGGTCTGTAACTTTTTTGCTCCCAGATGCATCAATGGGGAGAATTTTTGAAAAATGTGCAAATTACAAGAGTGTTGAAAAAGAACGGTATCCGGAGCAGAATACAGAAAAACTTTTACTACAAAAGTTGTAGCAAATTGTGCCCTTAACACAATGGTCTGTAACTTTTTTGCTCCCAGATGCATCAATGGGGAGAATTTTTGAAAAATGTGCAAATTACAAGAGTGTTGAAAAAAACGGTATCCGGAGCAGAATACAGAAAAACTTTTACAAGAAAAGTTGTAGCAAATTGTGCCCTTAACACAATGGTCTGTAACTTTTTTGCTCCCAGATGCATCAATGGGGAGAATTTTTGAAAAATGTGCAAATTACAAGAGTGTTGAAAAAAAACGGTATCCGGAGCAGAATACAGAAAAACTTTTACTACAAAAGTTGTAGCAAATTGTGCCCTTAACACAATGGTCTGTAACTTTTTTGCTCCCAGATGCATCAATGGGGAGAATTTTTGAAAAATGTGCAAATTACAAGAGTGTTGAAAAAAAACGGTATCCGGAGCAGAATACAGAAAAACTTTTACTACAAAAGTTGTAGCAAATTGTGCCCTTAACACAATGGTCTGTAACTTTTTTGCTCCCAGATGCATCAATGGGGAGAATTTTTGAAAAATGTGGAAATTACAAGAGTGTTGAAAAAAAACGGTATCCGGAGCAGAATACAGAAAAACTTTTACTACAAAAGTTGTAGCAAATTGTGCCCTTAACACAATGGTCTGTAACTTTTTTGCTCCCAGATGCATCAATGGGGAGAATTTTTGAAAAATGTGCAAATTACAAGAGTGTTGAAAAAAAACGGTATCCGGAGCAGAATACAGAAAAACTTTTACTACAAAAGTTGTAGCAAATTGTGCCCTTAACACAATGGTCTGTAACTTTTTTGCTCCCAGATGCATCAATACGGAGAATTTTTCAAAAATGTGGAAATTACAAGAGTGTTGAAAAAAACGGTATCCGGAGCAGAATACAGAAAAACTTTTACAAGAAAAGTTGTAGCAAATAGTGCCCTTAACACAATGGTCTGTAACTTTTTTGCTCCCAGATGCATCAATGGGGAGATTTTTTCAAGAATGTGGAAATTACAAGAGTGTTGAAAAAAAACGGTATCCGGAGCAGAATACAGAAAAACTTTTACTACAAAAGTTGTAGCAAATTGTGCCCTTAACACAATGGTCTGTAACTTTTTTGCTCCCAGATGCATCAATGGGGAGAATTTTTGAAAAATGTGCAAATTACAAGAGTGTTGAAAAAAAACGGTATCCGGAGCAGAATACAGAAAAACTTTTACTACAAAAGTTGTAGCAAATTGTGCCCTTAACACAATGGTCTGCAACTTTTTTGCTCCCAGATGCACCAATGCGGAGATTTTTTCAAGAATGTGGAAATTACAAGAGTGTTGAAAAAAAACGGTATCCGGAGCAGAATACAGAAAAACTTTTACTACAAAAGTTGTAGCAAATTGTGCCCTTAACACAATGGTCTGTTACTTCTTTGCTCCCAGATGCATCAATGCGGAGAATTTTTGAAAAATGTGCAAATTACAAGAGTGTTGAAAAAAAACGGTATCCGGAGCAGAATACAGAAAAACTTTTACTACAAAAGTTGTAGCAAATTGTGCCCTTAACACAATGGTCTGTAACTTTTATGCTCCCAGATGCATCAATGGGGAGAATTTTTGAAAAATGTGGAAATTACAAGAGTGTTGAAAAAAAACGGTATCCGGAGCAGAATACAGAAAAACTTTTACTACAAAAGTTGTAGCAAATTGTGCCCTTAACACAATGGTCTGTAACTTTTTTGCTCCCAGATGCATCAATGGGGAGAATTTTTGAAAAATGTGCAAATTACAAGAGTGTTGAAAAAAAACGGTATCCGGAGCAGAATACAGAAAAACTTTTACTACAAAAGTTGTAGCAAATTGTGCCCTTAACACAATGGTCTGTAACTTTTTTGCTCCCAGATGCATCAATGGGGAGAATTTTTGAAAAATGTGCAAATTACAAGAGTGTTGAAAAAAAACGGTATCCGGAGCAGAATACAGAAAAACTTTTACTACAAAAGTTGTAGCAAATTGTGCCCTTAACACAATGGTCTGTAACTTTTTTGCTCCCAGATGCATCAATGGGGAGAATTTTTGAAAAATGTGGAAATTACAAGAGTGTTGAAAAAAAACGGTATCCGGAGCAGAATACAGAAAAACTTTTACTACAAAAGTTGTAGCAAATTGTGCCCTTAACACAATGGTCTGTAACTTTTTTGCTCCCAGATGCATCAATGGGGAGAATTTTTGAAAAATGTGCAAATTACAAGAGTGTTGAAAAAAAACGGTATCCGGAGCAGAATACAGAAAAACTTTTACTACAAAAGTTGTAGCAAATTGTGCCCTTAACACAATGGTCTGTAACTTTTTTGCTCCCAGATGCATCAATACGGAGAATTTTTCAAAAATGTGGAAATTACAAGAGTGTTGAAAAAAACGGTATCCGGAGCAGAATACAGAAAAACTTTTACAAGAAAAGTTGTAGCAAATTGTGCCCTTAACACAATGGTCTGTAACTTTTTTGCTCCCAGATGCATCAATGGGGAGAGTTTTTGAAAAATGTGCAAATTACAAGAGTGTTGAAAAAAAACGGTATCCGGAAAAGAATACAGAAAAACTTTTACTACAAAAGTTGTAGCAAATAGTGCCCTTAACACAATGGTCTGTAACTTTTTTGCTCCCAGATGCACCAATGCGGAGATTTTTTCAAGAATGTGGAAATTACAAGAGTGTTGAAAAAAAACGGTATCCGGAGCAGAATACAGAAAAACTTTTACTACAAAAGTTGTAGCAAATTGTGCCCTTAACACAATGGTCTGTAACTTTTTTGCTCCCAGATGCATCAATGGGGAGAATTTTTGAAAAATGTGGAAATTACAAGAGTGTTGAAAAAAAACGGTATCCGGAGCAGAATACAGAAAAACTTTTACTACAAAAGTTGTAGCAAATTGTGCCCTTAACACAATGGTCTGTAACTTTTTTGCTCCCAGATGCATCAATGGGGAGAATTTTTGAAAAATGTGCAAATTACAAGAGTGTTGAAAAAAAACGGTATCCGGAGCAGAATACAGAAAAACTTTTACAAGAAAAGTTGTAGCAAATTGTGCCCTTAACACAATGGTCTGTAACTTTTTTGCTCCCAGATGCATCAATGGGGAGAATTTTTGAAAAATGTGCAAATTACAAGAGTGTTGAAAAAAAACGGTATCCGGAGCAGAATACAGAAAAACTTTTACTACAAAAGTTGTAGCAAATTGTGCCCTTAACACAATGGTCTGTAACTTTTTTGCTCCCAGATGCATCAATGGGGAGAATTTTTGAAAAATGTGCAAATTACAAGAGTGTTGAAAAAAAACGGTATCCGGAGCAGAATACAGAAAAACTTTTACTACAAAAGTTGTAGCAAATTGTGCCCTTAACACAATGGTCTGTAACTTTTTTGCTCCCAGATGCATCAATGGGGAGAATTTTTGAAAAATGTGGAAATTACAAGAGTGTTGAAAAAAAACGGTATCCGGAGCAGAATACAGAAAAACTTTTACTACAAAAGTTGTAGCAAATTGTGCCCTTAACACAATGGTCTGTAACTTTTTTGCTCCCAGATGCATCAATGGGGAGAATTTTTGAAAAATGTGCAAATTACAAGAGTGTTGAAAAAAAACGGTATCCGGAGCAGAATACAGAAAAACTTTTACTACAAAAGTTGTAGCAAATTGTGCCCTTAACACAATGGTCTGTAACTTTTTTGCTCCCAGATGCATCAATACGGAGAATTTTTCAAAAATGTGGAAATTACAAGAGTGTTGAAAAAACGGTATCCGGAGCAGAATACAGAAAAACTTTTACAAGAAAAGTTGTAGCAAATTGTGCCCTTAACACAATGGTCTGTAACTTTTTTGCTCCCAGATGCATCAATGGGGAGAGTTTTTGAAAAATGTGCAAATTACAAGAGTGTTGAAAAAAAACGGTATCCGGAGCAGAATACAGAAAAACTTTTACTACAAAAGTTGTAGCAAATAGTGCCCTTAACACAATGGTCTGTAACTTTTTTGCTCCCAGATGCACCAATGCGGAGATTTTTTCAAGAATGTGGAAATTACAAGAGTGTTGAAAAAAAACGGTATCCGGAGCAGAATACAGAAAAACTTTTACTGCAAAAGTTGTAGCAAATTGTGCCCTTAACACAATGGTCTGTTACTTCTTTGCTCCCAGATGCATCAATGTGGAGAATTTTTGAAAAATGTGCAAATTACAAGAGTGTTGAAAAAAAACGGTATCCGGAGCAGAATACAGAAAAACTTTTACTACAAAAGTTGTAGCAAATTGTGCCCTTAACACAATGGTCTGTAACTTTTTTGCTCCCAGATGCATCAATGGGGAGAATTTTTGAAAAATGTGGAAATTACAAGAGTGTTGAAAAAAAACGGTATCCGGAGCAGAATACAGAAAAACTTTTACTACAAAAGTTGTAGCAAATTGTGCCCTTAACACAATGGTCTGTAACTTTTTTGCTCCCAGATGCATCAATGGGGAGAATTTTTGAAAAATGTGCAAATTACAAGAGTGTTGAAAAAAAACGGTATCCGGAGCAGAATACAGAAAAACTTTTACTACAAAAGTTGTAGCAAATTGTGCCCTTAACACAATGGTCTGTAACTTTTTTGCTCCCAGATGCATCAATACGGAGAATTTTTCAAAAATGTGGAAATTACAAGAGTGTTGAAAAAAAACGGTATCCGGAGCAGAATACAGAAAAACTTTTACTACAAAAGTTGTAGCAAATTGTGCCCTTAACACAATGGTCTGTAACTTTTTTGCTCCCAGATGCATCAATGGGGAGAATTTTTGAAAAATGTGCAAATTACAAGAGTGTTGAAAAAAAACGGTATCCGGAGCAGAATACAGAAAAACTTTTACTACAAAAGTTGTAGCAAATTGTGCCCTTAACACAATGGTCTGTAACTTTTTTGCTCCCAGATGCATCAATGGGGAGAATTTTTGAAAAATGTGCAAATTACAAGAGTGTTGAAAAAAAACGGTATCCGGAGCAGAATACAGAAAAACTTTTACTACAAAAGTTGTAGCAAATTGTGCCCTTAACACAATGGTCTGTAACTTTTTTGCTCCCAGATGCATCAATACGGAGAATTTTTCAAAAATGTGGAAATTACAAGAGTGTTGAAAAAACGGTATCCGGAGCAGAATACAGAAAAACTTTTACAAGAAAAGTTGTAGCAAATTGTGCCCTTAACACAATGGTCTGTAACTTTTTTGCTCCCAGATGCATCAATGGGGAGAGTTTTTGAAAAATGTGCAAATTACAAGAGTGTTGAAAAAAAACGGTATCCGGAGCAGAATACAGAAAAACTTTTACTACAAAAGTTGTAGCAAATAGTGCCCTTAACACAATGGTCTGTAACTTTTTTGCTCCCAGATGCACCAATGCGGAGATTTTTTCAAGAATGTGGAAATTACAAGAGTGTTGAAAAAAAACGGTATCCGGAGCAGAATACAGAAAAACTTTTACTGCAAAAGTTGTAGCAAATTGTGCCCTTAACACAATGGTCTGTTACTTCTTTGCTCCCAGATGCATCAATGTGGAGAATTTTTGAAAAATGTGCAAATTACAAGAGTGTTGAAAAAAAACGGTATCCGGAGCAGAATACAGAAAAACTTTTACTACAAAAGTTGTAGCAAATTGTGCCCTTAACACAATGGTCTGTAACTTTTTTGCTCCCAGATGCATCAATGGGGAGAATTTTTGAAAAATGTGGAAATTACAAGAGTGTTGAAAAAAAACGGTATCCGGAGCAGAATACAGAAAAACTTTTACTACAAAAGTTGTAGCAAATTGTGCCCTTAACACAATGGTCTGTAACTTTTTTGCTCCCAGATGCATCAATGGGGAGAATTTTTGAAAAATGTGCAAATTACAAGAGTGTTGAAAAAAAACGGTATCCGGAGCAGAATACAGAAAAACTTTTACTACAAAAGTTGTAGCAAATTGTGCCCTTAACACAATGGTCTGTAACTTTTTTGCTCCCAGATGCATCAATACGGAGAATTTTTCAAAAATGTGGAAATTACAAGAGTGTTGAAAAAAACGGTATCCGGAGCAGAATACAGAAAAACTTTTACAAGAAAAGTTGTAGCAAATTGTGCCCTTAACACAATGGTCTGTAACTTTTTTGCTCCCAGATGCATCAATGGGGAGAGTTTTTGAAAAATGTGCAAATTACAAGAGTGTTGAAAAAAAACGGTATCCGGAGCAGAATACAGAAAAACTTTTACTACAAAAGTTGTAGCAAATAGTGCCCTTAACACAATGGTCTGTAACTTTTTTGCTCCCAGATGCACCAATGCGGAGATTTTTTCAAGAATGTGGAAATTACAAGAGTGTTGAAAAAAAACGGTATCCGGAGCAGAATACAGAAAAACTTTTACTGCAAAAGTTGTAGCAAATTGTGCCCTTAACACAATGGTCTGTTACTTCTTTGCTCCCAGATGCATCAATGTGGAGAATTTTTGAAAAATGTGCAAATTACAAGAGTGTTGAAAAAAAACGGTATCCGGAGCAGAATACAGAAAAACTTTTACAAGAAAAGTTGTAGCAAATTGTGCCCTTAACACAATGGTCTGTAACTTTTTTGCTCCCAGATGCATCAATGGGGAGAATTTTTGAAAAATGTGCAAATTACAAGAGTGTTGAAAAAAAACGGTATCCGGAGCAGAATACAGAAAAACTTTTACTACAAAAGTTGTAGCAAATTGTGCCCTTAACACAATGGTCTGTAACTTTTTTGCTCCCAGATGCATCAATGGGGAGAATTTTTGAAAAATGTGCAAATTACAAGAGTGTTGAAAAAAAACGGTTTCCGGAGCAGAATACAGAAAAACTTTTACTACAAAAGTTGTAGCAAATTGTGCCCTTAACACAATGGTCTGTAACTTTTTTGCTCCCAGATGCATCAATGGGGAGAATTTTTGAAAAATGTGCAAATTACAAGTGTGTTGAAAAAAAACGGTATCCGGAGCAGAATACAGAAAAACTTTTACTACAAAAGTTGTAGCAAATTGTGCCCTTAACACAATGGTCTGTAACTTTTATGCTCCCAGATGCATCAATGGGGAGAATTTTTGAAAAATGTGGAAATTACAAGAGTGTTGAAAAAAAACGGTATCCGGAGCAGAATACAGAAAAACTTTTACTACAAAAGTTGTAGCAAATTGTGCCCTTAACACAATGGTCTGTAACTTTTTTGCTCCCAGATGCATCAATGGGGAGAATTTTTGAAAAATGTGCAAATTACAAGAGTGTTGAAAAAAAACGGTATCCGGAGCAGAATACAGAAAAACTTTTACTAGAAAAGTTGTAGCAAATTGTGCCCTTAACACAATGGTCTGTAACTTTTTTGCTCCCAGATGCATCAATACGGAGAATTTTTCAAAAATGTGGAAATTACAAGAGTGTTGAAAAAAACGGTATCCGGAGCAGAATACAAAAAACTTTTACAAGAAAAGTTGTAGCAAATTGTGCCCTTAACACAATGGTCTGTAACTTTTTTGCTCCCAGATGCATCAATGGGGAGAGTTTTTGAAAAATGTGCAAATTACAAGAGTGTTGAAAAAAAACGGTATCCGGAAAAGAATACAGAAAAACTTTTACTACAAAAGTTGTAGCAAATAGTGCCCTTAACACAATGGTCTGTAACTTTTTTGCTCCCAGATGCACCAATGCGGAGATTTTTTCAAGAATGTGGAAATTACAAGAGTGTTGAAAAAAAACGGTATCCGGAGCAGAATACAGAAAAACTTTTACTACAAAAGTTGTAGCAAATTGTGCCCTTAACACAATGGTCTGTAACTTTTTTGCTCCCAGATGCATCAATGGGGAGAATTTTTGAAAAATGTGCAAATTACAAGAGTGTTGAAAAAAAACGGTTTCCGGAGCAGAATACAGAAAAACTTTTACTACAAAAGTTGTAGCAAATTGTGCCCTTAACACAATGGTCTGTAACTTTTATGCTCCCAGATGCATCAATGGGGAGAATTTTTGAAAAATGTGGAAATTACAAGAGTGTTGAAAAAAAACGGTATCCGGAGCAGAATACAGAAAAACTTTTACTACAAAAGTTGTAGCAAATTGTGCCCTTAACACAATGGTCTGTAACTTTTTTGCTCCCAGATGCATCAATGGGGAGAATTTTTGAAAAATGTGCAAATTACAAGAGTGTTGAAAAAAAACGGTATCCGGAGCAGAATACAGAAAAACTTTTACTACAAAAGTTGTAGCAAATTGTGCCCTTAACACAATGGTCTGTAACTTTTTTGCTCCCAGATGCATCAATGGGGAGAATTTTTGAAAAATGTGCAAATTACAAGAGTGTTGAAAAAAAACGGTATCCGGAGCAGAATACAGAAAAACTTTTACTACAAAAGTTGTAGCAAATTGTGCCCTTAACACAATGGTCTGTAACTTTTTTGCTCCCAGATGCATCAATGGGGAGAATTTTTGAAAAATGTGGAAATTACAAGAGTGTTGAAAAAAAACGGTATCCGGAGCAGAATACAGAAAAACTTTTACTACAAAAGTTGTAGCAAATTGTGCCCTTAACACAATGGTCTGTAACTTTTTTGCTCCCAGATGCATCAATGGGGAGAATTTTTGAAAAATGTGCAAATTACAAGAGTGTTGAAAAAAAACGGTATCCGGAGCAGAATACAGAAAAACTTTTACTACAAAAGTTGTAGCAAATTGTGCCCTTAACACAATGGTCTGTAACTTTTTTGCTCCCAGATGCATCAATACGGAGAATTTTTCAAAAATGTGGAAATTACAAGAGTGTTGAAAAAAACGGTATCCGGAGCAGAATACAGAAAAACTTTTACAAGAAAAGTTGTAGCAAATTGTGCCCTTAACACAATGGTCTGTAACTTTTTTGCTCCCAGATGCATCAATGGGGAGAGTTTTTGAAAAATGTGCAAATTACAAGAGTGTTGAAAAAAAACGGTATCCGGAAAAGAATACAGAAAAACTTTTACTACAAAAGTTGTAGCAAATAGTGCCCTTAACACAATGGTCTGTAACTTTTTTGCTCCCAGATGCACCAATGCGGAGATTTTTTCAAGAATGTGGAAATTACAAGAGTGTTGAAAAAAAACGGTATCCGGAGCAGAATACAGAAAAACTTTTACTACAAAAGTTGTAGCAAATTGTGCCCTTAACACAATGGTCTGTAACTTTTTTGCTCCCAGATGCATCAATGGGGAGAATTTTTGAAAAATGTGCAAATTACAAGAGTGTTGAAAAAAAACGGTATCCGGAGCAGAATACAGAAAAACTTTTACTACAAAAGTTGTAGCAAATTGTGCCCTTAACACAATGGTCTGTAACTTTTTTGCTCCCAGATGCATCAATGGGGAGAATTTTTGAAAAATGTGCAAATTACAAGAGTGTTGAAAAAAAACGGTATCCGGAGCAGAATACAGAAAAACTTTTACTACAAAAGTTGTAGCAAATTGTGCCCTTAACACAATGGTCTGTAACTTTTTTGCTCCCAGATGCATCAATGGGGAGAATTTTTGAAAAATGTGGAAATTACAAGAGTGTTGAAAAAAAACGGTATCCGGAGCAGAATACAGAAAAACTTTTACTACAAAAGTTGTAGCAAATTGTGCCCTTAACACAATGGTCTGTAACTTTTTTGCTCCCAGATGCATCAATGGGGAGAATTTTTGAAAAATGTGCAAATTACAAGAGTGTTGAAAAAAAACGGTATCCGGAGCAGAATACAGAAAAACTTTTACTACAAAAGTTGTAGCAAATTGTGCCCTTAACACAATGGTCTGTAACTTTTTTGCTCCCAGATGCATCAATACGGAGAATTTTTCAAAAATGTGGAAATTACAAGAGTGTTGAAAAAAACGGTATCCGGAGCAGAATACAGAAAAACTTTTACAAGAAAAGTTGTAGCAAATTGTGCCCTTAACACAATGGTCTGTAACTTTTTTGCTCCCAGATGCATCAATACGGAGAATTTTTCAAAAATGTGGAAATTACAAGAGTGTTGAAAAAAACGGTATCCGGAGCAGAATACAGAAAAACTTTTACAAGAAAAGTTGTAGCAAATTGTGCCCTTAACACAATGGTCTGTAACTTTTTTGCTCCCAGATGCATCAATGGGGAGAGTTTTTGAAAAATGTGCAAATTACAAGAGTGTTGAAAAAAAACGGTATCCGGAAAAGAATACAGAAAAACTTTTACTACAAAAGTTGTAGCAAATAGTGCCCTTAACACAATGGTCTGTAACTTTTTTGCTCCCAGATGCATCAATACGGAGAATTTTTCAAAAATGTGGAAATTACAAGAGTGTTGAAAAAAACGGTATCCGGAGCAGAATACAGAAAAACTTTTACAAGAAAAGTTGTAGCAAATTGTGCCCTTAACACAATGGTCTGTAACTTTTTTGCTCCCAGATGCATCAATACGGAGAATTTTTCAAAAATGTGGAAATTACAAGAGTGTTGAAAAAAACGGTATCCGGAGCAGAATACAGAAAAACTTTTACAAGAAAAGTTGTAGCAAATTGTGCCCTTAACACAATGGTCTGTAACTTTTTTGCTCCCAGATGCATCAATACGGAGAATTTTTCAAAAATGTGGAAATTACAAGAGTGTTGAAAAAAACGGTATCCGGAGCAGAATACAGAAAAACTTTTACAAGAAAAGTTGTAGCAAATTGTGCCCTTAACACAATGGTCTGTAACTTTTTTGCTCCCAGATGCATCAATGGGGAGAGTTTTTGAAAAATGTGCAAATTACAAGAGTGTTGAAAAAAAACGGTATCCGGAAAAGAATACAGAAAAACTTTTACTACAAAAGTTGTAGCAAATAGTGCCCTTAACACAATGGTCTGTAACTTTTTTGCTCCCAGATGCACCAATGCGGAGATTTTTTCAAGAATGTGGAAATTACAAGAGTGTTGAAAAAAAACGGTATCCGGAGCAGAATACAGAAAAACTTTTACTACAAAAGTTGTAGCAAATTGTGCCCTTAACACAATGGTCTGTAACTTTTTTGCTCCCAGATGCATCAATGGGGAGAATTTTTGAAAAATGTGCAAATTACAAGAGTGTTGAAAAAAAACGGTATCCGGAGCAGAATACAGAAAAACTTTTACTACAAAAGTTGTAGCAAATTGTGCCCTTAACACAATGGTCTGTAACTTTTATGCTCCCAGATGCATCAATGGGGAGAATTTTTGAAAAATGTGGAAATTACAAGAGTGTTGAAAAAAAACGGTATCCGGAGCAGAATACAGAAAAACTTTTACTACAAAAGTTGTAGCAAATTGTGCCCTTAACACAATGGTCTGTAACTTTTTTGCTCCCAGATGCATCAATGGGGAGAATTTTTGAAAAATGTGCAAATTACAAGAGTGTTGAAAAAAAACGGTATCCGGAGCAGAATACAGAAAAACTTTTACTACAAAAGTTGTAGCAAATTGTGCCCTTAACACAATGGTCTGTAACTTTTTTGCTCCCAGATGCACCAATGCGGAGATTTTTTCAAGAATGTGGAAATTACAAGAGTGTTGAAAAAAAACGGTATCCGGAGCAGAATACAGAAAAACTTTTACTACAAAAGTTGTAGCAAATTGTGCCCTTAACACAATGGTCTGTAACTTTTTTGCTCCCAGATGCATCAATGGGGAGAATTTTTGAAAAATGTGCAAATTACAAGAGTGTTGAAAAAAAACGGTATCCGGAGCAGAATACAGAAAAACTTTTACTACAAAAGTTGTAGCAAATTGTGCCCTTAACACAATGGTCTGTAACTTTTATGCTCCCAGATGCATCAATGGGGAGAATTTTTGAAAAATGTGGAAATTACAAGAGTGTTGAAAAAAAACGGTATCCGGAGCAGAATACAGAAAAACTTTTACTACAAAAGTTGTAGCAAATTGTGCCCTTAACACAATGGTCTGTAACTTTTTTGCTCCCAGATGCATCAATGGGGAGAATTTTTGAAAAATGTGCAAATTACAAGAGTGTTGAAAAAAAACGGTATCCGGAGCAGAATACAGAAAAACTTTTACTACAAAAGTTGTAGCAAATTGTGCCCTTAACACAATGGTCTGTAACTTTTTTGCTCCCAGATGCATCAATGGGGAGAATTTTTGAAAAATGTGCAAATTACAAGAGTGTTGAAAAAAAACGGTATCCGGAGCAGAATACAGAAAAACTTTTACTACAAAAGTTGTAGCAAATTGTGCCCTTAACACAATGGTCTGTAACTTTTTTGCTCCCAGATGCATCAATGGGGAGAATTTTTGAAAAATGTGGAAATTACAAGAGTGTTGAAAAAAAACGGTATCCGGAGCAGAATACAGAAAAACTTTTACTACAAAAGTTGTAGCAAATTGTGCCCTTAACACAATGGTCTGTAACTTTTTTGCTCCCAGATGCATCAATGGGGAGAATTTTTGAAAAATGTGCAAATTACAAGAGTGTTGAAAAAAAACGGTATCCGGAGCAGAATACAGAAAAACTTTTACTACAAAAGTTGTAGCAAATTGTGCCCTTAACACAATGGTCTGTAACTTTTTTGCTCCCAGATGCATCAATACGGAGAATTTTTCAAAAATGTGGAAATTACAAGAGTGTTGAAAAAAACGGTATCCGGAGCAGAATACAGAAAAACTTTTACAAGAAAAGTTGTAGCAAATTGTGCCCTTAACACAATGGTCTGTAACTTTTTTGCTCCCAGATGCACCAATGCGGAGATTTTTTCAAGAATGTGGAAATTACAAGAGTGTTGAAAAAAAACGGTATCCGGAGCAGAATACAGAAAAACTTTTACTACAAAAGTTGTAGCAAATTGTGCCCTTAACACAATGGTCTGTAACTTTTTTGCTCCCAGATGCATCAATGGGGAGAATTTTTGAAAAATGTGGAAATTACAAGAGTGTTGAAAAAAAACGGTATCCGGAGCAGAATACAGAAAAACTTTTACTACAAAAGTTGTAGCAAATTGTGCCCTTAACACAATGGTCTGTAACTTTTTTGCTCCCAGATGCATCAATGGGGAGAATTTTTGAAAAATGTGCAAATTACAAGAGTGTTGAAAAAAAACGGTATCCGGAGCAGAATACAGAAAAACTTTTACAAGAAAAGTTGTAGCAAATTGTGCCCTTAACACAATGGTCTGTAACTTTTTTGCTCCCAGATGCATCAATGGGGAGAATTTTTGAAAAATGTGCAAATTACAAGAGTGTTGAAAAAAAACGGTATCCGGAGCAGAATACAGAAAAACTTTTACTACAAAAGTTGTAGCAAATTGTGCCCTTAACACAATGGTCTGTAACTTTTTTGCTCCCAGATGCATCAATGGGGAGAATTTTTGAAAAATGTGCAAATTACAAGAGTGTTGAAAAAAAACGGTATCCGGAGCAGAATACAGAAAAACTTTTACTACAAAAGTTGTAGCAAATTGTGCCCTTAACACAATGGTCTGTAACTTTTTTGCTCCCAGATGCATCAATGGGGAGAATTTTTGAAAAATGTGGAAATTACAAGAGTGTTGAAAAAAAACGGTATCCGGAGCAGAATACAGAAAAACTTTTACTACAAAAGTTGTAGCAAATTGTGCCCTTAACACAATGGTCTGTAACTTTTTTGCTCCCAGATGCATCAATGGGGAGAATTTTTGAAAAATGTGCAAATTACAAGAGTGTTGAAAAAAAACGGTATCCGGAGCAGAATACAGAAAAACTTTTACAAGAAAAGTTGTAGCAAATTGTGCCCTTAACACAATGGTCTGTAACTTTTTTGCTCCCAGATGCATCAATGGGGAGAATTTTTGAAAAATGTGCAAATTACAAGAGTGTTGAAAAAAAACGGTATCCGGAGCAGAATACAGAAAAACTTTTACTACAAAAGTTGTAGCAAATTGTGCCCTTAACACAATGGTCTGTAACTTTTTTGCTCCCAGATGCATCAATGGGGAGAATTTTTGAAAAATGTGCAAATTACAAGAGTGTTGAAAAAAAACGGTATCCGGAGCAGAATACAGAAAAACTTTTACTACAAAAGTTGTAGCAAATTGTGCCCTTAACACAATGGTCTGTAACTTTTTTGCTCCCAGATGCATCAATGGGGAGAATTTTTGAAAAATGTGGAAATTACAAGAGTGTTGAAAAAAAACGGTATCCGGAGCAGAATACAGAAAAACTTTTACTACAAAAGTTGTAGCAAATTGTGCCCTTAACACAATGGTCTGTAACTTTTTTGCTCCCAGATGCATCAATGGGGAGAATTTTTGAAAAATGTGCAAATTACAAGAGTGTTGAAAAAAAACGGTATCCGGAGCAGAATACAGAAAAACTTTTACTACAAAAGTTGTAGCAAATTGTGCCCTTAACACAATGGTCTGTAACTTTTTTGCTCCCAGATGCATCAATACGGAGAATTTTTCAAAAATGTGGAAATTACAAGAGTGTTGAAAAAAACGGTATCCGGAGCAGAATACAGAAAAACTTTTACAAGAAAAGTTGTAGCAAATTGTGCCCTTAACACAATGGTCTGTAACTTTTTTGCTCCCAGATGCATCAATGGGGAGAGTTTTTGAAAAATGTGCAAATTACAAGAGTGTTGAAAAAAAACGGTATCCGGAAAAGAATACAGAAAAACTTTTACTACAAAAGTTGTAGCAAATAGTGCCCTTAACACAATGGTCTGTAACTTTTTTGCTCCCAGATGCACCAATGCGGAGATTTTTTCAAGAATGTGGAAATTACAAGAGTGTTGAAAAAAAACGGTATCCGGAGCAGAATACAGAAAAACTTTTACTACAAAAGTTGTAGCAAATTGTGCCCTTAACACAATGGTCTGTAACTTTTTTGCTCCCAGATGCATCAATGGGGAGAATTTTTGAAAAATGTGGAAATTACAAGAGTGTTGAAAAAAAACGGTATCCGGAGCAGAATACAGAAAAACTTTTACTACAAAAGTTGTAGCAAATTGTGCCCTTAACACAATGGTCTGTAACTTTTTTGCTCCCAGATGCATCAATGGGGAGAATTTTTGAAAAATGTGCAAATTACAAGAGTGTTGAAAAAAAACGGTATCCGGAGCAGAATACAGAAAAACTTTTACAAGAAAAGTTGTAGCAAATTGTGCCCTTAACACAATGGTCTGTAACTTTTTTGCTCCCAGATGCATCAATGGGGAGAATTTTTGAAAAATGTGCAAATTACAAGAGTGTTGAAAAAAAACGGTATCCGGAGCAGAATACAGAAAAACTTTTACTACAAAAGTTGTAGCAAATTGTGCCCTTAACACAATGGTCTGTAACTTTTTTGCTCCCAGATGCATCAATGGGGAGAATTTTTGAAAAATGTGCAAATTACAAGAGTGTTGAAAAAAAACGGTATCCGGAGCAGAATACAGAAAAACTTTTACTACAAAAGTTGTAGCAAATTGTGCCCTTAACACAATGGTCTGTAACTTTTTTGCTCCCAGATGCATCAATGGGGAGAATTTTTGAAAAATGTGGAAATTACAAGAGTGTTGAAAAAAAACGGTATCCGGAGCAGAATACAGAAAAACTTTTACTACAAAAGTTGTAGCAAATTGTGCCCTTAACACAATGGTCTGTAACTTTTTTGCTCCCAGATGCATCAATGGGGAGAATTTTTGAAAAATGTGCAAATTACAAGAGTGTTGAAAAAAAACGGTATCCGGAGCAGAATACAGAAAAACTTTTACTACAAAAGTTGTAGCAAATTGTGCCCTTAACACAATGGTCTGTAACTTTTTTGCTCCCAGATGCATCAATACGGAGAATTTTTCAAAAATGTGGAAATTACAAGAGTGTTGAAAAAAACGGTATCCGGAGCAGAATACAGAAAAACTTTTACAAGAAAAGTTGTAGCAAATTGTGCCCTTAACACAATGGTCTGTAACTTTTTTGCTCCCAGATGCATCAATGGGGAGAGTTTTTGAAAAATGTGCAAATTACAAGAGTGTTGAAAAAAAACGGTATCCGGAGCAGAATACAGAAAAACTTTTACTACAAAAGTTGTAGCAAATAGTGCCCTTAACACAATGGTCTGTAACTTTTTTGCTCCCAGATGCATCAATACGGAGAATTTTTCAAAAATGTGGAAATTACAAGAGTGTTGAAAAAAACGGTATCCGGAGCAGAATACAGAAAAACTTTTACAAGAAAAGTTGTAGCAAATTGTGCCCTTAACACAATGGTCTGTAACTTTTTTGCTCCCAGATGCATCAATGGGGAGAGTTTTTGAAAAATGTGCAAATTACAAGAGTGTTGAAAAAAAACGGTATCCGGAAAAGAATACAGAAAAACTTTTACTACAAAAGTTGTAGCAAATAGTGCCCTTAACACAATGGTCTGTAACTTTTTTGCTCCCAGATGCACCAATGCGGAGATTTTTTCAAGAATGTGGAAATTACAAGAGTGTTGAAAAAAAACGGTATCCGGAGCAGAATACAGAAAAACTTTTACTACAAAAGTTGTAGCAAATTGTGCCCTTAACACAATGGTCTGTAACTTTTTTGCTCCCAGATGCATCAATGGGGAGAATTTTTGAAAAATGTGGAAATTACAAGAGTGTTGAAAAAAAACGGTATCCGGAGCAGAATACAGAAAAACTTTTACTACAAAAGTTGTAGCAAATTGTGCCCTTAACACAATGGTCTGTAACTTTTTTGCTCCCAGATGCATCAATGGGGAGAATTTTTGAAAAATGTGCAAATTACAAGAGTGTTGAAAAAAAACGGTATCCGGAGCAGAATACAGAAAAACTTTTACAAGAAAAGTTGTAGCAAATTGTGCCCTTAACACAATGGTCTGTAACTTTTTTGCTCCCAGATGCATCAATGGGGAGAATTTTTGAAAAATGTGCAAATTACAAGAGTGTTGAAAAAAAACGGTATCCGGAGCAGAATACAGAAAAACTTTTACTACAAAAGTTGTAGCAAATTGTGCCCTTAACACAATGGTCTGTAACTTTTTTGCTCCCAGATGCATCAATGGGGAGAATTTTTGAAAAATGTGCAAATTACAAGAGTGTTGAAAAAAAACGGTATCCGGAGCAGAATACAGAAAAACTTTTACTACAAAAGTTGTAGCAAATTGTGCCCTTAACACAATGGTCTGTAACTTTTTTGCTCCCAGATGCATCAATGGGGAGAATTTTTGAAAAATGTGGAAATTACAAGAGTGTTGAAAAAAAACGGTATCCGGAGCAGAATACAGAAAAACTTTTACTACAAAAGTTGTAGCAAATTGTGCCCTTAACACAATGGTCTGTAACTTTTTTGCTCCCAGATGCATCAATGGGGAGAATTTTTGAAAAATGTGCAAATTACAAGAGTGTTGAAAAAAAACGGTATCCGGAGCAGAATACAGAAAAACTTTTACTACAAAAGTTGTAGCAAATTGTGCCCTTAACACAATGGTCTGTAACTTTTTTGCTCCCAGATGCATCAATACGGAGAATTTTTCAAAAATGTGGAAATTACAAGAGTGTTGAAAAAAACGGTATCCGGAGCAGAATACAGAAAAACTTTTACAAGAAAAGTTGTAGCAAATTGTGCCCTTAACACAATGGTCTCTAACTTTTTTGCTCCCAGATGCATCAATGGGGAGAGTTTTTGAAAAATGTGCAAATTACAAGAGTGTTGAAAAAAAACGGTATCCGGAGCAGAATACAGAAAAACTTTTACTACAAAAGTTGTAGCAAATAGTGCCCTTAACACAATGGTCTGTAACTTTTTTGCTCCCAGATGCACCAATGCGGAGATTTTTTCAAGAATGTGGAAATTACAAGAGTGTTGAAAAAAAACGGTATCCGGAGCAGAATACAGAAAAACTTTTACTGCAAAAGTTGTAGCAAATTGTGCCCTTAACACAATGGTCTGTTACTTCTTTGCTCCCAGATGCATCAATGTGGAGAATTTTTGAAAAATGTGCAAATTACAAGAGTGTTGAAAAAAAACGGTATCCGGAGCAGAATACAGAAAAACTTTTACAAGAAAAGTTGTAGCAAATTGTGCCCTTAACACAATGGTCTGTAACTTTTTTGCTCCCAGATGCATCAATGGGGAGAATTTTTGAAAAATGTGCAAATTACAAGAGTGTTGAAAAAAAACGGTATCCGGAGCAGAATACAGAAAAACTTTTACTACAAAAGTTGTAGCAAATTGTGCCCTTAACACAATGGTCTGTAACTTTTTTGCTCCCAGATGCATCAATGGGGAGAATTTTTGAAAAATGTGCAAATTACAAGAGTGTTGAAAAAAAACGGTATCCGGAGCAGAATACAGAAAAACTTTTACTACAAAAGTTGTAGCAAATTGTGCCCTTAACACAATGGTCTGTAACTTTTATGCTCCCAGATGCATCAATGGGGAGAGTTTTTGAAAAATGTGCAAATTACAAGAGTGTTGAAAAAAAACGGTATCCGGAAAAGAATACAGAAAAACTTTTACTACAAAAGTTGTAGCAAATAGTGCCCTTAACACAATGGTCTGTAACTTTTTTGCTCCCAGATGCACCAATGCGGAGATTTTTTCAAGAATGTGGAAATTACAAGAGTGTTGAAAAAAAACGGTATCCGGAGCAGAATACAGAAAAACTTTTACTACAAAAGTTGTAGCAAATTGTGCCCTTAACACAATGGTCTGTAACTTTTTTGCTCCCAGATGCATCAATGGGGAGAATTTTTGAAAAATGTGGAAATTACAAGAGTGTTGAAAAAAAACGGTATCCGGAGCAGAATACAGAAAAACTTTTACTACAAAAGTTGTAGCAAATTGTGCCCTTAACACAATGGTCTGTAACTTTTTTGCTCCCAGATGCATCAATACGGAGAATTTTTCAAAAATGTGGAAATTACAAGAGTGTTGAAAAAAACGGTATCCGGAGCAGAATACAGAAAAACTTTTACAAGAAAAGTTGTAGCAAATTGTGCCCTTAACACAATGGTCTGTAACTTTTTTGCTCCCAGATGCATCAATGGGGAGAGTTTTTGAAAAATGTGCAAATTACAAGAGTGTTGAAAAAAAACGGTATCCGGAAAAGAATACAGAAAAACTTTTACTACAAAAGTTGTAGCAAATAGTGCCCTTAACACAATGGTCTGTAACTTTTTTGCTCCCAGATGCACCAATGCGGAGATTTTTTCAAGAATGTGGAAATTACAAGAGTGTTGAAAAAAAACGGTATCCGGAGCAGAATACAGAAAAACTTTTACTACAAAAGTTGTAGCAAAGTGTGCCCTTAACACAATGGTCTGTAACTTTTTTGCTCCCAGATGCAGCAATGGGGAGAATTTTTGAAAAATGTGGAAATTACAAGAGTGTTGAAAAAAAACGGTATCCGGAGCAGAATACAGAAAAACTTTTACTACAAAAGTTGTAGCAAATTGTGCCCTTAACACAATGGTCTGTAACTTTTTTGCTCCCAGATGCATCAATGGGGAGAATTTTTGAAAAATGTGCAAATTACAAGAGTGTTGAAAAAAAACGGTATCCGGAGCAGAATACAGAAAAACTTTTACAAGAAAAGTTGTAGCAAATTGTGCCCTTAACACAATGGTCTGTAACTTTTTTGCTCCCAGATGCATCAATGGGGAGAATTTTTGAAAAATGTGCAAATTACAAGAGTGTTGAAAAAAAACGGTATCCGGAGCAGAATACAGAAAAACTTTTACTACAAAAGTTGTAGCAAATTGTGCCCTTAACACAATGGTCTGTAACTTTTTTGCTCCCAGATGCATCAATGGGGAGAATTTTTGAAAAATGTGCAAATTACAAGAGTGTTGAAAAAAAACGGTATCCGGAGCAGAATACAGAAAAACTTTTACTACAAAAGTTGTAGCAAATTGTGCCCTTAACACAATGGTCTGTAACTTTTTTGCTCCCAGATGCATCAATGGGGAGAATTTTTGAAAAATGTGGAAATTACAAGAGTGTTGAAAAAAAACGGTATCCGGAGCAGAATACAGAAAAACTTTTACTACAAAAGTTGTAGCAAATTGTGCCCTTAACACAATGGTCTGT
This sequence comes from Onthophagus taurus, assembly GCF_036711975.1. NCBI lineage: Eukaryota > Metazoa > Arthropoda > Insecta > Coleoptera > Scarabaeidae > Onthophagus > Onthophagus taurus. Next base: position 774,728 of record NW_027248949.1, read on the forward strand.
AACTTTTTTGCTCCCAGATGCATCAATGGGGAGAATTTTTGAAAAATGTGCAAATTACAAGAGTGTTGAAAAAAAACGGTATCCGGAGCAGAATACAGAAAAACTTTTACTACAAAAGTTGTAGCAAATAGTGCCCTTAACACAATGGTCTGTAACTTTTTTGCTCCCAGATGCACCAATGCGGAGATTTTTTCAAGAATGTGGAAATTACAAGAGTGTTGAAAAAAAACGGTATCCGGAGCAGAATACAGAAAAACTTTTACTACAAAAGTTGTAGCAAATTGTGCCCTTAACACAATGGTCTGTAACTTTTTTGCTCCCAGATGCATCAATGGGGAGAATTTTTGAAAAATGTGGAAATTACAAGAGTGTTGAAAAAAAACGGTATCCGGAGCAGAATACAGAAAAACTTTTACTACAAAAGTTGTAGCAAATTGTGCCCTTAACACAATGGTCTGTAACTTTTTTGCTCCCAGATGCATCAATACGGAGAATTTTTCAAAAATGTGGAAATTACAAGAGTGTTGAAAAAAACGGTATCCGGAGCAGAATACAGAAAAACTTTTACAAGAAAAGTTGTAGCAAATTGTGCCCTTAACACAATGGTCTGTAACTTTTTTGCTCCCAGATGCATCAATGGGGAGAGTTTTTGAAAAATGTGCAAATTACAAGAGTGTTGAAAAAAAACGGTATCCGGAAAAGAATACAGAAAAACTTTTACTACAAAAGTTGTAGCAAATAGTGCCCTTAACACAATGGTCTGTAACTTTTTTGCTCCCAGATGCACCAATGCGGAGATTTTTTCAAGAATGTGGAAATTACAAGAGTGTTGAAAAAAAACGGTATCCGGAGCAGAATACAGAAAAACTTTTACTACAAAAGTTGTAGCAAATTGTGCCCTTAACACAATGGTCTGTAACTTTTTTGCTCCCAGATGCATCAATGGGGAGAATTTTTGAAAAATGTGGAAATTACAAGAGTGTTGAAAAAAAACGGTATCCGGAGCAGAATACAGAAAAACTTTTACTACAAAAGTTGTAGCAAATAGTGCCCTTAACACAATGGTCTGTAACTTTTTTGCTCCCAGATGCACCAATGCGGAGATTTTTTCAAGAATGTGGAAATTACAAGAGTGTTGAAAAAAAACGGTATCCGGAGCAGAATACAGAAAAACTTTTACTGCAAAAGTTGTAGCAAATTGTGCCCTTAACACAATGGTCTGTTACTTCTTTGCTCCCAGATGCATCAATGTGGAGAATTTTTGAAAAATGTGCAAATTACAAGAGTGTTGAAAAAAAACGGTATCCGGAGCAGAATACAGAAAAACTTTTACAAGAAAAGTTGTAGCAAATTGTGCCCTTAACACAATGGTCTGTAACTTTTTTGCTCCCAGATGCATCAATGGGGAGAATTTTTGAAAAATGTGCAAATTACAAGAGTGTTGAAAAAAAACGGTATCCGGAGCAGAATACAGAAAAACTTTTACTACAAAAGTTGTAGCAAAGTGTGCCCTTAACACAATGGTCTGTAACTTTTTTGCTCCCAGATGCAGCAATGGGGAGAATTTTTGAAAAATGTGGAAATTACAAGAGTGTTGAAAAAAAACGGTATCCGGAGCAGAATACAGAAAAACTTTTACTACAAAAGTTGTAGCAAATTGTGCCCTTAACACAATGGTCTGTAACTTTTTTGCTCCCAGATGCATCAATGGGGAGAATTTTTGAAAAATGTGCAAATTACAAGAGTGTTGAAAAAAAACGGTATCCGGAGCAGAATACAGAAAAACTTTTACAAGAAAAGTTGTAGCAAATTGTGCCCTTAACACAATGGTCTGTAACTTTTTTGCTCCCAGATGCATCAATGGGGAGAATTTTTGAAAAATGTGCAAATTACAAGAGTGTTGAAAAAAAACGGTATCCGGAGCAGAATACAGAAAAACTTTTACTACAAAAGTTGTAGCAAATTGTGCCCTTAACACAATGGTCTGTAACTTTTTTGCTCCCAGATGCATCAATGGGGAGAATTTTTGAAAAATGTGCAAATTACAAGAGTGTTGAAAAAAAACGGTATCCGGAGCAGAATACAGAAAAACTTTTACTACAAAAGTTGTAGCAAATTGTGCCCTTAACACAATGGTCTGTAACTTTTTTGCTCCCAGATGCATCAATGGGGAGAATTTTTGAAAAATGTGGAAATTACAAGAGTGTTGAAAAAAAACGGTATCCGGAGCAGAATACAGAAAAACTTTTACTACAAAAGTTGTAGCAAATTGTGCCCTTAACACAATGGTCTGTAACTTTTTTGCTCCCAGATGCATCAATGGGGAGAATTTTTGAAAAATGTGCAAATTACAAGAGTGTTGAAAAAAAACGGTATCCGGAGCAGAATACAGAAAAACTTTTACTACAAAAGTTGTAGCAAATAGTGCCCTTAACACAATGGTCTGTAACTTTTTTGCTCCCAGATGCACCAATGCGGAGATTTTTTCAAGAATGTGGAAATTACAAGAGTGTTGAAAAAAAACGGTATCCGGAGCAGAATACAGAAAAACTTTTACTACAAAAGTTGTAGCAAATTGTGCCCTTAACACAATGGTCTGTAACTTTTTTGCTCCCAGATGCATCAATGGGGAGAATTTTTGAAAAATGTGGAAATTACAAGAGTGTTGAAAAAAAACGGTATCCGGAGCAGAATACAGAAAAACTTTTACTACAAAAGTTGTAGCAAATTGTGCCCTTAACACAATGGTCTGTAACTTTTTTGCTCCCAGATGCATCAATACGGAGAATTTTTCAAAAATGTGGAAATTACAAGAGTGTTGAAAAAAACGGTATCCGGAGCAGAATACAGAAAAACTTTTACAAGAAAAGTTGTAGCAAATTGTGCCCTTAACACAATGGTCTGTAACTTTTTTGCTCCCAGATGCATCAATGGGGAGAGTTTTTGAAAAATGTGCAAATTACAAGAGTGTTGAAAAAAAACGGTATCCGGAAAAGAATACAGAAAAACTTTTACTACAAAAGTTGTAGCAAATAGTGCCCTTAACACAATGGTCTGTAACTTTTTTGCTCCCAGATGCACCAATGCGGAGATTTTTTCAAGAATGTGGAAATTACAAGAGTGTTGAAAAAAAACGGTATCCGGAGCAGAATACAGAAAAACTTTTACTACAAAAGTTGTAGCAAATTGTGCCCTTAACACAATGGTCTGTAACTTTTTTGCTCCCAGATGCATCAATGGGGAGAATTTTTGAAAAATGTGGAAATTACAAGAGTGTTGAAAAAAAACGGTATCCGGAGCAGAATACAGAAAAACTTTTACTACAAAAGTTGTAGCAAATAGTGCCCTTAACACAATGGTCTGTAACTTTTTTGCTCCCAGATGCACCAATGCGGAGATTTTTTCAAGAATGTGGAAATTACAAGAGTGTTGAAAAAAAACGGTATCCGGAGCAGAATACAGAAAAACTTTTACTGCAAAAGTTGTAGCAAATTGTGCCCTTAACACAATGGTCTGTTACTTCTTTGCTCCCAGATGCATCAATGTGGAGAATTTTTGAAAAATGTGCAAATTACAAGAGTGTTGAAAAAAAACGGTATCCGGAGCAGAATACAGAAAAACTTTTACAAGAAAAGTTGTAGCAAATTGTGCCCTTAACACAATGGTCTGTAACTTTTTTGCTCCCAGATGCATCAATGGGGAGAATTTTTGAAAAATGTGCAAATTACAAGAGTGTTGAAAAAAAACGGTATCCGGAGCAGAATACAGAAAAACTTTTACTACAAAAGTTGTAGCAAATTGTGCCCTTAACACAATGGTCTGTAACTTTTTTGCTCCCAGATGCATCAATGGGGAGAATTTTTGAAAAATGTGCAAATTACAAGTGTGTTGAAAAAAAACGGTATCCGGAGCAGAATACAGAAAAACTTTTACTACAAAAGTTGTAGCAAATTGTGCCCTTAACACAATGGTCTGTAACTTTTATGCTCCCAGATGCATCAATGGGGAGAATTTTTGAAAAATGTGGAAATTACAAGAGTGTTGAAAAAAAACGGTATCCGGAGCAGAATACAGAAAAACTTTTACTACAAAAGTTGTAGCAAATTGTGCCCTTAACACAATGGTCTGTAACTTTTTTGCTCCCAGATGCATCAATGGGGAGAATTTTTGAAAAATGTGCAAATTACAAGAGTGTTGAAAAAAAACGGTATCCGGAGCAGAATACAGAAAAACTTTTACTACAAAAGTTGTAGCAAATTGTGCCCTTAACACAATGGTCTGTAACTTTTTTGCTCCCAGATGCATCAATACGGAGAATTTTTCAAAAATGTGGAAATTACAAGAGTGTTGAAAAAAACGGTATCCGGAGCAGAATACAGAAAAACTTTTACAAGAAAAGTTGTAGCAAATTGTGCCCTTAACACAATGGTCTGTAACTTTTTTGCTCCCAGATGCATCAATGGGGAGAATTTTTGAAAAATGTGGAAATTACAAGAGTGTTGAAAAAAAACGGTATCCGGAGCAGAATACAGAAAAACTTTTACTACAAAAGTTGTAGCAAATTGTGCCCTTAACACAATGGTCTGTAACTTTTTTGCTCCCAGATGCATCAATGGGGAGAATTTTTGAAAAATGTGCAAATTACAAGAGTGTTGAAAAAAAACGGTATCCGGAGCAGAATACAGAAAAACTTTTACTACAAAAGTTGTAGCAAATTGTGCCCTTAACACAATGGTCTGTAACTTTTTTGCTCCCAGATGCATCAATACGGAGAATTTTTCAAAAATGTGGAAATTACAAGAGTGTTGAAAAAAACGGTATCCGGAGCAGAATACAGAAAAACTTTTACAAGAAAAGTTGTAGCAAATTGTGCCCTTAACACAATGGTCTGTAACTTTTTTGCTCCCAGATGCACCAATGCGGAGATTTTTTCAAGAATGTGGAAATTACAAGAGTGTTGAAAAAAAACGGTATCCGGAGCAGAATACAGAAAAACTTTTACTGCAAAAGTTGTAGCAAATTGTGCCCTTAACACAATGGTCTGTTACTTCTTTGCTCCCAGATGCATCAATGTGGAGAATTTTTGAAAAATGTGCAAATTACAAGAGTGTTGAAAAAAAACGGTATCCGGAGCAGAATACAGAAAAACTTTTACAAGAAAAGTTGTAGCAAATTGTGCCCTTAACACAATGGTCTGTAACTTTTTTGCTCCCAGATGCATCAATGGGGAGAATTTTTGAAAAATGTGCAAATTACAAGAGTGTTGAAAAAAAACGGTATCCGGAGCAGAATACAGAAAAACTTTTACTACAAAAGTTGTAGCAAATTGTGCCCTTAACACAATGGTCTGTAACTTTTTTGCTCCCAGATGCATCAATGGGGAGAATTTTTGAAAAATGTGCAAATTACAAGAGTGTTGAAAAAAAACGGTATCCGGAGCAGAATACAGAAAAACTTTTACTACAAAAGTTGTAGCAAATTGTGCCCTTAACACAATGGTCTGTAACTTTTTTGCTCCCAGATGCATCAATACGGAGAATTTTTCAAAAATGTGGAAATTACAAGAGTGTTGAAAAAAACGGTATCCGGAGCAGAATACAGAAAAACTTTTACAAGAAAAGTTGTAGCAAATTGTGCCCTTAACACAATGGTCTGTAACTTTTTTGCTCCCAGATGCATCAATGGGGAGAATTTTTGAAAAATGTGGAAATTACAAGAGTGTTGAAAAAAAACGGTATCCGGAGCAGAATACAGAAAAACTTTTACTACAAAAGTTGTAGCAAATTGTGCCCTTAACACAATGGTCTGTAACTTTTTTGCTCCCAGATGCATCAATGGGGAGAATTTTTGAAAAATGTGCAAATTACAAGAGTGTTGAAAAAAAACGGTATCCGGAGCAGAATACAGAAAAACTTTTACTACAAAAGTTGTAGCAAATTGTGCCCTTAACACAATGGTCTGTAACTTTTTTGCTCCCAGATGCATCAATACGGAGAATTTTTCAAAAATGTGGAAATTACAAGAGTGTTGAAAAAAACGGTATCCGGAGCAGAATACAGAAAAACTTTTACAAGAAAAGTTGTAGCAAATTGTGCCCTTAACACAATGGTCTGTAACTTTTTTGCTCCCAGATGCATCAATGGGGAGAGTTTTTGAAAAATGTGCAAATTACAAGAGTGTTGAAAAAAAACGGTATCCGGAGCAGAATACAGAAAAACTTTTACTACAAAAGTTGTAGCAAATAGTGCCCTTAACACAATGGTCTGTAACTTTTTTGCTCCCAGATGCACCAATGCGGAGATTTTTTCAAGAATGTGGAAATTACAAGAGTGTTGAAAAAAAACGGTATCCGGAGCAGAATACAGAAAAACTTTTACTGCAAAAGTTGTAGCAAATTGTGCCCTTAACACAATGGTCTGTTACTTCTTTGCTCCCAGATGCATCAATGTGGAGAATTTTTGAAAAATGTGCAAATTACAAGAGTGTTGAAAAAAAACGGTATCCGGAGCAGAATACAGAAAAACTTTTACAAGAAAAGTTGTAGCAAATTGTGCCCTTAACACAATGGTCTGTAACTTTTTTGCTCCCAGATGCATCAATGGGGAGAATTTTTGAAAAATGTGCAAATTACAAGAGTGTTGAAAAAAAACGGTATCCGGAGCAGAATACAGAAAAACTTTTACTACAAAAGTTGTAGCAAATTGTGCCCTTAACACAATGGTCTGTAACTTTTTTGCTCCCAGATGCATCAATGGGGAGAATTTTTGAAAAATGTGCAAATTACAAGAGTGTTGAAAAAAAACGGTATCCGGAGCAGAATACAGAAAAACTTTTACTACAAAAGTTGTAGCAAATTGTGCCCTTAACACAATGGTCTGTAACTTTTATGCTCCCAGATGCATCAATGGGGAGAATTTTTGAAAAATGTGGAAATTACAAGAGTGTTGAAAAAAAACGGTATCCGGAGCAGAATACAGAAAAACTTTTACTACAAAAGTTGTAGCAAATTGTGCCCTTAACACAATGGTCTGTAACTTTTTTGCTCCCAGATGCATCAATACGGAGAATTTTTCAAAAATGTGGAAATTACAAGAGTGTTGAAAAAAACGGTATCCGGAGCAGAATACAGAAAAACTTTTACAAGAAAAGTTGTAGCAAATTGTGCCCTTAACACAATGGTCTGTAACTTTTTTGCTCCCAGATGCATCAATGGGGAGAGTTTTTGAAAAATGTGCAAATTACAAGAGTGTTGAAAAAAAACGGTATCCGGAAAAGAATACAGAAAAACTTTTACAAGAAAAGTAGTAGCAAATAGTGCCCTTAACACAATGGTCTGTAACTTTTTTGCTCCCAGATGCACCAATGCGGAGATTTTTTCAAGAATGTGGAAATTACAAGAGTGTTGAAAAAAAACGGTATCCGGAGCAGAATACAGAAAAACTTTTACTGCAAAAGTTGTAGCAAATTGTGCCCTTAACACAATGGTCTGTTACTTCTTTGCTCCCAGATGCATCAATGTGGAGAATTTTTGAAAAATGTGCAAATTACAAGAGTGTTGAAAAAAAACGGTATCCGGAGCAGAATACAGAAAAACTTTTACAAGAAAAGTTGTAGCAAATTGTGCCCTTAACACAATGGTCTGTAACTTTTTTGCTCCCAGATGCATCAATGGGGAGAATTTTTGAAAAATGTGCAAATTACAAGAGTGTTGAAAAAAAACGGTATCCGGAGCAGAATACAGAAAAACTTTTACTACAAAAGTTGTAGCAAATTGTGCCCTTAACACAATGGTCTGTAACTTTTTTGCTCCCAGATGCATCAATACGGAGAATTTTTCAAAAATGTGGAAATTACAAGAGTGTTGAAAAAAACGGTATCCGGAGCAGAATACAGAAAAACTTTTACAAGAAAAGTAGTAGCAAATTGTGCCCTTAACACAATGGTCTGTAACTTTTTTGCTCCCAGATGCATCAATGGGGAGAATTTTTGAAAAATGTGCAAATTACAAGAGTGTTGAAAAAAAACGGTATCCGGAGCAGAATACAGAAAAACTTTTACTACAAAAGTTGTAGCAAATTGCGCCCTTAACACAATGGTCTGTAACTTTTTTGCTCCCAGATGCATCAATGGGGAGAATTTTTGAAAAATGTGCAAATTACAAGAGTGTTGAAAAAAAACGGTATCCGGAGCAGAATACAGAAAAACTTTTACTACAAAAGTTGTAGCAAATTGTGCCCTTAACACAATGGTCTGTAACTTTTTTGCTCCCAGATGCATCAATGGGGAGAATTTTTGAAAAATGTGCAAATTACAAGAGTGTTGAAAAAAACGGTATCCGGAGCAGAATACAGAAAAACTTTTACAAGAAAAGTTGTAGCAAATTGTGCCCTTAACACAATGGTCTGTAACTTTTTTGCTCCCAGATGCATCAATGGGGAGAATTTTTGAAAAATGTGCAAATTACAAGAGTGTTGAAAAAAAACGGTATCCGGAGCAGAATACAGAAAAACTTTTACAAGAAAAGTTGTAGCAAATTGTGCCCTTAACACAATGGTCTGTAACTTTTTTGCTCCCAGATGCATCAATGGGGAGAATTTTTGAAAAATGTGCAAATTACAAGAGTGTTGAAAAAAAACGGTATCCGGAGCAGAATACAGAAAAACTTTTACTACAAAAGTTGTAGCAAATTGTGCCCTTAACACAATGGTCTGTAACTTTTTTGCTCCCAGATGCATCAATGGGGAGAATTTTTGAAAAATGTGCAAATTACAAGAGTGTTGAAAAAAACGGTATCCGGAGCAGAATACAGAAAAACTTTTACAAGAAAAGTTGTAGCAAATTGTGCCCTTAACACAATGGTCTGTAACTTTTTTGCTCCCAGATGCATCAATGGGGAGAATTTTTGAAAAATGTGCAAATTACAAGAGTGTTGAAAAAAAACGGTATCCGGAGCAGAATACAGAAAAACTTTTACTACAAAAGTTGTAGCAAATTGCGCCCTTAACACAATGGTCTGTAACTTTTTTGCTCCCAGATGCATCAATGGGGAGAATTTTTGAAAAATGTGCAAATTACAAGAGTGTTGAAAAAAAACGGTATCCGGAGCAGAATACAGAAAAACTTTTACTACAAAAGTTGTAGCAAATTGTGCCCTTAACACAATGGTCTGTAACTTTTTTGCTCCCAGATGCATCAATGGGGAGAATTTTTGAAAAATGTGCAAATTACAAGAGTGTTGAAAAAAACGGTATCCGGAGCAGAATACAGAAAAACTTTTACAAGAAAAGTTGTAGCAAATTGTGCCCTTAACACAATGGTCTGTAACTTTTTTGCTCCCAGATGCATCAATGGGGAGAATTTTTGAAAAATGTGCAAATTACAAGAGTGTTGAAAAAAAACGGTATCCGGAGCAGAATACAGAAAAACTTTTACAAGAAAAGTTGTAGCAAATTGTGCCCTTAACACAATGGTCTGTAACTTTTTTGCTCCCAGATGCATCAATGGGGAGAATTTTTGAAAAATGTGCAAATTACAAGAGTGTTGAAAAAAAACGGTATCCGGAGCAGAATACAGAAAAACTTTTACTACAAAAGTTGTAGCAAATTGTGCCCTTAACACAATGGTCTGTAACTTTTTTGCTCCCAGATGCATCAATGGGGAGAATTTTTGAAAAATGTGCAAATTACAAGAGTGTTGAAAAAAAACGGTATCCGGAGCAGAATACAGAAAAACTTTTACTACAAAAGTTGTAGCAAATTGTGCCCTTAACACAATGGTCTGTAACTTTTTTGCTCCCAGATGCATCAATGGGGAGAATTTTTGAAAAATGTGGAAATTACAAGAGTGTTGAAAAAAAACGGTATCCGGAGCAGAATACAGAAAAACTTTTACTACAAAAGTTGTAGCAAATTGTGCCCTTAACACAATGGTCTGTAACTTTTTTGCTCCCAGATGCATCAATGGGGAGAATTTTTGAAAAATGTGCAAATTACAAGAGTGTTGAAAAAAAACGGTATCCGGAGCAGAATACAGAAAAACTTTTACTACAAAAGTTGTAGCAAATTGTGCCCTTAACACAATGGTCTGTAACTTTTTTGCTCCCAGATGCATCAATACGGAGAATTTTTCAAAAATGTGGAAATTACAAGAGTGTTGAAAAAAACGGTATCCGGAGCAGAATACAGAAAAACTTTTACAAGAAAAGTTGTAGCAAATTGTGCCCTTAACACAATGGTCTGTAACTTTTTTGCTCCCAGATGCATCAATGGGGAGAGTTTTTGAAAAATGTGCAAATTACAAGAGTGTTGAAAAAAAACGGTATCCGGAGCAGAATACAGAAAAACTTTTACTACAAAAGTTGTAGCAAATAGTGCCCTTAACACAATGGTCTGTAACTTTTTTGCTCCCAGATGCACCAATGCGGAGATTTTTTCAAGAATGTGGAAATTACAAGAGTGTTGAAAAAAAACGGTATCCGGAGCAGAATACAGAAAAACTTTTACTGCAAAAGTTGTAGCAAATTGTGCCCTTAACACAATGGTCTGTTACTTCTTTGCTCCCAGATGCATCAATGTGGAGAATTTTTGAAAAATGTGCAAATTACAAGAGTGTTGAAAAAAAACGGTATCCGGAGCAGAATACAGAAAAACTTTTACAAGAAAAGTTGTAGCAAATTGTGCCCTTAACACAATGGTCTGTAACTTTTTTGCTCCCAGATGCATCAATGGGGAGAATTTTTGAAAAATGTGCAAATTACAAGAGTGTTGAAAAAAAACGGTATCCGGAGCAGAATACAGAAAAACTTTTACTACAAAAGTTGTAGCAAATTGTGCCCTTAACACAATGGTCTGTAACTTTTTTGCTCCCAGATGCATCAATACGGAGAATTTTTCAAAAATGTGGAAATTACAAGAGTGTTGAAAAAAACGGTATCCGGAGCAGAATACAGAACAACTTTTACAAGAAAAGTAGTAGCAAATTGTGCCCTTAACACAATGGTCTGTAACTTTTTTGCTCCCAGATGCATCAATGGGGAGAATTTTTGAAAAATGTGGAAATTACAAGAGTGTTGAAAAAAAACGGTATCCGGAGCAGAATACAGAAAAACTTTTACTACAAAAGTTGTAGCAAATTGTGCCCTTAACACAATGGTCTGTAACTTTTTTGCTCCCAGATGCATCAATGGGGAGAATTTTTGAAAAATGTGCAAATTACAAGAGTGTTGAAAAAAAACGGTATCCGGAGCAGAATACAGAAAAACTTTTACTACAAAAGTTGTAGCAAATTGTGCCCTTAACACAATGGTCTGTAACTTTTTTGCTCCCAGATGCATCAATACGGAGAATTTTTCAAAAATGTGGAAATTACAAGAGTGTTGAAAAAAACGGTATCCGGAGCAGAATACAGAAAAACTTTTACAAGAAAAGTTGTAGCAAATTGTGCCCTTAACACAATGGTCTGTAACTTTTTTGCTCCCAGATGCATCAATGGGGAGAGTTTTTGAAAAATGTGCAAATTACAAGAGTGTTGAAAAAAAACGGTATCCGGAAAAGAATACAGAAAAACTTTTACTACAAAAGTTGTAGCAAATAGTGCCCTTAACACAATGGTCTGTAACTTTTTTGCTCCCAGATGCACCAATGCGGAGATTTTTTCAAGAATGTGGAAATTACAAGAGTGTTGAAAAAAAACGGTATCCGGAACAGAATACAGAAAAACTTTTACTACAAAAGTTGTAGCAAATTGTGCCCTTAACACAATGGTCTGTAACTTTTTTGCTCCCAGATGCATCAATGGGGAGAATTTTTGAAAAATGTGGAAATTACAAGAGTGTTGAAAAAAAACGGTATCCGGAGCAGAATACAGAAAAACTTTTACTACAAAAGTTGTAGCAAATTGTGCCCTTAACACAATGGTCTGTAACTTTTTTGCTCCCAGATGCACCAATGCGGAGATTTTTTCAAGAATGTGGAAATTACAAGAGTGTTGAAAAAAACGGTATCCGGAGCAGAATACAGAAAAACTTTTACAAGAAAAGTTGTAGCAAATTGTGCCCTTAACACAATGGTCTGTAACTTTTTTGCTCCCAGATGCACCAATGCGGAGATTTTTTCAAGAATGTGGAAATTACAAGAGTGTTGAAAAAAACGGTATCCGGAGCAGAATACAGAAAAACTTTTACAAGAAAAGTTGTAGCAAATTGTGCCCTTAACACAATGGTCTGTAACTTTTTTGCTCCCAGATGCATCAATGGGGAGAGTTTTTGAAAAATGTGCAAATTACAAGAGTGTTGAAAAAAAACGGTATCCGGAAAAGAATACAGAAAAACTTTTACTACAAAAGTTGTAGCAAATAGTGCCCTTAACACAATGGTCTGTAACTTTTTTGCTCCCAGATGCACCAATGCGGAGATTTTTTCAAGAATGTGGAAATTACAAGAGTGTTGAAAAAAAACGGTATCCGGAACAGAATACAGAAAAACTTTTACTACAAAAGTTGTAGCAAATTGTGCCCTTAACACAATGGTCTGTAACTTTTTTGCTCCCAGATGCATCAATGGGGAGAATTTTTGAAAAATGTGGAAATTACAAGAGTGTTGAAAAAAAACGGTATCCGGAGCAGAATACAGAAAAACTTTTACTGCAAAAGTTGTAGCAAATTGTGCCCTTAACACAATGGTCTGTTACTTCTTTGCTCCCAGATGCATCAATGTGGAGAATTTTTGAAAAATGTGCAAATTACAAGAGTGTTGAAAAAAAACGGTATCCGGAGCAGAATACAGAAAAACTTTTACAAGAAAAGTTGTAGCAAATTGTGCCCTTAACACAATGGTCTGTAACTTTTTTGCTCCCAGATGCATCAATGGGGAGAATTTTTGAAAAATGTGCAAATTACAAGAGTGTTGAAAAAAAACGGTATCCGGAGCAGAATACAGAAAAACTTTTACTACAAAAGTTGTAGCAAATTGTGCCCTTAACACAATGGTCTGTAACTTTTTTGCTCCCAGATGCATCAATACGGAGAATTTTTCAAAAATGTGGAAATTACAAGAGTGTTGAAAAAAACGGTATCCGGAGCAGAATACAGAACAACTTTTACAAGAAAAGTAGTAGCAAATTGTGCCCTTAACACAATGGTCTGTAACTTTTTTGCTCCCAGATGCATCAATGGGGAGAATTTTTGAAAAATGTGGAAATTACAAGAGTGTTGAAAAAAAACGGTATCCGGAGCAGAATACAGAAAAACTTTTACTACAAAAGTTGTAGCAAATTGTGCCCTTAACACAATGGTCTGTAACTTTTTTGCTCCCAGATGCATCAATGGGGAGAATTTTTGAAAAATGTGCAAATTACAAGAGTGTTGAAAAAAAACGGTATCCGGAGCAGAATACAGAAAAACTTTTACTACAAAAGTTGTAGCAAATTGTGCCCTTAACACAATGGTCTGTAACTTTTTTGCTCCCAGATGCATCAATACGGAGAATTTTTCAAAAATGTGGAAATTACAAGAGTGTTGAAAAAAACGGTATCCGGAGCAGAATACAGAAAAACTTTTACAAGAAAAGTTGTAGCAAATTGTGCCCTTAACACAATGGTCTGTAACTTTTTTGCTCCCAGATGCATCAATGGGGAGAGTTTTTGAAAAATGTGCAAATTACAAGAGTGTTGAAAAAAAACGGTATCCGGAAAAGAATACAGAAAAACTTTTACTACAAAAGTTGTAGCAAATAGTGCCCTTAACACAATGGTCTGTAACTTTTTTGCTCCCAGATGCACCAATGCGGAGATTTTTTCAAGAATGTGGAAATTACAAGAGTGTTGAAAAAAAACGGTATCCGGAACAGAATACAGAAAAACTTTTACTACAAAAGTTGTAGCAAATTGTGCCCTTAACACAATGGTCTGTAACTTTTTTGCTCCCAGATGCATCAATGGGGAGAATTTTTGAAAAATGTGGAAATTACAAGAGTGTTGAAAAAAAACGGTATCCGGAGCAGAATACAGAAAAACTTTTACTACAAAAGTTGTAGCAAATTGTGCCCTTAACACAATGGTCTGTAACTTTTTTGCTCCCAGATGCACCAATGCGGAGATTTTTTCAAGAATGTGGAAATTACAAGAGTGTTGAAAAAAACGGTATCCGGAGCAGAATACAGAAAAACTTTTACAAGAAAAGTTGTAGCAAATTGTGCCCTTAACACAATGGTCTGTAACTTTTTTGCTCCCAGATGCACCAATGCGGAGATTTTTTCAAGAATGTGGAAATTACAAGAGTGTTGAAAAAAACGGTATCCGGAGCAGAATACAGAAAAACTTTTACAAGAAAAGTTGTAGCAAATTGTGCCCTTAACACAATGGTCTGTAACTTTTTTGCTCCCAGATGCATCAATGGGGAGAGTTTTTGAAAAATGTGCAAATTACAAGAGTGTTGAAAAAAAACGGTATCCGGAAAAGAATACAGAAAAACTTTTACTACAAAAGTTGTAGCAAATAGTGCCCTTAACACAATGGTCTGTAACTTTTTTGCTCCCAGATGCACCAATGCGGAGATTTTTTCAAGAATGTGGAAATTACAAGAGTGTTGAAAAAAAACGGTATCCGGAACAGAATACAGAAAAACTTTTACTACAAAAGTTGTAGCAAATTGTGCCCTTAACACAATGGTCTGTAACTTTTTTGCTCCCAGATGCATCAATGGGGAGAATTTTTGAAAAATGTGGAAATTACAAGAGTGTTGAAAAAAAACGGTATCCGGAGCAGAATACAGAAAAACTTTTACTACAAAAGTTGTAGCAAATTGTGCCCTTAACACAATGGTCTGTAACTTTTTTGCTCCCAGATGCATCAATGGGGAGAATTTTTGAAAAATGTGCAAATTACAAGAGTGTTGAAAAAAAACGGTATCCGGAGCAGAATACAGAAAAACTTTTACTACAAAAGTTGTAGCAAATTGTGCCCTTAACACAATGGTCTGTAACTTTTTTGCTCCCAGATGCATCAATACGGAGAATTTTTCAAAAATGTGGAAATTACAAGAGTGTTGAAAAAAACGGTATCCGGAGCAGAATACAGAAAAACTTTTACAAGAAAAGTTGTAGCAAATTGTGCCCTTAACACAATGGTCTGTAACTTTTTTGCTCCCAGATGCATCAATGGGGAGAGTTTTTGAAAAATGTGCAAATTACAAGAGTGTTGAAAAAAAACGGTATCCGGAGCAGAATACAGAAAAACTTTTACTACAAAAGTTGTAGCAAATAGTGCCCTTAACACAATGGTCTGTAACTTTTTTGCTCCCAGATGCACCAATGCGGAGATTTTTTCAAGAATGTGGAAATTACAAGAGTGTTGAAAAAAAACGGTATCCGGAGCAGAATACAGAAAAACTTTTACTGCAAAAGTTGTAGCAAATTGTGCCCTTAACACAATGGTCTGTTACTTCTTTGCTCCCAGATGCATCAATGTGGAGAATTTTTGAAAAATGTGCAAATTACAAGAGTGTTGAAAAAAAACGGTATCCGGAGCAGAATACAGAAAAACTTTTACAAGAAAAGTTGTAGCAAATTGTGCCCTTAACACAATGGTCTGTAACTTTTTTGCTCCCAGATGCATCAATGGGGAGAATTTTTGAAAAATGTGCAAATTACAAGAGTGTTGAAAAAAAACGGTATCCGGAGCAGAATACAGAAAAACTTTTACTACAAAAGTTGTAGCAAATTGTGCCCTTAACACAATGGTCTGTAACTTTTTTGCTCCCAGATGCATCAATACGGAGAATTTTTCAAAAATGTGGAAATTACAAGAGTGTTGAAAAAAACGGTATCCGGAGCAGAATACAGAACAACTTTTACAAGAAAAGTAGTAGCAAATTGTGCCCTTAACACAATGGTCTGTAACTTTTTTGCTCCCAGATGCATCAATGGGGAGAATTTTTGAAAAATGTGCAAATTACAAGAGTGTTGAAAAAAAACGGTATCCGGAGCAGAATACAGAAAAACTTTTACTACAAAAGTTGTAGCAAATTGTGCCCTTAACACAATGGTCTGTAACTTTTTTGCTCCCAGATGCATCAATGGGGAGAATTTTTGAAAAATGTGCAAATTACAAGAGTGTTGAAAAAAAACGGTATCCGGAGCAGAATACAGAAAAACTTTTACTACAAAAGTTGTAGCAAATTGTGCCCTTAACACAATGGTCTGTAACTTTTATGCTCCCAGATGCATCAATGGGGAGAATTTTTGAAAAATGTGGAAATTACAAGAGTGTTGAAAAAAAACGGTATCCGGAGCAGAATACAGAAAAACTTTTACTACAAAAGTTGTAGCAAATTGTGCCCTTAACACAATGGTCTGTAACTTTTTTGCTCCCAGATGCATCAATGGGGAGAATTTTTGAAAAATGTGCAAATTACAAGAGTGTTGAAAAAAAACGGTATCCGGAGCAGAATACAGAAAAACTTTTACTACAAAAGTTGTAGCAAATTGTGCCCTTAACACAATGGTCTGTAACTTTTTTGCTCCCAGATGCATCAATACGGAGAATTTTTCAAAAATGTGGAAATTACAAGAGTGTTGAAAAAAACGGTATCCGGAGCAGAATACAGAAAAACTTTTACAAGAAAAGTTGTAGCAAATTGTGCCCTTAACACAATGGTCTGTAACTTTTTTGCTCCCAGATGCATCAATGGGGAGAGTTTTTGAAAAATGTGCAAATTACAAGAGTGTTGAAAAAAAACGGTATCCGGAAAAGAATACAGAAAAACTTTTACTACAAAAGTTGTAGCAAATAGTGCCCTTAACACAATGGTCTGTAACTTTTTTGCTCCCAGATGCACCAATGCGGAGATTTTTTCAAGAATGTGGAAATTACAAGAGTGTTGAAAAAAAACGGTATCCGGAACAGAATACAGAAAAACTTTTACTACAAAAGTTGTAGCAAATTGTGCCCTTAACACAATGGTCTGTAACTTTTTTGCTCCCAGATGCATCAATGGGGAGAATTTTTGAAAAATGTGGAAATTACAAGAGTGTTGAAAAAAAACGGTATCCGGAGCAGAATACAGAAAAACTTTTACTACAAAAGTTGTAGCAAATTGTGCCCTTAACACAATGGTCTGTAACTTTTTTGCTCCCAGATGCATCAATGGGGAGAATTTTTGAAAAATGTGCAAATTACAAGAGTGTTGAAAAAAAACGGTATCCGGAGCAGAATACAGAAAAACTTTTACTACAAAAGTTGTAGCAAATTGTGCCCTTAACACAATGGTCTGTAACTTTTTTGCTCCCAGATGCATCAATACGGAGAATTTTTCAAAAATGTGGAAATTACAAGAGTGTTGAAAAAAACGGTATCCGGAGCAGAATACAGAAAAACTTTTACAAGAAAAGTTGTAGCAAATTGTGCCCTTAACACAATGGTCTGTAACTTTTTTGCTCCCAGATGCATCAATGGGGAGAGTTTTTGAAAAATGTGCAAATTACAAGAGTGTTGAAAAAAAACGGTATCCGGAAAAGAATACAGAAAAACTTTTACTACAAAAGTTGTAGCAAATAGTGCCCTTAACACAATGGTCTGTAACTTTTTTGCTCCCAGATGCACCAATGCGGAGATTTTTTCAAGAATGTGGAAATTACAAGAGTGTTGAAAAAAAACGGTATCCGGAGCAGAATACAGAAAAACTTTTACTACAAAAGTTGTAGCAAATTGTGCCCTTAACACAATGGTCTGTAACTTTTTTGCTCCCAGATGCATCAATGGGGAGAATTTTTGAAAAATGTGCAAATTACAAGAGTGTTGAAAAAAAACGGTATCCGGAGCAGAATACAGAAAAACTTTTACTACAAAAGTTGTAGCAAATTGTGCCCTTAACACAATGGTCTGTAACTTTTATGCTCCCAGATGCATCAATGGGGAGAATTTTTGAAAAATGTGGAAATTACAAGAGTGTTGAAAAAAAACGGTATCCGGAGCAGAATACAGAAAAACTTTTACTACAAAAGTTGTAGCAAATTGTGCCCTTAACACAATGGTCTGTAACTTTTTTGCTCCCAGATGCATCAATGGGGAGAATTTTTGAAAAATGTGCAAATTACAAGAGTGTTGAAAAAAAACGGTATCCGGAGCAGAATACAGAAAAACTTTTACTACAAAAGTTGTAGCAAATTGTGCCCTTAACACAATGGTCTGTAACTTTTTTGCTCCCAGATGCATCAATGGGGAGAATTTTTGAAAAATGTGGAAATTACAAGAGTGTTGAAAAAAAACGGTATCCGGAGCAGAATACAGAAAAACTTTTACTACAAAAGTTGTAGCAAATTGTGCCCTTAACACAATGGTCTGTAACTTTTTTGCTCCCAGATGCATCAATACGGAGAATTTTTCAAAAATGTGGAAATTACAAGAGTGTTGAAAAAAACGGTATCCGGAGCAGAATACAGAAAAACTTTTACAAGAAAAGTTGTAGCAAATTGTGCCCTTAACACAATGGTCTGTAACTTTTTTGCTCCCAGATGCATCAATGGGGAGAGTTTTTGAAAAATGTGCAAATTACAAGAGTGTTGAAAAAAAACGGTATCCGGAAAAGAATACAGAAAAACTTTTACTACAAAAGTTGTAGCAAATAGTGCCCTTAACACAATGGTCTGTAACTTTTTTGCTCCCAGATGCACCAATGCGGAGATTTTTTCAAGAATGTGGAAATTACAAGAGTGTTGAAAAAAAACGGTATCCGGAGCAGAATACAGAAAAACTTTTACTACAAAAGTTGTAGCAAATTGTGCCCTTAACACAATGGTCTGTAACTTTTTTGCTCCCAGATGCATCAATGGGGAGAATTTTTGAAAAATGTGCAAATTACAAGAGTGTTGAAAAAAAACGGTATCCGGAGCAGAATACAGAAAAACTTTTACTACAAAAGTTGTAGCAAATTGTGCCCTTAACACAATGGTCTGTAACTTTTATGCTCCCAGATGCATCAATGGGGAGAATTTTTGAAAAATGTGGAAATTACAAGAGTGTTGAAAAAAAACGGTATCCGGAGCAGAATACAGAAAAACTTTTACTACAAAAGTTGTAGCAAATTGTGCCCTTAACACAATGGTCTGTAACTTTTTTGCTCCCAGATGCATCAATGGGGAGAATTTTTGAAAAATGTGCAAATTACAAGAGTGTTGAAAAAAAACGGTATCCGGAGCAGAATACAGAAAAACTTTTACTACAAAAGTTGTAGCAAATTGTGCCCTTAACACAATGGTCTGTAACTTTTTTGCTCCCAGATGCATCAATGGGGAGAATTTTTGAAAAATGTGGAAATTACAAGAGTGTTGAAAAAAAACGGTATCCGGAGCAGAATACAGAAAAACTTTTACTACAAAAGTTGTAGCAAATTGTGCCCTTAACACAATGGTCTGTAACTTTTTTGCTCCCAGATGCATCAATACGGAGAATTTTTCAAAAATGTGGAAATTACAAGAGTGTTGAAAAAAACGGTATCCGGAGCAGAATACAGAAAAACTTTTACAAGAAAAGTTGTAGCAAATTGTGCCCTTAACACAATGGTCTGTAACTTTTTTGCTCCCAGATGCATCAATACGGAGAATTTTTCAAAAATGTGGAAATTACAAGAGTGTTGAAAAAAACGGTATCCGGAGCAGAATACAGAACAACTTTTACAAGAAAAGTAGTAGCAAATTGTGCCCTTAACACAATGGTCTGTAACTTTTATGCTCCCAGATGCATCAATGGGGAGAATTTTTGAAAAATGTGCAAATTACAAGAGTGTTGAAAAAAACGGTATCCGGAGCAGAATACAGAAAAACTTTTACAAGAAAAGTTGTAGCAAATTGTGCCCTTAACACAATGGTCTGTAACTTTTTTGCTCCCAGATGCATCAATGGGGAGAATTTTTGAAAAATGTGCAAATTACAAGAGTGTTGAAAAAAAACGGTATCCGGAGCAGAATACAGAAAAACTTTTACAAGAAAAGTTGTAGCAAATTGTGCCCTTAACACAATGGTCTGTAACTTTTTTGCTCCCAGATGCATCAATGGGGAGAATTTTTGAAAAATGTGCAAATTACAAGAGTGTTGAAAAAAAACGGTATCCGGAGCAGAATACAGAAAAACTTTTACTACAAAAGTTGTAGCAAATTGTGCCCTTAACACAATGGTCTGTAACTTTTTTGCTCCCAGATGCATCAATGGGGAGAATTTTTGAAAAATGTGCAAATTACAAGAGTGTTGAAAAAAACGGTATCCGGAGCAGAATACAGAAAAACTTTTACAAGAAAAGTTGTAGCAAATTGTGCCCTTAACACAATGGTCTGTAACTTTTTTGCTCCCAGATGCATCAATGGGGAGAATTTTTGAAAAATGTGCAAATTACAAGAGTGTTGAAAAAAAACGGTATCCGGAGCAGAATACAGAAAAACTTTTACTACAAAAGTTGTAGCAAATTGCGCCCTTAACACAATGGTCTGTAACTTTTTTGCTCCCAGATGCATCAATGGGGAGAATTTTTGAAAAATGTGCAAATTACAAGAGTGTTGAAAAAAAACGGTATCCGGAGCAGAATACAGAAAAACTTTTACTACAAAAGTTGTAGCAAATTGTGCCCTTAACACAATGGTCTGTAACTTTTTTGCTCCCAGATGCATCAATGGGGAGAATTTTTGAAAAATGTGCAAATTACAAGAGTGTTGAAAAAAACGGTATCCGGAGCAGAATACAGAAAAACTTTTACAAGAAAAGTTGTAGCAAATTGTGCCCTTAACACAATGGTCTGTAACTTTTTTGCTCCCAGATGCATCAATGGGGAGAATTTTTGAAAAATGTGCAAATTACAAGAGTGTTGAAAAAAAACGGTATCCGGAGCAGAATACAGAAAAACTTTTACAAGAAAAGTTGTAGCAAATTGTGCCCTTAACACAATGGTCTGTAACTTTTTTGCTCCCAGATGCATCAATGGGGAGAATTTTTGAAAAATGTGCAAATTACAAGAGTGTTGAAAAAAAACGGTATCCGGAGCAGAATACAGAAAAACTTTTACTACAAAAGTTGTAGCAAATTGTGCCCTTAACACAATGGTCTGTAACTTTTTTGCTCCCAGATGCATCAATGGGGAGAATTTTTGAAAAATGTGCAAATTACAAGAGTGTTGAAAAAAAACGGTATCCGGAGCAGAATACAGAAAAACTTTTACTACAAAAGTTGTAGCAAATTGTGCCCTTAACACAATGGTCTGTAACTTTTTTGCTCCCAGATGCATCAATGGGGAGAATTTTTGAAAAATGTGGAAATTACAAGAGTGTTGAAAAAAAACGGTATCCGGAGCAGAATACAGAAAAACTTTTACTACAAAAGTTGTAGCAAATTGTGCCCTTAACACAATGGTCTGTAACTTTTTTGCTCCCAGATGCATCAATGGGGAGAATTTTTGAAAAATGTGCAAATTACAAGAGTGTTGAAAAAAAACGGTATCCGGAGCAGAATACAGAAAAACTTTTACTACAAAAGTTGTAGCAAATTGTGCCCTTAACACAATGGTCTGTAACTTTTTTGCTCCCAGATGCATCAATACGGAGAATTTTTCAAAAATGTGGAAATTACAAGAGTGTTGAAAAAAACGGTATCCGGAGCAGAATACAGAAAAACTTTTACAAGAAAAGTTGTAGCAAATTGTGCCCTTAACACAATGGTCTGTAACTTTTTTGCTCCCAGATGCATCAATGGGGAGAGTTTTTGAAAAATGTGCAAATTACAAGAGTGTTGAAAAAAAACGGTATCCGGAGCAGAATACAGAAAAACTTTTACTACAAAAGTTGTAGCAAATAGTGCCCTTAACACAATGGTCTGTAACTTTTTTGCTCCCAGATGCACCAATGCGGAGATTTTTTCAAGAATGTGGAAATTACAAGAGTGTTGAAAAAAAACGGTATCCGGAGCAGAATACAGAAAAACTTTTACTGCAAAAGTTGTAGCAAATTGTGCCCTTAACACAATGGTCTGTTACTTCTTTGCTCCCAGATGCATCAATGTGGAGAATTTTTGAAAAATGTGCAAATTACAAGAGTGTTGAAAAAAAACGGTATCCGGAGCAGAATACAGAAAAACTTTTACAAGAAAAGTTGTAGCAAATTGTGCCCTTAACACAATGGTCTGTAACTTTTTTGCTCCCAGATGCATCAATGGGGAGAATTTTTGAAAAATGTGCAAATTACAAGAGTGTTGAAAAAAAACGGTATCCGGAGCAGAATACAGAAAAACTTTTACTACAAAAGTTGTAGCAAATTGTGCCCTTAACACAATGGTCTGTAACTTTTTTGCTCCCAGATGCATCAATACGGAGAATTTTTCAAAAATGTGGAAATTACAAGAGTGTTGAAAAAAACGGTATCCGGAGCAGAATACAGAACAACTTTTACAAGAAAAGTAGTAGCAAATTGTGCCCTTAACACAATGGTCTGTAACTTTTTTGCTCCCAGATGCATCAATGGGGAGAATTTTTGAAAAATGTGGAAATTACAAGAGTGTTGAAAAAAAACGGTATCCGGAGCAGAATACAGAAAAACTTTTACTACAAAAGTTGTAGCAAATTGTGCCCTTAACACAATGGTCTGTAACTTTTTTGCTCCCAGATGCATCAATGGGGAGAATTTTTGAAAAATGTGCAAATTACAAGAGTGTTGAAAAAAAACGGTATCCGGAGCAGAATACAGAAAAACTTTTACTACAAAAGTTGTAGCAAATTGTGCCCTTAACACAATGGTCTGTAACTTTTTTGCTCCCAGATGCATCAATACGGAGAATTTTTCAAAAATGTGGAAATTACAAGAGTGTTGAAAAAAACGGTATCCGGAGCAGAATACAGAAAAACTTTTACAAGAAAAGTTGTAGCAAATTGTGCCCTTAACACAATGGTCTGTAACTTTTTTGCTCCCAGATGCATCAATGGGGAGAGTTTTTGAAAAATGTGCAAATTACAAGAGTGTTGAAAAAAAACGGTATCCGGAAAAGAATACAGAAAAACTTTTACTACAAAAGTTGTAGCAAATAGTGCCCTTAACACAATGGTCTGTAACTTTTTTGCTCCCAGATGCACCAATGCGGAGATTTTTTCAAGAATGTGGAAATTACAAGAGTGTTGAAAAAAAACGGTATCCGGAACAGAATACAGAAAAACTTTTACTACAAAAGTTGTAGCAAATTGTGCCCTTAACACAATGGTCTGTAACTTTTTTGCTCCCAGATGCATCAATGGGGAGAATTTTTGAAAAATGTGGAAATTACAAGAGTGTTGAAAAAAAACGGTATCCGGAGCAGAATACAGAAAAACTTTTACTACAAAAGTTGTAGCAAATTGTGCCCTTAACACAATGGTCTGTAACTTTTTTGCTCCCAGATGCACCAATGCGGAGATTTTTTCAAGAATGTGGAAATTACAAGAGTGTTGAAAAAAACGGTATCCGGAGCAGAATACAGAAAAACTTTTACAAGAAAAGTTGTAGCAAATTGTGCCCTTAACACAATGGTCTGTAACTTTTTTGCTCCCAGATGCACCAATGCGGAGATTTTTTCAAGAATGTGGAAATTACAAGAGTGTTGAAAAAAACGGTATCCGGAGCAGAATACAGAAAAACTTTTACAAGAAAAGTTGTAGCAAATTGTGCCCTTAACACAATGGTCTGTAACTTTTTTGCTCCCAGATGCATCAATGGGGAGAGTTTTTGAAAAATGTGCAAATTACAAGAGTGTTGAAAAAAAACGGTATCCGGAAAAGAATACAGAAAAACTTTTACTACAAAAGTTGTAGCAAATAGTGCCCTTAACACAATGGTCTGTAACTTTTTTGCTCCCAGATGCACCAATGCGGAGATTTTTTCAAGAATGTGGAAATTACAAGAGTGTTGAAAAAAAACGGTATCCGGAACAGAATACAGAAAAACTTTTACTACAAAAGTTGTAGCAAATTGTGCCCTTAACACAATGGTCTGTAACTTTTTTGCTCCCAGATGCATCAATGGGGAGAATTTTTGAAAAATGTGGAAATTACAAGAGTGTTGAAAAAAAACGGTATCCGGAGCAGAATACAGAAAAACTTTTACTGCAAAAGTTGTAGCAAATTGTGCCCTTAACACAATGGTCTGTTACTTCTTTGCTCCCAGATGCATCAATGTGGAGAATTTTTGAAAAATGTGCAAATTACAAGAGTGTTGAAAAAAAACGGTATCCGGAGCAGAATACAGAAAAACTTTTACAAGAAAAGTTGTAGCAAATTGTGCCCTTAACACAATGGTCTGTAACTTTTTTGCTCCCAGATGCATCAATGGGGAGAATTTTTGAAAAATGTGCAAATTACAAGAGTGTTGAAAAAAAACGGTATCCGGAGCAGAATACAGAAAAACTTTTACTACAAAAGTTGTAGCAAATTGTGCCCTTAACACAATGGTCTGTAACTTTTTTGCTCCCAGATGCATCAATACGGAGAATTTTTCAAAAATGTGGAAATTACAAGAGTGTTGAAAAAAACGGTATCCGGAGCAGAATACAGAACAACTTTTACAAGAAAAGTAGTAGCAAATTGTGCCCTTAACACAATGGTCTGTAACTTTTTTGCTCCCAGATGCATCAATGGGGAGAATTTTTGAAAAATGTGGAAATTACAAGAGTGTTGAAAAAAAACGGTATCCGGAGCAGAATACAGAAAAACTTTTACTACAAAAGTTGTAGCAAATTGTGCCCTTAACACAATGGTCTGTAACTTTTTTGCTCCCAGATGCATCAATGGGGAGAATTTTTGAAAAATGTGCAAATTACAAGAGTGTTGAAAAAAAACGGTATCCGGAGCAGAATACAGAAAAACTTTTACTACAAAAGTTGTAGCAAATTGTGCCCTTAACACAATGGTCTGTAACTTTTTTGCTCCCAGATGCATCAATACGGAGAATTTTTCAAAAATGTGGAAATTACAAGAGTGTTGAAAAAAACGGTATCCGGAGCAGAATACAGAAAAACTTTTACAAGAAAAGTTGTAGCAAATTGTGCCCTTAACACAATGGTCTGTAACTTTTTTGCTCCCAGATGCATCAATGGGGAGAGTTTTTGAAAAATGTGCAAATTACAAGAGTGTTGAAAAAAAACGGTATCCGGAAAAGAATACAGAAAAACTTTTACTACAAAAGTTGTAGCAAATAGTGCCCTTAACACAATGGTCTGTAACTTTTTTGCTCCCAGATGCACCAATGCGGAGATTTTTTCAAGAATGTGGAAATTACAAGAGTGTTGAAAAAAAACGGTATCCGGAACAGAATACAGAAAAACTTTTACTACAAAAGTTGTAGCAAATTGTGCCCTTAACACAATGGTCTGTAACTTTTTTGCTCCCAGATGCATCAATGGGGAGAATTTTTGAAAAATGTGGAAATTACAAGAGTGTTGAAAAAAAACGGTATCCGGAGCAGAATACAGAAAAACTTTTACTACAAAAGTTGTAGCAAATTGTGCCCTTAACACAATGGTCTGTAACTTTTTTGCTCCCAGATGCACCAATGCGGAGATTTTTTCAAGAATGTGGAAATTACAAGAGTGTTGAAAAAAACGGTATCCGGAGCAGAATACAGAAAAACTTTTACAAGAAAAGTTGTAGCAAATTGTGCCCTTAACACAATGGTCTGTAACTTTTTTGCTCCCAGATGCACCAATGCGGAGATTTTTTCAAGAATGTGGAAATTACAAGAGTGTTGAAAAAAACGGTATCCGGAGCAGAATACAGAAAAACTTTTACAAGAAAAGTTGTAGCAAATTGTGCCCTTAACACAATGGTCTGTAACTTTTTTGCTCCCAGATGCATCAATGGGGAGAGTTTTTGAAAAATGTGCAAATTACAAGAGTGTTGAAAAAAAACGGTATCCGGAAAAGAATACAGAAAAACTTTTACTACAAAAGTTGTAGCAAATAGTGCCCTTAACACAATGGTCTGTAACTTTTTTGCTCCCAGATGCACCAATGCGGAGATTTTTTCAAGAATGTGGAAATTACAAGAGTGTTGAAAAAAAACGGTATCCGGAACAGAATACAGAAAAACTTTTACTACAAAAGTTGTAGCAAATTGTGCCCTTAACACAATGGTCTGTAACTTTTTTGCTCCCAGATGCATCAATGGGGAGAATTTTTGAAAAATGTGGAAATTACAAGAGTGTTGAAAAAAAACGGTATCCGGAGCAGAATACAGAAAAACTTTTACTACAAAAGTTGTAGCAAATTGTGCCCTTAACACAATGGTCTGTAACTTTTTTGCTCCCAGATGCATCAATGGGGAGAATTTTTGAAAAATGTGCAAATTACAAGAGTGTTGAAAAAAAACGGTATCCGGAGCAGAATACAGAAAAACTTTTACTACAAAAGTTGTAGCAAATTGTGCCCTTAACACAATGGTCTGTAACTTTTTTGCTCCCAGATGCATCAATACGGAGAATTTTTCAAAAATGTGGAAATTACAAGAGTGTTGAAAAAAACGGTATCCGGAGCAGAATACAGAAAAACTTTTACAAGAAAAGTTGTAGCAAATTGTGCCCTTAACACAATGGTCTGTAACTTTTTTGCTCCCAGATGCATCAATGGGGAGAGTTTTTGAAAAATGTGCAAATTACAAGAGTGTTGAAAAAAAACGGTATCCGGAGCAGAATACAGAAAAACTTTTACTACAAAAGTTGTAGCAAATAGTGCCCTTAACACAATGGTCTGTAACTTTTTTGCTCCCAGATGCACCAATGCGGAGATTTTTTCAAGAATGTGGAAATTACAAGAGTGTTGAAAAAAAACGGTATCCGGAGCAGAATACAGAAAAACTTTTACTGCAAAAGTTGTAGCAAATTGTGCCCTTAACACAATGGTCTGTTACTTCTTTGCTCCCAGATGCATCAATGTGGAGAATTTTTGAAAAATGTGCAAATTACAAGAGTGTTGAAAAAAAACGGTATCCGGAGCAGAATACAGAAAAACTTTTACAAGAAAAGTTGTAGCAAATTGTGCCCTTAACACAATGGTCTGTAACTTTTTTGCTCCCAGATGCATCAATGGGGAGAATTTTTGAAAAATGTGCAAATTACAAGAGTGTTGAAAAAAAACGGTATCCGGAGCAGAATACAGAAAAACTTTTACTACAAAAGTTGTAGCAAATTGTGCCCTTAACACAATGGTCTGTAACTTTTTTGCTCCCAGATGCATCAATACGGAGAATTTTTCAAAAATGTGGAAATTACAAGAGTGTTGAAAAAAACGGTATCCGGAGCAGAATACAGAACAACTTTTACAAGAAAAGTAGTAGCAAATTGTGCCCTTAACACAATGGTCTGTAACTTTTTTGCTCCCAGATGCATCAATGGGGAGAATTTTTGAAAAATGTGCAAATTACAAGAGTGTTGAAAAAAAACGGTATCCGGAGCAGAATACAGAAAAACTTTTACTACAAAAGTTGTAGCAAATTGTGCCCTTAACACAATGGTCTGTAACTTTTTTGCTCCCAGATGCATCAATGGGGAGAATTTTTGAAAAATGTGCAAATTACAAGAGTGTTGAAAAAAAACGGTATCCGGAGCAGAATACAGAAAAACTTTTACTACAAAAGTTGTAGCAAATTGTGCCCTTAACACAATGGTCTGTAACTTTTATGCTCCCAGATGCATCAATGGGGAGAATTTTTGAAAAATGTGGAAATTACAAGAGTGTTGAAAAAAAACGGTATCCGGAGCAGAATACAGAAAAACTTTTACTACAAAAGTTGTAGCAAATTGTGCCCTTAACACAATGGTCTGTAACTTTTTTGCTCCCAGATGCATCAATGGGGAGAATTTTTGAAAAATGTGCAAATTACAAGAGTGTTGAAAAAAAACGGTATCCGGAGCAGAATACAGAAAAACTTTTACTACAAAAGTTGTAGCAAATTGTGCCCTTAACACAATGGTCTGTAACTTTTTTGCTCCCAGATGCATCAATACGGAGAATTTTTCAAAAATGTGGAAATTACAAGAGTGTTGAAAAAAACGGTATCCGGAGCAGAATACAGAAAAACTTTTACAAGAAAAGTTGTAGCAAATTGTGCCCTTAACACAATGGTCTGTAACTTTTTTGCTCCCAGATGCATCAATGGGGAGAGTTTTTGAAAAATGTGCAAATTACAAGAGTGTTGAAAAAAAACGGTATCCGGAAAAGAATACAGAAAAACTTTTACTACAAAAGTTGTAGCAAATAGTGCCCTTAACACAATGGTCTGTAACTTTTTTGCTCCCAGATGCACCAATGCGGAGATTTTTTCAAGAATGTGGAAATTACAAGAGTGTTGAAAAAA
Organism: Onthophagus taurus; assembly: GCF_036711975.1. Lineage (NCBI taxonomy): Eukaryota > Metazoa > Arthropoda > Insecta > Coleoptera > Scarabaeidae > Onthophagus > Onthophagus taurus. Next base: position 803,065 of record NW_027248949.1, read on the forward strand.
AACGGTATCCGGAACAGAATACAGAAAAACTTTTACTACAAAAGTTGTAGCAAATTGTGCCCTTAACACAATGGTCTGTAACTTTTTTGCTCCCAGATGCATCAATGGGGAGAATTTTTGAAAAATGTGGAAATTACAAGAGTGTTGAAAAAAAACGGTATCCGGAGCAGAATACAGAAAAACTTTTACTACAAAAGTTGTAGCAAATTGTGCCCTTAACACAATGGTCTGTAACTTTTTTGCTCCCAGATGCATCAATGGGGAGAATTTTTGAAAAATGTGCAAATTACAAGAGTGTTGAAAAAAAACGGTATCCGGAGCAGAATACAGAAAAACTTTTACTACAAAAGTTGTAGCAAATTGTGCCCTTAACACAATGGTCTGTAACTTTTTTGCTCCCAGATGCATCAATACGGAGAATTTTTCAAAAATGTGGAAATTACAAGAGTGTTGAAAAAAACGGTATCCGGAGCAGAATACAGAAAAACTTTTACAAGAAAAGTTGTAGCAAATTGTGCCCTTAACACAATGGTCTGTAACTTTTTTGCTCCCAGATGCATCAATGGGGAGAGTTTTTGAAAAATGTGCAAATTACAAGAGTGTTGAAAAAAAACGGTATCCGGAAAAGAATACAGAAAAACTTTTACTACAAAAGTTGTAGCAAATAGTGCCCTTAACACAATGGTCTGTAACTTTTTTGCTCCCAGATGCACCAATGCGGAGATTTTTTCAAGAATGTGGAAATTACAAGAGTGTTGAAAAAAAACGGTATCCGGAGCAGAATACAGAAAAACTTTTACTACAAAAGTTGTAGCAAATTGTGCCCTTAACACAATGGTCTGTAACTTTTTTGCTCCCAGATGCATCAATGGGGAGAATTTTTGAAAAATGTGCAAATTACAGGAGTGTTGAAAAAAAACGGTATCCGGAGCAGAATACAGAAAAACTTTTACTACAAAAGTTGTAGCAAATTGTGCCCTTAACACAATGGTCTGTAACTTTTATGCTCCCAGATGCATCAATGGGGAGAATTTTTGAAAAATGTGGAAATTACAAGAGTGTTGAAAAAAAACGGTATCCGGAGCAGAATACAGAAAAACTTTTACTACAAAAGTTGTAGCAAATTGTGCCCTTAACACAATGGTCTGTAACTTTTTTGCTCCCAGATGCATCAATGGGGAGAATTTTTGAAAAATGTGCAAATTACAAGAGTGTTGAAAAAAAACGGTATCCGGAGCAGAATACAGAAAAACTTTTACTACAAAAGTTGTAGCAAATTGTGCCCTTAACACAATGGTCTGTAACTTTTTTGCTCCCAGATGCATCAATACGGAGAATTTTTCAAAAATGTGGAAATTACAAGAGTGTTGAAAAAAACGGTATCCGGAGCAGAATACAGAAAAACTTTTACAAGAAAAGTTGTAGCAAATTGTGCCCTTAACACAATGGTCTGTAACTTTTTTGCTCCCAGATGCATCAATGGGGAGAGTTTTTGAAAAATGTGCAAATTACAAGAGTGTTGAAAAAAAACGGTATCCGGAAAAGAATACAGAAAAACTTTTACTACAAAAGTTGTAGCAAATAGTGCCCTTAACACAATGGTCTGTAACTTTTTTGCTCCCAGATGCACCAATGCGGAGATTTTTTCAAGAATGTGGAAATTACAAGAGTGTTGAAAAAAAACGGTATCCGGAACAGAATACAGAAAAACTTTTACTACAAAAGTTGTAGCAAATTGTGCCCTTAACACAATGGTCTGTAACTTTTTTGCTCCCAGATGCATCAATGGGGAGAATTTTTGAAAAATGTGGAAATTACAAGAGTGTTGAAAAAAAACGGTATCCGGAGCAGAATACAGAAAAACTTTTACTACAAAAGTTGTAGCAAATTGTGCCCTTAACACAATGGTCTGTAACTTTTTTGCTCCCAGATGCATCAATGGGGAGAATTTTTGAAAAATGTGCAAATTACAAGAGTGTTGAAAAAAAACGGTATCCGGAGCAGAATACAGAAAAACTTTTACTACAAAAGTTGTAGCAAATTGTGCCCTTAACACAATGGTCTGTAACTTTTTTGCTCCCAGATGCATCAATACGGAGAATTTTTCAAAAATGTGGAAATTACAAGAGTGTTGAAAAAAACGGTATCCGGAGCAGAATACAGAAAAACTTTTACAAGAAAAGTTGTAGCAAATTGTGCCCTTAACACAATGGTCTGTAACTTTTTTGCTCCCAGATGCATCAATGGGGAGAGTTTTTGAAAAATGTGCAAATTACAAGAGTGTTGAAAAAAAACGGTATCCGGAAAAGAATACAGAAAAACTTTTACTACAAAAGTTGTAGCAAATAGTGCCCTTAACACAATGGTCTGTAACTTTTTTGCTCCCAGATGCACCAATGCGGAGATTTTTTCAAGAATGTGGAAATTACAAGAGTGTTGAAAAAAAACGGTATCCGGAGCAGAATACAGAAAAACTTTTACTACAAAAGTTGTAGCAAATTGTGCCCTTAACACAATGGTCTGTAACTTTTTTGCTCCCAGATGCATCAATGGGGAGAATTTTTGAAAAATGTGCAAATTACAAGAGTGTTGAAAAAAAACGGTATCCGGAGCAGAATACAGAAAAACTTTTACTACAAAAGTTGTAGCAAATTGTGCCCTTAACACAATGGTCTGTAACTTTTATGCTCCCAGATGCATCAATGGGGAGAATTTTTGAAAAATGTGGAAATTACAAGAGTGTTGAAAAAAAACGGTATCCGGAGCAGAATACAGAAAAACTTTTACTACAAAAGTTGTAGCAAATTGTGCCCTTAACACAATGGTCTGTAACTTTTTTGCTCCCAGATGCATCAATGGGGAGAATTTTTGAAAAATGTGCAAATTACAAGAGTGTTGAAAAAAAACGGTATCCGGAGCAGAATACAGAAAAACTTTTACTACAAAAGTTGTAGCAAATTGTGCCCTTAACACAATGGTCTGTAACTTTTTTGCTCCCAGATGCATCAATGGGGAGAATTTTTGAAAAATGTGGAAATTACAAGAGTGTTGAAAAAAAACGGTATCCGGAGCAGAATACAGAAAAACTTTTACTACAAAAGTTGTAGCAAATTGTGCCCTTAACACAATGGTCTGTAACTTTTTTGCTCCCAGATGCATCAATACGGAGAATTTTTCAAAAATGTGGAAATTACAAGAGTGTTGAAAAAAACGGTATCCGGAGCAGAATACAGAAAAACTTTTACAAGAAAAGTTGTAGCAAATTGTGCCCTTAACACAATGGTCTGTAACTTTTTTGCTCCCAGATGCATCAATGGGGAGAGTTTTTGAAAAATGTGCAAATTACAAGAGTGTTGAAAAAAAACGGTATCCGGAAAAGAATACAGAAAAACTTTTACTACAAAAGTTGTAGCAAATAGTGCCCTTAACACAATGGTCTGTAACTTTTTTGCTCCCAGATGCACCAATGCGGAGATTTTTTCAAGAATGTGGAAATTACAAGAGTGTTGAAAAAAAACGGTATCCGGAGCAGAATACAGAAAAACTTTTACTACAAAAGTTGTAGCAAATTGTGCCCTTAACACAATGGTCTGTAACTTTTTTGCTCCCAGATGCATCAATGGGGAGAATTTTTGAAAAATGTGCAAATTACAAGAGTGTTGAAAAAAAACGGTATCCGGAGCAGAATACAGAAAAACTTTTACTACAAAAGTTGTAGCAAATTGTGCCCTTAACACAATGGTCTGTAACTTTTATGCTCCCAGATGCATCAATGGGGAGAATTTTTGAAAAATGTGGAAATTACAAGAGTGTTGAAAAAAAACGGTATCCGGAGCAGAATACAGAAAAACTTTTACTACAAAAGTTGTAGCAAATTGTGCCCTTAACACAATGGTCTGTAACTTTTTTGCTCCCAGATGCATCAATGGGGAGAATTTTTGAAAAATGTGCAAATTACAAGAGTGTTGAAAAAAAACGGTATCCGGAGCAGAATACAGAAAAACTTTTACTACAAAAGTTGTAGCAAATTGTGCCCTTAACACAATGGTCTGTAACTTTTATGCTCCCAGATGCATCAATGGGGAGAATTTTTGAAAAATGTGGAAATTACAAGAGTGTTGAAAAAAAACGGTATCCGGAGCAGAATACAGAAAAACTTTTACTACAAAAGTTGTAGCAAATTGTGCCCTTAACACAATGGTCTGTAACTTTTTTGCTCCCAGATGCATCAATGGGGAGAATTTTTGAAAAATGTGCAAATTACAAGAGTGTTGAAAAAAAACGGTATCCGGAGCAGAATACAGAAAAACTTTTACTACAAAAGTTGTAGCAAATTGTGCCCTTAACACAATGGTCTGTAACTTTTTTGCTCCCAGATGCATCAATGGGGAGAATTTTTGAAAAATGTGGAAATTACAAGAGTGTTGAAAAAAAACGGTATCCGGAGCAGAATACAGAAAAACTTTTACTACAAAAGTTGTAGCAAATTGTGCCCTTAACACAATGGTCTGTAACTTTTTTGCTCCCAGATGCATCAATACGGAGAATTTTTCAAAAATGTGGAAATTACAAGAGTGTTGAAAAAAACGGTATCCGGAGCAGAATACAGAAAAACTTTTACAAGAAAAGTTGTAGCAAATTGTGCCCTTAACACAATGGTCTGTAACTTTTTTGCTCCCAGATGCATCAATGGGGAGAGTTTTTGAAAAATGTGCAAATTACAAGAGTGTTGAAAAAAAACGGTATCCGGAAAAGAATACAGAAAAACTTTTACTACAAAAGTTGTAGCAAATAGTGCCCTTAACACAATGGTCTGTAACTTTTTTGCTCCCAGATGCACCAATGCGGAGATTTTTTCAAGAATGTGGAAATTACAAGAGTGTTGAAAAAAAACGGTATCCGGAGCAGAATACAGAAAAACTTTTACTACAAAAGTTGTAGCAAATTGTGCCCTTAACACAATGGTCTGTAACTTTTTTGCTCCCAGATGCATCAATGGGGAGAATTTTTGAAAAATGTGCAAATTACAAGAGTGTTGAAAAAAAACGGTATCCGGAGCAGAATACAGAAAAACTTTTACTACAAAAGTTGTAGCAAATTGTGCCCTTAACACAATGGTCTGTAACTTTTATGCTCCCAGATGCATCAATGGGGAGAATTTTTGAAAAATGTGGAAATTACAAGAGTGTTGAAAAAAAACGGTATCCGGAGCAGAATACAGAAAAACTTTTACTACAAAAGTTGTAGCAAATTGTGCCCTTAACACAATGGTCTGTAACTTTTTTGCTCCCAGATGCATCAATGGGGAGAATTTTTGAAAAATGTGCAAATTACAAGAGTGTTGAAAAAAAACGGTATCCGGAGCAGAATACAGAAAAACTTTTACTACAAAAGTTGTAGCAAATTGTGCCCTTAACACAATGGTCTGTAACTTTTTTGCTCCCAGATGCATCAATGGGGAGAATTTTTGAAAAATGTGGAAATTACAAGAGTGTTGAAAAAAAACGGTATCCGGAGCAGAATACAGAAAAACTTTTACTACAAAAGTTGTAGCAAATTGTGCCCTTAACACAATGGTCTGTAACTTTTTTGCTCCCAGATGCATCAATACGGAGAATTTTTCAAAAATGTGGAAATTACAAGAGTGTTGAAAAAAACGGTATCCGGAGCAGAATACAGAAAAACTTTTACAAGAAAAGTTGTAGCAAATTGTGCCCTTAACACAATGGTCTGTAACTTTTTTGCTCCCAGATGCATCAATACGGAGAATTTTTCAAAAATGTGGAAATTACAAGAGTGTTGAAAAAAACGGTATCCGGAGCAGAATACAGAACAACTTTTACAAGAAAAGTAGTAGCAAATTGTGCCCTTAACACAATGGTCTGTAACTTTTTTGCTCCCAGATGCATCAATGGGGAGAATTTTTGAAAAATGTGCAAATTACAAGAGTGTTGAAAAAAAACGGTATCCGGAGCAGAATACAGAAAAACTTTTACTACAAAAGTTGTAGCAAATTGTGCCCTTAACACAATGGTCTGTAACTTTTTTGCTCCCAGATGCATCAATGGGGAGAATTTTTGAAAAATGTGCAAATTACAAGAGTGTTGAAAAAAAACGGTATCCGGAGCAGAATACAGAAAAACTTTTACTACAAAAGTTGTAGCAAATTGTGCCCTTAACACAATGGTCTGTAACTTTTATGCTCCCAGATGCATCAATGGGGAGAATTTTTGAAAAATGTGGAAATTACAAGAGTGTTGAAAAAAAACGGTATCCGGAGCAGAATACAGAAAAACTTTTACTACAAAAGTTGTAGCAAATTGTGCCCTTAACACAATGGTCTGTAACTTTTTTGCTCCCAGATGCATCAATGGGGAGAATTTTTGAAAAATGTGCAAATTACAAGAGTGTTGAAAAAAAACGGTATCCGGAGCAGAATACAGAAAAACTTTTACTACAAAAGTTGTAGCAAATTGTGCCCTTAACACAATGGTCTGTAACTTTTTTGCTCCCAGATGCATCAATACGGAGAATTTTTCAAAAATGTGGAAATTACAAGAGTGTTGAAAAAAACGGTATCCGGAGCAGAATACAGAAAAACTTTTACAAGAAAAGTTGTAGCAAATTGTGCCCTTAACACAATGGTCTGTAACTTTTTTGCTCCCAGATGCATCAATGGGGAGAGTTTTTGAAAAATGTGCAAATTACAAGAGTGTTGAAAAAAAACGGTATCCGGAAAAGAATACAGAAAAACTTTTACTACAAAAGTTGTAGCAAATAGTGCCCTTAACACAATGGTCTGTAACTTTTTTGCTCCCAGATGCACCAATGCGGAGATTTTTTCAAGAATGTGGAAATTACAAGAGTGTTGAAAAAAAACGGTATCCGGAACAGAATACAGAAAAACTTTTACTACAAAAGTTGTAGCAAATTGTGCCCTTAACACAATGGTCTGTAACTTTTTTGCTCCCAGATGCATCAATGGGGAGAATTTTTGAAAAATGTGGAAATTACAAGAGTGTTGAAAAAAAACGGTATCCGGAGCAGAATACAGAAAAACTTTTACTACAAAAGTTGTAGCAAATTGTGCCCTTAACACAATGGTCTGTAACTTTTTTGCTCCCAGATGCATCAATGGGGAGAATTTTTGAAAAATGTGCAAATTACAAGAGTGTTGAAAAAAAACGGTATCCGGAGCAGAATACAGAAAAACTTTTACTACAAAAGTTGTAGCAAATTGTGCCCTTAACACAATGGTCTGTAACTTTTTTGCTCCCAGATGCATCAATACGGAGAATTTTTCAAAAATGTGGAAATTACAAGAGTGTTGAAAAAAACGGTATCCGGAGCAGAATACAGAAAAACTTTTACAAGAAAAGTTGTAGCAAATTGTGCCCTTAACACAATGGTCTGTAACTTTTTTGCTCCCAGATGCATCAATGGGGAGAGTTTTTGAAAAATGTGCAAATTACAAGAGTGTTGAAAAAAAACGGTATCCGGAGCAGAATACAGAAAAACTTTTACTACAAAAGTTGTAGCAAATAGTGCCCTTAACACAATGGTCTGTAACTTTTTTGCTCCCAGATGCACCAATGCGGAGATTTTTTCAAGAATGTGGAAATTACAAGAGTGTTGAAAAAAAACGGTATCCGGAGCAGAATACAGAAAAACTTTTACTGCAAAAGTTGTAGCAAATTGTGCCCTTAACACAATGGTCTGTTACTTCTTTGCTCCCAGATGCATCAATGTGGAGAATTTTTGAAAAATGTGCAAATTACAAGAGTGTTGAAAAAAAACGGTATCCGGAGCAGAATACAGAAAAACTTTTACAAGAAAAGTTGTAGCAAATTGTGCCCTTAACACAATGGTCTGTAACTTTTTTGCTCCCAGATGCATCAATGGGGAGAATTTTTGAAAAATGTGCAAATTACAAGAGTGTTGAAAAAAAACGGTATCCGGAGCAGAATACAGAAAAACTTTTACTACAAAAGTTGTAGCAAATTGTGCCCTTAACACAATGGTCTGTAACTTTTTTGCTCCCAGATGCATCAATACGGAGAATTTTTCAAAAATGTGGAAATTACAAGAGTGTTGAAAAAAACGGTATCCGGAGCAGAATACAGAACAACTTTTACAAGAAAAGTAGTAGCAAATTGTGCCCTTAACACAATGGTCTGTAACTTTTTTGCTCCCAGATGCATCAATGGGGAGAATTTTTGAAAAATGTGCAAATTACAAGAGTGTTGAAAAAAAACGGTATCCGGAGCAGAATACAGAAAAACTTTTACTACAAAAGTTGTAGCAAATTGTGCCCTTAACACAATGGTCTGTAACTTTTTTGCTCCCAGATGCATCAATGGGGAGAATTTTTGAAAAATGTGCAAATTACAAGAGTGTTGAAAAAAAACGGTATCCGGAGCAGAATACAGAAAAACTTTTACTACAAAAGTTGTAGCAAATTGTGCCCTTAACACAATGGTCTGTAACTTTTATGCTCCCAGATGCATCAATGGGGAGAATTTTTGAAAAATGTGGAAATTACAAGAGTGTTGAAAAAAAACGGTATCCGGAGCAGAATACAGAAAAACTTTTACTACAAAAGTTGTAGCAAATTGTGCCCTTAACACAATGGTCTGTAACTTTTTTGCTCCCAGATGCATCAATGGGGAGAATTTTTGAAAAATGTGCAAATTACAAGAGTGTTGAAAAAAAACGGTATCCGGAGCAGAATACAGAAAAACTTTTACTACAAAAATTGTAGCAAATTGTGCCCTTAACACAATGGTCTGTAACTTTTTTGCTCCCAGATGCATCAATACGGAGAATTTTTCAAAAATGTGGAAATTACAAGAGTGTTGAAAAAAACGGTATCCGGAGCAGAATACAGAAAAACTTTTACAAGAAAAGTTGTAGCAAATTGTGCCCTTAACACAATGGTCTGTAACTTTTTTGCTCCCAGATGCATCAATGGGGAGAGTTTTTGAAAAATGTGCAAATTACAAGAGTGTTGAAAAAAAACGGTATCCGGAAAAGAATACAGAAAAACTTTTACTACAAAAGTTGTAGCAAATAGTGCCCTTAACACAATGGTCTGTAACTTTTTTGCTCCCAGATGCACCAATGCGGAGATTTTTTCAAGAATGTGGAAATTACAAGAGTGTTGAAAAAAAACGGTATCCGGAACAGAATACAGAAAAACTTTTACTACAAAAGTTGTAGCAAATTGTGCCCTTAACACAATGGTCTGTAACTTTTTTGCTCCCAGATGCATCAATGGGGAGAATTTTTGAAAAATGTGGAAATTACAAGAGTGTTGAAAAAAAACGGTATCCGGAGCAGAATACAGAAAAACTTTTACTACAAAAGTTGTAGCAAATTGTGCCCTTAACACAATGGTCTGTAACTTTTTTGCTCCCAGATGCATCAATGGGGAGAATTTTTGAAAAATGTGCAAATTACAAGAGTGTTGAAAAAAAACGGTATCCGGAGCAGAATACAGAAAAACTTTTACTACAAAAGTTGTAGCAAATTGTGCCCTTAACACAATGGTCTGTAACTTTTTTGCTCCCAGATGCATCAATACGGAGAATTTTTCAAAAATGTGGAAATTACAAGAGTGTTGAAAAAAACGGTATCCGGAGCAGAATACAGAAAAACTTTTACAAGAAAAGTTGTAGCAAATTGTGCCCTTAACACAATGGTCTGTAACTTTTTTGCTCCCAGATGCATCAATGGGGAGAGTTTTTGAAAAATGTGCAAATTACAAGAGTGTTGAAAAAAAACGGTATCCGGAAAAGAATACAGAAAAACTTTTACTACAAAAGTTGTAGCAAATAGTGCCCTTAACACAATGGTCTGTAACTTTTTTGCTCCCAGATGCACCAATGCGGAGATTTTTTCAAGAATGTGGAAATTACAAGAGTGTTGAAAAAAAACGGTATCCGGAGCAGAATACAGAAAAACTTTTACTACAAAAGTTGTAGCAAATTGTGCCCTTAACACAATGGTCTGTAACTTTTTTGCTCCCAGATGCATCAATGGGGAGAATTTTTGAAAAATGTGCAAATTACAAGAGTGTTGAAAAAAAACGGTATCCGGAGCAGAATACAGAAAAACTTTTACTACAAAAGTTGTAGCAAATTGTGCCCTTAACACAATGGTCTGTAACTTTTATGCTCCCAGATGCATCAATGGGGAGAATTTTTGAAAAATGTGGAAATTACAAGAGTGTTGAAAAAAAACGGTATCCGGAGCAGAATACAGAAAAACTTTTACTACAAAAGTTGTAGCAAATTGTGCCCTTAACACAATGGTCTGTAACTTTTTTGCTCCCAGATGCATCAATGGGGAGAATTTTTGAAAAATGTGCAAATTACAAGAGTGTTGAAAAAAAACGGTATCCGGAGCAGAATACAGAAAAACTTTTACTACAAAAGTTGTAGCAAATTGTGCCCTTAACACAATGGTCTGTAACTTTTTTGCTCCCAGATGCATCAATGGGGAGAATTTTTGAAAAATGTGGAAATTACAAGAGTGTTGAAAAAAAACGGTATCCGGAGCAGAATACAGAAAAACTTTTACTACAAAAGTTGTAGCAAATTGTGCCCTTAACACAATGGTCTGTAACTTTTTTGCTCCCAGATGCATCAATACGGAGAATTTTTCAAAAATGTGGAAATTACAAGAGTGTTGAAAAAAACGGTATCCGGAGCAGAATACAGAAAAACTTTTACAAGAAAAGTTGTAGCAAATTGTGCCCTTAACACAATGGTCTGTAACTTTTTTGCTCCCAGATGCATCAATGGGGAGAGTTTTTGAAAAATGTGCAAATTACAAGAGTGTTGAAAAAAAACGGTATCCGGAAAAGAATACAGAAAAACTTTTACTACAAAAGTTGTAGCAAATAGTGCCCTTAACACAATGGTCTGTAACTTTTTTGCTCCCAGATGCACCAATGCGGAGATTTTTTCAAGAATGTGGAAATTACAAGAGTGTTGAAAAAAAACGGTATCCGGAGCAGAATACAGAAAAACTTTTACTACAATAGTTGTAGCAAATTGTGCCCTTAACACAATGGTCTGTAACTTTTTTGCTCCCAGATGCATCAATGGGGAGAATTTTTGAAAAATGTGCAAATTACAAGAGTGTTGAAAAAAAACGGTATCCGGAGCAGAATACAGAAAAACTTTTACTACAAAAGTTGTAGCAAATTGTGCCCTTAACACAATGGTCTGTAACTTTTATGCTCCCAGATGCATCAATGGGGAGAATTTTTGAAAAATGTGGAAATTACAAGAGTGTTGAAAAAAAACGGTATCCGGAGCAGAATACAGAAAAACTTTTACTACAAAAGTTGTAGCAAATTGTGCCCTTAACACAATGGTCTGTAACTTTTTTGCTCCCAGATGCATCAATGGGGAGAATTTTTGAAAAATGTGCAAATTACAAGAGTGTTGAAAAAAAACGGTATCCGGAGCAGAATACAGAAAAACTTTTACTACAAAAGTTGTAGCAAATTGTGCCCTTAACACAATGGTCTGTAACTTTTTTGCTCCCAGATGCATCAATGGGGAGAATTTTTGAAAAATGTGCAAATTACAAGAGTGTTGAAAAAAAACGGTATCCGGAGCAGAATACAGAAAAACTTTTACTACAAAAGTTGTAGCAAATTGTGCCCTTAACACAATGGTCTGTAACTTTTTTGCTCCCAGATGCATCAATGGGGAGAATTTTTGAAAAATGTGGAAATTACAAGAGTGTTGAAAAAAAACGGTATCCGGAGCAGAATACAGAAAAACTTTTACTACAAAAGTTGTAGCAAATTGTGCCCTTAACACAATGGTCTGTAACTTTTTTGCTCCCAGATGCATCAATACGGAGAATTTTTCAAAAATGTGGAAATTACAAGAGTGTTGAAAAAAACGGTATCCGGAGCAGAATACAGAAAAACTTTTACAAGAAAAGTTGTAGCAAATTGTGCCCTTAACACAATGGTCTGTAACTTTTTTGCTCCCAGATGCATCAATGGGGAGAGTTTTTGAAAAATGTGCAAATTACAAGAGTGTTGAAAAAAAACGGTATCCGGAAAAGAATACAGAAAAACTTTTACTACAAAAGTTGTAGCAAATAGTGCCCTTAACACAATGGTCTGTAACTTTTTTGCTCCCAGATGCACCAATGCGGAGATTTTTTCAAGAATGTGGAAATTACAAGAGTGTTGAAAAAAAACGGTATCCGGAGCAGAATACAGAAAAACTTTTACTACAAAAGTTGTAGCAAATTGTGCCCTTAACACAATGGTCTGTAACTTTTTTGCTCCCAGATGCATCAATGGGGAGAATTTTTGAAAAATGTGCAAATTACAAGAGTGTTGAAAAAAAACGGTATCCGGAGCAGAATACAGAAAAACTTTTACTACAAAAGTTGTAGCAAATTGTGCCCTTAACACAATGGTCTGTAACTTTTATGCTCCCAGATGCATCAATGGGGAGAATTTTTGAAAAATGTGGAAATTACAAGAGTGTTGAAAAAAAACGGTATCCGGAGCAGAATACAGAAAAACTTTTACTACAAAAGTTGTAGCAAATTGTGCCCTTAACACAATGGTCTGTAACTTTTTTGCTCCCAGATGCATCAATGGGGAGAATTTTTGAAAAATGTGCAAATTACAAGAGTGTTGAAAAAAAACGGTATCCGGAGCAGAATACAGAAAAACTTTTACTACAAAAGTTGTAGCAAATTGTGCCCTTAACACAATGGTCTGTAACTTTTTTGCTCCCAGATGCATCAATACGGAGAATTTTTCAAAAATGTGGAAATTACAAGAGTGTTGAAAAAAACGGTATCCGGAGCAGAATACAGAAAAACTTTTACAAGAAAAGTTGTAGCAAATTGTGCCCTTAACACAATGGTCTGTAACTTTTTTGCTCCCAGATGCATCAATGGGGAGAGTTTTTGAAAAATGTGCAAATTACAAGAGTGTTGAAAAAAAACGGTATCCGGAAAAGAATACAGAAAAACTTTTACTACAAAAGTTGTAGCAAATAGTGCCCTTAACACAATGGTCTGTAACTTTTTTGCTCCCAGATGCACCAATGCGGAGATTTTTTCAAGAATGTGGAAATTACAAGAGTGTTGAAAAAAAACGGTATCCGGAGCAGAATACAGAAAAACTTTTACTACAAAAGTTGTAGCAAATTGTGCCCTTAACACAATGGTCTGTAACTTTTTTGCTCCCAGATGCATCAATGGGGAGAATTTTTGAAAAATGTGCAAATTACAAGAGTGTTGAAAAAAAACGGTATCCGGAGCAGAATACAGAAAAACTTTTACTACAAAAGTTGTAGCAAATTGTGCCCTTAACACAATGGTCTGTAACTTTTATGCTCCCAGATGCATCAATGGGGAGAATTTTTGAAAAATGTGGAAATTACAAGAGTGTTGAAAAAAAACGGTATCCGGAGCAGAATACAGAAAAACTTTTACTACAAAAGTTGTAGCAAATTGTGCCCTTAACACAATGGTCTGTAACTTTTTTGCTCCCAGATGCATCAATGGGGAGAATTTTTGAAAAATGTGCAAATTACAAGAGTGTTGAAAAAAAACGGTATCCGGAGCAGAATACAGAAAAACTTTTACTACAAAAGTTGTAGCAAATTGTGCCCTTAACACAATGGTCTGTAACTTTTTTGCTCCCAGATGCATCAATGGGGAGAATTTTTGAAAAATGTGGAAATTACAAGAGTGTTGAAAAAAAACGGTATCCGGAGCAGAATACAGAAAAACTTTTACTACAAAAGTTGTAGCAAATTGTGCCCTTAACACAATGGTCTGTAACTTTTTTGCTCCCAGATGCATCAATACGGAGAATTTTTCAAAAATGTGGAAATTACAAGAGTGTTGAAAAAAACGGTATCCGGAGCAGAATACAGAAAAACTTTTACAAGAAAAGTTGTAGCAAATTGTGCCCTTAACACAATGGTCTGTAACTTTTTTGCTCCCAGATGCATCAATGGGGAGAGTTTTTGAAAAATGTGCAAATTACAAGAGTGTTGAAAAAAAACGGTATCCGGAAAAGAATACAGAAAAACTTTTACTACAAAAGTTGTAGCAAATAGTGCCCTTAACACAATGGTCTGTAACTTTTTTGCTCCCAGATGCACCAATGCGGAGATTTTTTCAAGAATGTGGAAATTACAAGAGTGTTGAAAAAAAACGGTATCCGGAGCAGAATACAGAAAAACTTTTACTACAAAAGTTGTAGCAAATTGTGCCCTTAACACAATGGTCTGTAACTTTTTTGCTCCCAGATGCATCAATGGGGAGAATTTTTGAAAAATGTGCAAATTACAAGAGTGTTGAAAAAAAACGGTATCCGGAGCAGAATACAGAAAAACTTTTACTACAAAAGTTGTAGCAAATTGTGCCCTTAACACAATGGTCTGTAACTTTTATGCTCCCAGATGCATCAATGGGGAGAATTTTTGAAAAATGTGGAAATTACAAGAGTGTTGAAAAAAAACGGTATCCGGAGCAGAATACAGAAAAACTTTTACTACAAAAGTTGTAGCAAATTGTGCCCTTAACACAATGGTCTGTAACTTTTTTGCTCCCAGATGCATCAATGGGGAGAATTTTTGAAAAATGTGCAAATTACAAGAGTGTTGAAAAAAAACGGTATCCGGAGCAGAATACAGAAAAACTTTTACTACAAAAGTTGTAGCAAATTGTGCCCTTAACACAATGGTCTGTAACTTTTTTGCTCCCAGATGCATCAATACGGAGAATTTTTCAAAAATGTGGAAATTACAAGAGTGTTGAAAAAAACGGTATCCGGAGCAGAATACAGAAAAACTTTTACAAGAAAAGTTGTAGCAAATTGTGCCCTTAACACAATGGTCTGTAACTTTTTTGCTCCCAGATGCATCAATGGGGAGAGTTTTTGAAAAATGTGCAAATTACAAGAGTGTTGAAAAAAAACGGTATCCGGAAAAGAATACAGAAAAACTTTTACTACAAAAGTTGTAGCAAATAGTGCCCTTAACACAATGGTCTGTAACTTTTTTGCTCCCAGATGCACCAATGCGGAGATTTTTTCAAGAATGTGGAAATTACAAGAGTGTTGAAAAAAAACGGTATCCGGAGCAGAATACAGAAAAACTTTTACTACAAAAGTTGTAGCAAATTGTGCCCTTAACACAATGGTCTGTAACTTTTTTGCTCCCAGATGCATCAATGGGGAGAATTTTTGAAAAATGTGCAAATTACAAGAGTGTTGAAAAAAAACGGTATCCGGAGCAGAATACAGAAAAACTTTTACTACAAAAGTTGTAGCAAATTGTGCCCTTAACACAATGGTCTGTAACTTTTTTGCTCCCAGATGCATCAATACGGAGAATTTTTCAAAAATGTGGAAATTACAAGAGTGTTGAAAAAAACGGTATCCGGAGCAGAATACAGAAAAACTTTTACAAGAAAAGTTGTAGCAAATTGTGCCCTTAACACAATGGTCTGTAACTTTTTTGCTCCCAGATGCATCAATGGGGAGAGTTTTTGAAAAATGTGCAAATTACAAGAGTGTTGAAAAAAAACGGTATCCGGAAAAGAATACAGAAAAACTTTTACTACAAAAGTTGTAGCAAATAGTGCCCTTAACACAATGGTCTGTAACTTTTTTGCTCCCAGATGCACCAATGCGGAGATTTTTTCAAGAATGTGGAAATTACAAGAGTGTTGAAAAAAAACGGTATCCGGAGCAGAATACAGAAAAACTTTTACTACAAAAGTTGTAGCAAATTGTGCCCTTAACACAATGGTCTGTAACTTTTTTGCTCCCAGATGCATCAATGGGGAGAATTTTTGAAAAATGTGGAAATTACAAGAGTGTTGAAAAAAAACGGTATCCGGAGCAGAATACAGAAAAACTTTTACTACAAAAGTTGTAGCAAATTGTGCCCTTAACACAATGGTCTGTAACTTTTTTGCTCCCAGATGCATCAATGGGGAGAATTTTTGAAAAATGTGCAAATTACAAGAGTGTTGAAAAAAAACGGTATCCGGAGCAGAATACAGAAAAACTTTTACTACAAAAGTTGTAGCAAATTGTGCCCTTAACACAATGGTCTGTAACTTTTATGCTCCCAGATGCATCAATGGGGAGAATTTTTGAAAAATGTGGAAATTACAAGAGTGTTGAAAAAAAACGGTATCCGGAGCAGAATACAGAAAAACTTTTACTACAAAAGTTGTAGCAAATTGTGCCCTTAACACAATGGTCTGTAACTTTTTTGCTCCCAGATGCATCAATGGGGAGAATTTTTGAAAAATGTGCAAATTACAAGAGTGTTGAAAAAAAACGGTATCCGGAGCAGAATACAGAAAAACTTTTACTACAAAAGTTGTAGCAAATTGTGCCCTTAACACAATGGTCTGTAACTTTTTTGCTCCCAGATGCATCAATACGGAGAATTTTTCAAAAATGTGGAAATTACAAGAGTGTTGAAAAAAACGGTATCCGGAGCAGAATACAGAAAAACTTTTACAAGAAAAGTTGTAGCAAATTGTGCCCTTAACACAATGGTCTGTAACTTTTTTGCTCCCAGATGCATCAATGGGGAGAGTTTTTGAAAAATGTGCAAATTACAAGAGTGTTGAAAAAAAACGGTATCCGGAAAAGAATACAGAAAAACTTTTACTACAAAAGTTGTAGCAAATAGTGCCCTTAACACAATGGTCTGTAACTTTTTTGCTCCCAGATGCACCAATGCGGAGATTTTTTCAAGAATGTGGAAATTACAAGAGTGTTGAAAAAAAACGGTATCCGGAGCAGAATACAGAAAAACTTTTACTACAAAAGTTGTAGCAAATTGTGCCCTTAACACAATGGTCTGTAACTTTTTTGCTCCCAGATGCATCAATGGGGAGAATTTTTGAAAAATGTGCAAATTACAAGAGTGTTGAAAAAAAACGGTATCCGGAGCAGAATACAGAAAAACTTTTACTACAAAAGTTGTAGCAAATTGTGCCCTTAACACAATGGTCTGTAACTTTTTTGCTCCCAGATGCATCAATACGGAGAATTTTTCAAAAATGTGGAAATTACAAGAGTGTTGAAAAAAACGGTATCCGGAGCAGAATACAGAAAAACTTTTACAAGAAAAGTTGTAGCAAATTGTGCCCTTAACACAATGGTCTGTAACTTTTTTGCTCCCAGATGCATCAATGGGGAGAGTTTTTGAAAAATGTGCAAATTACAAGAGTGTTGAAAAAAAACGGTATCCGGAAAAGAATACAGAAAAACTTTTACTACAAAAGTTGTAGCAAATAGTGCCCTTAACACAATGGTCTGTAACTTTTTTGCTCCCAGATGCACCAATGCGGAGATTTTTTCAAGAATGTGGAAATTACAAGAGTGTTGAAAAAAAACGGTATCCGGAGCAGAATACAGAAAAACTTTTACTACAAAAGTTGTAGCAAATTGTGCCCTTAACACAATGGTCTGTAACTTTTTTGCTCCCAGATGCATCAATGGGGAGAATTTTTGAAAAATGTGGAAATTACAAGAGTGTTGAAAAAAAACGGTATCCGGAGCAGAATACAGAAAAACTTTTACTACAAAAGTTGTAGCAAATTGTGCCCTTAACACAATGGTCTGTAACTTTTTTGCTCCCAGATGCATCAATGGGGAGAATTTTTGAAAAATGTGCAAATTACAAGAGTGTTGAAAAAAAACGGTATCCGGAGCAGAATACAGAAAAACTTTTACTACAAAAGTTGTAGCAAATTGTGCCCTTAACACAATGGTCTGTAACTTTTTTGCTCCCAGATGCATCAATACGGAGAATTTTTCAAAAATGTGGAAATTACAAGAGTGTTGAAAAAAACGGTATCCGGAGCAGAATACAGAAAAACTTTTACAAGAAAAGTTGTAGCAAATTGTGCCCTTAACACAATGGTCTGTAACTTTTTTGCTCCCAGATGCATCAATGGGGAGAGTTTTTGAAAAATGTGCAAATTACAAGAGTGTTGAAAAAAAACGGTATCCGGAAAAGAATACAGAAAAACTTTTACTACAAAAGTTGTAGCAAATAGTGCCCTTAACACAATGGTCTGTAACTTTTTTGCTCCCAGATGCACCAATGCGGAGATTTTTTCAAGAATGTGGAAATTACAAGAGTGTTGAAAAAAAACGGTATCCGGAGCAGAATACAGAAAAACTTTTACTACAAAAGTTGTAGCAAATTGTGCCCTTAACACAATGGTCTGTAACTTTTTTGCTCCCAGATGCATCAATGGGGAGAATTTTTGAAAAATGTGCAAATTACAAGAGTGTTGAAAAAAAACGGTATCCGGAGCAGAATACAGAAAAACTTTTACTACAAAAGTTGTAGCAAATTGTGCCCTTAACACAATGGTCTGTAACTTTTATGCTCCCAGATGCATCAATGGGGAGAATTTTTGAAAAATGTGGAAATTACAAGAGTGTTGAAAAAAAACGGTATCCGGAGCAGAATACAGAAAAACTTTTACTACAAAAGTTGTAGCAAATTGTGCCCTTAACACAATGGTCTGTAACTTTTTTGCTCCCAGATGCATCAATGGGGAGAATTTTTGAAAAATGTGCAAATTACAAGAGTGTTGAAAAAAAACGGTATCCGGAGCAGAATACAGAAAAACTTTTACTACAAAAGTTGTAGCAAATTGTGCCCTTAACACAATGGTCTGTAACTTTTTTGCTCCCAGATGCATCAATACGGAGAATTTTTCAAAAATGTGGAAATTACAAGAGTGTTGAAAAAAACGGTATCCGGAGCAGAATACAGAAAAACTTTTACAAGAAAAGTTGTAGCAAATTGTGCCCTTAACACAATGGTCTGTAACTTTTTTGCTCCCAGATGCATCAATGGGGAGAGTTTTTGAAAAATGTGCAAATTACAAGAGTGTTGAAAAAAAACGGTATCCGGAAAAGAATACAGAAAAACTTTTACTACAAAAGTTGTAGCAAATAGTGCCCTTAACACAATGGTCTGTAACTTTTTTGCTCCCAGATGCACCAATGCGGAGATTTTTTCAAGAATGTGGAAATTACAAGAGTGTTGAAAAAAAACGGTATCCGGAGCAGAATACAGAAAAACTTTTACTACAAAAGTTGTAGCAAATTGTGCCCTTAACACAATGGTCTGTAACTTTTTTGCTCCCAGATGCATCAATGGGGAGAATTTTTGAAAAATGTGCAAATTACAAGAGTGTTGAAAAAAAACGGTATCCGGAGCAGAATACAGAAAAACTTTTACTACAAAAGTTGTAGCAAATTGTGCCCTTAACACAATGGTCTGTAACTTTTTTGCTCCCAGATGCATCAATACGGAGAATTTTTCAAAAATGTGGAAATTACAAGAGTGTTGAAAAAAACGGTATCCGGAGCAGAATACAGAAAAACTTTTACAAGAAAAGTTGTAGCAAATTGTGCCCTTAACACAATGGTCTGTAACTTTTTTGCTCCCAGATGCATCAATGGGGAGAATTTTTGAAAAATGTGCAAATTACAAGAGTGTTGAAAAAAAACGGTATCCGGAGCAGAATACAGAAAAACTTTTACTACAAAAGTTGTAGCAAATTGTGCCCTTAACACAATGGTCTGTAACTTTTTTGCTCCCAGATGAATCAATCTGGAGAATTTTTGAAAAATGTGCAAATTACAAGAGTGTTGAAAAAAAACGGTATCCGGAGCAGAATACAGAAAAACTTTTACTGCAAAAGTTGTAGCAAATTGTGCCCTTAACACAATGGTCTGTTACTTCTTTGCTCCCAGATGCATCAATGTGGAGAATTTTTGAAAAATGTGCAAATTACAAGAGTGTTGAAAAAAAACGGTATCCGGAGCAGAATACAGAAAAACTTTTACAAGAAAAGTTGTAGCAAATTGTGCCCTTAACACAATGGTCTGTAACTTTTTTGCTCCCAGATGCATCAATGGGGAGAATTTTTGAAAAATGTGCAAATTACAAGAGTGTTGAAAAAAAACGGTATCCGGAGCAGAATACAGAAAAACTTTTACTACAAAAGTTGTAGCAAATTGTGCCCTTAACACAATGGTCTGTAACTTTTTTGCTCCCAGATGCACCAATGTGGAGATTTTTTCGAGAATGTGGAAATTACAAGAGTGTTGAAAAAAAACGGTATCCGGAGCAGAATACAGAAAAACTTTTACAAGAAAAGTTGTAGCAAATTGTGCCCTTAACACAATGGTCTGTAACTTTTTTGCTCCCAGATGCATCAATACGGAGAATTTTTCAAAAATGTGGAAATTACAAGAGTGTTGAAAAAAACGGTATCCGGAGCAGAATACAGAAAAACTTTTACAAGAAAAGTTGTAGCAAATTGTGCCCTTAACACAATGGTCTGTAACTTTTTTGCTCCCAGATGCATCAATGGGGAGAATTTTTGAAAAATGTGCAAATTACAAGAGTGTTGAAAAAAAACGGTATCCGGAGCAGAATACAGAAAAACTTTTACTACAAAAGTTGTAGCAAATTGTGCCCTTAACACAATGGTCTGTTACTGCTTTGCTCCCAGATGCATCAATGCGGAGAATTTTTGAAAAATGTGCAAATTACAAGAGTGTTGAAAAAAAACGGTATCCGGAGCAGAATACAGAAAAACTTTTACAAGAAAAGTTGTAGCAAATTGTGCCCTTAACACAATGGTCTGTAACTTTTTTGCTCCCAGATGCATCAATGGGGAGAATTTTTGAAAAATGTGCAAATTACAAGAGTGTTGAAAAAAAACGGTATCCGGAGCAGAATACAGAAAAACTTTTACAAGAAAAGTTGTAGCAAATTGTGCCCTTAACACAATGGTCTGTAACTTTTTTGCTCCCAGATGCATCAATGGGGAGAATTTTTGAAAAATGTGCAAATTACAAGAGTGTTGAAAAAAAACGGTATCCGGAGCAGAATACAGAAAAACTTTTACTACAAAAGTTGTAGCAAATTGTGCCCTTAACACAATGGTCTGTAACTTTTTTGCTCCCAGATGCACCAATGTGGAGATTTTTTCGAGAATGTGGAAATTACAAGAGTGTTGAAAAAAAACGGTATCCGGAGCAGAATACAGAAAAACTTTTACAAGAAAAGTTGTAGCAAATTGTGCCCTTAACACAATGGTCTGTAACTTTTTTGCTCCCAGATGCATCAATGGAGAGAATTTTTGAAAAATGTGCAAATTACAAGAGTGTTGAAAAAAAACGGTATCCGGAGCAGAATACAGAAAAACTTTTACAAGAAAAGTTGTAGCAAATTGTGCCCTTAACACAATGGTCTGTAACTTTTTTGCTCCCAGATGCATCAATGGGGAGAATTTTTGAAAAATGTGCAAATTACAAGAGTGTTGAAAAAAAACGGTATCCGGAGCAGAATACAGAAAAACTTTTACTACAAAAGTTGTAGCAAATTGTGCCCTTAACACAATGGTCTGTAACTTTTTTGCTCCCAGATGCATCAATGGGGAGAATTTTTGAAAAATGTGCAAATTACAAGAGTGTTGAAAAAAAACGGTATCCGGAGCAGAATACAGAAAAACTTTTACTACAAAAGTTGTAGCAAATTGTGCCCTTAACACAATGGTCTGTAACTTTTTTGCTCCCAGATGCATCAATGGGGAGAATTTTTGAAAAATGTGCAAATTACAAGAGTGTTGAAAAAAAACGGTATCCGGAGCAGAATACAGAAAAACTTTTACTACAAAAGTTGTAGCAAATTGTGCCCTTAACACAATGGTCTGTAACTTTTTTGCTCCCAGATGCACCAATGCGGAGATTTTTTCAAGAATGTGGAAATTACAAGAGTGTTGAAAAAAAACGGTATCCGGAGCAGAATACAGAAAAACTTTTACTGCAAAAGTTGTAGCAAATTGTGCCCTTAACACAATGGTCTGTAACTTTTTTGCTCCCAGATGCATCAATGTGGAGAATTTTTGAAAAATGTGCAAATTACAAGAGTGTTGAAAAAAAACGGTATCCGGAGCAGAATACAGAAAAACTTTTACTACAAAAGTTGTAGCAAATTGTGCCCTTAACACAATGGTCTGTAACTTTTTTGCTCCCAGATGCACCAATGCGGAGATTTTTTCAAGAATGTGGAAATTACAAGAGTGTTGAAAAAAAACGGTATCCGGAGCAGAATACAGAAAAACTTTTACTGCAAAAGTTGTAGCAAATTGTGCCCTTAACACAATGGTCTGTTACTTCTTTGCTCCCAGATGCATCAATGTGGAGAATTTTTGAAAAATGTGCAAATTACAAGAGTGTTGAAAAAAAACGGTATCCGGAGCAGAATACAGAAAAACTTTTACAAGAAAAGTTGTAGCAAATTGTGCCCTTAACACAATGGTCTGTAACTTTTTTGCTCCCAGATGCATCAATGGAGAGAATTTTTGAAAAATGTGCAAATTACAAGAGTGTTGAAAAAAAACGGTATCCGGAGCAGAATACAGAAAAACTTTTACAAGAAAAGTTGTAGCAAATTGTGCCCTTAACACAATGGTCTGTAACTTTTTTGCTCCCAGATGCATCAATGGGGAGAATTTTTGAAAAATGTGCAAATTACAAGAGTGTTGAAAAAAAACGGTATCCGGAGCAGAATACAGAAAAACTTTTACTACAAAAGTTGTAGCAAATTGTGCCCTTAACACAATGGTCTGTAACTTTTTTGCTCCCAGATGCATCAATGGGGAGAATTTTTGAAAAATGTGCAAATTACAAGAGTGTTGAAAAAAAACGGTATCCGGAGCAGAATACAGAAAAACTTTTACTACAAAAGTTGTAGCAAATTGTGCCCTTAACACAATGGTCTGTAACTTTTTTGCTCCCAGATGCATCAATGGGGAGAATTTTTGAAAAATGTGCAAATTACAAGAGTGTTGAAAAAAAACGGTATCCGGAGCAGAATACAGAAAAACTTTTACTACAAAAGTTGTAGCAAATTGTGCCCTTAACACAATGGTCTGTAACTTTTTTGCTCCCAGATGCATCAATGGGGAGAATTTTTGAAAAATGTGGAAATTACAAGAGTGTTGAAAAAAAACGGTATCCGGAGCAGAATACAGAAAAACTTTTACTACAAAAGTTGTAGCAAATTGTGCCCTTAACACAATGGTCTGTAACTCTTTTGCTCCCAGATGCATCAATGGGGAGAATTTTTGAAAAATGTGCAAATTACAAGAGTGTTGAAAAAAAACGGTATCCGGAGCAGAATACAGAAAAACTTTTACTACAAAAGTTGTAGCAAATTGTGCCCTTAACACAATGGTCTGTAACTTTTTTGCTCCCAGATGCATCAATGGGGAGAATTTTTGAAAAATGTGCAAATTACAAGAGTGTTGAAAAAAAACGGTATCCGGAGCAGAATACAGAAAAACTTTTACTACAAAAGTTGTAGCAAATTGTGCCCTTAACACAATGGTCTGTAACTTTTTTGCTCCCAGATGCATCAATGGGGAGAATTTTTGAAAAATGTGGAAATTACAAGAGTGTTGAAAAAAAACGGTATCCGGAGCAGAATACAGAAAAACTTTTACTACAAAAGTTGTAGCAAATTGTGCCCTTAACACAATGGTCTGTAACTCTTTTGCTCCCAGATGCATCAATGGGGAGAATTTTTGAAAAATGTGCAAATTACAAGAGTGTTGAAAAAAAACGGTATCCGGAGCAGAATACAGAAAAACTTTTACTACAAAAGTTGTAGCAAATTGTGCCCTTAACACAATGGTCTGTAACTTTTTTGCTCCCAGATGCATCAATGGGGAGAATTTTTGAAAAATGTGCAAATTACAAGAGTGTTGAAAAAAAACGGTATCCGGAGCAGAATACAGAAAAACTTTTACTACAAAAGTTGTAGCAAATTGTGCCCTTAACACAATGGTCTGTAACTTTTTTGCTCCCAGATGCATCAATGGGGAGAATTTTTGAAAAATGTGCAAATTACAAGAGTGTTGAAAAAAAAACGGTATCCGGAGCAGAATACAGAAAAACTTTTACTACAAAAGTTGTAGCAAATTGTGCCCTTAACACAATGGTCTGTAACTTTTTTGCTCCCAGATGCATCAATACGGAGAATTTTTCAAAAATGTGGAAATTACAAGAGTGTTGAAAAAAACGGTATCCGGAGCAGAATACAGAAAAACTTTTACAAGAAAAGTTGTAGCAAATTGTGCCCTTAACACAATGGTCTGTAACTTTTTTGCTCCCAGATGCATCAATGGGGAGAATTTTTGAAAAATGTGCAAATTACAAGAGTGTTGAAAAAAAACGGTATCCGGAGCAGAATACAGAAAAACTTTTACTACAAAAGTTGTAGCAAATTGTGCCCTTAACACAATGGTCTGTTACTTCTTTGCTCCCAGATGCATCAATGTGGAGAATTTTTGAAAAATGTGCAAATTACAAGAGTGTTGAAAAAAAACGGTATCCGGAGCAGAATACAGAAAAACTTTTACTACAAAAGTTGTAGCAAATTGTGCCCTTAACACAATGGTCTGTAACTTTTTTGCTCCCAGATGCACCAATGCGGAGATTTTTTCAAGAATGTGGAAATTACAAGAGTGTTGAAAAAAAACGGTATCCGGAGCAGAATACAGAAAAACTTTTACTGCAAAAGTTGTAGCAAATTGTGCCCTTAACACAATGGTCTGTAACTTTTTTGCTCCCAGATGCATCAATGTGGAGAATTTTTGAAAAATGTGCAAATTACAAGAGTGTTGAAAAAAAACGGTATCCGGAGCAGAATACAGAAAAACTTTTACTACAAAAGTTGTAGCAAATTGTGCCCTTAACACAATGGTCTGTAACTTTTTTGCTCCCAGATGCACCAATGCGGAGATTTTTTCAAGAATGTGGAAATTACAAGAGTGTTGAAAAAAAACGGTATCCGGAGCAGAATACAGAAAAACTTTTACTGCAAAAGTTGTAGCAAATTGTGCCCTTAACACAATGGTCTGTTACTTCTTTGCTCCCAGATGCATCAATGTGGAGAATTTTTGAAAAATGTGCAAATTACAAGAGTGTTGAAAAAAAACGGTATCCGGAGCAGAATACAGAAAAACTTTTACAAGAAAAGTTGTAGCAAATTGTGCCCTTAACACAATGGTCTGTAACTTTTTTGCTCCCAGATGCATCAATGGAGAGAATTTTTGAAAAATGTGCAAATTACAAGAGTGTTGAAAAAAAACGGTATCCGGAGCAGAATACAGAAAAACTTTTACAAGAAAAGTTGTAGCAAATTGTGCCCTTAACACAATGGTCTGTAACTTTTTTGCTCCCAGATGCATCAATGGGGAGAATTTTTGAAAAATGTGCAAATTACAAGAGTGTTGAAAAAAAACGGTATCCGGAGCAGAATACAGAAAAACTTTTACTACAAAAGTTGTAGCAAATTGTGCCCTTAACACAATGGTCTGTAACTTTTTTGCTCCCAGATGCATCAATGGGGAGAATTTTTGAAAAATGTGCAAATTACAAGAGTGTTGAAAAAAAACGGTATCCGGAGCAGAATACAGAAAAACTTTTACTACAAAAGTTGTAGCAAATTGTGCCCTTAACACAATGGTCTGTAACTTTTTTGCTCCCAGATGCATCAATGGGGAGAATTTTTGAAAAATGTGCAAATTACAAGAGTGTTGAAAAAAAACGGTATCCGGAGCAGAATACAGAAAAACTTTTACTACAAAAGTTGTAGCAAATTGTGCCCTTAACACAATGGTCTGTAACTTTTTTGCTCCCAGATGCATCAATGGGGAGAATTTTTGAAAAATGTGGAAATTACAAGAGTGTTGAAAAAAAACGGTATCCGGAGCAGAATACAGAAAAACTTTTACTACAAAAGTTGTAGCAAATTGTGCCCTTAACACAATGGTCTGTAACTCTTTTGCTCCCAGATGCATCAATGGGGAGAATTTTTGAAAAATGTGCAAATTACAAGAGTGTTGAAAAAAAACGGTATCCGGAGCAGAATACAGAAAAACTTTTACTACAAAAGTTGTAGCAAATTGTGCCCTTAACACAATGGTCTGTAACTTTTTTGCTCCCAGATGCATCAATGGGGAGAATTTTTGAAAAATGTGCAAATTACAAGAGTGTTGAAAAAAAACGGTATCCGGAGCAGAATACAGAAAAACTTTTACTACAAAAGTTGTAGCAAATTGTGCCCTTAACACAATGGTCTGTAACTTTTTTGCTCCCAGATGCATCAATGGGGAGAATTTTTGAAAAATGTGGAAATTACAAGAGTGTTGAAAAAAAACGGTATCCGGAGCAGAATACAGAAAAACTTTTACTACAAAAGTTGTAGCAAATTGTGCCCTTAACACAATGGTCTGTAACTCTTTTGCTCCCAGATGCATCAATGGGGAGAATTTTTGAAAAATGTGCAAATTACAAGAGTGTTGAAAAAAAACGGTATCCGGAGCAGAATACAGAAAAACTTTTACTACAAAAGTTGTAGCAAATTGTGCCCTTAACACAATGGTCTGTAACTTTTTTGCTCCCAGATGCATCAATGGGGAGAATTTTTGAAAAATGTGCAAATTACAAGAGTGTTGAAAAAAAACGGTATCCGGAGCAGAATACAGAAAAACTTTTACTACAAAAGTTGTAGCAAATTGTGCCCTTAACACAATGGTCTGTAACTTTTTTGCTCCCAGATGCATCAATGGGGAGAATTTTTGAAAAATGTGCAAATTACAAGAGTGTTGAAAAAAAAACGGTATCCGGAGCAGAATACAGAAAAACTTTTACTACAAAAGTTGTAGCAAATTGTGCCCTTAACACAATGGTCTGTAACTTTTTTGCTCCCAGATGCATCAATACGGAGAATTTTTCAAAAATGTGGAAATTACAAGAGTGTTGAAAAAAACGGTATCCGGAGCAGAATACAGAAAAACTTTTACAAGAAAAGTTGTAGCAAATTGTGCCCTTAACACAATGGTCTGTAACTTTTTTGCTCCCAGATGCATCAATGGGGAGAATTTTTGAAAAATGTGCAAATTACAAGAGTGTTGAAAAAAAACGGTATCCGGAGCAGAATACAGAAAAACTTTTACTACAAAAGTTGTAGCAAATTGTGCCCTTAACACAATGGTCTGTAACTTTTTTGCTCCCAGATGCACCAATGTGGAGATTTTTTCAAGAATGTGGATATTACAAGAGTGTTGAAAAAAAACGGTATCCGGAGCAGAATACAGAAAAACTTTTACTGCAAAAGTTGTAGCAAATTGTGCCCTTAACACAATGGTCTGTTACTTCTTTGCTCCCAGATGCATCAATGTGGAGAATTTTTGAAAAATGTGCAAATTACAAGAGTGTTGAAAAAAAACGGTATCCGGAGCAGAATACAGAAAAACTTTTACAAGAAAAGTTGTAGCAAATTGTGCCCTTAACACAATGGTCTGTAACTTTTTTGCTCCCAGATGCATCAATGGAGAGAATTTTTGAAAAATGTGCAAATTACAAGAGTGTTGAAAAAAAACGGTATCCGGAGCAGAATACAGAAAAACTTTTACAAGAAAAGTTGTAGCAAATTGTGCCCTTAACACAATGGTCTGTAACTTTTTTGCTCCCAGATGCATCAATGGGGAGAATTTTTGAAAAATGTGCAAATTACAAGAGTGTTGAAAAAAAACGGTATCCGGAGCAGAATACAGAAAAACTTTTACTACAAAAGTTGTAGCAAATTGTGCCCTTAACACAATGGTCTGTAACTTTTTTGCTCCCAGATGCATCAATGGGGAGAATTTTTGAAAAATGTGCAAATTACAAGAGTGTTGAAAAAAAACGGTATCCGGAGCAGAATACAGAAAAACTTTTACTACAAAAGTTGTAGCAAATTGTGCCCTTAACACAATGGTCTGTAACTTTTTTGCTCCCAGATGCATCAATGGGGAGAATTTTTGAAAAATGTGCAAATTACAAGAGTGTTGAAAAAAAACGGTATCCGGAGCAGAATACAGAAAAACTTTTACTACAAAAGTTGTAGCAAATTGTGCCCTTAACACAATGGTCTGTAACTTTTTTGCTCCCAGATGCATCAATGGGGAGAATTTTTGAAAAATGTGGAAATTACAAGAGTGTTGAAAAAAAACGGTATCCGGAGCAGAATACAGAAAAACTTTTACTACAAAAGTTGTAGCAAATTGTGCCCTTAACACAATGGTCTGTAACTCTTTTGCTCCCAGATGCATCAATGGGGAGAATTTTTGAAAAATGTGCAAATTACAAGAGTGTTGAAAAAAAACGGTATCCGGAGCAGAATACAGAAAAACTTTTACTACAAAAGTTGTAGCAAATTGTGCCCTTAACACAATGGTCTGTAACTTTTTTGCTCCCAGATGCATCAATGGGGAGAATTTTTGAAAAATGTGCAAATTACAAGAGTGTTGAAAAAAAACGGTATCCGGAGCAGAATACAGAAAAACTTTTACTACAAAAGTTGTAGCAAATTGTGCCCTTAACACAATGGTCTGTAACTTTTTTGCTCCCAGATGCATCAATGGGGAGAATTTTTGAAAAATGTGGAAATTACAAGAGTGTTGAAAAAAAACGGTATCCGGAGCAGAATACAGAAAAACTTTTACTACAAAAGTTGTAGCAAATTGTGCCCTTAACACAATGGTCTGTAACTCTTTTGCTCCCAGATGCATCAATGGGGAGAATTTTTGAAAAATGTGCAAATTACAAGAGTGTTGAAAAAAAACGGTATCCGGAGCAGAATACAGAAAAACTTTTACTACAAAAGTTGTAGCAAATTGTGCCCTTAACACAATGGTCTGTAACTTTTTTGCTCCCAGATGCATCAATGGGGAGAATTTTTGAAAAATGTGCAAATTACAAGAGTGTTGAAAAAAAACGGTATCCGGAGCAGAATACAGAAAAACTTTTACTACAAAAGTTGTAGCAAATTGTGCCCTTAACACAATGGTCTGTAACTTTTTTGCTCCCAGATGCATCAATGGGGAGAATTTTTGAAAAATGTGCAAATTACAAGAGTGTTGAAAAAAAAACGGTATCCGGAGCAGAATACAGAAAAACTTTTACTACAAAAGTTGTAGCAAATTGTGCCCTTAACACAATGGTCTGTAACTTTTTTGCTCCCAGATGCATCAATACGGAGAATTTTTCAAAAATGTGGAAATTACAAGAGTGTTGAAAAAAACGGTATCCGGAGCAGAATACAGAAAAACTTTTACAAGAAAAGTTGTAGCAAATTGTGCCCTTAACACAATGGTCTGTAACTTTTTTGCTCCCAGATGCATCAATGGGGAGAATTTTTGAAAAATGTGCAAATTACAAGAGTGTTGAAAAAAAACGGTATCCGGAGCAGAATACAGAAAAACTTTTACTACAAAAGTTGTAGCAAATTGTGCCCTTAACACAATGGTCTGTAACTTTTTTGCTCCCAGATGCACCAATGTGGAGATTTTTTCAAGAATGTGGATATTACAAGAGTGTTGAAAAAAAACGGTATCCGGAGCAGAATACAGAAAAACTTTTACTGCAAAAGTTGTAGCAAATTGTGCCCTTAACACAATGGTCTGTTACTTCTTTGCTCCCAGATGCATCAATGTGGAGAATTTTTGAAAAATGTGCAAATTACAAGAGTGTTGAAAAAAAACGGTATCCGGAGCAGAATACAGAAAAACTTTTACAAGAAAAGTTGTAGCAAATTGTGCCCTTAACACAATGGTCTGTAACTTTTTTGCTCCCAGATGCATCAATGGAGAGAATTTTTGAAAAATGTGCAAATTACAAGAGTGTTGAAAAAAAACGGTATCCGGAGCAGAATACAGAAAAACTTTTACAAGAAAAGTTGTAGCAAATTGTGCCCTTAACACAATGGTCTGTAACTTTTTTGCTCCCAGATGCATCAATGGGGAGAATTTTTGAAAAATGTGCAAATTACAAGAGTGTTGAAAAAAAACGGTATCCGGAGCAGAATACAGAAAAACTTTTACTACAAAAGTTGTAGCAAATTGTGCCCTTAACACAATGGTCTGTTACTTCTTTGCTCCCAGATGCATCAATGCGGAGAATTTTTGAAAAATGTGCAAATTACAAGAGTGTTGAAAAAAAACGGTATCCGGAGCAGAATACAGAAAAACTTTTACAAGAAAAGTTGTAGCAAATTGTGCCCTTAACACAATGGTCTGTAACTTTTTTGCTCCCAGATGCATCAATGGGGAGAATTTTTGAAAAATGTGCAAATTACAAGAGTGTTGAAAAAAAACGGTATCCGGAGCAGAATACAGAAAAACTTTTACAAGAAAAGTTGTAGCAAATTGTGCCCTTAACACAATGGTCTGTAACTTTTTTGCTCCCAGATGCATCAATGGGGAGAATTTTTGAAAAATGTGCAAATTACAAGAGTGTTGAAAAAAAACGGTATCCGGAGCAGAATACAGAAAAACTTTTACTACAAAAGTTGTAGCAAATTGTGCCCTTAACACAATGGTCTGTAACTTTTTTGCTCCCAGATGCATCAATGGGGAGAATTTTTGAAAAATGTGCAAATTACAAGAGTGTTGAAAAAAAACGGTATCCGGAGCAGAATACAGAAAAACTTTTACTACAAAAGTTGTAGCAAATTGTGCCCTTAACACAATGGTCTGTTACTTCTTTGCTCCCAGATGCATCAATGCGGAGAATTTTTGAAAAATGTGCAAATTACAAGAGTGTTGAAAAAAAACGGTATCCGGAGCAGAATACAGAAAAACTTTTACAAGAAAAGTTGTAGCAAATTGTGCCCTTAACACAATGGTCTGTAACTTTTTTGCTCCCAGATGCATCAATGGGGAGAATTTTTGAAAAATGTGCAAATTACAAGAGTGTTGAAAAAAAACGGTATCCGGAGCAGAATACAGAAAAACTTTTACAAGAAAAGTTGTAGCAAATTGTGCCCTTAACACAATGGTCTGTAACTTTTTTGCTCCCAGATGCATCAATGGGGAGAATTTTTGAAAAATGTGCAAATTACAAGAGTGTTGAAAAAAAACGGTATCCGGAGCAGAATACAGAAAAACTTTTACTACAAAAGTTGTAGCAAATTGTGCCCTTAACACAATGGTCTGTAACTTTTTTGCTCCCAGATGCACCAATGTGGAGATTTTTTCGAGAATGTGGAAATTACAAGAGTGTTGAAAAAAAACGGTATCCGGAGCAGAATACAGAAAAACTTTTACAAGAAAAGTTGTAGCAAATTGTGCCCTTAACACAATGGTCTGTAACTTTTTTGCTCCCAGATGCATCAATACGGAGAATTTTTCAAAAATGTGGAAATTACAAGAGTGTTGAAAAAAACGGTATCCGGAGCAGAATACAGAAAAACTTTTACAAGAAAAGTTGTAGCAAATTGTGCCCTTAACACAATGGTCTGTAACTTTTTTGCTCCCAGATGCATCAATGGGGAGAATTTTTGAAAAATGTGCAAATTACAAGAGTGTTGAAAAAAAACGGTATCCGGAGCAGAATACAGAAAAACTTTTACTACAAAAGTTGTAGCAAATTGTGCCCTTAACACAATGGTCTGTAACTTTTTTGCTCCCAGATGCACCAATGTGGAGATTTTTTCGAGAATGTGGAAATTACAAGAGTGTTGAAAAAAAACGGTATCCGGAGCAGAATACAGAAAAACTTTTACAAGAAAAGTTGTAGCAAATTGTGCCCTTAACACAATGGTCTGTAACTTTTTTGCTCCCAGATGCATCAATACGGAGAATTTTTCAAAAATGTGGAAATTACAAGAGTGTTGAAAAAAACGGTATCCGGAGCAGAATACAGAAAAACTTTTACAAGAAAAGTTGTAGCAAATTGTGCCCTTAACACAATGGTCTGTAACTTTTTTGCTCCCAGATGCATCAATGGGGAGAATTTTTGAAAAATGTGCAAATTACAAGAGTGTTGAAAAAAAACGGTATCCGGAGCAGAATACAGAAAAACTTTTACTACAAAAGTTGTAGCAAATTGTGCCCTTAACACAATGGTCTGTTACTTCTTTGCTCCCAGATGCATCAATGCGGAGAATTTTTGAAAAATGTGCAAATTACAAGAGTGTTGAAAAAAAACGGTATCCGGAGCAGAATACAGAAAAACTTTTACAAGAAAAGTTGTAGCAAATTGTGCCCTTAACACAATGGTCTGTAACTTTTTTGCTCCCAGATGCATCAATGGGGAGAATTTTTGAAAAATGTGCAAATTACAAGAGTGTTGAAAAAAAACGGTATCCGGAGCAGAATACAGAAAAACTTTTACTACAAAAGTTGTAGCAAATTGTGCCCTTAACACAATGGTCTGTAACTTTTTTGCTCCCAGATGCACCAATGTGGAGATTTTTTCAAGAATGTGGATATTACAAGAGTGTTGAAAAAAAACGGTATCCGGAGCAGAATACAGAAAAACTTTTACAAGAAAAGTTGTAGCAAATTGTGCCCTTAACACAATGGTCTGTAACTTTTTTGCTCCCAGATGCATCAATGGGGAGAATTTTTGAAAAATGTGCAAATTACAAGAGTGTTGAAAAAAAACGGTATCCGGAGCAGAATACAGAAAAACTTTTACTACAAAAGTTGTAGCAAATTGTGCCCTTAACACAATGGTCTGTAACTTTTTTGCTCCCAGATGCATCAATACGGAGAATTTTTCAAAAATGTGGAAATTACAAGAGTGTTGAAAAAAACGGTATCCGGAGCAGAATACAGAAAAACTTTTACAAGAAAAGTTGTAGCAAATTGCGCCCTTAACACAATGGTCTGTAACTTTTTTGCTCCCAGATGCATCAATGGGGAGAATTTTTGAAAAATGTGCAAATTACAAGAGTGTTGAAAAAAAACGGTATCCGGAGCAGAATACAGAAAAACTTTTACAAGAAAAGTTGTAGCAAATTGTGCCCTTAACACAATGGTCTGTAACTTTTTTGCTCCCAGATGCATCAATACGGAGAATTTTTCAAAAATGTGGAAATTACAAGAGTGTTGAAAAAAACGGTATCCGGAGCAGAATACAGAAAAACTTTTACAAGAAAAGTTGTAGCAAATTGTGCCCTTAACACAATGGTCTGTAACTTTTTTGCTCCCAGATGCATCAATGGGGAGAATTTTTGAAAAATGTGCAAATTACAAGAGTGTTGAAAAAAAACGGTATCCGGAGCAGAATACAGAAAAACTTTTACTACAAAAGTTGTAGCAAATTGTGCCCTTAACACAATGGTCTGTAACTTTTTTGCTCCCAGATGCACCAATGTGGAGATTTTTTCGAGAATGTGGAAATTACAAGAGTGTTGAAAAAAAACGGTATCCGGAGCAGAATACAGAAAAACTTTTACAAGAAAAGTTGTAGCAAATTGTGCCCTTAACACAATGGTCTGTAACTTTTTTGCTCCCAGATGCATCAATACGGAGAATTTTTCAAAAATGTGGAAATTACAAGAGTGTTGAAAAAAACGGTATCCGGAGCAGAATACAGAAAAACTTTTACAAGAAAAGTTGTAGCAAATTGTGCCCTTAACACAATGGTCTGTAACTTTTTTGCTCCCAGATGCATCAATGGGGAGAATTTTTGAAAAATGTGCAAATTACAAGAGTGTTGAAAAAAAACGGTATCCGGAGCAGAATACAGAAAAACTTTTACTACAAAAGTTGTAGCAAATTGTGCCCTTAACACAATGGTCTGTTACTTCTTTGCTCCCAGATGCATCAATGCGGAGAATTTTTGAAAAATGTGCAAATTACAAGAGTGTTGAAAAAAAACGGTATCCGGAGCAGAATACAGAAAAACTTTTACAAGAAAAGTTGTAGCAAATTGTGCCCTTAACACAATGGTCTGTAACTTTTTTGCTCCCAGATGCATCAATGGGGAGAATTTTTGAAAAATGTGCAAATTACAAGAGTGTTGAAAAAAAACGGTATCCGGAGCAGAATACAGAAAAACTTTTACTACAAAAGTTGTAGCAAATTGTGCCCTTAACACAATGGTCTGTAACTTTTTTGCTCCCAGATGCACCAATGTGGAGATTTTTTCAAGAATGTGGATATTACAAGAGTGTTGAAAAAAAACGGTATCCGGAGCAGAATACAGAAAAACTTTTACAAGAAAAGTTGTAGCAAATTGTGCCCTTAACACAATGGTCTGTAACTTTTTTGCTCCCAGATGCATCAATGGGGAGAATTTTTGAAAAATGTGCAAATTACAAGAGTGTTGAAAAAAAACGGTATCCGGAGCAGAATACAGAAAAACTTTTACTACAAAAGTTGTAGCAAATTGTGCCCTTAACACAATGGTCTGTAACTTTTTTGCTCCCAGATGCATCAATACGGAGAATTTTTCAAAAATGTGGAAATTACAAGAGTGTTGAAAAAAACGGTATCCGGAGCAGAATACAGAAAAACTTTTACAAGAAAAGTTGTAGCAAATTGCGCCCTTAACACAATGGTCTGTAACTTTTTTGCTCCCAGATGCATCAATGGGGAGAATTTTTGAAAAATGTGCAAATTACAAGAGTGTTGAAAA
Source organism: Onthophagus taurus (assembly GCF_036711975.1). Classification (NCBI taxonomy): domain Eukaryota; kingdom Metazoa; phylum Arthropoda; class Insecta; order Coleoptera; family Scarabaeidae; genus Onthophagus; species Onthophagus taurus. The sequence continues at coordinate 837,611 of NW_027248949.1, forward strand.
AAAACGGTATCCGGAGCAGAATACAGAAAAACTTTTACTACAAAAGTTGTAGCAAATTGTGCCCTTAACACAATGGTCTGTTACTTCTTTGCTCCCAGATGCATCAATGCGGAGAATTTTTGAAAAATGTGCAAATTACAAGAGTGTTGAAAAAAAACGGTATCCGGAGCAGAATACAGAAAAACTTTTACAAGAAAAGTTGTAGCAAATTGTGCCCTTAACACAATGGTCTGTAACTTTTTTGCTCCCAGATGCATCAATGGGGAGAATTTTTGAAAAATGTGCAAATTACAAGAGTGTTGAAAAAAAACGGTATCCGGAGCAGAATACAGAAAAACTTTTACTACAAAAGTTGTAGCAAATTGTGCCCTTAACACAATGGTCTGTAACTTTTTTGCTCCCAGATGCACCAATGTGGAGATTTTTTCAAGAATGTGGATATTACAAGAGTGTTGAAAAAAAACGGTATCCGGAGCAGAATACAGAAAAACTTTTACAAGAAAAGTTGTAGCAAATTGTGCCCTTAACACAATGGTCTGTAACTTTTTTGCTCCCAGATGCATCAATGGGGAGAATTTTTGAAAAATGTGCAAATTACAAGAGTGTTGAAAAAAAACGGTATCCGGAGCAGAATACAGAAAAACTTTTACTACAAAAGTTGTAGCAAATTGTGCCCTTAACACAATGGTCTGTAACTTTTTTGCTCCCAGATGCATCAATACGGAGAATTTTTCAAAAATGTGGAAATTACAAGAGTGTTGAAAAAAACGGTATCCGGAGCAGAATACAGAAAAACTTTTACAAGAAAAGTTGTAGCAAATTGCGCCCTTAACACAATGGTCTGTAACTTTTTTGCTCCCAGATGCATCAATGGGGAGAATTTTTGAAAAATGTGCAAATTACAAGAGTGTTGAAAAAAAACGGTATCCGGAGCAGAATACAGAAAAACTTTTACAAGAAAAGTTGTAGCAAATTGTGCCCTTAACACAATGGTCTGTAACTTTTTTGCTCCCAGATGCATCAATACGGAGAATTTTTCAAAAATGTGGAAATTACAAGAGTGTTGAAAAAAACGGTATCCGGAGCAGAATACAGAAAAACTTTTACAAGAAAAGTTGTAGCAAATTGTGCCCTTAACACAATGGTCTGTAACTTTTTTGCTCCCAGATGCATCAATGGGGAGAATTTTTGAAAAATGTGCAAATTACAAGAGTGTTGAAAAAAAACGGTATCCGGAGCAGAATACAGAAAAACTTTTACTACAAAAGTTGTAGCAAATTGTGCCCTTAACACAATGGTCTGTAACTTTTTTGCTCCCAGATGCACCAATGTGGAGATTTTTTCGAGAATGTGGAAATTACAAGAGTGTTGAAAAAAAACGGTATCCGGAGCAGAATACAGAAAAACTTTTACAAGAAAAGTTGTAGCAAATTGTGCCCTTAACACAATGGTCTGTAACTTTTTTGCTCCCAGATGCATCAATACGGAGAATTTTTCAAAAATGTGGAAATTACAAGAGTGTTGAAAAAAACGGTATCCGGAGCAGAATACAGAAAAACTTTTACAAGAAAAGTTGTAGCAAATTGTGCCCTTAACACAATGGTCTGTAACTTTTTTGCTCCCAGATGCATCAATGGGGAGAATTTTTGAAAAATGTGCAAATTACAAGAGTGTTGAAAAAAAACGGTATCCGGAGCAGAATACAGAAAAACTTTTACTACAAAAGTTGTAGCAAATTGTGCCCTTAACACAATGGTCTGTTACTTCTTTGCTCCCAGATGCATCAATGCGGAGAATTTTTGAAAAATGTGCAAATTACAAGAGTGTTGAAAAAAAACGGTATCCGGAGCAGAATACAGAAAAACTTTTACAAGAAAAGTTGTAGCAAATTGTGCCCTTAACACAATGGTCTGTAACTTTTTTGCTCCCAGATGCATCAATGGGGAGAATTTTTGAAAAATGTGCAAATTACAAGAGTGTTGAAAAAAAACGGTATCCGGAGCAGAATACAGAAAAACTTTTACTACAAAAGTTGTAGCAAATTGTGCCCTTAACACAATGGTCTGTAACTTTTTTGCTCCCAGATGCACCAATGTGGAGATTTTTTCAAGAATGTGGATATTACAAGAGTGTTGAAAAAAAACGGTATCCGGAGCAGAATACAGAAAAACTTTTACAAGAAAAGTTGTAGCAAATTGTGCCCTTAACACAATGGTCTGTTACTTCTTTGCTCCCAGATGCATCAATGCGGAGAATTTTTGAAAAATGTGCAAATTACAAGAGTGTTGAAAAAAAACGGTATCCGGAGCAGAATACAGAAAAACTTTTACTACAAAAGTTGTAGCAAATTGTGCCCTTAACACAATGGTCTGTAACTTTTTTGCTCCCAGATGCACCAATGTGGAGATTTTTTCAAGAATGTGGATATTACAAGAGTGTTGAAAAAAAACGGTATCCGGAGCAGAATACAGAAAAACTTTTACAAGAAAAGTTGTAGCAAATTGTGCCCTTAACACAATGGTCTGTAACTTTTTTGCTCCCAGATGCATCAATGGGGAGAATTTTTGAAAAATGTGCAAATTACAAGAGTGTTGAAAAAAAACGGTATCCGGAGCAGAATACAGAAAAACTTTTACTACAAAAGTTGTAGCAAATTGTGCCCTTAACACAATGGTCTGTAACTTTTTTGCTCCCAGATGCATCAATACGGAGAATTTTTCAAAAATGTGGAAATTACAAGAGTGTTGAAAAAAACGGTATCCGGAGCAGAATACAGAAAAACTTTTACAAGAAAAGTTGTAGCAAATTGCGCCCTTAACACAATGGTCTGTAACTTTTTTGCTCCCAGATGCATCAATGGGGAGAATTTTTGAAAAATGTGCAAATTACAAGAGTGTTGAAAAAAAACGGTATCCGGAGCAGAATACAGAAAAACTTTTACTACAAAAGTTGTAGCAAATTGTGCCCTTAACACAATGGTCTGTAACTTTTTTGCTCCCAGATGCATCAATACGGAGAATTTTTCAAAAATGTGGAAATTACAAGAGTGTTGAAAAAAACGGTATCCGGAGCAGAATACAGAAAAACTTTTACAAGAAAAGTTGTAGCAAATTGTGCCCTTAACACAATGGTCTGTAACTTTTTTGCTCCCAGATGCATCAATGGGGAGAATTTTTGAAAAATGTGCAAATTACAAGAGTGTTGAAAAAAAACGGTATCCGGAGCAGAATACAGAAAAACTTTTACTACAAAAGTTGTAGCAAATTGTGCCCTTAACACAATGGTCTGTAACTTTTTTGCTCCCAGATGCACCAATGTGGAGATTTTTTCGAGAATGTGGAAATTACAAGAGTGTTGAAAAAAAACGGTATCCGGAGCAGAATACAGAAAAACTTTTACAAGAAAAGTTGTAGCAAATTGTGCCCTTAACACAATGGTCTGTAACTTTTTTGCTCCCAGATGCATCAATACGGAGAATTTTTCAAAAATGTGGAAATTACAAGAGTGTTGAAAAAAACGGTATCCGGAGCAGAATACAGAAAAACTTTTACAAGAAAAGTTGTAGCAAATTGTGCCCTTAACACAATGGTCTGTAACTTTTTTGCTCCCAGATGCATCAATGGGGAGAATTTTTGAAAAATGTGCAAATTACAAGAGTGTTGAAAAAAAACGGTATCCGGAGCAGAATACAGAAAAACTTTTACTACAAAAGTTGTAGCAAATTGTGCCCTTAACACAATGGTCTGTTACTTCTTTGCTCCCAGATGCATCAATGCGGAGAATTTTTGAAAAATGTGCAAATTACAAGAGTGTTGAAAAAAAACGGTATCCGGAGCAGAATACAGAAAAACTTTTACAAGAAAAGTTGTAGCAAATTGTGCCCTTAACACAATGGTCTGTAACTTTTTTGCTCCCAGATGCATCAATGGGGAGAATTTTTGAAAAATGTGCAAATTACAAGAGTGTTGAAAAAAAACGGTATCCGGAGCAGAATACAGAAAAACTTTTACAAGAAAAGTTGTAGCAAATTGTGCCCTTAACACAATGGTCTGTAACTTTTTTGCTCCCAGATGCATCAATGGGGAGAATTTTTGAAAAATGTGCAAATTACAAGAGTGTTGAAAAAAAACGGTATCCGGAGCAGAATACAGAAAAACTTTTACTACAAAAGTTGTAGCAAATTGTGCCCTTAACACAATGGTCTGTAACTTTTTTGCTCCCAGATGCACCAATGTGGAGATTTTTTCAAGAATGTGGATATTACAAGAGTGTTGAAAAAAAACGGTATCCGGAGCAGAATACAGAAAAACTTTTACAAGAAAAGTTGTAGCAAATTGTGCCCTTAACACAATGGTCTGTAACTTTTTTGCTCCCAGATGCATCAATTGGGAGAATTTTTGAAAAATGTGCAAATTACAAGAGTGTTGAAAAAAAACGGTATCCGGAGCAGAATACAGAAAAACTTTTACTACAAAAGTTGTAGCAAATTGCGCCCTTAACACAATGGTCTGTAACTTTTTTGCTCCCAGATGCATCAATGGGGAGAATTTTTGAAAAATGTGCAAATTACAAGAGTGTTGAAAAAAAACGGTATCCGGAGCAGAATACAGAAAAACTTTTACTACAAAAGTTGTAGCAAATTGTGCCCTTAACACAATGGTCTGTAACTTTTTTGCTCCCAGATGCATCAATACGGAGAATTTTTCAAAAATGTGGAAATTACAAGAGTGTTGAAAAAAACGGTATCCGGAGCAGAATACAGAAAAACTTTTACAAGAAAAGTTGTAGCAAATTGTGCCCTTAACACAATGGTCTGTAACTTTTTTGCTCCCAGATGCATCAATGGGGAGAATTTTTGAAAAATGTGCAAATTACAAGAGTGTTGAAAAAAAACGGTATCCGGAGCAGAATACAGAAAAACTTTTACTACAAAAGTTGTAGCAAATTGTGCCCTTAACACAATGGTCTGTTACTTCTTTGCTCCCAGATGCATCAATGCGGAGAATTTTTGAAAAATGTGCAAATTACAAGAGTGTTGAAAAAAAACGGTATCCGGAGCAGAATACAGAAAAACTTTTACAAGAAAAGTTGTAGCAAATTGTGCCCTTAACACAATGGTCTGTAACTTTTTTGCTCCCAGATGCATCAATACGGAGAATTTTTCAAAAATGTGGAAATTACAAGAGTGTTGAAAAAAACGGTATCCGGAGCAGAATACAGAAAAACTTTTACAAGAAAAGTTGTAGCAAATTGTGCCCTTAACATAATGGTCTGTAACTTTTTTGCTCCCAGATGCATCAATGGGGAGAATTTTTGAAAAATGTGCAAATTACAAGAGTGTTGAAAAAAAACGGTATCCGGAGCAGAATACAGAAAAACTTTTACTACAAAAGTTGTAGCAAATTGTGCCCTTAACACAATGGTCTGTAACTTTTTTGCTCCCAGATGCACCAATGTGGAGATTTTTTCAAGAATGTGGATATTACAAGAGTGTTGAAAAAAAACGGTATCCGGAGCAGAATACAGAAAAACTTTTACAAGAAAAGTTGTAGCAAATTGTGCCCTTAACACAATGGTCTGTAACTTTTTTGCTCCCAGATGCATCAATGGGGAGAATTTTTGAAAAATGTGCAAATTACAAGAGTGTTGAAAAAAAACGGTATCCGGAGCAGAATACAGAAAAACTTTTACTACAAAAGTTGTAGCAAATTGCGCCCTTAACACAATGGTCTGTAACTTTTTTGCTCCCAGATGCATCAATGGGGAGAATTTTTGAAAAATGTGCAAATTACGAGAGTGTTGAAAAAAAACGGTATCCGGAGCAGAATACAGAAAAACTTTTACTACAAAAGTTGTAGCAAATTGTGCCCTTAACACAATGGTCTGTAACTTTTTTGCTCCCAGATGCATCAATACGGAGAATTTTCAAAAATGTGGAAATTACAAGAGTGTTGAAAAAAACGGTATCCGGAGCAGAATACAGAAAAACTTTTACAAGAAAAGTTGTAGCAAATTGTGCCCTTAACACAATGGTCTGTAACTTTTTTGCTCCCAGATGCATCAATGGGGAGAATTTTTGAAAAATGTGCAAATTACAAGAGTGTTGAAAAAAAACGGTATCCGGAGCAGAATACAGAAAAACTTTTACTACAAAAGTTGTAGCAAATTGTGCCCTTAACACAATGGTCTGTAACTTTTTTGCTCCCAGATGCACCAATGTGGAGATTTTTTCGAGAATGTGGAAATTACAAGAGTGTTGAAAAAAAACGGTATCCGGAGCAGAATACAGAAAAACTTTTACAAGAAAAGTTGTAGCAAATTGTGCCCTTAACACAATGGTCTGTAACTTTTTTGCTCCCAGATGCATCAATACGGAGAATTTTTCAAAAATGTGGAAATTACAAGAGTGTTGAAAAAAACGGTATCCGGAGCAGAATACAGAAAAACTTTTACAAGAAAAGTTGTAGCAAATTGTGCCCTTAACACAATGGTCTGTAACTTTTTTGCTCCCAGATGCATCAATGGGGAGAATTTTTGAAAAATGTGCAAATTACAAGAGTGTTGAAAAAAAACGGTATCCGGAGCAGAATACAGAAAAACTTTTACTACAAAAGTTGTAGCAAATTGTGCCCTTAACACAATGGTCTGTTACTTCTTTGCTCCCAGATGCATCAATGCGGAGAATTTTTGAAAAATGTGCAAATTACAAGAGTGTTGAAAAAAAACGGTATCCGGAGCAGAATACAGAAAAACTTTTACAAGAAAAGTTGTAGCAAATTGTGCCCTTAACACAATGGTCTGTAACTTTTTTGCTCCCAGATGCATCAATGGGGAGAATTTTTGAAAAATGTGCAAATTACAAGAGTGTTGAAAAAAAACGGTATCCGGAGCAGAATACAGAAAAACTTTTACAAGAAAAGTTGTAGCAAATTGTGCCCTTAACACAATGGTCTGTAACTTTTTTGCTCCCAGATGCATCAATACGGAGAATTTTTCAAAAATGTGGAAATTACAAGAGTGTTGAAAAAAACGGTATCCGGAGCAGAATACAGAAAAACTTTTACAAGAAAAGTTGTAGCAAATTGTGCCCTTAACACAATGGTCTGTAACTTTTTTGCTCCCAGATGCATCAATGGGGAGAATTTTTGAAAAATGTGCAAATTACAAGAGTGTTGAAAAAAAACGGTATCCGGAGCAGAATACAGAAAAACTTTTACTACAAAAGTTGTAGCAAATTGTGCCCTTAACACAATGGTCTGTAACTTTTTTGCTCCCAGATGCACCAATGTGGAGATTTTTTCAAGAATGTGGATATTACAAGAGTGTTGAAAAAAAACGGTATCCGGAGCAGAATACAGAAAAACTTTTACAAGAAAAGTTGTAGCAAATTGTGCCCTTAACACAATGGTCTGTAACTTTTTTGCTCCCAGATGCATCAATGGGGAGAATTTTTGAAAAATGTGCAAATTACAAGAGTGTTGAAAAAAAACGGTATCCGGAGCAGAATACAGAAAAACTTTTACTACAAAAGTTGTAGCAAATTGCGCCCTTAACACAATGGTCTGTAACTTTTTTGCTCCCAGATGCATCAATGGGGAGAATTTTTGAAAAATGTGCAAATTACAAGAGTGTTGAAAAAAAACGGTATCCGGAGCAGAATACAGAAAAACTTTTACTACAAAAGTTGTAGCAAATTGTGCCCTTAACACAATGGTCTGTTACTTCTTTGCTCCCAGATGCATCAATGCGGAGAATTTTTGAAAAATGTGCAAATTACAAGAGTGTTGAAAAAAAACGGTATCCGGAGCAGAATACAGAAAAACTTTTACAAGAAAAGTTGTAGCAAATTGTGCCCTTAACACAATGGTCTGTAACTTTTTTGCTCCCAGATGCATCAATACGGAGAATTTTTCAAAAATGTGGAAATTACAAGAGTGTTGAAAAAAACGGTATCCGGAGCAGAATACAGAAAAACTTTTACAAGAAAAGTTGTAGCAAATTGTGCCCTTAACACAATGGTCTGTAACTTTTTTGCTCCCAGATGCATCAATGGGGAGAATTTTTGAAAAATGTGCAAATTACAAGAGTGTTGAAAAAAAACGGTATCCGGAGCAGAATACAGAAAAACTTTTACTACAAAAGTTGTAGCAAATTGTGCCCTTAACACAATGGTCTGTAACTTTTTTGCTCCCAGATGCACCAATGTGGAGATTTTTTCAAGAATGTGGATATTACAAGAGTGTTGAAAAAAAACGGTATCCGGAGCAGAATACAGAAAAACTTTTACAAGAAAAGTTGTAGCAAATTGTGCCCTTAACACAATGGTCTGTAACTTTTTTGCTCCCAGATGCATCAATGGGGAGAATTTTTGAAAAATGTGCAAATTACAAGAGTGTTGAAAAAAAACGGTATCCGGAGCAGAATACAGAAAAACTTTTACTACAAAAGTTGTAGCAAATTGCGCCCTTAACACAATGGTCTGTAACTTTTTTGCTCCCAGATGCATCAATGGGGAGAATTTTTGAAAAATGTGCAAATTACGAGAGTGTTGAAAAAAAACGGTATCCGGAGCAGAATACAGAAAAACTTTTACTACAAAAGTTGTAGCAAATTGTGCCCTTAACACAATGGTCTGTAACTTTTTTGCTCCCAGATGCATCAATACGGAGAATTTTTCAAAAATGTGGAAATTACAAGAGTGTTGAAAAAAACGGTATCCGGAGCAAAATACAGAAAAACTTTTACAAGAAAAGTTGTAGCAAATTGTGCCCTTAACACAATGGTCTGTAACTTTTTTGCTCCCAGATGCATCAATGGGGAGAATTTTTGAAAAATGTGCAAATTACAAGAGTGTTGAAAAAAAACGGTATCCGGAGCAGAATACAGAAAAACTTTTACTACAAAAGTTGTAGCAAATTGTGCCCTTAACACAATGGTCTGTAACTTTTTTGCTCCCAGATGCACCAATGTGGAGATTTTTTCGAGAATGTGGAAATTACAAGAGTGTTGAAAAAAAACGGTATCCGGAGCAGAATACAGAAAAACTTTTACAAGAAAAGTTGTAGCAAATTGTGCCCTTAACACAATGGTCTGTAACTTTTTTGCTCCCAGATGCATCAATACGGAGAATTTTTCAAAAATGTGGAAATTACAAGAGTGTTGAAAAAAACGGTATCCGGAGCAGAATACAGAAAAACTTTTACAAGAAAAGTTGTAGCAAATTGTGCCCTTAACACAATGGTCTGTAACTTTTTTGCTCCCAGATGCATCAATGGGGAGAATTTTTGAAAAATGTGCAAATTACAAGAGTGTTGAAAAAAAACGGTATCCGGAGCAGAATACAGAAAAACTTTTACTACAAAAGTTGTAGCAAATTGTGCCCTTAACACAATGGTCTGTTACTTCTTTGCTCCCAGATGCATCAATGCGGAGAATTTTTGAAAAATGTGCAAATTACAAGAGTGTTGAAAAAAAACGGTATCCGGAGCAGAATACAGAAAAACTTTTACAAGAAAAGTTGTAGCAAATTGTGCCCTTAACACAATGGTCTGTAACTTTTTTGCTCCCAGATGCATCAATGGGGAGAATTTTTGAAAAATGTGCAAATTACAAGAGTGTTGAAAAAAAACGGTATCCGGAGCAGAATACAGAAAAACTTTTACAAGAAAAGTTGTAGCAAATTGTGCCCTTAACACAATGGTCTGTAACTTTTTTGCTCCCAGATGCATCAATACGGAGAATTTTTCAAAAATGTGGAAATTACAAGAGTGTTGAAAAAAACGGTATCCGGAGCAGAATACAGAAAAACTTTTACAAGAAAAGTTGTAGCAAATTGTGCCCTTAACACAATGGTCTGTAACTTTTTTGCTCCCAGATGCATCAATGGGGAGAATTTTTGAAAAATGTGCAAATTACAAGAGTGTTGAAAAAAAACGGTATCCGGAGCAGAATACAGAAAAACTTTTACTACAAAAGTTGTAGCAAATTGTGCCCTTAACACAATGGTCTGTAACTTTTTTGCTCCCAGATGCACCAATGTGGAGATTTTTTCAAGAATGTGGATATTACAAGAGTGTTGAAAAAAAACGGTATCCGGAGCAGAATACAGAAAAACTTTTACAAGAAAAGTTGTAGCAAATTGTGCCCTTAACACAATGGTCTGTAACTTTTTTGCTCCCAGATGCATCAATGGGGAGAATTTTTGAAAAATGTGCAAATTACAAGAGTGTTGAAAAAAAACGGTATCCGGAGCAGAATACAGAAAAACTTTTACTACAAAAGTTGTAGCAAATTGCGCCCTTAACACAATGGTCTGTAACTTTTTTGCTCCCAGATGCATCAATGGGGAGAATTTTTGAAAAATGTGCAAATTACAAGAGTGTTGAAAAAAAACGGTATCCGGAGCAGAATACAGAAAAACTTTTACTACAAAAGTTGTAGCAAATTGTGCCCTTAACACAATGGTCTGTAACTTTTTTGCTCCCAGATGCATCAATACGGAGAATTTTTCAAAAATGTGGAAATTACAAGAGTGTTGAAAAAAACGGTATCCGGAGCAGAATACAGAAAAACTTTTACAAGAAAAGTTGTAGCAAATTGTGCCCTTAACACAATGGTCTGTAACTTTTTTGCTCCCAGATGCATCAATGGGGAGAATTTTTGAAAAATGTGCAAATTACAAGAGTGTTGAAAAAAAACGGTATCCGGAGCAGAATACAGAAAAACTTTTACTACAAAAGTTGTAGCAAATTGTGCCCTTAACACAATGGTCTGTAACTTTTTTGCTCCCAGATGCACCAATGTGGAGATTTTTTCGAGAATGTGGAAATTACAAGAGTGTTGAAAAAAAACGGTATCCGGAGCAGAATACAGAAAAACTTTTACAAGAAAAGTTGTAGCAAATTGTGCCCTTAACACAATGGTCTGTAACTTTTTTGCTCCCAGATGCATCAATACGGAGAATTTTTCAAAAATGTGGAAATTACAAGAGTGTTGAAAAAAACGGTATCCGGAGCAGAATACAGAAAAACTTTTACAAGAAAAGTTGTAGCAAATTGTGCCCTTAACACAATGGTCTGTAACTTTTTTGCTCCCAGATGCATCAATGGGGAGAATTTTTGAAAAATGTGCAAATTACAAGAGTGTTGAAAAAAAACGGTATCCGGAGCAGAATACAGAAAAACTTTTACTACAAAAGTTGTAGCAAATTGTGCCCTTAACACAATGGTCTGTTACTTCTTTGCTCCCAGATGCATCAATGCGGAGAATTTTTGAAAAATGTGCAAATTACAAGAGTGTTGAAAAAAAACGGTATCCGGAGCAGAATACAGAAAAACTTTTACAAGAAAAGTTGTAGCAAATTGTGCCCTTAACACAATGGTCTGTAACTTTTTTGCTCCCAGATGCATCAATGGGGAGAATTTTTGAAAAATGTGCAAATTACAAGAGTGTTGAAAAAAAACGGTATCCGGAGCAGAATACAGAAAAACTTTTACAAGAAAAGTTGTAGCAAATTGTGCCCTTAACACAATGGTCTGTAACTTTTTTGCTCCCAGATGCATCAATACGGAGAATTTTTCAAAAATGTGGAAATTACAAGAGTGTTGAAAAAAACGGTATCCGGAGCAGAATACAGAAAAACTTTTACAAGAAAAGTTGTAGCAAATTGTGCCCTTAACACAATGGTCTGTAACTTTTTTGCTCCCAGATGCATCAATACGGAGAATTTTTCAAAAATGTGGAAATTACAAGAGTGTTGAAAAAAAAACGGTATCCGGAGCAGAATACAGAAAAACTTTTACTACAAAAGTTGTAGCAAATTGTGCCCTTAACACAATGGTCTGTAACTTTTTTGCTCCCAGATGCATCAATACGGAGAATTTTTCAAAAATGTGGAAATTACAAGAGTGTTGAAAAAAACGGTATCCGGAGCAGAATACAGAAAAACTTTTACAAGAAAAGTTGTAGCAAATTGTGCCCTTAACACAATGGTCTGTAACTTTTTTGCTCCCAGATGCATCAATGGGGAGAATTTTTGAAAAATGTGCAAATTACAAGAGTGTTGAAAAAAAACGGTATCCGGAGCAGAATACAGAAAAACTTTTACTACAAAAGTTGTAGCAAATTGTGCCCTTAACACAATGGTCTGTTACTTCTTTGCTCCCAGATGCATCAGTGCGGAGAATTTTTGAAAAATGTGCAAATTACAAGAGTGTTGAAAAAAAACGGTATCCGGAGCAGAATACAGAAAAACTTTTACAAGAAAAGTTGTAGCAAATTGTGCCCTTAACACAATGGTCTGTAACTTTTTTGCTCCCAGATGCATCAATGGGGAGAATTTTTGAAAAATGTGCAAATTACAAGAGTGTTGAAAAAAAACGGTATCCGGAGCAGAATACAGAAAAACTTTTACTACAAAAGTTGTAGCAAATTGTGCCCTTAACACAATGGTCTGTAACTTTTTTGCTCCCAGATGCATCAATGGGGAGAATTTTTGAAAAATGTGCAAATTACAAGAGTGTTGAAAAAAAACGGTATCCGGAGCAGAATACAGAAAAACTTTTACAAGAAAAGTTGTAGCAAATTGTGCCCTTAACACAATGGTCTGTAACTTTTTTGCTCCCAGATGCATCAATGGGGAGAATTTTTGAAAAATGTGCAAATTACAAGAGTGTTGAAAAAAAACGGTATCCGGAGCAGAATACAGAAAAACTTTTACTACAAAAGTTGTAGCAAATTGTGCCCTTAACACAATGGTCTGTAACTTTTTTGCTCCCAGATGCATCAATGGGGAGAATTTTTGAAAAATGTGGAAATTACAAGAGTGTTGAAAAAAAACGGTATCCGGAGCAGAATACAGAAAAACTTTTACTACAAAAGTTGTAGCAAATTGTGCCCTTAACACAATGGTCTGTAACTTTTTTGCTCCCAGATGCACCAATGTGGAGATTTTTTCGAGAATGTGGAAATTACAAGAGTGTTGAAAAAAAACGGTATCCGGAGCAGAATACAGAAAAACTTTTACAAGAAAAGTTGTAGCAAATTGTGCCCTTAACACAATGGTCTGTAACTTTTTTGCTCCCAGATGCATCACTACGGAGAATTTTTCAAAAATGTGGAAATTACAAGAGTGTTGAAAAAAACGGTATCCGGAGCAGAATACAGAAAAACTTTTACAAGAAAAGTTGTAGCAAATTGTGCCCTTAACACAATGGTCTGTAACTTTTTTGCTCCCAGATGCATCAATGGGGAGAATTTTTGAAAAATGTGCAAATTACAAGAGTGTTGAAAAAAAACGGTATCCGGAGCAGAATACAGAAAAACTTTTACTACAAAAGTTGTAGCAAATTGTGCCCTTAACACAATGGTCTGTTACTTCTTTGCTCCCAGATGCATCAATGCGGAGAATTTTTGAAAAATGTGCAAATTACAAGAGTGTTGAAAAAAAACGGTATCCGGAGCAGAATACAGAAAAACTTTTACAAGAAAAGTTGTAGCAAATTGTGCCCTTAACACAATGGTCTGTAACTTTTTTGCTCCCAGATGCATCAATGGGGAGAATTTTTGAAAAATGTGCAAATTACAAGAGTGTTGAAAAAAAACGGTATCCGGAGCAGAATACAGAAAAACTTTTACTACAAAAGTTGTAGCAAATTGTGCCCTTAACACAATGGTCTGTAACTTTTTTGCTCCCAGATGCATCAATACGGAGAATTTTTCAAAAATGTGGAAATTACAAGAGTGTTGAAAAAAACGGTATCCGGAGCAGAATACAGAAAAACTTTTACAAGAAAAGTTGTAGCAAATTGTGCCCTTAACACAATGGTCTGTAACTTTTTTGCTCCCAGATGCATCAATGGGGAGAATTTTTGAAAAATGTGCAAATTACAAGAGTGTTGAAAAAAAACGGTATCCGGAGCAGAATACAGAAAAACTTTTACTACAAAAGTTGTAGCAAATTGTGCCCTTAACACAATGGTCTGTAACTTTTTTGCTCCCAGATGCATCAATGGGGAGAATTTTTGAAAAATGTGCAAATTACAAGAGTGTTGAAAAAAAACGGTATCCGGAGCAGAATACAGAAAAACTTTTACAAGAAAAGTTGTAGCAAATTGTGCCCTTAACACAATGGTCTGTAACTTTTTTGCTCCCAGATGCATCAATGGGGAGAATTTTTGAAAAATGTGCAAATTACAAGAGTGTTGAAAAAAAACGGTATCCGGAGCAGAATACAGAAAAACTTTTACTACAAAAGTTGTAGCAAATTGTGCCCTTAACACAATGGTCTGTAACTTTTTTGCTCCCAGATGCATCAATGGGAAGAATTTTTGAAAAATGTGCAAATTACAAGAGTGTTGAAAAAAAACGGTATCCGGAGCAGAATACAGAAAAACTTTTACTACAAAAGTTGTAGCAAATTGTGCCCTTAACACAATGGTCTGTAACTTTTTTGCTCCCAGATGCATCAATGGGGAGAATTTTTGAAAAATGTGGAAATTACAAGAGTGTTGAAAAAAAACGGTATCCGGAGCAGAATACAGAAAAACTTTTACTACAAAAGTTGTAGCAAATTGTGCCCTTAACACAATGGTCTGTAACTTTTTTGCTCCCAGATGCATCAATGGGGAGAATTTTTGAAAAATGTGCAAATTACAAGAGTGTTGAAAAAAAACGGTATCCGGAGCAGAATACAGAAAAACTTTTACTACAAAAGTTGTAGCAAATTGTGCCCTTAACACAATGGTCTGTAACTTTTTTGCTCCCAGATGCATCAATACGGAGAATTTTTCAAAAATGTGGAAATTACAAGAGTGTTGAAAAAAACGGTATCCGGAGCAGAATACAGAAAAACTTTTACAAGAAAAGTTGTAGCAAATTGTGCCCTTAACACAATGGTCTGTAACTTTTTTGCTCCCAGATGCATCAATGGGGAGAGTTTTTGAAAAATGTGCAAATTACAAGAGTGTTGAAAAAAAACGGTATCCGGAGCAGAATACAGAAAAACTTTTACTACAAAAGTTGTAGCAAATAGTGCCCTTAACACAATGGTCTGTAACTTTTTTGCTCCCAGATGCACCAATGCGGAGATTTTTTCAAGAATGTGGAAATTACAAGAGTGTTGAAAAAAAACGGTATCCGGAGCAGAATACAGAAAAACTTTTACTGCAAAAGTTGTAGCAAATTGTGCCCTTAACACAATGGTCTGTTACTTCTTTGTTCCCAGATGCATCAATGTGGAGAATTTTTGAAAAATGTGCAAATTACAAGAGTGTTGAAAAAAAACGGTATCCGGAGCAGAATACAGAAAAACTTTTACAAGAAAAGTTGTAGCAAATTGTGCCCTTAACACAATGGTCTGTAACTTTTTTGCTCCCAGATGCATCAATGGGGAGAATTTTTGAAAAATGTGCAAATTACAAGAGTGTTGAAAAAAAACAGTATCCGGAGCAGAATACAGAAAAACTTTTACTACAAAAGTTGTAGCAAATTGTGCCCTTAACACAATGGTCTGTAACTTTTTTGCTCCCAGATGCATCAATACGGAGAATTTTTCAAAAATGTGGAAATTACAAGAGTGTTGAAAAAAACGGTATCCGGAGCAGAATACAGAAAAACTTTTACAAGAAAAGTTGTAGCAAATTGTGCCCTTAACACAATGGTCTGTAACTTTTTTGCTCCCAGATGCATCAATGGGGAGAATTTTTGAAAAATGTGCAAATTACAAGAGTGTTGAAAAAAAACGGTATCCGGAGCAGAATACAGAAAAACTTTTACTACAAAAGTTGTAGCAAATTGTGCCCTTAACACAATGGTCTGTTACTTCTTTGCTCCCAGATGCATCAATGCGGAGAATTTTTGAAAAATGTGCAAATTACAAGAGTGTTGAAAAAAAACGGTATCCGGAGCAGAATACAGAAAAACTTTTACAAGAAAAGTTGTAGCAAATTGTGCCCTTAACACAATGGTCTGTAACTTTTTTGCTCCCAGATGCATCAATGGGGAGAATTTTTGAAAAATGTGCAAATTACAAGAGTGTTGAAAAAAAACGGTATCCGGAGCAGAATACAGAAAAACTTTTACAAGAAAAGTTGTAGCAAATTGTGCCCTTAACACAATGGTCTGTAACTTTTTTGCTCCCAGATGCATCA
Organism: Onthophagus taurus; assembly: GCF_036711975.1. Classification (NCBI taxonomy): domain Eukaryota; kingdom Metazoa; phylum Arthropoda; class Insecta; order Coleoptera; family Scarabaeidae; genus Onthophagus; species Onthophagus taurus. The sequence continues at coordinate 853,759 of NW_027248949.1, forward strand.
ATACGGAGAATTTTTCAAAAATGTGGAAATTACAAGAGTGTTGAAAAAAACGGTATCCGGAGCAGAATACAGAAAAACTTTTACAAGAAAAGTTGTAGCAAATTGTGCCCTTAACACAATGGTCTGTAACTTTTTTGCTCCCAGATGCATCAATGGGGAGAATTTTTGAAAAATGTGCAAATTACAAGAGTGTTGAAAAAAAACGGTATCCGGAGCAGAATACAGAAAAACTTTTACTACAAAAGTTGTAGCAAATTGTGCCCTTAACACAATGGTCTGTAACTTTTTTGCTCCCAGATGCACCAATGTGGAGATTTTTTCAAGAATGTGGATATTACAAGAGTGTTGAAAAAAAACGGTATCCGGAGCAGAATACAGAAAAACTTTTACAAGAAAAGTTGTAGCAAATTGTGCCCTTAACACAATGGTCTGTAACTTTTTTGCTCCCAGATGCATCAATGGGGAGAATTTTTGAAAAATGTGCAAATTACAAGAGTGTTGAAAAAAAACGGTATCCGGAGCAGAATACAGAAAAACTTTTACTACAAAAGTTGTAGCAAATTGCGCCCTTAACACAATGGTCTGTAACTTTTTTGCTCCCAGATGCATCAATGGGGAGAATTTTTGAAAAATGTGCAAATTACAAGAGTGTTGAAAAAAAACGGTATCCGGAGCAGAATACAGAAAAACTTTTACTACAAAAGTTGTAGCAAATTGTGCCCTTAACACAATGGTCTGTAACTTTTTTGCTCCCAGATGCATCAATACGGAGAATTTTTCAAAAATGTGGAAATTACAAGAGTGTTGAAAAAAACGGTATCCGGAGCAGAATACAGAAAAACTTTTACAAGAAAAGTTGTAGCAAATTGTGCCCTTAACACAATGGTCTGTAACTTTTTTGCTCCCAGATGCATCAATGGGGAGAATTTTTGAAAAATGTGCAAATTACAAGAGTGTTGAAAAAAAACGGTATCCGGAGCAGAATACAGAAAAACTTTTACTACAAAAGTTGTAGCAAATTGTGCCCTTAACACAATGGTCTGTAACTTTTTTGCTCCCAGATGCACCAATGTGGAGATTTTTTCGAGAATGTGGAAATTACAAGAGTGTTGAAAAAAAACGGTATCCGGAGCAGAATACAGAAAAACTTTTACAAGAAAAGTTGTAGCAAATTGTGCCCTTAACACAATGGTCTGTAACTTTTTTGCTCCCAGATGCATCAATACGGAGAATTTTTCAAAAATGTGGAAATTACAAGAGTGTTGAAAAAAACGGTATCCGGAGCAGAATACAGAAAAACTTTTACAAGAAAAGTTGTAGCAAATTGTGCCCTTAACACAATGGTCTGTAACTTTTTTGCTCCCAGATGCATCAATGGGGAGAATTTTTGAAAAATGTGCAAATTACAAGAGTGTTGAAAAAAAACGGTATCCGGAGCAGAATACAGAAAAACTTTTACTACAAAAGTTGTAGCAAATTGTGCCCTTAACACAATGGTCTGTTACTTCTTTGCTCCCAGATGCATCAATGCGGAGAATTTTTGAAAAATGTGCAAATTACAAGAGTGTTGAAAAAAAACGGTATCCGGAGCAGAATACAGAAAAACTTTTACAAGAAAAGTTGTAGCAAATTGTGCCCTTAACACAATGGTCTGTTACTTTTTTGCTCCCAGATGCATCAATACGGAGAATTTTTCAAAAATGTGGAAATTACAAGAGTGTTGAAAAAAACGGTATCCGGAGCAGAATACAGAAAAACTTTTACAAGAAAAGTTGTAGCAAATTGTGCCCTTAACACAATGGTCTGTAACTTTTTTGCTCCCAGATGCATCAATACGGAGAATTTTTCAAAAATGTGGAAATTACAAGAGTGTTGAAAAAAACGGTATCCGGAGCAGAATACAGAAAAACTTTTACAAGAAAAGTTGTAGCAAATTGTGCCCTTAACACAGTGGTCTGTAACTTTTTTGCTCCCAGATGCATCAATGGGGAGAGTTTTTGAAAAATGTGCAAATTACAAGAGTGTTGAAAAAAAACGGTATCCGGAGCAGAATACAGAAAAACTTTTACTACAAAAGTTGTAGCAAATAGTGCCCTTAACACAATGGTCTGTAACTTTTTTGCTCCCAGATGCACCAATGCGGAGATTTTTTCAAGAATGTGGAAATTACAAGAGTGTTGAAAAAAAACGGTATCCGGAGCAGAATACAGAAAAACTTTTACTGCAAAAGTTGTAGCAAATTGTGCCCTTAACACAATGGTCTGTTACTTCTTTGCTCCCAGATGCATCAATGTGGAGAATTTTTGAAAAATGTGCAAATTACAAGAGTGTTGAAAAAAAACGGTATCCGGAGCAGAATACAGAAAAACTTTTACAAGAAAAGTTGTAGCAAATTGTGCCCTTAACACAATGGTCTGTAACTTTTTTGCTCCCAGATGCATCAATGGGGAGAATTTTTGAAAAATGTGCAAATTACAAGAGTGTTGAAAAAAAACAGTATCCGGAGCAGAATACAGAAAAACTTTTACTACAAAAGTTGTAGCAAATTGTGCCCTTAACACAATGGTCTGTAACTTTTTTGCTCCCAGATGCATCAATGGGGAGAATTTTTGAAAAATGTGCAAATTACAAGAGTGTTGAAAAAAAACGGTATCCGGAGCAGAATACAGAAAAACTTTTACTACAAAAGTTGTAGCAAATTGTGCCCTTAACACAATGGTCTGTAACTTTTTTGCTCCCAGATGCATCGATGTGGAGAATTTTTGAAAAATGTGCAAATTACAAGAGTGTTGAAAAAAAACGGTATCCGGAGCAGAATACAGAAAAACTTTTACTACAAAAGTTGTAGCAAATTGTGCCCTTAACACAATGGTCTGTAACTTTTTTGCTCCCAGATGCATCAATACGGAGAATTTTTCAAAAATGTGGAAATTACAAGAGTGTTGAAAAAAACGGTATCCGGAGCAGAATACAGAAAAACTTTTACAAGAAAAGTTGTAGCAAATTGTGCCTTTAACACAATGGTCTGTAACTTTTTTGCTCCCAGATGCATCAATGGGGAGAATTTTTGAAAAATGTGCAAATTACAAGAGTGTTGAAAAAAAACGGTATCCGGAGCAGAATACAGAAAAACTTTTACTACAAAAGTTGTAGCAAATTGTGCCCTTAACACAATGGTCTGTAACTTTTTTGCTCCCAGATGCATCAATGGGGAGAATTTTTGAAAAATGTGGAAATTACAAGAGTGTTGAAAAAAACGGTATCCGGAGCAGAATACAGAAAAACTTTTACAAGAAAAGTTGTAGCAAATTGTGCCCTTAACACAATGGTCTGTAACTTTTTTGCTCCCAGATACATCAATGGGGAGAGTTTTTGAAAAATGTGCAAATTACAAGAGTGTTGAAAAAAAACGGTATCCGGAGCAGAATACAGAAAAACTTTTACTACAAAAGTTGTAGCAAATAGTGCCCTTAACACAATGGTCTGTAACTTTTTTGCTCCCAGATGCACCAATGCGGAGATTTTTTCAAGAATGTGGAAATTACAAGATTGTTGAAAAAAAACGGTATCCGGAGCAGAATACAGAAAAACTTTTACTGCAAAAGTTGTAGCAAATTGTGCCCTTAACACAATGGTCTGTTACTTCTTTGCTCCCAGATGCATCAATGTGGAGAATTTTTGAAAAATGTGCAAATTACAAGAGTGTTGAAAAAAAACGGTATCCGGAGCAGAATACAGAAAAACTTTTACAAGAAAAGTTGTAGCAAATTGTGCCCTTAACACAATGGTCTGTAACTTTTTTGCTCCCAGATGCATCAATGGGGAGAATTTTTGAAAAATGTGCAAATTACAAGAGTGTTGAAAAAAAACGGTATCCGGAGCAGAATACAGAAAAACTTTTACTACAAAAGTTGTAGCAAATAGTGCCCTTAACACAATGGTCTGTAACTTTTTTGCTCCCAGATGCATCAATACGGAGAATTTTTCAAAAATGTGGAAATTACAAGAGTGTTCAAAAAAAACGGTATCCGGAGCAGAATACAGAAAAACTTTTACAAGAAAAGTTGTAGCAAATTGTGCCCTTAACACAATGGTCTGTAACTTTTTTGCTCCCAGATGCATCAATACGGAGAATTTTTCAAAAATGTGGAAATTACAAGAGTGTTGAAAAAAACGGTATCCGGAGCAGAATACAGAAAAACTTTTACAAGAAAAGTTGTAGCAAATTGTGCCCTTAACACAATGGTCTGTAACTTTTTTGCTCCCAGATGCATCAATGGGGAGAATTTTTGAAAAATGTGCAAATTACAAGAGTGTTGAAAAAAAACGGTATCCGGAGCAGAATACAGAAAAACTTTTACTACAAAAGTTGTAGCAAATTGCGCCCTTAACACAATGGTCTGTAACTTTTTTGCTCCCAGATGCATCAATGGGGAGAATTTTTGAAAAATGTGCAAATTACAAGAGTGTTGAAAAAAAACGGTATCCGGAGCAGAATACAGAAAAACTTTTACTACAAAAGTTGTAGCAAATTGTGCCCTTAACACAATGGTCTGTAACTTTTTTGCTCCCAGATGCATCAATACGGAGAATTTTTCAAAAATGTGGAAATTACAAGAGTGTTGAAAAAAACGGTATCCGGAGCAGAATACAGAAAAACTTTTACAAGAAAAGTTGTAGCAAATTGTGCCCTTAACACAATGGTCTGTAACTTTTTTGCTCCCAGATGCATCAATGGGGAGAGTTTTTGAAAAATGTGCAAATTACAAGAGTGTTGAAAAAAAACGGTATCCGGAGCAGAATACAGAAAAACTTTTACTACAAAAGTTGTAGCAAATAGTGCCCTTAACACAATGGTCTGTAACTTTTTTGCTCCCAGATGCACCAATGCGGAGATTTTTTCAAGAATGTGGAAATTACAAGAGTGTTGAAAAAAAACGGTATCCGGAGCAGAATACAGAAAAACTTTTACTGCAAAAGTTGTAGCAAATTGTGCCCTTAACACAATGGTCTGTTACTTCTTTGCTCCCAGATGCATCAATGTGGAGAATTTTTGAAAAATGTGCAAATTACAAGAGTGTTGAAAAAAAACGGTATCCGGAGCAGAATACAGAAAAACTTTTACAAGAAAAGTTGTAGCAAATTGTGCCCTTAACACAATGGTCTGTAACTTTTTTGCTCCCAGATGCATCAATGGGGAGAATTTTTGAAAAATGTGCAAATTACAAGGGTGTTGAAAAAAAACAGTATCCGGAGCAGAATACAGAAAAACTTTTACTACAAAAGTTGTAGCAAATTGTGCCCTTAACACAATGGTCTGTAACTTTTTTGCTCCCAGATGCATCAATACGGAGAATTTTTCAAAAATGTGGAAATTACAAGAGTGTTGAAAAAAACGGTATCCGGAGCAGAATACAGAAAAACTTTTACAAGAAAAGTTGTAGCAAATTGTGCCCTTAACACAGTGGTCTGTAACTTTTTTGCTCCCAGATGCATCAATGGGGAGAGTTTTTGAAAAATGTGCAAATTACAAGAGTGTTGAAAAAAAACGGTATCCGGAGCAGAATACAGAAAAACTTTTACTACAAAAGTTGTAGCAAATAGTGCCCTTAACACAATGGTCTGTAACTTTTTTGCTCCCAGATGCACCAATGCGGAGATTTTTTCAAGAATGTGGAAATTACAAGAGTGTTGAAAAAAAACGGTATCCGGAGCAGAATACAGAAAAACTTTTACTGCAAAAGTTGTAGCAAATTGTGCCCTTAACACAATGGTCTGTTACTTCTTTGCTCCCAGATGCATCAATGTGGAGAATTTTTGAAAAATGTGCAAATTACAAGAGTGTTGAAAAAAAACGGTATCCGGAGCAGAATACAGAAAAACTTTTACAAGAAAAGTTGTAGCAAATTGTGCCCTTAACACAATGGTCTGTAACTTTTTTGCTCCCAGATGCATCAATGGGGAGAATTTTTGAAAAATGTGCAAATTACAAGAGTGTTGAAAAAAAACAGTATCCGGAGCAGAATACAGAAAAACTTTTACTACAAAAGTTGTAGCAAATTGTGCCCTTAACACAATGGTCTGTAACTTTTTTGCTCCCAGATGCATCAATGGGGAGAATTTTTGAAAAATGTGCAAATTACAAGAGTGTTGAAAAAAAACGGTATCCGGAGCAGAATACAGAAAAACTTTTACTACAAAAGTTGTAGCAAATTGTGCCCTTAACACAATGGTCTGTAACTTTTTTGCTCCCAGATGCATCGATGTGGAGAATTTTTGAAAAATGTGCAAATTACAAGAGTGTTGAAAAAAAACGGTATCCGGAGCAGAATACAGAAAAACTTTTACTACAAAAGTTGTAGCAAATTGTGCCCTTAACACAATGGTCTGTAACTTTTTTGCTCCCAGATGCATCAATACGGAGAATTTTTCAAAAATGTGGAAATTACAAGAGTGTTGAAAAAAACGGTATCCGGAGCAGAATACAGAAAAACTTTTACAAGAAAAGTTGTAGCAAATTGTGCCTTTAACACAATGGTCTGTAACTTTTTTGCTCCCAGATGCATCAATGGGGAGAATTTTTGAAAAATGTGCAAATTACAAGAGTGTTGAAAAAAAACGGTATCCGGAGCAGAATACAGAAAAACTTTTACTACAAAAGTTGTAGCAAATTGTGCCCTTAACACAATGGTCTGTAACTTTTTTGCTCCCAGATGCATCAATGGGGAGAATTTTTGAAAAATGTGGAAATTACAAGAGTGTTGAAAAAAACGGTATCCGGAGCAGAATACAGAAAAACTTTTACAAGAAAAGTTGTAGCAAATTGTGCCCTTAACACAATGGTCTGTAACTTTTTTGCTCCCAGATACATCAATGGGGAGAGTTTTTGAAAAATGTGCAAATTACAAGAGTGTTGAAAAAAAACGGTATCCGGAGCAGAATACAGAAAAACTTTTACTACAAAAGTTGTAGCAAATAGTGCCCTTAACACAATGGTCTGTAACTTTTTTGCTCCCAGATGCACCAATGCGGAGATTTTTTCAAGAATGTGGAAATTACAAGATTGTTGAAAAAAAACGGTATCCGGAGCAGAATACAGAAAAACTTTTACTGCAAAAGTTGTAGCAAATTGTGCCCTTAACACAATGGTCTGTTACTTCTTTGCTCCCAGATGCATCAATGTGGAGAATTTTTGAAAAATGTGCAAATTACAAGAGTGTTGAAAAAAAACGGTATCCGGAGCAGAATACAGAAAAACTTTTACAAGAAAAGTTGTAGCAAATTGTGCCCTTAACACAATGGTCTGTAACTTTTTTGCTCCCAGATGCATCAATGGGGAGAATTTTTGAAAAATGTGCAAATTACAAGAGTGTTGAAAAAAAACGGTATCCGGAGCAGAATACAGAAAAACTTTTACTACAAAAGTTGTAGCAAATAGTGCCCTTAACACAATGGTCTGTAACTTTTTTGCTCCCAGATGCATCAATACGGAGAATTTTTCAAAAATGTGGAAATTACAAGAGTGTTCAAAAAAAACGGTATCCGGAGCAGAATACAGAAAAACTTTTACAAGAAAAGTTGTAGCAAATTGTGCCCTTAACACAATGGTCTGTAACTTTTTTGCTCCCAGATGCATCAATACGGAGAATTTTTCAAAAATGTGGAAATTACAAGAGTGTTGAAAAAAACGGTATCCGGAGCAGAATACAGAAAAACTTTTACAAGAAAAGTTGTAGCAAATTGTGCCCTTAACACAATGGTCTGTAACTTTTTTGCTCCCAGATGCATCAATGGGGAGAATTTTTGAAAAATGTGCAAATTACAAGAGTGTTGAAAAAAAACGGTATCCGGAGCAGAATACAGAAAAACTTTTACTACAAAAGTTGTAGCAAATTGCGCCCTTAACACAATGGTCTGTAACTTTTTTGCTCCCAGATGCATCAATGGGGAGAATTTTTGAAAAATGTGCAAATTACAAGAGTGTTGAAAAAAAACGGTATCCGGAGCAGAATACAGAAAAACTTTTACTACAAAAGTTGTAGCAAATTGTGCCCTTAACACAATGGTCTGTAACTTTTTTGCTCCCAGATGCATCAATACGGAGAATTTTTCAAAAATGTGGAAATTACAAGAGTGTTGAAAAAAACGGTATCCGGAGCAGAATACAGAAAAACTTTTACAAGAAAAGTTGTAGCAAATTGTGCCCTTAACACAATGGTCTGTAACTTTTTTGCTCCCAGATGCATCAATGGGGAGAGTTTTTGAAAAATGTGCAAATTACAAGAGTGTTGAAAAAAAACGGTATCCGGAGCAGAATACAGAAAAACTTTTACTACAAAAGTTGTAGCAAATAGTGCCCTTAACACAATGGTCTGTAACTTTTTTGCTCCCAGATGCACCAATGCGGAGATTTTTTCAAGAATGTGGAAATTACAAGAGTGTTGAAAAAAAACGGTATCCGGAGCAGAATACAGAAAAACTTTTACTGCAAAAGTTGTAGCAAATTGTGCCCTTAACACAATGGTCTGTTACTTCTTTGCTCCCAGATGCATCAATGTGGAGAATTTTTGAAAAATGTGCAAATTACAAGAGTGTTGAAAAAAAACGGTATCCGGAGCAGAATACAGAAAAACTTTTACAAGAAAAGTTGTAGCAAATTGTGCCCTTAACACAATGGTCTGTAACTTTTTTGCTCCCAGATGCATCAATGGGGAGAATTTTTGAAAAATGTGCAAATTACAAGGGTGTTGAAAAAAAACAGTATCCGGAGCAGAATACAGAAAAACTTTTACTACAAAAGTTGTAGCAAATTGTGCCCTTAACACAATGGTCTGTAACTTTTTTGCTCCCAGATGCATCAATACGGAGAATTTTTCAAAAATGTGGAAATTACAAGAGTGTTGAAAAAAACGGTATCCGGAGCAGAATACAGAAAAACTTTTACAAGAAAAGTTGTAGCAAATTGTGCCCTTAACACAATGGTCTGTAACTTTTTTGCTCCCAGATGCATCAATACGGAGAATTTTTCAAAAATGTGGAAATTACAAGAGTGTTGAAAAAAACGGTATCCGGAGCAGAATACAGAAAAACTTTTACAAGAAAAGTTGTAGCAAATTGTGCCCTTAACACAATGGTCTGTAACTTTTTTGCTCCCAGATGCATCAATGGGGAGAATTTTTGAAAAATGTGCAAATTACAAGAGTGTTGAAAAAAAACGGTATCCGGAGCAGAATACAGAAAAACTTTTACTACAAAAGTTGTAGCAAATTGCGCCCTTAACACAATGGTCTGTAACTTTTTTGCTCCCAGATGCATCAATGGGGAGAATTTTTGAAAAATGTGCAAATTACAAGAGTGTTGAAAAAAAACGGTATCCGGAGCAGAATACAGAAAAACTTTTACTACAAAAGTTGTAGCAAATTGTGCCCTTAACACAATGGTCTGTAACTTTTTTGCTCCCAGATGCATCAATACGGAGAATTTTTCAAAAATGTGGAAATTACAAGAGTGTTGAAAAAAACGGTATCCGGAGCAGAATACAGAAAAACTTTTACAAGAAAAGTTGTAGCAAATTGTGCCCTTAACACAATGGTCTGTAACTTTTTTGCTCCCAGATGCATCAATGGGGAGAGTTTTTGAAAAATGTGCAAATTACAAGAGTGTTGAAAAAAAACGGTATCCGGAGCAGAATACAGAAAAACTTTTACTACAAAAGTTGTAGCAAATAGTGCCCTTAACACAATGGTCTGTAACTTTTTTGCTCCCAGATGCACCAATGCGGAGATTTTTTCAAGAATGTGGAAATTACAAGAGTGTTGAAAAAAAACGGTATCCGGAGCAGAATACAGAAAAACTTTTACTGCAAAAGTTGTAGCAAATTGTGCCCTTAACACAATGGTCTGTTACTTCTTTGCTCCCAGATGCATCAATGTGGAGAATTTTTGAAAAATGTGCAAATTACAAGAGTGTTGAAAAAAAACGGTATCCGGAGCAGAATACAGAAAAACTTTTACAAGAAAAGTTGTAGCAAATTGTGCCCTTAACACAATGGTCTGTAACTTTTTTGCTCCCAGATGCATCAATGGGGAGAATTTTTGAAAAATGTGCAAATTACAAGAGTGTTGAAAAAAAACAGTATCCGGAGCAGAATACAGAAAAACTTTTACTACAAAAGTTGTAGCAAATTGTGCCCTTAACACAATGGTCTGTAACTTTTTTGCTCCCAGATGCATCAATGGGGAGAATTTTTGAAAAATGTGCAAATTACAAGAGTGTTGAAAAAAAACAGTATCCGGAGCAGAATACAGAAAAACTTTTACTACAAAAGTTGTAGCAAATTGTGCCCTTAACACAATGGTCTGTAACTTTTTTGCTCCCAGATGCATCAATACGGAGAATTTTTCAAAAATGTGGAAATTACAAGAGTGTTGAAAAAAACGGTATCCGGAGCAGAATACAGAAAAACTTTTACAAGAAAAGTTGTAGCAAATTGTGCCCTTAACACAATGGTCTGTAACTTTTTTGCTCCCAGATGCATCAATACGGAGAATTTTTCAAAAATGTGGAAATTACAAGAGTGTTGAAAAAAACGGTATCCGGAGCAGAATACAGAAAAACTTTTACAAGAAAAGTTGTAGCAAATTGTGCCCTTAACACAATGGTCTGTAACTTTTTTGCTCCCAGATGCATCAATGGGGAGAATTTTTGAAAAATGTGCAAATTACAAGAGTGTTGAAAAAAAACGGTATCCGGAGCAGAATACAGAAAAACTTTTACTACAAAAGTTGTAGCAAATTGCGCCCTTAACACAATGGTCTGTAACTTTTTTGCTCCCAGATGCATCAATGGGGAGAATTTTTGAAAAATGTGCAAATTACAAGAGTGTTGAAAAAAAACGGTATCCGGAGCAGAATACAGAAAAACTTTTACTACAAAAGTTGTAGCAAATTGTGCCCTTAACACAATGGTCTGTAACTTTTTTGCTCCCAGATGCATCAATACGGAGAATTTTTCAAAAATGTGGAAATTACAAGAGTGTTGAAAAAAACGGTATCCGGAGCAGAATACAGAAAAACTTTTACAAGAAAAGTTGTAGCAAATTGTGCCCTTAACACAATGGTCTGTAACTTTTTTGCTCCCAGATGCATCAATGGGGAGAGTTTTTGAAAAATGTGCAAATTACAAGAGTGTTGAAAAAAAACGGTATCCGGAGCAGAATACAGAAAAACTTTTACTACAAAAGTTGTAGCAAATAGTGCCCTTAACACAATGGTCTGTAACTTTTTTGCTCCCAGATGCACCAATGCGGAGATTTTTTCAAGAATGTGGAAATTACAAGAGTGTTGAAAAAAAACGGTATCCGGAGCAGAATACAGAAAAACTTTTACTGCAAAAGTTGTAGCAAATTGTGCCCTTAACACAATGGTCTGTTACTTCTTTGCTCCCAGATGCATCAATGTGGAGAATTTTTGAAAAATGTGCAAATTACAAGAGTGTTGAAAAAAAACGGTATCCGGAGCAGAATACAGAAAAACTTTTACAAGAAAAGTTGTAGCAAATTGTGCCCTTAACACAATGGTCTGTAACTTTTTTGCTCCCAGATGCATCAATGGGGAGAATTTTTGAAAAATGTGCAAATTACAAGAGTGTTGAAAAAAAACAGTATCCGGAGCAGAATACAGAAAAACTTTTACTACAAAAGTTGTAGCAAATTGTGCCCTTAACACAATGGTCTGTAACTTTTTTGCTCCCAGATGCATCAATACGGAGAATTTTTCAAAAATGTGGAAATTACAAGAGTGTTGAAAAAAACGGTATCCGGAGCAGAATACAGAAAAACTTTTACAAGAAAAGTTGTAGCAAATTGTGCCCTTAACACAATGGTCTGTAACTTTTTTGCTCCCAGATGCATCAATACGGAGAATTTTTCAAAAATGTGGAAATTACAAGAGTGTTGAAAAAAACGGTATCCGGAGCAGAATACAGAAAAACTTTTACAAGAAAAGTTGTAGCAAATTGTGCCCTTAACACAATGGTCTGTAACTTTTTTGCTCCCAGATGCATCAATGGGGAGAATTTTTGAAAAATGTGCAAATTACAAGAGTGTTGAAAAAAAACGGTATCCGGAGCAGAATACAGAAAAACTTTTACTACAAAAGTTGTAGCAAATTGCGCCCTTAACACAATGGTCTGTAACTTTTTTGCTCCCAGATGCATCAATGGGGAGAATTTTTGAAAAATGTGCAAATTACAAGAGTGTTGAAAAAAAACGGTATCCGGAGCAGAATACAGAAAAACTTTTACTACAAAAGTTGTAGCAAATTGTGCCCTTAACACAATGGTCTGTAACTTTTTTGCTCCCAGATGCATCAATACGGAGAATTTTTCAAAAATGTGGAAATTACAAGAGTGTTGAAAAAAACGGTATCCGGAGCAGAATACAGAAAAACTTTTACTACAAAAGTTGTAGCAAATAGTGCCCTTAACACAATGGTCTGTAACTTTTTTGCTCCCAGATGCACCAATGCGGAGATTTTTTCAAGAATGTGGAAATTACAAGAGTGTTGAAAAAAAACGGTATCCGGAGCAGAATACAGAAAAACTTTTACTGCAAAAGTTGTAGCAAATTGTGCCCTTAACACAATGGTCTGTTACTTCTTTGCTCCCAGATGCATCAATGTGGAGAATTTTTGAAAAATGTGCAAATTACAAGAGTGTTGAAAAAAAACGGTATCCGGAGCAGAATACAGAAAAACTTTTACAAGAAAAGTTGTAGCAAATTGTGCCCTTAACACAATGGTCTGTAACTTTTTTGCTCCCAGATGCATCAATGGGGAGAATTTTTGAAAAATGTGCAAATTACAAGAGTGTTGAAAAAAAACAGTATCCGGAGCAGAATACAGAAAAACTTTTACTACAAAAGTTGTAGCAAATTGTGCCCTTAACACAATGGTCTGTAACTTTTTTGCTCCCAGATGCATCAATGGGGAGAATTTTTGAAAAATGTGCAAATTACAAGAGTGTTGAAAAAAAACAGTATCCGGAGCAGAATACAGAAAAACTTTTACTACAAAAGTTGTAGCAAATTGTGCCCTTAACACAATGGTCTGTAACTTTTTTGCTCCCAGATGCATCAATACGGAGAATTTTTCAAAAATGTGGAAATTACAAGAGTGTTGAAAAAAACGGTATCCGGAGCAGAATACAGAAAAACTTTTACAAGAAAAGTTGTAGCAAATTGTGCCCTTAACACAATGGTCTGTAACTTTTTTGCTCCCAGATGCATCAATACGGAGAATTTTTCAAAAATGTGGAAATTACAAGAGTGTTGAAAAAAACGGTATCCGGAGCAGAATACAGAAAAACTTTTACAAGAAAAGTTGTAGCAAATTGTGCCCTTAACACAATGGTCTGTAACTTTTTTGCTCCCAGATGCATCAATGGGGAGAATTTTTGAAAAATGTGCAAATTACAAGAGTGTTGAAAAAAAACGGTATCCGGAGCAGAATACAGAAAAACTTTTACTACAAAAGTTGTAGCAAATTGCGCCCTTAACACAATGGTCTGTAACTTTTTTGCTCCCAGATGCATCAATGGGGAGAATTTTTGAAAAATGTGCAAATTACAAGAGTGTTGAAAAAAAACGGTATCCGGAGCAGAATACAGAAAAACTTTTACTACAAAAGTTGTAGCAAATTGTGCCCTTAACACAATGGTCTGTAACTTTTTTGCTCCCAGATGCATCAATACGGAGAATTTTTCAAAAATGTGGAAATTACAAGAGTGTTGAAAAAAACGGTATCCGGAGCAGAATACAGAAAAACTTTTACAAGAAAAGTTGTAGCAAATTGTGCCCTTAACACAATGGTCTGTAACTTTTTTGCTCCCAGATGCATCAATGGGGAGAGTTTTTGAAAAATGTGCAAATTACAAGAGTGTTGAAAAAAAACGGTATCCGGAGCAGAATACAGAAAAACTTTTACTACAAAAGTTGTAGCAAATAGTGCCCTTAACACAATGGTCTGTAACTTTTTTGCTCCCAGATGCACCAATGCGGAGATTTTTTCAAGAATGTGGAAATTACAAGAGTGTTGAAAAAAAACGGTATCCGGAGCAGAATACAGAAAAACTTTTACTGCAAAAGTTGTAGCAAATTGTGCCCTTAACACAATGGTCTGTTACTTCTTTGCTCCCAGATGCATCAATGTGGAGAATTTTTGAAAAATGTGCAAATTACAAGAGTGTTGAAAAAAAACGGTATCCGGAGCAGAATACAGAAAAACTTTTACAAGAAAAGTTGTAGCAAATTGTGCCCTTAACACAATGGTCTGTAACTTTTTTGCTCCCAGATGCATCAATGGGGAGAATTTTTGAAAAATGTGCAAATTACAAGAGTGTTGAAAAAAAACAGTATCCGGAGCAGAATACAGAAAAACTTTTACTACAAAAGTTGTAGCAAATTGTGCCCTTAACACAATGGTCTGTAACTTTTTTGCTCCCAGATGCATCAATGGGGAGAATTTTTGAAAAATGTGCAAATTACAAGAGTGTTGAAAAAAAACAGTATCCGGAGCAGAATACAGAAAAACTTTTACTACAAAAGTTGTAGCAAATTGTGCCCTTAACACAATGGTCTGTAACTTTTTTGCTCCCAGATGCATCAATACGGAGAATTTTTCAAAAATGTGGAAATTACAAGAGTGTTGAAAAAAACGGTATCCGGAGCAGAATACAGAAAAACTTTTACAAGAAAAGTTGTAGCAAATTGTGCCCTTAACACAATGGTCTGTAACTTTTTTGCTCCCAGATGCATCAATACGGAGAATTTTTCAAAAATGTGGAAATTACAAGAGTGTTGAAAAAAACGGTATCCGGAGCAGAATACAGAAAAACTTTTACAAGAAAAGTTGTAGCAAATTGTGCCCTTAACACAATGGTCTGTAACTTTTTTGCTCCCAGATGCATCAATGGGGAGAATTTTTGAAAAATGTGCAAATTACAAGAGTGTTGAAAAAAAACGGTATCCGGAGCAGAATACAGAAAAACTTTTACTACAAAAGTTGTAGCAAATTGCGCCCTTAACACAATGGTCTGTAACTTTTTTGCTCCCAGATGCATCAATGGGGAGAATTTTTGAAAAATGTGCAAATTACAAGAGTGTTGAAAAAAAACGGTATCCGGAGCAGAATACAGAAAAACTTTTACTACAAAAGTTGTAGCAAATTGTGCCCTTAACACAATGGTCTGTAACTTTTTTGCTCCCAGATGCATCAATACGGAGAATTTTTCAAAAATGTGGAAATTACAAGAGTGTTGAAAAAAACGGTATCCGGAGCAGAATACAGAAAAACTTTTACAAGAAAAGTTGTAGCAAATTGTGCCCTTAACACAATGGTCTGTAACTTTTTTGCTCCCAGATGCATCAATGGGGAGAGTTTTTGAAAAATGTGCAAATTACAAGAGTGTTGAAAAAAAACGGTATCCGGAGCAGAATACAGAAAAACTTTTACTACAAAAGTTGTAGCAAATAGTGCCCTTAACACAATGGTCTGTAACTTTTTTGCTCCCAGATGCACCAATGCGGAGATTTTTTCAAGAATGTGGAAATTACAAGAGTGTTGAAAAAAAACGGTATCCGGAGCAGAATACAGAAAAACTTTTACTGCAAAAGTTGTAGCAAATTGTGCCCTTAACACAATGGTCTGTTACTTCTTTGCTCCCAGATGCATCAATGTGGAGAATTTTTGAAAAATGTGCAAATTACAAGAGTGTTGAAAAAAAACGGTATCCGGAGCAGAATACAGAAAAACTTTTACAAGAAAAGTTGTAGCAAATTGTGCCCTTAACACAATGGTCTGTAACTTTTTTGCTCCCAGATGCATCAATGGGGAGAATTTTTGAAAAATGTGCAAATTACAAGAGTGTTGAAAAAAAACAGTATCCGGAGCAGAATACAGAAAAACTTTTACTACAAAAGTTGTAGCAAATTGTGCCCTTAACACAATGGTCTGTAACTTTTTTGCTCCCAGATGCATCAATGGGGAGAATTTTTGAAAAATGTGCAAATTACAAGAGTGTTGAAAAAAAACAGTATCCGGAGCAGAATACAGAAAAACTTTTACTACAAAAGTTGTAGCAAATTGTGCCCTTAACACAATGGTCTGTAACTTTTTTGCTCCCAGATGCATCAATACGGAGAATTTTTCAAAAATGTGGAAATTACAAGAGTGTTGAAAAAAACGGTATCCGGAGCAGAATACAGAAAAACTTTTACAAGAAAAGTTGTAGCAAATTGTGCCCTTAACACAATGGTCTGTAACTTTTTTGCTCCCAGATGCATCAATACGGAGAATTTTTCAAAAATGTGGAAATTACAAGAGTGTTGAAAAAAACGGTATCCGGAGCAGAATACAGAAAAACTTTTACAAGAAAAGTTGTAGCAAATTGTGCCCTTAACACAATGGTCTGTAACTTTTTTGCTCCCAGATGCATCAATGGGGAGAATTTTTGAAAAATGTGCAAATTACAAGAGTGTTGAAAAAAAACGGTATCCGGAGCAGAATACAGAAAAACTTTTACTACAAAAGTTGTAGCAAATTGCGCCCTTAACACAATGGTCTGTAACTTTTTTGCTCCCAGATGCATCAATGGGGAGAATTTTTGAAAAATGTGCAAATTACAAGAGTGTTGAAAAAAAACGGTATCCGGAGCAGAATACAGAAAAACTTTTACTACAAAAGTTGTAGCAAATTGTGCCCTTAACACAATGGTCTGTAACTTTTTTGCTCCCAGATGCATCAATACGGAGAATTTTTCAAAAATGTGGAAATTACAAGAGTGTTGAAAAAAACGGTATCCGGAGCAGAATACAGAAAAACTTTTACAAGAAAAGTTGTAGCAAATTGTGCCCTTAACACAATGGTCTGTAACTTTTTTGCTCCCAGATGCATCAATGGGGAGAGTTTTTGAAAAATGTGCAAATTACAAGAGTGTTGAAAAAAAACGGTATCCGGAGCAGAATACAGAAAAACTTTTACTACAAAAGTTGTAGCAAATAGTGCCCTTAACACAATGGTCTGTAACTTTTTTGCTCCCAGATGCACCAATGCGGAGATTTTTTCAAGAATGTGGAAATTACAAGAGTGTTGAAAAAAAACGGTATCCGGAGCAGAATACAGAAAAACTTTTACTGCAAAAGTTGTAGCAAATTGTGCCCTTAACACAATGGTCTGTTACTTCTTTGCTCCCAGATGCATCAATGTGGAGAATTTTTGAAAAATGTGCAAATTACAAGAGTGTTGAAAAAAAACGGTATCCGGAGCAGAATACAGAAAAACTTTTACAAGAAAAGTTGTAGCAAATTGTGCCCTTAACACAATGGTCTGTAACTTTTTTGCTCCCAGATGCATCAATGGGGAGAATTTTTGAAAAATGTGCAAATTACAAGAGTGTTGAAAAAAAACAGTATCCGGAGCAGAATACAGAAAAACTTTTACTACAAAAGTTGTAGCAAATTGTGCCCTTAACACAATGGTCTGTAACTTTTTTGCTCCCAGATGCATCAATGGGGAGAGTTTTTGAAAAATGTGCAAATTACAAGAGTGTTGAAAAAAAACGGTATCCGGAGCAGAATACAGAAAAACTTTTACTACAAAAGTTGTAGCAAATAGTGCCCTTAACACAATGGTCTGTTACTTCTTTGCTCCCAGATGCATCAATGTGGAGAATTTTTGAAAAATGTGCAAATTACAAGAGTGTTGAAAAAAAACAGTATCCGGAGCAGAATACAGAAAAACTTTTACTACAAAAGTTGTAGCAAATTGTGCCCTTAACACAATGGTCTGTAACTTTTTTGCTCCCAGATGCATCAATGGGGAGAATTTTTGAAAAATGTGCAAATTACAAGAGTGTTGAAAAAAAACAGTATCCGGAGCAGAATACAGAAAAACTTTTACTACAAAAGTTGTAGCAAATTGTGCCCTTAACACAATGGTCTGTAACTTTTTTGCTCCCAGATGCATCAATACGGAGAATTTTTCAAAAATGTGGAAATTACAAGAGTGTTGAAAAAAACGGTATCCGGAGCAGAATACAGAAAAACTTTTACAAGAAAAGTTGTAGCAAATTGTGCCCTTAACACAATGGTCTGTAACTTTTTTGCTCCCAGATGCATCAATACGGAGAATTTTTCAAAAATGTGGAAATTACAAGAGTGTTGAAAAAAACGGTATCCGGAGCAGAATACAGAAAAACTTTTACAAGAAAAGTTGTAGCAAATTGTGCCCTTAACACAATGGTCTGTAACTTTTTTGCTCCCAGATGCATCAATGGGGAGAATTTTTGAAAAATGTGCAAATTACAAGAGTGTTGAAAAAAAACGGTATCCGGAGCAGAATACAGAAAAACTTTTACTACAAAAGTTGTAGCAAATTGCGCCCTTAACACAATGGTCTGTAACTTTTTTGCTCCCAGATGCATCAATGGGGAGAATTTTTGAAAAATGTGCAAATTACAAGAGTGTTGAAAAAAAACGGTATCCGGAGCAGAATACAGAAAAACTTTTACTACAAAAGTTGTAGCAAATTGTGCCCTTAACACAATGGTCTGTAACTTTTTTGCTCCCAGATGCATCAATACGGAGAATTTTTCAAAAATGTGGAAATTACAAGAGTGTTGAAAAAAACGGTATCCGGAGCAGAATACAGAAAAACTTTTACAAGAAAAGTTGTAGCAAATTGTGCCCTTAACACAATGGTCTGTAACTTTTTTGCTCCCAGATGCATCAATGGGGAGAGTTTTTGAAAAATGTGCAAATTACAAGAGTGTTGAAAAAAAACGGTATCCGGAGCAGAATACAGAAAAACTTTTACTACAAAAGTTGTAGCAAATAGTGCCCTTAACACAATGGTCTGTAACTTTTTTGCTCCCAGATGCACCAATGCGGAGATTTTTTCAAGAATGTGGAAATTACAAGAGTGTTGAAAAAAAACGGTATCCGGAGCAGAATACAGAAAAACTTTTACTGCAAAAGTTGTAGCAAATTGTGCCCTTAACACAATGGTCTGTTACTTCTTTGCTCCCAGATGCATCAATGTGGAGAATTTTTGAAAAATGTGCAAATTACAAGAGTGTTGAAAAAAAACGGTATCCGGAGCAGAATACAGAAAAACTTTTACAAGAAAAGTTGTAGCAAATTGTGCCCTTAACACAATGGTCTGTAACTTTTTTGCTCCCAGATGCATCAATGGGGAGAATTTTTGAAAAATGTGCAAATTACAAGACTGTTGAAAAAAAACAGTATCCGGAGCAGAATACAGAAAAACTTTTACTACAAAAGTTGTAGCAAATTGTGCCCTTAACACAATGGTCTGTAACTTTTTTGCTCCCAGATGCATCAATGGGGAGAATTTTTGAAAAATGTGCAAATTACAAGAGTGTTGAAAAAAAACGGTATCCGGAGCAGAATACAGAAAAACTTTTACTACAAAAGTTGTAGCAAATTGCGCCCTTAACACAATGGTCTGTAACTTTTTTGCTCCCAGATGCATCGATGGGGAGAATTTTTGAAAAATGTGCAAATTACAAGAGTGTTGAAAAAAAACGGTATCCGGAGCAGAATACAGAAAAACTTTTACTACAAAAGTTGTAGCAAATTGTGCCCTTAACACAATGGTCTGTAACTTTTTTGCTCCCAGATGCATCAATACGGAGAATTTTTCAAAAATGTGGAAATTACAAGAGTGTTGAAAAAAACGGTATCCGGAGCAGAATACAGAAAAACTTTTACAAGAAAAGTTGTAGCAAATTGTGCCCTTAACACAATGGTCTGTAACTTTTTTGCTCCCAGATGCATCAATGGGGAGAGTTTTTGAAAAATGTGCAAATTACAAGAGTGTTGAAAAAAAACGGTATCCGGAGCAGAATACAGAAAAACTTTTACTACAAAAGTTGTAGCAAATAGTGCCCTTAACACAATGGTCTGTAACTTTTTTGCTCCCAGATGCACCAATGCGGAGATTTTTTCAAGAATGTGGAAATTACAAGAGTGTTGAAAAAAAACGGTATCCGGAGCAGAATACAGAAAAACTTTTACTGCAAAAGTTGTAGCAAATTGTGCCCTTAACACAATGGTCTGTTACTTCTTTGCTCCCAGATGCATCAATGTGGAGAATTTTTGAAAAATGTGCAAATTACAAGAGTGTTGAAAAAAAACGGTATCCGGAGCAGAATACAGAAAAACTTTTACAAGAAAAGTTGTAGCAAATTGTGCCCTTAACACAATGGTCTGTAACTTTTTTGCTCCCAGATGCATCAATGGGGAGAATTTTTGAAAAATGTGCAAATTACAAGAGTGTTGAAAAAAAACAGTATCCGGAGCAGAATACAGAAAAACTTTTACTACAAAAGTTGTAGCAAATTGTGCCCTTAACACAATGGTCTGTAACTTTTTTGCTCCCAGATGCATCAATGGGGAGAATTTTTGAAAAATGTGCAAATTACAAGAGTGTTGAAAAAAAACGGTATCCGGAGCAGAATACAGAAAAACTTTTACTACAAAAGTTGTAGCAAATTGTGCCCTTAACACAATGGTCTGTAACTTTTTTGCTCCCAGATGCATCGATGTGGAGAATTTTTGAAAAATGTGCAAATTACAAGAGTGTTGAAAAAAAACGGTATCCGGAGCAGAATACAGAAAAACTTTTACTACAAAAGTTGTAGCAAATTGTGCCCTTAACACAATGGTCTGTAACTTTTTTGCTCCCAGATGCATCAATACGGAGAATTTTTCAAAAATGTGGAAATTACAAGAGTGTTGAAAAAAACGGTATCCGGAGCAGAATACAGAAAAACTTTTACAAGAAAAGTTGTAGCAAATTGTGCCTTTAACACAATGGTCTGTAACTTTTTTGCTCCCAGATGCATCAATACGGAGAATTTTTCAAAAATGTGGAAATTACAAGAGTGTTGAAAAAAACGGTATCCGGAGCAGAATACAGAAAAACTTTTACAAGAAAAGTTGTAGCAAATTGTGCCCTTAACACAATGGTCTGTAACTTTTTTGCTCCCAGATGCATCAATGGGGAGAATTTTTGAAAAATGTGCAAATTACAAGAGTGTTGAAAAAAAACGGTATCCGGAGCAGAATACAGAAAAACTTTTACTACAAAAGTTGTAGCAAATTGCGCCCTTAACACAATGGTCTGTAACTTTTTTGCTCCCAGATGCATCAATGGGGAGAATTTTTGAAAAATGTGCAAATTACAAGAGTGTTGAAAAAAAACGGTATCCGGAGCAGAATACAGAAAAACTTTTACTACAAAAGTTGTAGCAAATTGTGCCCTTAACACAATGGTCTGTAACTTTTTTGCTCCCAGATGCATCAATACGGAGAATTTTTCAAAAATGTGGAAATTACAAGAGTGTTGAAAAAAACGGTATCCGGAGCAGAATACAGAAAAACTTTTACAAGAAAAGTTGTAGCAAATTGTGCCCTTAACACAATGGTCTGTAACTTTTTTGCTCCCAGATGCATCAATGGGGAGAGTTTTTGAAAAATGTGCAAATTACAAGAGTGTTGAAAAAAAACGGTATCCGGAGCAGAATACAGAAAAACTTTTACTACAAAAGTTGTAGCAAATAGTGCCCTTAACACAATGGTCTGTAACTTTTTTGCTCCCAGATGCACCAATGCGGAGATTTTTTCAAGAATGTGGAAATTACAAGAGTGTTGAAAAAAAACGGTATCCGGAGCAGAATACAGAAAAACTTTTACTGCAAAAGTTGTAGCAAATTGTGCCCTTAACACAATGGTCTGTTACTTCTTTGCTCCCAGATGCATCAATGTGGAGAATTTTTGAAAAATGTGCAAATTACAAGAGTGTTGAAAAAAAACGGTATCCGGAGCAGAATACAGAAAAACTTTTACAAGAAAAGTTGTAGCAAATTGTGCCCTTAACACAATGGTCTGTAACTTTTTTGCTCCCAGATGCATCAATGGGGAGAATTTTTGAAAAATGTGCAAATTACAAGACTGTTGAAAAAAAACAGTATCCGGAGCAGAATACAGAAAAACTTTTACTACAAAAGTTGTAGCAAATTGTGCCCTTAACACAATGGTCTGTAACTTTTTTGCTCCCAGATGCATCAATGGGGAGAATTTTTGAAAAATGTGCAAATTACAAGAGTGTTGAAAAAAAACGGTATCCGGAGCAGAATACAGAAAAACTTTTACTACAAAAGTTGTAGCAAATTGCGCCCTTAACACAATGGTCTGTAACTTTTTTGCTCCCAGATGCATCGATGGGGAGAATTTTTGAAAAATGTGCAAATTACAAGAGTGTTGAAAAAAAACGGTATCCGGAGCAGAATACAGAAAAACTTTTACTACAAAAGTTGTAGCAAATTGTGCCCTTAACACAATGGTCTGTAACTTTTTTGCTCCCAGATGCATCAATACGGAGAATTTTTCAAAAATGTGGAAATTACAAGAGTGTTGAAAAAAACGGTATCCGGAGCAGAATACAGAAAAACTTTTACAAGAAAAGTTGTAGCAAATTGTGCCCTTAACACAATGGTCTGTAACTTTTTTGCTCCCAGATGCATCAATGGGGAGAGTTTTTGAAAAATGTGCAAATTACAAGAGTGTTGAAAAAAAACGGTATCCGGAGCAGAATACAGAAAAACTTTTACTACAAAAGTTGTAGCAAATAGTGCCCTTAACACAATGGTCTGTAACTTTTTTGCTCCCAGATGCACCAATGCGGAGATTTTTTCAAGAATGTGGAAATTACAAGAGTGTTGAAAAAAAACGGTATCCGGAGCAGAATACAGAAAAACTTTTACTGCAAAAGTTGTAGCAAATTGTGCCCTTAACACAATGGTCTGTTACTTCTTTGCTCCCAGATGCATCAATGTGGAGAATTTTTGAAAAATGTGCAAATTACAAGAGTGTTGAAAAAAAACGGTATCCGGAGCAGAATACAGAAAAACTTTTACAAGAAAAGTTGTAGCAAATTGTGCCCTTAACACAATGGTCTGTAACTTTTTTGCTCCCAGATGCATCAATGGGGAGAATTTTTGAAAAATGTGCAAATTACAAGAGTGTTGAAAAAAAACAGTATCCGGAGCAGAATACAGAAAAACTTTTACTACAAAAGTTGTAGCAAATTGTGCCCTTAACACAATGGTCTGTAACTTTTTTGCTCCCAGATGCATCAATGGGGAGAATTTTTGAAAAATGTGCAAATTACAAGAGTGTTGAAAAAAAACGGTATCCGGAGCAGAATACAGAAAAACTTTTACTACAAAAGTTGTAGCAAATTGTGCCCTTAACACAATGGTCTGTAACTTTTTTGCTCCCAGATGCATCGATGTGGAGAATTTTTGAAAAATGTGCAAATTACAAGAGTGTTGAAAAAAAACGGTATCCGGAGCAGAATACAGAAAAACTTTTACTACAAAAGTTGTAGCAAATTGTGCCCTTAACACAATGGTCTGTAACTTTTTTGCTCCCAGATGCATCAATACGGAGAATTTTTCAAAAATGTGGAAATTACAAGAGTGTTGAAAAAAACGGTATCCGGAGCAGAATACAGAAAAACTTTTACAAGAAAAGTTGTAGCAAATTGTGCCTTTAACACAATGGTCTGTAACTTTTTTGCTCCCAGATGCATCAATGGGGAGAATTTTTGAAAAATGTGCAAATTACAAGAGTGTTGAAAAAAAACGGTATCCGGAGCAGAATACAGAAAAACTTTTACTACAAAAGTTGTAGCAAATTGTGCCCTTAACACAATGGTCTGTAACTTTTTTGCTCCCAGATGCATCAATGGGGAGAATTTTTGAAAAATGTGGAAATTACAAGAGTGTTGAAAAAAAACGGTATCCGGAGCAGAATACAGAAAAACTTTTACTACAAAAGTTGTAGCAAATTGTGCCCTTAACACAATGGTCTGTAACTCTTTTGCTCCCAGATGCATCAATGGGGAGAATTTTTGAAAAATGTGCAAATTACAAGAGTGTTGAAAAAAAACGGTATCCGGAGCAGAATACAGAAAAACTTTTACTACAAAAGTTGTAGCAAATTGTGCCCTTAACACAATGGTCTGTAACTTTTTTGCTCCCAGATGCATCAATACGGAGAATTTTTCAAAAATGTGGAAATTACAAGAGTGTTGAAAAAAACGGTATCCGGAGCAGAATACAGAAAAACTTTTACAAGAAAAGTTGTAGCAAATTGTGCCCTTAACACAATGGTCTGTAACTTTTTTGCTCCCAGATGCATCAATGGGGAGAGTTTTTGAAAAATGTGCAAATTACAAGAGTGTTGAAAAAAAACGGTATCCGGAGCAGAATACAGAAAAACTTTTACTACAAAAGTTGTAGCAAATAGTGCCATTAACACAATGGTCTGTAACTTTTTTTGCTCCCAGATGCACCAATGCGGAGATTTTTTCAAGAATGTGGAAATTACAAGAGTGTTGAAAAAAAACGGTATCCGGAGCAGAATACAGAAAAACTTTTACTGCAAAAGTTGTAGCAAATTGTGCCCTTAACACAATGGTCTGTTACTTCTTTGCTCCCAGATGCATCAATGTGGAGAATTTTTGAAAAATGTGCAAATTACAAGAGTGTTGAAAAAAAACGGTATCCGGAGCAGAATACAGAAAAACTTTTACAAGAAAAGTTGTAGCAAATTGTGCCCTTAACACAATGGTCTGTAACTTTTTTGCTCCCAGATGCATCAATGGGGAGAATTTTTGAAAAATGTGCAAATTACAAGAGTGTTGAAAAAAAACAGTATCCGGAGCAGAATACAGAAAAACTTTTACTACAAAAGTTGTAGCAAATTGTGCCCTTAACACAATGGTCTGTAACTTTTTTGCTCCCAGATGCATCAATGGGGAGAATTTTTGAAAAATGTGCAAATTACAAGAGTGTTGAAAAAAAACGGTATCCGGAGCAGAATACAGAAAAACTTTTACTACAAAAGTTGTAGCAAATTGTGCCCTTAACACAATGGTCTGTAACTTTTTTGCTCCCAGATGCATCGATGTGGAGAATTTTTGAAAAATGTGCAAATTACAAGAGTGTTGAAAAAAAACGGTATCCGGAGCAGAATACAGAAAAACTTTTACTACAAAAGTTGTAGCAAATTGTGCCCTTAACACAATGGTCTGTAACTTTTTTGCTCCCAGATGCATCAATACGGAGAATTTTTCAAAAATGTGGAAATTACAAGAGTGTTGAAAAAAACGGTATCCGGAGCAGAATACAGAAAAACTTTTACAAGAAAAGTTGTAGCAAATTGTGCCTTTAACACAATGGTCTGTAACTTTTTTGCTCCCAGATGCATCAATGGGGAGAATTTTTGAAAAATGTGCAAATTACAAGAGTGTTGAAAAAAAACGGTATCCGGAGCAGAATACAGAAAAACTTTTACTACAAAAGTTGTAGCAAATTGTGCCCTTAACACAATGGTCTGTAACTTTTTTGCTCCCAGATGCATCAATGGGGAGAATTTTTGAAAAATGTGGAAATTACAAGAGTGTTGAAAAAAAACGGTATCCGGAGCAGAATACAGAAAAACTTTTACTACAAAAGTTGTAGCAAATTGTGCCCTTAACACAATGGTCTGTAACTCTTTTGCTCCCAGATGCATCAATGGGGAGAATTTTTGAAAAATGTGCAAATTACAAGAGTGTTGAAAAAAAACGGTATCCGGAGCAGAATACAGAAAAACTTTTACTACAAAAGTTGTAGCAAATTGTGCCCTTAACACAATGGTCTGTAACTTTTTTGCTCCCAGATGCATCAATACGGAGAATTTTTCAAAAATGTGGAAATTACAAGAGTGTTGAAAAAAACGGTATCCGGAGCAGAATACAGAAAAACTTTTACAAGAAAAGTTGTAGCAAATTGTGCCCTTAACACAATGGTCTGTAACTTTTTTGCTCCCAGATGCATCAATGGGGAGAGTTTTTGAAAAATGTGCAAATTACAAGAGTGTTGAAAAAAAACGGTATCCGGAGCAGAATACAGAAAAACTTTTACTACAAAAGTTGTAGCAAATAGTGCCATTAACACAATGGTCTGTAACTTTTTTTGCTCCCAGATGCACCAATGCGGAGATTTTTTCAAGAATGTGGAAATTACAAGATTGTTGAAAAAAAACGGTATCCGGAGCAGAATACAGAAAAACTTTTACTGCAAAAGTTGTAGCAAATTGTGCCCTTAACACAATGGTCTGTTACTTCTTTGCTCCCAGATGCATCAATGTGGAGAATTTTTGAAAAATGTGCAAATTACAAGAGTGTTGAAAAAAACGGTATCCGGAGCAGAATACAGAAAAACTTTTACAAGAAAAGTTGTAGCAAATTGTGCCCTTAACACAATGGTCTGTAACTTTTTTGCTCCCAGATGCATCAATGGGGAGAATTTTTGAAAAATGTGCAAATTACAAGAGTGTTGAAAAAAAACAGTATCCGGAGCAGAATACAGAAAAACTTTTACTACAAAAGTTGTAGCAAATTGTGCCCTTAACACAATGGTCTGTAACTTTTTTGCTCCCAGATGCATCAATGGGGAGAATTTTTGAAAAATGTGCAAATTACAAGAGTGTTGAAAAAAAACGGTATCCGGAGCAGAATACAGAAAAACTTTTACTACAAAAGTTGTAGCAAATTGTGCCCTTAACACAATGGTCTGTAACTTTTTTGCTCCCAGATGCATCAATACGGAGAATTTTTCAAAAATGTGGAAATTACAAGAGTGTTGAAAAAAACGGTATCCGGAGCAGAATACAGAAAAACTTTTACAAGAAAAGTTGTAGCAAATTGTGCCCTTAACACAATGGTCTGTAACTTTTTTGCTCCCAGATGCATCAATGGGGAGAATTTTTGAAAAATGTGCAAATTACAAGAGTGTTGAAAAAAAACGGTATCCGGAGCAGAATACAGAAAAACTTTTACTACAAAAGTTGTAGCAAATTGCGCCCTTAACACAATGGTCTGTAACTTTTTTGCTCCCAGATGCATCAATGGGGAGAATTTTTGAAAAATGTGCAAATTACAAGAGTGTTGAAAAAAAACGGTATCCGCAGCAGAATACAGAAAAACTTTTACTACAAAAGTTGTAGCAAATTGTGCCCTTAACACAATGGTCTGTAACTTTTTTGCTCCCAGATGCATCAATACGGAGAATTTTTCAAAAATGTGGAAATTACAAGAGTGTTGAAAAAAACGGTATCCGGAGCAGAATACAGAAAAACTTTTACAAGAAAAGTTGTAGCAAATTGTGCCCTTAACACAATGGTCTGTAACTTTTTTGCTCCCAGATGCATCAATGGGGAGAATTTTTGAAAAATGTGCAAATTACAAGAGTGTTGAAAAAAAACAGTATCCGGAGCAGAATACAGAAAAACTTTTACTACAAAAGTTGTAGCAAATTGTGCCCTTAACACAATGGTCTGTAACTTTTTTGCTCCCAGATGCATCAATGGGGAGAATTTTTGAAAAATGTGCAAATTACAAGAGTGTTGAAAAAAAACGGTATCCGGAGCAGAATACAGAAAAACTTTTACTACAAAAGTTGTAGCAAATTGTGCCCTTAACACAATGGTCTGTAACTTTTTTGCTCCCAGATGCATCGATGTGGAGAATTTTTGAAAAATGTGCAAATTACAAGAGTGTTGAAAAAAAACGGTATCCGGAGCAGAATACAGAAAAACTTTTACTACAAAAGTTGTAGCAAATTGTGCCCTTAACACAATGGTCTGTAACTTTTTTGCTCCCAGATGCATCAATACGGAGAATTTTTCAAAAATGTGGAAATTACAAGAGTGTTGAAAAAAACGGTATCCGGAGCAGAATACAGAAAAACTTTTACAAGAAAAGTTGTAGCAAATTGTGCCTTTAACACAATGGTCTGTAACTTTTTTGCTCCCAGATGCATCAATGGGGAGAATTTTTGAAAAATGTGCAAATTACAAGAGTGTTGAAAAAAAACGGTATCCGGAGCAGAATACAGAAAAACTTTTACTACAAAAGTTGTAGCAAATTGTGCCCTTAACACAATGGTCTGTAACTTTTTTGCTCCCAGATGCATCAATGGGGAGAATTTTTGAAAAATGTGGAAATTACAAGAGTGTTGAAAAAAAACGGTATCCGGAGCAGAATACAGAAAAACTTTTACTACAAAAGTTGTAGCAAATTGTGCCCTTAACACAATGGTCTGTAACTCTTTTGCTCCCAGATGCATCAATGGGGAGAATTTTTGAAAAATGTGCAAATTACAAGAGTGTTGAAAAAAAACGGTATCCGGAGCAGAATACAGAAAAACTTTTACTACAAAAGTTGTAGCAAATTGTGCCCTTAACACAATGGTCTGTAACTTTTTTGCTCCCAGATGCATCAATACGGAGAATTTTTCAAAAATGTGGAAATTACAAGAGTGTTGAAAAAAACGGTATCCGGAGCAGAATACAGAAAAACTTTTACAAGAAAAGTTGTAGCAAATTGTGCCCTTAACACAATGGTCTGTAACTTTTTTGCTCCCAGATGCATCAATGGGGAGAGTTTTTGAAAAATGTGCAAATTACAAGAGTGTTGAAAAAAAACGGTATCCGGAGCAGAATACAGAAAAACTTTTACTACAAAAGTTGTAGCAAATAGTGCCATTAACACAATGGTCTGTAACTTTTTTTGCTCCCAGATGCACCAATGCGGAGATTTTTTCAAGAATGTGGAAATTACAAGAGTGTTGAAAAAAAACGGTATCCGGAGCAGAATACAGAAAAACTTTTACTGCAAAAGTTGTAGCAAATTGTGCCCTTAACACAATGGTCTGTTACTTCTTTGCTCCCAGATGCATCAATGTGGAGAATTTTTGAAAAATGTGCAAATTACAAGAGTGTTGAAAAAAAACGGTATCCGGAGCAGAATACAGAAAAACTTTTACAAGAAAAGTTGTAGCAAATTGTGCCCTTAACACAATGGTCTGTAACTTTTTTGCTCCCAGATGCATCAATGGGGAGAATTTTTGAAAAATGTGCAAATTACAAGAGTGTTGAAAAAAAACAGTATCCGGAGCAGAATACAGAAAAACTTTTACTACAAAAGTTGTAGCAAATTGTGCCCTTAACACAATGGTCTGTAA
Source organism: Onthophagus taurus (assembly GCF_036711975.1). NCBI lineage: Eukaryota > Metazoa > Arthropoda > Insecta > Coleoptera > Scarabaeidae > Onthophagus > Onthophagus taurus. The sequence continues at coordinate 882,913 of NW_027248949.1, forward strand.
CTTTTTTGCTCCCAGATGCATCAATGGGGAGAATTTTTGAAAAATGTGCAAATTACAAGAGTGTTGAAAAAAAACGGTATCCGGAGCAGAATACAGAAAAACTTTTACTACAAAAGTTGTAGCAAATTGTGCCCTTAACACAATGGTCTGTAACTTTTTTGCTCCCAGATGCATCGATGTGGAGAATTTTTGAAAAATGTGCAAATTACAAGAGTGTTGAAAAAAAACGGTATCCGGAGCAGAATACAGAAAAACTTTTACTACAAAAGTTGTAGCAAATTGTGCCCTTAACACAATGGTCTGTAACTTTTTTGCTCCCAGATGCATCAATACGGAGAATTTTTCAAAAATGTGGAAATTACAAGAGTGTTGAAAAAAACGGTATCCGGAGCAGAATACAGAAAAACTTTTACAAGAAAAGTTGTAGCAAATTGTGCCTTTAACACAATGGTCTGTAACTTTTTTGCTCCCAGATGCATCAATGGGGAGAATTTTTGAAAAATGTGCAAATTACAAGAGTGTTGAAAAAAAACGGTATCCGGAGCAGAATACAGAAAAACTTTTACTACAAAAGTTGTAGCAAATTGTGCCCTTAACACAATGGTCTGTAACTTTTTTGCTCCCAGATGCATCAATGGGGAGAATTTTTGAAAAATGTGGAAATTACAAGAGTGTTGAAAAAAAACGGTATCCGGAGCAGAATACAGAAAAACTTTTACTACAAAAGTTGTAGCAAATTGTGCCCTTAACACAATGGTCTGTAACTCTTTTGCTCCCAGATGCATCAATGGGGAGAATTTTTGAAAAATGTGCAAATTACAAGAGTGTTGAAAAAAAACGGTATCCGGAGCAGAATACAGAAAAACTTTTACTACAAAAGTTGTAGCAAATTGTGCCCTTAACACAATGGTCTGTAACTTTTTTGCTCCCAGATGCATCAATACGGAGAATTTTTCAAAAATGTGGAAATTACAAGAGTGTTGAAAAAAACGGTATCCGGAGCAGAATACAGAAAAACTTTTACAAGAAAAGTTGTAGCAAATTGTGCCCTTAACACAATGGTCTGTAACTTTTTTGCTCCCAGATGCATCAATGGGGAGAGTTTTTGAAAAATGTGCAAATTACAAGAGTGTTGAAAAAAAACGGTATCCGGAGCAGAATACAGAAAAACTTTTACTACAAAAGTTGTAGCAAATAGTGCCATTAACACAATGGTCTGTAACTTTTTTTGCTCCCAGATGCACCAATGCGGAGATTTTTTCAAGAATGTGGAAATTACAAGATTGTTGAAAAAAAACGGTATCCGGAGCAGAATACAGAAAAACTTTTACTGCAAAAGTTGTAGCAAATTGTGCCCTTAACACAATGGTCTGTTACTTCTTTGCTCCCAGATGCATCAATGTGGAGAATTTTTGAAAAATGTGCAAATTACAAGAGTGTTGAAAAAAACGGTATCCGGAGCAGAATACAGAAAAACTTTTACAAGAAAAGTTGTAGCAAATTGTGCCCTTAACACAATGGTCTGTAACTTTTTTGCTCCCAGATGCATCAATGGGGAGAATTTTTGAAAAATGTGCAAATTACAAGAGTGTTGAAAAAAAACAGTATCCGGAGCAGAATACAGAAAAACTTTTACTACAAAAGTTGTAGCAAATTGTGCCCTTAACACAATGGTCTGTAACTTTTTTGCTCCCAGATGCATCAATGGGGAGAATTTTTGAAAAATGTGCAAATTACAAGAGTGTTGAAAAAAAACGGTATCCGGAGCAGAATACAGAAAAACTTTTACTACAAAAGTTGTAGCAAATTGTGCCCTTAACACAATGGTCTGTAACTTTTTTGCTCCCAGATGCATCAATACGGAGAATTTTTCAAAAATGTGGAAATTACAAGAGTGTTGAAAAAAACGGTATCCGGAGCAGAATACAGAAAAACTTTTACAAGAAAAGTTGTAGCAAATTGTGCCTTTAACACAATGGTCTGTAACTTTTTTGCTCCCAGATGCATCAATGGGGAGAATTTTTGAAAAATGTGCAAATTACAAGAGTGTTGAAAAAAAACGGTATCCGGAGCAGAATACAGAAAAACTTTTACTACAAAAGTTGTAGCAAATTGTGCCCTTAACACAATGGTCTGTAACTTTTTTGCTCCCAGATGCATCAATGGGGAGAATTTTTGAAAAATGTGGAAATTACAAGAGTGTTGAAAAAAAACGGTATCCGGAGCAGAATACAGAAAAACTTTTACTACAAAAGTTGTAGCAAATTGTGCCCTTAACACAATGGTCTGTAACTTTTTTGCTCCCAGATGCATCAATACGGAGAATTTTTCAAAAATGTGGAAATTACAAGAGTGTTGAAAAAAACGGTATCCGGAGCAGAATACAGAAAAACTTTTACAAGAAAAGTTGTAGCAAATTGTGCCCTTAACACAATGGTCTGTAACTTTTTTGCTCCCAGATGCATCAATGGGGAGAGTTTTTGAAAAATGTGCAAATTACAAGAGTGTTGAAAAAAAACGGTATCCGGAGCAGAATACAGAAAAACTTTTACTACAAAAGTTGTAGCAAATAGTGCCATTAACACAATGGTCTGTAACTTTTTTGCTCCCAGATGCACCAATGCGGAGATTTTTTCAAGAATGTGGAAATTACAAGATTGTTGAAAAAAAACGGTATCCGGAGCAGAATACAGAAAAACTTTTACTGCAAAAGTTGTAGCAAATTGTGCCCTTAACACAATGGTCTGTTACTTCTTTGCTCCCAGATGCATCAATGTGGAGAATTTTTGAAAAATGTGCAAATTACAAGAGTGTTGAAAAAAACGGTATCCGGAGCAGAATACAGAAAAACTTTTACAAGAAAAGTTGTAGCAAATTGTGCCCTTAACACAATGGTCTGTAACTTTTTTGCTCCCAGATGCATCAATGGGGAGAATTTTTGAAAAATGTGCAAATTACAAGAGTGTTGAAAAAAAACGGTATCCGGAGCAGAATACAGAAAAACTTTTACTACAAAAGTTGTAGCAAATAGTGCCCTTAACACAATGGTCTGTAACTTTTTTGCTCCCAGATGCATTAATACGGAGAATTTTTCAAAAATGTGGAAATTACAAGAGTGTTGAAAAAAACGGTATCCGGAGCAGAATACAGAAAAACTTTTACAAGAAAAGTTGTAGCAAATTGTGCCTTTAACACAATGGTCTGTAACTTTTTTGCTCCCAGATGCATCAATGGGGAGAATTTTTGAAAAATGTGCAAATTACAAGAGTGTTGAAAAAAAACGGTATCCGGAGCAGAATACAGAAAAACTTTTACTACAAAAGTTGTAGCAAATTGTGCCCTTAACACAATGGTCTGTAACTTTTTTGCTCCCAGATGCATCAATGGGGAGAATTTTTGAAAAATGTGGAAATTACAAGAGTGTTGAAAAAAAACGGTATCCGGAGCAGAATACAGAAAAACTTTTACTACAAAAGTTGTAGCAAATTGTGCCCTTAACACAATGGTCTGTAACTCTTTTGCTCCCAGATGCATCAATGGGGAGAATTTTTGAAAAATGTGCAAATTACAAGAGTGTTGAAAAAAAACGGTATCCGGAGCAGAATACAGAAAAACTTTTACTACAAAAGTTGTAGCAAATTGTGCCCTTAACACAATGGTCTGTAACTTTTTTGCTCCCAGATGCATCAATACGGAGAATTTTTCAAAAATGTGGAAATTACAAGAGTGTTGAAAAAAACGGTATCCGGAGCAGAATACAGAAAAACTTTTACAAGAAAAGTTGTAGCAAATTGTGCCCTTAACACAATGGTCTGTAACTTTTTTGCTCCCAGATGCATCAATGGGGAGAGTTTTTGAAAAATGTGCAAATTACAAGAGTGTTGAAAAAAAACGGTATCCGGAGCAGAATACAGAAAAACTTTTACTACAAAAGTTGTAGCAAATAGTGCCATTAACACAATGGTCTGTAACTTTTTTTGCTCCCAGATGCACCAATGCGGAGATTTTTTCAAGAATGTGGAAATTACAAGATTGTTGAAAAAAAACGGTATCCGGAGCAGAATACAGAAAAACTTTTACTGCAAAAGTTGTAGCAAATTGTGCCCTTAACACAATGGTCTGTTACTTCTTTGCTCCCAGATGCATCAATGTGGAGAATTTTTGAAAAATGTGCAAATTACAAGAGTGTTGAAAAAAACGGTATCCGGAGCAGAATACAGAAAAACTTTTACAAGAAAAGTTGTAGCAAATTGTGCCCTTAACACAATGGTCTGTAACTTTTTTGCTCCCAGATGCATCAATGGGGAGAATTTTTGAAAAATGTGCAAATTACAAGAGTGTTGAAAAAAAACAGTATCCGGAGCAGAATACAGAAAAACTTTTACTACAAAAGTTGTAGCAAATTGTGCCCTTAACACAATGGTCTGTAACTTTTTTGCTCCCAGATGCATCAATGGGGAGAATTTTTGAAAAATGTGCAAATTACAAGAGTGTTGAAAAAAAACGGTATCCGGAGCAGAATACAGAAAAACTTTTACTACAAAAGTTGTAGCAAATTGTGCCCTTAACACAATGGTCTGTAACTTTTTTGCTCCCAGATGCATCAATACGGAGAATTTTTCAAAAATGTGGAAATTACAAGAGTGTTGAAAAAAACGGTATCCGGAGCAGAATACAGAAAAACTTTTACAAGAAAAGTTGTAGCAAATTGTGCCTTTAACACAATGGTCTGTAACTTTTTTGCTCCCAGATGCATCAATGGGGAGAATTTTTGAAAAATGTGCAAATTACAAGAGTGTTGAAAAAAAACGGTATCCGGAGCAGAATACAGAAAAACTTTTACTACAAAAGTTGTAGCAAATTGTGCCCTTAACACAATGGTCTGTAACTTTTTTGCTCCCAGATGCATCAATGGGGAGAATTTTTGAAAAATGTGGAAATTACAAGAGTGTTGAAAAAAAACGGTATCCGGAGCAGAATACAGAAAAACTTTTACTACAAAAGTTGTAGCAAATTGTGCCCTTAACACAATGGTCTGTAACTTTTTTGCTCCCAGATGCATCAATACGGAGAATTTTTCAAAAATGTGGAAATTACAAGAGTGTTGAAAAAAACGGTATCCGGAGCAGAATACAGAAAAACTTTTACAAGAAAAGTTGTAGCAAATTGTGCCCTTAACACAATGGTCTGTAACTTTTTTGCTCCCAGATGCATCAATGGGGAGAGTTTTTGAAAAATGTGCAAATTACAAGAGTGTTGAAAAAAAACGGTATCCGGAGCAGAATACAGAAAAACTTTTACTACAAAAGTTGTAGCAAATAGTGCCATTAACACAATGGTCTGTAACTTTTTTGCTCCCAGATGCACCAATGCGGAGATTTTTTCAAGAATGTGGAAATTACAAGATTGTTGAAAAAAAACGGTATCCGGAGCAGAATACAGAAAAACTTTTACTGCAAAAGTTGTAGCAAATTGTGCCCTTAACACAATGGTCTGTTACTTCTTTGCTCCCAGATGCATCAATGTGGAGAATTTTTGAAAAATGTGCAAATTACAAGAGTGTTGAAAAAAACGGTATCCGGAGCAGAATACAGAAAAACTTTTACAAGAAAAGTTGTAGCAAATTGTGCCCTTAACACAATGGTCTGTAACTTTTTTGCTCCCAGATGCATCAATGGGGAGAATTTTTGAAAAATGTGCAAATTACAAGAGTGTTGAAAAAAAACGGTATCCGGAGCAGAATACAGAAAAACTTTTACTACAAAAGTTGTAGCAAATAGTGCCCTTAACACAATGGTCTGTAACTTTTTTGCTCCCAGATGCATTAATACGGAGAATTTTTCAAAAATGTGGAAATTACAAGAGTGTTGAAAAAAACGGTATCCGGAGCAGAATACAGAAAAACTTTTACAAGAAAAGTTGTAGCAAATTGTGCCCTTAACACAATGGTCTGTAACTTTTTTGCTCCCAGATGCATCAATACGGAGAATTTTTCAAAAATGTGGAAATTAAAAGAGTGTTGAAAAAAACGGTATCCGGAGCAGAATACAGAAAAACTTTTACAAGAAAAGTTGTAGCAAATTGTGCCCTTAACACAATGGTCTGTAACTTTTTTGCTCCCAGATGCATCAATGGGGAGAATTTTTGAAAAATGTGCAAATTACAAGAGTGTTGAAAAAAAACGGTATCCGGAGCAGAATACAGAAAAACTTTTACTACAAAAGTTGTAGCAAATTGTGCCCTTAACACAATGGTCTGTAACTTTTTTGCTCCCAGATGCATCAATACGGAGAATTTTTCAAAAATGTGGAAATTACAAGAGTGTTGAAAAAAACGGTATCCGGAGCAGAATACAGAAAAACTTTTACAAGAAAAGTTGTAGCAAATTGTGCCCTTAACACAATGGTCTGCTACTTCTTTGCTCCCAGATGCATCAATGGGGAGAATTTTTGAAAAATGTGCAAATTACAAGAGTGTTGAAAAAAAACGGTATCCGGAGCAGAATACAGAAAAACTTTTACTACAAAAGTTGTAGCAAATTGTGCCCTTAACACAATGGTCTGTAACTTTTTTGCTCCCAGATGCACCAATGTGGAGATTTTTTCGAGAATGTGGAAATTACAAGAGTGTTGAAAAAAAACGGTATCCGGAGCAGAATACAGAAAAACTTTTACTACAAAAGTTGTAGCAAATTGTGCCCTTAACACAATGGTCTGTAACTTTTTTGCTCCCAGATGCACCAATGTGGAGATTTTTTCGAGAATGTGGAAATTACAAGAGTGTTGAAAAAAAACGGTATCCGGAGCAGAATACAGAAAAACTTTTACAAGAAAAGTTGTAGCAAATTGTGCCCTTAACACAATGGTCTGTAACTTTTTTGCTCCCAGATGCATCAATACGGAGAATTTTTCAAAAATGTGGAAATTACAAGAGTGTTGAAAAAAACGGTATCCGGAGCAGAATACAGAAAAACTTTTACAAGAAAAGTTGTAGCAAATTGTGCCCTTAACACAATGGTCTGTAACTTTTTTGCTCCCAGATGCATCAATGGGGAGAATTTTTGAAAAATGTGCAAATTACAAGAGTGTTGAAAAAAAACGGTATCCGGAGCAGAATACAGAAAAACTTTTACTACAAAAGTTGTAGCAAATTGCGCCCTTAACACAATGGTCTGTAACTTTTTTGCTCCCAGATGCATCAATGGGGAGAATTTTTGAAAAATGTGCAAATTACAAGAGTGTTGAAAAAAAACGGTATCCGCAGCAGAATACAGAAAAACTTTTACTACAAAAGTTGTAGCAAATTGTGCCCTTAACACAATGGTCTGTAACTTTTTTGCTCCCAGATGCATCAATACGGAGAATTTTTCAAAAATGTGGAAATTACAAGAGTGTTGAAAAAAACGGTATCCGGAGCAGAATACAGAAAAACTTTTACAAGAAAAGTTGTAGCAAATTGTGCCCTTAACACAATGGTCTGTAACTTTTTTGCTCCCAGATGCATCAATGGGGAGAATTTTTGAAAAATGTGCAAATTACAAGAGTGTTGAAAAAAAACGGTATCCGGAGCAGAATACAGAAAAACTTTTACTACAAAAGTTGTAGCAAATTGCGCCCTTAACACAATGGTCTGTAACTTTTTTGCTCCCAGATGCATCAATGGGGAGAATTTTTGAAAAATGTGGAAATTACAAGAGTGTTGAAAAAAAACGGTATCCGGAGCAGAATACAGAAAAACTTTTACTACAAAAGTTGTAGCAAATTGTGCCCTTAACACAATGGTCTGTAACTCTTTTGCTCCCAGATGCATCAATGGGGAGAATTTTTGAAAAATGTGCAAATTACAAGAGTGTTGAAAAAAAACGGTATCCGGAGCAGAATACAGAAAAACTTTTACTACAAAAGTTGTAGCAAATTGTGCCCTTAACACAATGGTCTGTAACTTTTTTGCTCCCAGATGCATCAATACGGAGAATTTTTCAAAAATGTGGAAATTACAAGAGTGTTGAAAAAAACGGTATCCGGAGCAGAATACAGAAAAACTTTTACAAGAAAAGTTGTAGCAAATTGTGCCCTTAACACAATGGTCTGTAACTTTTTTGCTCCCAGATGCATCAATGGGGAGAGTTTTTGAAAAATGTGCAAATTACAAGAGTGTTGAAAAAAAACGGTATCCGGAGCAGAATACAGAAAAACTTTTACTACAAAAGTTGTAGCAAATAGTGCCATTAACACAATGGTCTGTAACTTTTTTTGCTCCCAGATGCACCAATGCGGAGATTTTTTCAAGAATGTGGAAATTACAAGATTGTTGAAAAAAAACGGTATCCGGAGCAGAATACAGAAAAACTTTTACTGCAAAAGTTGTAGCAAATTGTGCCCTTAACACAATGGTCTGTTACTTCTTTGCTCCCAGATGCATCAATGTGGAGAATTTTTGAAAAATGTGCAAATTACAAGAGTGTTGAAAAAAACGGTATCCGGAGCAGAATACAGAAAAACTTTTACAAGAAAAGTTGTAGCAAATTGTGCCCTTAACACAATGGTCTGTAACTTTTTTGCTCCCAGATGCATCAATGGGGAGAATTTTTGAAAAATGTGCAAATTACAAGAGTGTTGAAAAAAAACAGTATCCGGAGCAGAATACAGAAAAACTTTTACTACAAAAGTTGTAGCAAATTGTGCCCTTAACACAATGGTCTGTAACTTTTTTGCTCCCAGATGCATCAATGGGGAGAATTTTTGAAAAATGTGCAAATTACAAGAGTGTTGAAAAAAAACGGTATCCGGAGCAGAATACAGAAAAACTTTTACTACAAAAGTTGTAGCAAATTGTGCCCTTAACACAATGGTCTGTAACTTTTTTGCTCCCAGATGCATCGATGTGGAGAATTTTTGAAAAATGTGCAAATTACAAGAGTGTTGAAAAAAAACGGTATCCGGAGCAGAATACAGAAAAACTTTTACTACAAAAGTTGTAGCAAATTGTGCCCTTAACACAATGGTCTGTAACTTTTTTGCTCCCAGATGCATCAATACGGAGAATTTTTCAAAAATGTGGAAATTACAAGAGTGTTGAAAAAAACGGTATCCGGAGCAGAATACAGAAAAACTTTTACAAGAAAAGTTGTAGCAAATTGTGCCTTTAACACAATGGTCTGTAACTTTTTTGCTCCCAGATGCATCAATGGGGAGAATTTTTGAAAAATGTGCAAATTACAAGAGTGTTGAAAAAAAACGGTATCCGGAGCAGAATACAGAAAAACTTTTACTACAAAAGTTGTAGCAAATTGTGCCCTTAACACAATGGTCTGTAACTTTTTTGCTCCCAGATGCATCAATGGGGAGAATTTTTGAAAAATGTGGAAATTACAAGAGTGTTGAAAAAAACGGTATCCGGAGCAGAATACAGAAAAACTTTTACAAGAAAAGTTGTAGCAAATTGTGCCTTTAACACAATGGTCTGTAACTTTTTTGCTCCCAGATGCATCAATGGGGAGAATTTTTGAAAAATGTGCAAATTACAAGAGTGTTGAAAAAAAACGGTATCCGGAGCAGAATACAGAAAAACTTTTACTACAAAAGTTGTAGCAAATTGCGCCCTTAACACAATGGTCTGTAACTTTTTTGCTCCCAGATGCATCAATGGGGAGAATTTTTGAAAAATGTGGAAATTACAAGAGTGTTGAAAAAAAACGGTATCCGGAGCAGAATACAGAAAAACTTTTACTACAAAAGTTGTAGCAAATTGTGCCCTTAACACAATGGTCTGTAACTCTTTTGCTCCCAGATGCATCAATGGGGAGAATTTTTGAAAAATGTGCAAATTACAAGAGTGTTGAAAAAAAACGGTATCCGGAGCAGAATACAGAAAAACTTTTACTACAAAAGTTGTAGCAAATTGTGCCCTTAACACAATGGTCTGTAACTTTTTTGCTCCCAGATGCATCAATACGGAGAATTTTTCAAAAATGTGGAAATTACAAGAGTGTTGAAAAAAACGGTATCCGGAGCAGAATACAGAAAAACTTTTACAAGAAAAGTTGTAGCAAATTGTGCCCTTAACACAATGGTCTGTAACTTTTTTGCTCCCAGATGCATCAATGGGGAGAGTTTTTGAAAAATGTGCAAATTACAAGAGTGTTGAAAAAAAACGGTATCCGGAGCAGAATACAGAAAAACTTTTACTACAAAAGTTGTAGCAAATAGTGCCATTAACACAATGGTCTGTAACTTTTTTTGCTCCCAGATGCACCAATGCGGAGATTTTTTCAAGAATGTGGAAATTACAAGATTGTTGAAAAAAAACGGTATCCGGAGCAGAATACAGAAAAACTTTTACTGCAAAAGTTGTAGCAAATTGTGCCCTTAACACAATGGTCTGTTACTTCTTTGCTCCCAGATGCATCAATGTGGAGAATTTTTGAAAAATGTGCAAATTACAAGAGTGTTGAAAAAAACGGTATCCGGAGCAGAATACAGAAAAACTTTTACAAGAAAAGTTGTAGCAAATTGTGCCCTTAACACAATGGTCTGTAACTTTTTTGCTCCCAGATGCATCAATGGGGAGAATTTTTGAAAAATGTGCAAATTACAAGAGTGTTGAAAAAAAACAGTATCCGGAGCAGAATACAGAAAAACTTTTACTACAAAAGTTGTAGCAAATTGTGCCCTTAACACAATGGTCTGTAACTTTTTTGCTCCCAGATGCATCAATGGGGAGAATTTTTGAAAAATGTGCAAATTACAAGAGTGTTGAAAAAAAACGGTATCCGGAGCAGAATACAGAAAAACTTTTACTACAAAAGTTGTAGCAAATTGTGCCCTTAACACAATGGTCTGTAACTTTTTTGCTCCCAGATGCATCGATGTGGAGAATTTTTGAAAAATGTGCAAATTACAAGAGTGTTGAAAAAAAACGGTATCCGGAGCAGAATACAGAAAAACTTTTACTACAAAAGTTGTAGCAAATTGTGCCCTTAACACAATGGTCTGTAACTTTTTTGCTCCCAGATGCATCAATACGGAGAATTTTTCAAAAATGTGGAAATTACAAGAGTGTTGAAAAAAACGGTATCCGGAGCAGAATACAGAAAAACTTTTACAAGAAAAGTTGTAGCAAATTGTGCCTTTAACACAATGGTCTGTAACTTTTTTGCTCCCAGATGCATCAATGGGGAGAATTTTTGAAAAATGTGCAAATTACAAGAGTGTTGAAAAAAAACGGTATCCGGAGCAGAATACAGAAAAACTTTTACTACAAAAGTTGTAGCAAATTGTGCCCTTAACACAATGGTCTGTAACTTTTTTGCTCCCAGATGCATCAATGGGGAGAATTTTTGAAAAATGTGGAAATTACAAGAGTGTTGAAAAAAAACGGTATCCGGAGCAGAATACAGAAAAACTTTTACTACAAAAGTTGTAGCAAATTGTGCCCTTAACACAATGGTCTGTAACTTTTTTGCTCCCAGATGCATCAATACGGAGAATTTTTCAAAAATGTGGAAATTACAAGAGTGTTGAAAAAAACGGTATCCGGAGCAGAATACAGAAAAACTTTTACAAGAAAAGTTGTAGCGAATTGTGCCCTTAACACAATGGTCTGTAACTTTTTTGCTCCCAGATGCATCAATGGGGAGAGTTTTTGAAAAATGTGCAAATTACAAGAGTGTTGAAAAAAAACGGTATCCGGAGCAGAATACAGAAAAACTTTTACTACAAAAGTTGTAGCAAATAGTGCCATTAACACAATGGTCTGTAACTTTTTTGCTCCCAGATGCACCAATGCGGAGATTTTTTCAAGAATGTGGAAATTACAAGATTGTTGAAAAAAAACGGTATCCGGAGCAGAATACAGAAAAACTTTTACTGCAAAAGTTGTAGCAAATTGTGCCCTTAACACAATGGTCTGTTACTTCTTTGCTCCCAGATGCATCAATGTGGAGAATTTTTGAAAAATGTGCAAATTACAAGAGTGTTGAAAAAAACGGTATCCGGAGCAGAATACAGAAAAACTTTTACAAGAAAAGTTGTAGCAAATTGTGCCCTTAACACAATGGTCTGTAACTTTTTTGCTCCCAGATGCATCAATGGGGAGAATTTTTGAAAAATGTGCAAATTACAAGAGTGTTGAAAAAAAACGGTATCCGGAGCAGAATACAGAAAAACTTTTACTACAAAAGTTGTAGCAAATTGTGCCCTTAACACAATGGTCTGTAACTTTTTTGCTCCCAGATGCATCGATGTGGAGAATTTTTGAAAAATGTGCAAATTACAAGAGTGTTGAAAAAAAACGGTATCCGGAGCAGAATACAGAAAAACTTTTACTACAAAAGTTGTAGCAAATTGTGCCCTTAACACAATGGTCTGTAACTTTTTTGCTCCCAGATGCATCAATGGGGAGAATTTTTGAAAAATGTGCAAATTACAAGAGTGTTGAAAAAAAACGGTATCCGGAGCAGAATACAGAAAAACTTTTACTACAAAAGTTGTAGCAAATTGCGCCCTTAACACAATGGTCTGTAACTTTTTTGCTCCCAGATGCATCAATGGGGAGAATTTTTGAAAAATGTGGAAATTACAAGAGTGTTGAAAAAAAACGGTATCCGGAGCAGAATACAGAAAAACTTTTACTACAAAAGTTGTAGCAAATTGTGCCCTTAACACAATGGTCTGTAACTCTTTTGCTCCCAGATGCATCAATGGGGAGAATTTTTGAAAAATGTGCAAATTACAAGAGTGTTGAAAAAAAACGGTATCCGGAGCAGAATACAGAAAAACTTTTACTACAAAAGTTGTAGCAAATTGTGCCCTTAACACAATGGTCTGTAACTTTTTTGCTCCCAGATGCATCAATACGGAGAATTTTTCAAAAATGTGGAAATTACAAGAGTGTTGAAAAAAACGGTATCCGGAGCAGAATACAGAAAAACTTTTACAAGAAAAGTTGTAGCAAATTGTGCCCTTAACACAATGGTCTGTAACTTTTTTGCTCCCAGATGCATCAATGGGGAGAGTTTTTGAAAAATGTGCAAATTACAAGAGTGTTGAAAAAAAACGGTATCCGGAGCAGAATACAGAAAAACTTTTACTACAGAAGTTGTAGCAAATAGTGCCATTAACACAATGGTCTGTAACTTTTTTTGCTCCCAGATGCACCAATGCGGAGATTTTTTCAAGAATGTGGAAATTACAAGATTGTTGAAAAAAAACGGTATCCGGAGCAGAATACAGAAAAACTTTTACTGCAAAAGTTGTAGCAAATTGTGCCCTTAACACAATGGTCTGTTACTTCTTTGCTCCCAGATGCATCAATGTGGAGAATTTTTGAAAAATGTGCAAATTACAAGAGTGTTGAAAAAAACGGTATCCGGAGCAGAATACAGAAAAACTTTTACAAGAAAAGTTGTAGCAAATTGTGCCCTTAACACAATGGTCTGTAACTTTTTTGCTCCCAGATGCATCAATGGGGAGAATTTTTGAAAAATGTGCAAATTACAAGAGTGTTGAAAAAAAACGGTATCCGGAGCAGAATACAGAAAAACTTTTACTACAAAAGTTGTAGCAAATTGTGCCCTTAACACAATGGTCTGTAACTTTTTTGCTCCCAGATGCATCGATGTGGAGAATTTTTGAAAAATGTGCAAATTACAAGAGTGTTGAAAAAAAACGGTATCCGGAGCAGAATACAGAAAAACTTTTACTACAAAAGTTGTAGCAAATTGTGCCCTTAACACAATGGTCTGTAACTTTTTTGCTCCCAGATGCATCAATGGGGAGAATTTTTGAAAAATGTGCAAATTACAAGAGTGTTGAAAAAAAACGGTATCCGGAGCAGAATACAGAAAAACTTTTACTACAAAAGTTGTAGCAAATTGCGCCCTTAACACAATGGTCTGTAACTTTTTTGCTCCCAGATGCATCAATGGGGAGAATTTTTGAAAAATGTGGAAATTACAAGAGTGTTGAAAAAAAACGGTATCCGGAGCAGAATACAGAAAAACTTTTACTACAAAAGTTGTAGCAAATTGTGCCCTTAACACAATGGTCTGTAACTCTTTTGCTCCCAGATGCATCAATGGGGAGAATTTTTGAAAAATGTGCAAATTACAAGAGTGTTGAAAAAAAACGGTATCCGGAGCAGAATACAGAAAAACTTTTACTACAAAAGTTGTAGCAAATTGTGCCCTTAACACAATGGTCTGTAACTTTTTTGCTCCCAGATGCATCAATACGGAGAATTTTTCAAAAATGTGGAAATTACAAGAGTGTTGAAAAAAACGGTATCCGGAGCAGAATACAGAAAAACTTTTACAAGAAAAGTTGTAGCAAATTGTGCCCTTAACACAATGGTCTGTAACTTTTTTGCTCCCAGATGCATCAATGGGGAGAGTTTTTGAAAAATGTGCAAATTACAAGAGTGTTGAAAAAAAACGGTATCCGGAGCAGAATACAGAAAAACTTTTACTACAAAAGTTGTAGCAAATAGTGCCATTAACACAATGGTCTGTAACTTTTTTTGCTCCCAGATGCACCAATGCGGAGATTTTTTCAAGAATGTGGAAATTACAAGATTGTTGAAAAAAAACGGTATCCGGAGCAGAATACAGAAAAACTTTTACTGCAAAAGTTGTAGCAAATTGTGCCCTTAACACAATGGTCTGTTACTTCTTTGCTCCCAGATGCATCAATGTGGAGAATTTTTGAAAAATGTGCAAATTACAAGAGTGTTGAAAAAAACGGTATCCGGAGCAGAATACAGAAAAACTTTTACAAGAAAAGTTGTAGCAAATTGTGCCCTTAACACAATGGTCTGTAACTTTTTTGCTCCCAGATGCATCAATGGGGAGAATTTTTGAAAAATGTGCAAATTACAAGAGTGTTGAAAAAAAACAGTATCCGGAGCAGAATACAGAAAAACTTTTACTACAAAAGTTGTAGCAAATTGTGCCCTTAACACAATGGTCTGTAACTTTTTTGCTCCCAGATGCATCAATGGGGAGAATTTTTGAAAAATGTGCAAATTACAAGAGTGTTGAAAAAAAACGGTATCCGGAGCAGAATACAGAAAAACTTTTACTACAAAAGTTGTAGCAAATTGTGCCCTTAACACAATGGTCTGTAACTTTTTTGCTCCCAGATGCATCGATGTGGAGAATTTTTGAAAAATGTGCAAATTACAAGAGTGTTGAAAAAAAACGGTATCCGGAGCAGAATACAGAAAAACTTTTACTACAAAAGTTGTAGCAAATTGTGCCCTTAACACAATGGTCTGTAACTTTTTTGCTCCCAGATGCATCAATACGGAGAATTTTTCAAAAATGTGGAAATTACAAGAGTGTTGAAAAAAACGGTATCCGGAGCAGAATACAGAAAAACTTTTACAAGAAAAGTTGTAGCAAATTGTGCCTTTAACACAATGGTCTGTAACTTTTTTGCTCCCAGATGCATCAATGGGGAGAATTTTTGAAAAATGTGCAAATTACAAGAGTGTTGAAAAAAAACGGTATCCGGAGCAGAATACAGAAAAACTTTTACTACAAAAGTTGTAGCAAATTGTGCCCTTAACACAATGGTCTGTAACTTTTTTGCTCCCAGATGCATCAATGGGGAGAATTTTTGAAAAATGTGGAAATTACAAGAGTGTTGAAAAAAAACGGTATCCGGAGCAGAATACAGAAAAACTTTTACTACAAAAGTTGTAGCAAATTGTGCCCTTAACACAATGGTCTGTAACTTTTTTGCTCCCAGATGCATCAATACGGAGAATTTTTCAAAAATGTGGAAATTACAAGAGTGTTGAAAAAAACGGTATCCGGAGCAGAATACAGAAAAACTTTTACAAGAAAAGTTGTAGCAAATTGTGCCCTTAACACAATGGTCTGTAACTTTTTTGCTCCCAGATGCATCAATGGGGAGAGTTTTTGAAAAATGTGCAAATTACAAGAGTGTTGAAAAAAAACGGTATCCGGAGCAGAATACAGAAAAACTTTTACTACAAAAGTTGTAGCAAATAGTGCCATTAACACAATGGTCTGTAACTTTTTTGCTCCCAGATGCACCAATGCGGAGATTTTTTCAAGAATGTGGAAATTACAAGATTGTTGAAAAAAAACGGTATCCGGAGCAGAATACAGAAAAACTTTTACTGCAAAAGTTGTAGCAAATTGTGCCCTTAACACAATGGTCTGTTACTTCTTTGCTCCCAGATGCATCAATGTGGAGAATTTTTGAAAAATGTGCAAATTACAAGAGTGTTGAAAAAAACGGTATCCGGAGCAGAATACAGAAAAACTTTTACAAGAAAAGTTGTAGCAAATTGTGCCCTTAACACAATGGTCTGTAACTTTTTTGCTCCCAGATGCATCAATGGGGAGAATTTTTGAAAAATGTGCAAATTACAAGAGTGTTGAAAAAAAACGGTATCCGGAGCAGAATACAGAAAAACTTTTACTACAAAAGTTGTAGCAAATAGTGCCCTTAACACAATGGTCTGTAACTTTTTTGCTCCCAGATGCATTAATACGGAGAATTTTTCAAAAATGTGGAAATTACAAGAGTGTTGAAAAAAACGGTATCCGGAGCAGAATACAGAAAAACTTTTACAAGAAAAGTTGTAGCAAATTGTGCCCTTAACACAATGGTCTGTAACTTTTTTGCTCCCAGATGCATCAATACGGAGAATTTTTCAAAAATGTGGAAATTAAAAGAGTGTTGAAAAAAACGGTATCCGGAGCAGAATACAGAAAAACTTTTACAAGAAAAGTTGTAGCAAATTGTGCCCTTAACACAATGGTCTGTAACTTTTTTGCTCCCAGATGCATCAATGGGGAGAATTTTTGAAAAATGTGCAAATTACAAGAGTGTTGAAAAAAAACGGTATCCGGAGCAGAATACAGAAAAACTTTTACTACAAAAGTTGTAGCAAATTGTGCCCTTAACACAATGGTCTGTAACTTTTTTGCTCCCAGATGCATCAATACGGAGAATTTTTCAAAAATGTGGAAATTACAAGAGTGTTGAAAAAAACGGTATCCGGAGCAGAATACAGAAAAACTTTTACAAGAAAAGTTGTAGCAAATTGTGCCCTTAACACAATGGTCTGTTACTTCTTTGCTCCCAGATGCATCAATGGGGAGAATTTTTGAAAAATGTGCAAATTACAAGAGTGTTGAAAAAAAACGGTATCCGGAGCAGAATACAGAAAAACTTTTACTACAAAAGTTGTAGCAAATTGTGCCCTTAACACAATGGTCTGTAACTTTTTTGCTCCCAGATGCATCAATACGGAGAATTTTTCAAAAATGTGGAAATTACAAGAGTGTTGAAAAAAACGGTATCCGGAGCAGAATACAGAAAAACTTTTACAAGAAAAGTTGTAGCAAATTGTGCCCTTAACACAATGGTCTGTTACTTCTTTGCTCCCAGATGCATCAATGGGGAGAATTTTTGAAAAATGTGCAAATTACAAGAGTGTTGAAAAAAAACGGTATCCGGAGCAGAATACAGAAAAACTTTTACTACAAAAGTTGTAGCAAATTGTGCCCTTAACACAATGGTCTGTAACTTTTTTGCTCCCAGATGCATCAATGGGGAGAATTTTTGAAAAATGTGGAAATTACAAGAGTGTTGAAAAAAAACGGTATCCGGAGCAGAATACAGAAAAACTTTTACTACAAAAGTTGTAGCAAATTGCGCCCTTAACACAATGGTCTGTAACTTTTTTGCTCCCAGATGCATCAATACGGAGAATTTTTCAAAAATGTGGAAATTACAAGAGTGTTGAAAAAAACGGTATCCGGAGCAGAATACAGAAAAACTTTTACAAGAAAAGTTGTAGCAAATTGTGCCCTTAACACAATGGTCTGTAACTTTTTTGCTCCCAGATGCATCAATGGGGAGAATTTTTGAAAAATGTGCAAATTACAAGAGTGTTGAAAATAAACGGTATCCGGAGCAGAATACAGAAAAACTTTTACTACAAAAGTTGTAGCAAATTGCGCCCTTAACACAATGGTCTGTAACTTTTTTGCTCCCAGATGCATCAATGGGGAGAATTTTTGAAAAATGTGCAAATTACAAGAGTGTTGAAAAAAAACGGTATCCGGAGCAGAATACAGAAAAACTTTTACTACAAAAGTTGTAGCAAATTGTGCCCTTAACACAATGGTCTGTAACTTTTTTGCTCCCAGATGCATCAATACGGAGAATTTTTCAAAAATGTGGAAATTACAAGAGTGTTGAAAAAAACGGTATCCGGAGCAGAATACAGAAAAACTTTTACAAGAAAAGTTGTAGCAAATTGTGCCCTTAACACAATGGTCTGTAACTTTTTTGCTCCCAGATGCATCAATGGGGAGAATTTTTGAAAAATGTGCAAATTACAAGAGTGTTGAAAAAAAACGGTATCCGGAGCAGAATACAGAAAAACTTTTACTACAAAAGTTGTAGCAAATTGTGCCCTTAACACAATGGTCTGTAACTTTTTTGCTCCCAGATGCACCAATGCGGAGATTTTTTCAAGAATGTGGAAATTACAAGAGTATTGAAAAAAAACGGTATCCGGAGCAGAATACAGAAAAACTTTTACTGCAAAAGTTGTAGCAAATAGTGCCCTTAACACAATGGTCTGTTACTTCTTTGCTCCCAGATGCATCAATGTGGAGAATTTTTGAAAAATGTGCAAATTACAAGAGTGTTGAAAAAAAACGGTATCCGGAGCAGAATACAGAAAAACTTTTACAAGAAAAGTTGTAGCAAATTGTGCCCTTAACACAATGGTCTGTAACTTTTTTGCTCCCAGATGCACCAATGTGGAGATTTTTTCAAGAATGTGGAAATTACAAGAGTGTTGAAAAAAAACGGTATCCGGAGCAGAATACAGAAAAACTTTTACTACAAAAGTTGTAGCAAATTGCGCCCTTAACACAATGGTCTGTAACTTTTTTGCTCCCAGATGCATCAATGGGGAGAATTTTTGAAAAATGTGCAAATTACAAGAGTGTTGAAAGAAAACGGTATCCGGAGCAAAATACAGAAAAACTTTTACTACAAAAGTTGTGGCAAATTGTGCCCTTAACACAATGGTGTCCAACATTTTTGCTCCCAGATGCACCATTGTGGAGATTTTTTGAAAAATGTGCAAATTACAAGAGTGTTGAAAAAAAACGGTATCCGGAGCAAAATACAGAAAAACTTTTACTACAAAAGTTGTGGCAAATAGTGCCCTTAACACAATGGTCTGTTACTTCTTTGCTCCCAGATGCATCAATGTAGAGAATTTTTGAAAAATGTGCAAATTACAAGAGTGTTGAAAAAAAACGGTATCCGGAGCAGAATACAGAAAAACTTTTACTACAAAAGTTGTAGCAAATTGTGCCCTTAACACAATGGTCTGTAACTTTTTTGCTCCCAGATGCATCAATACGGAGAATTTTTCAAAAATGTGGAAATTACAAGAGTGATGAAAAAAACGGTATCCGGAGCAGAATACAGAAAAACTTTTACAAGAAAAGTTGTAGCAAATTGTGCCCTTAACACAATGGTCTGTAACTTTTTTGCTCCCAGATGCATCAATGGGGAGAATTTTTGAAAAATGTGCAAATTACAAGTGTGTTGAAAAAAAACGGTATCCGGAGCAGAATACAGAAAAACTTTTACTACAAAAGTTGTAGCAAATTGTGCCCTTAACACAATGGTCTGTAACTTTTTTGCTCCCAGATGCACCAATGCGGAGATTTTTTCAAGAATGTGGAAATTACAAGAGTGTTGAAAAAAAACGGTATCCGGAGCAGAATACAGAAAAACTTTTACTGCAAAAGTTGTAGCAAATAGTGCCCTTAACACAATGGTCTGTTACTTCTTTGCTCCCAGATGCATCAATGTAGAGAATTTTTGAAAAATGTGCAAATTACAAGAGTGTTGAAAAAAAACGGTATCCGGAGCAGAATACAGAAAAACTTTTACAAGAAAAGTTGTAGCAAATTGTGCCCTTAACACAATGGTCTGTAACTTTTTTGCTCCCAGATGCACCAATGTGGAGATTTTTTCAAGAATGTGGAAATTACAAGAGTGTTGAAAAAAAACGGTATCCGGAGCAGAATACAGAAAAACTTTTACTGCAAAAGTTGTAGCAAATAGTGCCCTTAACACAATGGTCTGTTACTTCTTTGCTCCCAGATGCACCAATGTGGAGATTTTTTGAAAAATGTGCAAATTACAAGAGTGTTGAAAGAAAACGGTATCCGGAGCAAAATACAGAAAAACTTTTACTACAAAAGTTGTGGCAAATTGTGCCCTTAACACAATGGTGTCCAACATTTTTGCTCCCAGATGCACCATTGTGGAGATTTTTTCAAGAATGTGGAAATTACAAGAGTGTTGAAAAAAAACGGTATCCGGAGCAGAATACAGAAAAACTTTTACTACAAAAGTTGTAGCAAATTGCGCCCTTAACACAATGGTCTGTAACTTTTTTGCTCCCAGATGCATCAATGGGGAGAATTTTTGAAAAATGTGCAAATTACAAGAGTGTTGAAAAAAAACGGTATCCGGAGCAGAATACAGAAAAACTTTTACTACAAAAGTTGTAGCAAATTGTGCCCTTAACACAATGGTCTGTAACTTTTTTGCTCCCAGATGCATTAATACGGAGAATTTTTCAAAAATGTGGAAATTACAAGAGTGTTGAAAAAAACGGTATCCGGAGCAGAATACAGAAAAACTTTTACAAGAAAAGTTGTAGCAAATTGTGCCCTTAACACAATGGTCTGTAACTTTTTTGCTCCCAGATGCATCAATACGGAGAATTTTTCAAAAATGTGGAAATTAAAAGAGTGTTGAAAAAAACGGTATCCGGAGCAGAATACAGAAAAACTTTTACAAGAAAAGTTGTAGCAAATTGTGCCCTTAACACAATGGTCTGTAACTTTTTTGCTCCCAGATGCATCAATGGGGAGAATTTTTGAAAAATGTGCAAATTACAAGAGTGTTGAAAAAAAACGGTATCCGGAGCAGAATACAGAAAAACTTTTACTACAAAAGTTGTAGCAAATTGTGCCCTTAACACAATGGTCTGTAACTTTTTTGCTCCCAGATGCATCAATACGGAGAATTTTTCAAAAATGTGGAAATTACAAGAGTGTTGAAAAAAACGGTATCCGGAGCAGAATACAGAAAAACTTTTACAAGAAAAGTTGTAGCAAATTGTGCCCTTAACACAATGGTCTGTTACTTCTTTGCTCCCAGATGCATCAATGGGGAGAATTTTTGAAAAATGTGCAAATTACAAGAGTGTTGAAAAAAAACGGTATCCGGAGCAGAATACAGAAAAACTTTTACTACAAAAGTTGTAGCAAATTGTGCCCTTAACACAATGGTCTGTAACTTTTTTGCTCCCAGATGCATCAATGGGGAGAATTTTTGAAAAATGTGGAAATTACAAGAGTGTTGAAAAAAAACGGTATCCGGAGCAGAATACAGAAAAACTTTTACTACAAAAGTTGTAGCAAATTGTGCCCTTAACACAATGGTCTGTAACTTTTTTGCTCCCAGATGCATCAATACGGAGAATTTTTCAAAAATGTGGAAATTACAAGAGTGTTGAAAAAAACGGTATCCGGAGCAGAATACAGAAAAACTTTTACAAGAAAAGTTGTAGCAAATTGTGCCCTTAACACAATGGTCTGTAACTTTTTTGCTCCCAGATGCATCAATGGGGAGAGTTTTTGAAAAATGTGCAAATTACAAGAGTGTTGAAAAAAAACGGTATCCGGAGCAGAATACAGAAAAACTTTTACTACAAAAGTTGTAGCAAATAGTGCCATTAACACAATGGTCTGTAACTTTTTTGCTCCCAGATGCACCAATGCGGAGATTTTTTCAAGAATGTGGAAATTACAAGATTGTTGAAAAAAAACGGTATCCGGAGCAGAATACAGAAAAACTTTTACTGCAAAAGTTGTAGCAAATTGTGCCCTTAACACAATGGTCTGTTACTTCTTTGCTCCCAGATGCATCAATGTGGAGAATTTTTGAAAAATGTGCAAATTACAAGAGTGTTGAAAAAAACGGTATCCGGAGCAGAATACAGAAAAACTTTTACAAGAAAAGTTGTAGCAAATTGTGCCCTTAACACAATGGTCTGTAACTTTTTTGCTCCCAGATGCATCAATGGGGAGAATTTTTGAAAAATGTGCAAATTACAAGAGTGTTGAAAAAAAACGGTATCCGGAGCAGAATACAGAAAAACTTTTACTACAAAAGTTGTAGCAAATAGTGCCCTTAACACAATGGTCTGTAACTTTTTTGCTCCCAGATGCATTAATACGGAGAATTTTTCAAAAATGTGGAAATTACAAGAGTGTTGAAAAAAACGGTATCCGGAGCAGAATACAGAAAAACTTTTACAAGAAAAGTTGTAGCAAATTGTGCCCTTAACACAATGGTCTGTAACTTTTTTGCTCCCAGATGCATCAATACGGAGAATTTTTCAAAAATGTGGAAATTAAAAGAGTGTTGAAAAAAACGGTATCCGGAGCAGAATACAGAAAAACTTTTACAAGAAAAGTTGTAGCAAATTGTGCCCTTAACACAATGGTCTGTAACTTTTTTGCTCCCAGATGCATCAATGGGGAGAATTTTTGAAAAATGTGCAAATTACAAGAGTGTTGAAAAAAAACGGTATCCGGAGCAGAATACAGAAAAACTTTTACTACAAAAGTTGTAGCAAATTGTGCCCTTAACACAATGGTCTGTAACTTTTTTGCTCCCAGATGCATCAATACGGAGAATTTTTCAAAAATGTGGAAATTACAAGAGTGTTGAAAAAAACGGTATCCGGAGCAGAATACAGAAAAACTTTTACAAGAAAAGTTGTAGCAAATTGTGCCCTTAACACAATGGTCTGTTACTTCTTTGCTCCCAGATGCATCAATGGGGAGAATTTTTGAAAAATGTGCAAATTACAAGAGTGTTGAAAAAAAACGGTATCCGGAGCAGAATACAGAAAAACTTTTACTACAAAAGTTGTAGCAAATTGTGCCCTTAACACAATGGTCTGTAACTTTTTTGCTCCCAGATGCATCAATGGGGAGAATTTTTGAAAAATGTGGAAATTACAAGAGTGTTGAAAAAAAACGGTATCCGGAGCAGAATACAGAAAAACTTTTACTACAAAAGTTGTAGCAAATTGTGCCCTTAACACAATGGTCTGTAACTTTTTTGCTCCCAGATGCATCAATACGGAGAATTTTTCAAAAATGTGGAAATTACAAGAGTGTTGAAAAAAACGGTATCCGGAGCAGAATACAGAAAAACTTTTACAAGAAAAGTTGTAGCAAATTGTGCCCTTAACACAATGGTCTGTAACTTTTTTGCTCCCAGATGCATCAATGGGGAGAGTTTTTGAAAAATGTGCAAATTACAAGAGTGTTGAAAAAAAACGGTATCCGGAGCAGAATACAGAAAAACTTTTACTACAAAAGTTGTAGCAAATAGTGCCATTAACACAATGGTCTGTAACTTTTTTGCTCCCAGATGCACCAATGCGGAGATTTTTTCAAGAATGTGGAAATTACAAGATTGTTGAAAAAAAACGGTATCCGGAGCAGAATACAGAAAAACTTTTACTGCAAAAGTTGTAGCAAATTGTGCCCTTAACACAATGGTCTGTTACTTCTTTGCTCCCAGATGCATCAATGTGGAGAATTTTTGAAAAATGTGCAAATTACAAGAGTGTTGAAAAAAACGGTATCCGGAGCAGAATACAGAAAAACTTTTACAAGAAAAGTTGTAGCAAATTGTGCCCTTAACACAATGGTCTGTAACTTTTTTGCTCCCAGATGCATCAATGGGGAGAATTTTTGAAAAATGTGCAAATTACAAGAGTGTTGAAAAAAAACAGTATCCGGAGCAGAATACAGAAAAACTTTTACTACAAAAGTTGTAGCAAATTGTGCCCTTAACACAATGGTCTGTAACTTTTTTGCTCCCAGATGCATCGATGTGGAGAATTTTTGAAAAATGTGCAAATTACAAGAGTGTTGAAAAAAAACGGTATCCGGAGCAGAATACAGAAAAACTTTTACTACAAAAGTTGTAGCAAATTGTGCCCTTAACACAATGGTCTGTAACTTTTTTGCTCCCAGATGCATCAATACGGAGAATTTTTCAAAAATGTGGAAATTACAAGAGTGTTGAAAAAAACGGTATCCGGAGCAGAATACAGAAAAACTTTTACAAGAAAAGTTGTAGCAAATTGTGCCTTTAACACAATGGTCTGTAACTTTTTTGCTCCCAGATGCATCAATGGGGAGAATTTTTGAAAAATGTGCAAATTACAAGAGTGTTGAAAAAAAACGGTATCCGGAGCAGAATACAGAAAAACTTTTACTACAAAAGTTGTAGCAAATTGTGCCCTTAACACAATGGTCTGTAACTTTTTTGCTCCCAGATGCATCAATGGGGAGAATTTTTGAAAAATGTGGAAATTACAAGAGTGTTGAAAAAAAACGGTATCCGGAGCAGAATACAGAAAAACTTTTACTACAAAAGTTGTAGCAAATTGTGCCCTTAACACAATGGTCTGTAACTTTTTTGCTCCCAGATGCATCAATACGGAGAATTTTTCAAAAATGTGGAAATTACAAGAGTGTTGAAAAAAACGGTATCCGGAGCAGAATACAGAAAAACTTTTACAAGAAAAGTTGTAGCAAATTGTGCCCTTAACACAATGGTCTGTAACTTTTTTGCTCCCAGATGCATCAATGGGGAGAGTTTTTGAAAAATGTGCAAATTACAAGAGTGTTGAAAAAAAACGGTATCCGGAGCAGAATACAGAAAAACTTTTACTACAAAAGTTGTAGCAAATAGTGCCATTAACACAATGGTCTGTAACTTTTTTGCTCCCAGATGCACCAATGCGGAGATTTTTTCAAGAATGTGGAAATTACAAGATTGTTGAAAAAAAACGGTATCCGGAGCAGAATACAGAAAAACTTTTACTGCAAAAGTTGTAGCAAATTGTGCCCTTAACACAATGGTCTGTTACTTCTTTGCTCCCAGATGCATCAATGTGGAGAATTTTTGAAAAATGTGCAAATTACAAGAGTGTTGAAAAAAACGGTATCCGGAGCAGAATACAGAAAAACTTTTACAAGAAAAGTTGTAGCAAATTGTGCCCTTAACACAATGGTCTGTAACTTTTTTGCTCCCAGATGCATCAATGGGGAGAATTTTTGAAAAATGTGCAAATTACAAGAGTGTTGAAAAAAAACGGTATCCGGAGCAGAATACAGAAAAACTTTTACTACAAAAGTTGTAGCAAATAGTGCCCTTAACACAATGGTCTGTAACTTTTTTGCTCCCAGATGCATTAATACGGAGAATTTTTCAAAAATGTGGAAATTACAAGAGTGTTGAAAAAAACGGTATCCGGAGCAGAATACAGAAAAACTTTTACAAGAAAAGTTGTAGCAAATTGTGCCCTTAACACAATGGTCTGTAACTTTTTTGCTCCCAGATGCATCAATACGGAGAATTTTTCAAAAATGTGGAAATTAAAAGAGTGTTGAAAAAAACGGTATCCGGAGCAGAATACAGAAAAACTTTTACAAGAAAAGTTGTAGCAAATTGTGCCCTTAACACAATGGTCTGTAACTTTTTTGCTCCCAGATGCATCAATGGGGAGAATTTTTGAAAAATGTGCAAATTACAAGAGTGTTGAAAAAAAACGGTATCCGGAGCAGAATACAGAAAAACTTTTACTACAAAAGTTGTAGCAAATTGTGCCCTTAACACAATGGTCTGTAACTTTTTTGCTCCCAGATGCATCAATACGGAGAATTTTTCAAAAATGTGGAAATTACAAGAGTGTTGAAAAAAACGGTATCCGGAGCAGAATACAGAAAAACTTTTACAAGAAAAGTTGTAGCAAATTGTGCCCTTAACACAATGGTCTGTTACTTCTTTGCTCCCAGATGCATCAATGGGGAGAATTTTTGAAAAATGTGCAAATTACAAGAGTGTTGAAAAAAAACGGTATCCGGAGCAGAATACAGAAAAACTTTTACTACAAAAGTTGTAGCAAATTGTGCCCTTAACACAATGGTCTGTAACTTTTTTGCTCCCAGATGCACCAATGTGGAGATTTTTTCGAGAATGTGGAAATTACAAGAGTGTTGAAAAAAAACGGTATCCGGAGCAGAATACAGAAAAACTTTTACTACAAAAGTTGTAGCAAATTGTGCCCTTAACACAATGGTCTGTAACTTTTTTGCTCCCAGATGCACCAATGTGGAGATTTTTTCGAGAATGTGGAAATTACAAGAGTGTTGAAAAAAAACGGTATCCGGAGCAGAATACAGAAAAACTTTTACAAGAAAAGTTGTAGCAAATTGTGCCCTTAACACAATGGTCTGTAACTTTTTTGCTCCCAGATGCATCAATACGGAGAATTTTTCAAAAATGTGGAAATTACAAGAGTGTTGAAAAAAACGGTATCCGGAGCAGAATACAGAAAAACTTTTACAAGAAAAGTTGTAGCAAATTGTGCCCTTAACACAATGGTCTGTAACTTTTTTGCTCCCAGATGCATCAATGGGGAGAATTTTTGAAAAATGTGCAAATTACAAGAGTGTTGAAAAAAAACGGTATCCGGAGCAGAATACAGAAAAACTTTTACTACAAAAGTTGTAGCAAATTGCGCCCTTAACACAATGGTCTGTAACTTTTTTGCTCCCAGATGCATCAATGGGGAGAATTTTTGAAAAATGTGCAAATTAC
The DNA here is from genome assembly GCF_036711975.1 of Onthophagus taurus. Taxonomy (NCBI): domain Eukaryota; kingdom Metazoa; phylum Arthropoda; class Insecta; order Coleoptera; family Scarabaeidae; genus Onthophagus; species Onthophagus taurus. The sequence goes on from NW_027248949.1 coordinate 909,693, forward strand.
AAGAGTGTTGAAAAAAAACGGTATCCGCAGCAGAATACAGAAAAACTTTTACTACAAAAGTTGTAGCAAATTGTGCCCTTAACACAATGGTCTGTAACTTTTTTGCTCCCAGATGCATCAATACGGAGAATTTTTCAAAAATGTGGAAATTACAAGAGTGTTGAAAAAAACGGTATCCGGAGCAGAATACAGAAAAACTTTTACAAGAAAAGTTGTAGCAAATTGTGCCCTTAACACAATGGTCTGTAACTTTTTTGCTCCCAGATGCATCAATGGGGAGAATTTTTGAAAAATGTGCAAATTACAAGAGTGTTGAAAAAAAACGGTATCCGGAGCAGAATACAGAAAAACTTTTACTACAAAAGTTGTAGCAAATTGCGCCCTTAACACAATGGTCTGTAACTTTTTTGCTCCCAGATGCATCAATGGGGAGAATTTTTGAAAAATGTGCAAATTACAAGAGTGTTGAAAAAAAACGGTATCCGCAGCAGAATACAGAAAAACTTTTACTACAAAAGTTGTAGCAAATTGTGCCCTTAACACAATGGTCTGTAACTTTTTTGCTCCCAGATGCATCAATACGGAGAATTTTTCAAAAATGTGGAAATTACAAGAGTGTTGAAAAAAACGGTATCCGGAGCAGAATACAGAAAAACTTTTACAAGAAAAGTTGTAGCAAATTGTGCCCTTAACACAATGGTCTGTAACTTTTTTGCTCCCAGATGCATCAATGGGGAGAATTTTTGAAAAATGTGCAAATTACAAGAGTGTTGAAAAAAAACGGTATCCGGAGCAGAATACAGAAAAACTTTTACTACAAAAGTTGTAGCAAATAGTGCCCTTAACACAATGGTCTGTAACTTTTTTGCTCCCAGATGCATTAATACGGAGAATTTTTCAAAAATGTGGAAATTACAAGAGTGTTTAAAAAAACGGTATCCGGAGCAGAATACAGAAAAACTTTTACAAGAAAAGTTGTAGCAAATTGTGCCCTTAACACAATGGTCTGTAACTTTTTTGCTCCCAGATGCATCAATACGGAGAATTTTTCAAAAATGTGGAAATTAAAAGAGTGTTGAAAAAAACGGTATCCGGAGCAGAATACAGAAAAACTTTTACAAGAAAAGTTGTAGCAAATTGTGCCCTTAACACAATGGTCTGTAACTTTTTTGCTCCCAGATGCATCAATGGGGAGAATTTTTGAAAAATGTGCAAATTACAAGAGTGTTGAAAAAAAACGGTATCCGGAGCAGAATACAGAAAAACTTTTACTACAAAAGTTGTAGCAAATTGCGCCCTTAACACAATGGTCTGTAACTTTTTTGCTCCCAGATGCATCAATGGGGAGAATTTTTGAAAAATGTGCAAATTACAAGAGTGTTGAAAAAAAACGGTATCCGGAGCAGAATACAGAAAAACTTTTACTACAAAAGTTGTAGCAAATTGTGCCCTTAACACAATGGTCTGTAACTTTTTTGCTCCCAGATGCATCAATACGGAGAATTTTTCAAAAATGTGGAAATTACAAGAGTGTTGAAAAAAACGGTATCCGGAGCAGAATACAGAAAAACTTTTACAAGAAAAGTTGTAGCAAATTGTGCCCTTAACACAATGGTCTGTAACTTTTTTGCTCCCAGATGCATCAATGGGGAGAATTTTTGAAAAATGTGCAAATTACAAGAGTGTTGAAAAAAAACGGTATCCGGAGCAGAATACAGAAAAACTTTTACTACAAAAGTTGTAGCAAATTGTGCCCTTAACACAATGGTCTGTAACTTTTTTGCTCCCAGATGCACCAATGTGGAGATTTTTTCGAGAATGTGGAAATTACAAGAGTGTTGAAAAAAAACGGTATCCGGAGCAGAATACAGAAAAACTTTTACAAGAAAAGTTGTAGCAAATTGTGCCCTTAACACAATGGTCTGTAACTTTTTTGCTCCCAGATGCATCAATACGGAGAATTTTTCAAAAATGTGGAAATTACAAGAGTGTTGAAAAAAACGGTATCCGGAGCAGAATACAGAAAAACTTTTACAAGAAAAGTTGTAGCAAATTGTGCCCTTAACACAATGGTCTGTAACTTTTTTGCTCCCAGATGCATCAATGGGGAGAATTTTTGAAAAATGTGCAAATTACAAGAGTGTTGAAAAAAAACGGTATCCGGAGCAGAATACAGAAAAACTTTTACTACAAAAGTTGTAGCAAATTGCGCCCTTAACACAATGGTCTGTAACTTTTTTGCTCCCAGATGCATCAATGGGGAGAATTTTTGAAAAATGTGCAAATTACAAGAGTGTTGAAAAAAAACGGTATCCGCAGCAGAATACAGAAAAACTTTTACTACAAAAGTTGTAGCAAATTGTGCCCTTAACACAATGGTCTGTAACTTTTTTGCTCCCAGATGCATCAATACGGAGAATTTTTCAAAAATGTGGAAATTACAAGAGTGTTGAAAAAAACGGTATCCGGAGCAGAATACAGAAAAACTTTTACAAGAAAAGTTGTAGCAAATTGTGCCCTTAACACAATGGTCTGTAACTTTTTTGCTCCCAGATGCATCAATGGGGAGAATTTTTCGAGAATGTGGAAATTACAAGAGTGTTGAAAAAAAACGGTATCCGGAGCAGAATACAGAAAAACTTTTACAAGAAAAGTTGTAGCAAATTGTGCCCTTAACACAATGGTCTGTAACTTTTTTGCTCCCAGATGCATCAATACGGAGAATTTTTCAAAAATGTGGAAATTACAAGAGTGTTGAAAAAAACGGTATCCGGAGCAGAATACAGAAAAACTTTTACAAGAAAAGTTGTAGCAAATTGTGCCCTTAACACAATGGTCTGTAACTTTTTTGCTCCCAGATGCATCAATGGGGAGAATTTTTGAAAAATGTGCAAATTACAAGAGTGTTGAAAAAAAACGGTATCCGGAGCAGAATACAGAAAAACTTTTACTACAAAAGTTGTAGCAAATTGCGCCCTTAACACAATGGTCTGTAACTTTTTTGCTCCCAGATGCATCAATGGGGAGAATTTTTGAAAAATGTGCAAATTACAAGAGTGTTGAAAAAAAACGGTATCCGCAGCAGAATACAGAAAAACTTTTACTACAAAAGTTGTAGCAAATTGTGCCCTTAACACAATGGTCTGTAACTTTTTTGCTCCCAGATGCATCAATACGGAGAATTTTTCAAAAATGTGGAAATTACAAGAGTGTTGAAAAAAACGGTATCCGGAGCAGAATACAGAAAAACTTTTACAAGAAAAGTTGTAGCAAATTGTGCCCTTAACACAATGGTCTGTAACTTTTTTGCTCCCAGATGCATCAATGGGGAGAATTTTTGAAAAATGTGCAAATTACAAGAGTGTTGAAAAAAAACGGTATCCGGAGCAGAATACAGAAAAACTTTTACTACAAAAGTTGTAGCAAATTGCGCCCTTAACACAATGGTCTGTAACTTTTTTGCTCCCAGATGCATCAATGGGGAGAATTTTTGAAAAATGTGCAAATTACAAGAGTGTTGAAAAAAAACGGTATCCGGAGCAGAATACAGAAAAACTTTTACTACAAAAGTTGTAGCAAATTGTGCCCTTAACACAATGGTCTGTAACTTTTTTGCTCCCAGATGCATCAATACGGAGAATTTTTCAAAAATGTGGAAATTACAAGAGTGTTGAAAAAAACGGTATCCGGAGCAGAATACAGAAAAACTTTTACAAGAAAAGTTGTAGCAAATTGTGCCCTTAACACAATGGTCTGTAACTTTTTTGCTCCCAGATGCATCAATGGGGAGAATTTTTGAAAAATGTGCAAATTACAAGTGTGTTGAAAAAAAACGGTATCCGGAGCAGAATACAGAAAAACTTTTACTACAAAAGTTGTAGCAAATTGTGCCCTTAACACAATGGTCTGTAACTTTTTTGCTCCCAGATGCACCAATGCGGAGATTTTTTCAAGAATGTGGAAATTACAAGAGTGTTGAAAAAAAACGGTATCCGGAGCAGAATACAGAAAAACTTTTACTGCAAAAGTTGTAGCAAATAGTGCCCTTAACACAATGGTTTGTTACTTCTTTGCTCCCAGATGCATCAATGTGGAGAATTTTTGAAAAATGTGCAAATTACAAGAGTGTTGAAAAAAAACGGTATCCGGAGCAGAATACAGAAAAACTTTTACAAGAAAAGTTGTAGCAAATTGTGCCCTTAACACAATGGTCTGTAACTTTTTTGCTCCCAGATGCATCAATATGGAGAATTTTTCAAAAATGTGGAAATTACAAGAGTGTTGAAAAAAACGGTATCCGGAACAGAATACAGAAAAACTTTTACAGCAAAAGTTGTAGCAAATAGTGCCCTTAACACAATGGTCTGTTACTTCTTTGCTCCCAGATGCATCAATGTGGAGAATTTTTGAAAAATGTGCAAATTACAAGAGTGTTGAAAAAAAACGGTATCCGGAGCAGAATACAGAAAAACTTTTACAAGAAAAGTTGTAGCAAATTGTGCCCTTAACACAATGGTCTGTAACTTTTTTGCTCCCAGATGCATCAATACGGAGAATTTTTCAAAAATGTGGAAATTACAAGAGTGTTGAAAAAAACGGTATCCGGAGCAGAATACAGAAAAACTTTTACAAGAAAAGTTGTAGCAAATTGTGCCCTTAACACAATGGTCTGTAACTTTTTTGCTCCCAGATGCATCAATGGGGAGAATTTTTGAAAAATGTGCAAATTACAAGAGTGTTGAAAAAAAACGGTATCCGGAGCAGAATACAGAAAAACTTTTACTACAAAAGTTGTAGCAAATTGTGCCCTTAACACAATGGTCTGTAACTTTTTTGCTCCCAGATGCATCAATACGGAGAATTTTTCAAAAATGTGGAAATTACAAGAGTGTTGAAAAAAACGGTATCCGGAGCAGAATACAGAAAAACTTTTACAAGAAAAGTTGTAGCAAATTGTGCCCTTAACACAATGGTCTGTAACTTTTTTGCTCCCAGATGCATCAATGGGGAGAATTTTTGAAAAATGTGCAAATTACAAGAGTGTTGAAAAAAAACGGTATCCGGAGCAGAATACAGAAAAACTTTTACTACAAAAGTTGTAGCAAATTGTGCCCTTAACACAATGGTCTGTAACTTTTTTGCTCCCAGATGCATCAATACGGAGAATTTTTCAAAAATGTGGAAATTACAAGAGTGTTGAAAAAAACGGTATCCGGAGCAGAATACAGAAAAACTTTTACAAGAAAAGTTGTAGCAAATTGTGCCCTTAACACAATGGTCTGTAACTTTTTTGCTCCCAGATGCATCAATGGGGAGAATTTTTGAAAAATGTGCAAATTACAAGAGTGTTGAAAAAAAACGGTATCCGGAGCAGAATACAGAAAAACTTTTACTACAAAAGTTGTAGCAAATTGTGCCCTTAACACAATGGTCTGTAACTTTTTTGCTCCCAGATGCACCAATGTGGAGATTTTTTCGAGAATGTGGAAATTACAAGAGTGTTGAAAAAAAACGGTATCCGGAGCAGAATACAGAAAAACTTTTACAAGAAAAGTTGTAGCAAATTGTGCCCTTAACACAATGGTCTGTAACTTTTTTGCTCCCAGATGCATCAATACGGAGAATTTTTCAAAAATGTGGAAATTACAAGAGTGTTGAAAAAAACGGTATCCGGAGCAGAATACAGAAAAACTTTTACAAGAAAAGTTGTAGCAAATTGTGCCCTTAACACAATGGTCTGTAACTTTTTTGCTCCCAGATGCATCAATGGGGAGAATTTTTGAAAAATGTGCAAATTACAAGAGTGTTGAAAAAAAACGGTATCCGGAGCAGAATACAGAAAAACATTTACTACAAAAGTTGTAGCAAATTGTGCCCTTAACACAATGGTCTGTAACTTTTTTGCTCCCAGATGCATCAATACGGAGAATTTTTCAAAAATGTGGAAATTACAAGAGTGTTGAAAAAAACGGTATCCGGAGCAGAATACAGAAAAACTTTTACAAGAAAAGTTGTAGCAAATTGTGCCCTTAACACAATGGTCTGTAACTTTTTTGCTCCCAGATGCATCAATGGGGAGAATTTTTGAAAAATGTGCAAATTACAAGAGTGTTGAAAAAAAACGGTATCCGGAGCAGAATACAGAAAAACTTTTACTACAAAAGTTGTAGCAAATTGTGCCCTTAACACAATGGTCTGTAACTTTTTTGCTCCCAGATGCACCAATGTGGAGATTTTTTCGAGAATGTGGAAATTACAAGAGTGTTGAAAAAAAACGGTATCCGGAGCAGAATACAGAAAAACTTTTACAAGAAAAGTTGTAGCAAATTGTGCCCTTAACACAATGGTCTGTAACTTTTTTGCTCCCAGATGCATCAATACGGAGAATTTTTCAAAAATGTGGAAATTACAAGAGTGTTGAAAAAAACGGTATCCGGAGCAGAATACAGAAAAACTTTTACAAGAAAAGTTGTAGCAAATTGTGCCCTTAACACAATGGTCTGTAACTTTTTTGCTCCCAGATGCATCAATGGGGAGAATTTTTGAAAAATGTGCAAATTACAAGAGTGTTGAAAAAAAACGGTATCCGGAGCAGAATACAGAAAAACTTTTACTACAAAAGTTGTAGCAAATTGCGCCCTTAACACAATGGTCTGTAACTTTTTTGCTCCCAGATGCATCAATGGGGAGAATTTTTGAAAAATGTGCAAATTACAAGAGTGTTGAAAAAAAACGGTATCCGCAGCAGAATACAGAAAAACTTTTACTACAAAAGTTGTAGCAAATTGTGCCCTTAACACAATGGTCTGTAACTTTTTTGCTCCCAGATGCATCAATACGGAGAATTTTTCAAAAATGTGGAAATTACAAGAGTGTTGAAAAAAACGGTATCCGGAGCAGAATACAGAAAAACTTTTACAAGAAAAGTTGTAGCAAATTGTGCCCTTAACACAATGGTCTGTAACTTTTTTGCTCCCAGATGCATCAATGGGGAGAATTTTTGAAAAATGTGCAAATTACAAGAGTGTTGAAAAAAAACGGTATCCGGAGCAGAATACAGAAAAACTTTTACTACAAAAGTTGTAGCAAATTGCGCCCTTAACACAATGGTCTGTAACTTTTTTGCTCCCAGATGCATCAATGGGGAGAATTTTTGAAAAATGTGCAAATTACAAGAGTGTTGAAAAAAAACGGTATCCGGAGCAGAATACAGAAAAACTTTTACTACAAAAGTTGTAGCAAATTGTGCCCTTAACACAATGGTCTGTAACTTTTTTGCTTCCAGATGCATCAATACGGAGAATTTTTCAAAAATGTGGAAATTACAAGAGTGTTGAAAAAAACGGTATCCGGAGCAGAATACAGAAAAACTTTTACAAGAAAAGTTGTAGCAAATTGTGCCCTTAACACAATGGTCTGTAACTTTTTTGCTCCCAGATGCATCAATGGGGAGAATTTTTGAAAAATGTGCAAATTACAAGAGTGTTGAAAAAAAACGGTATCCGGAGCAGAATACAGAAAAACTTTTACTACAAAAGTTGTAGCAAATAGTGCCCTTAACACAATGGTCTGTAACTTTTTTGCTCCCAGATGCATTAATACGGAGAATTTTTCAAAAATGTGGAAATTACAAGAGTGTTGAAAAAAACGGTATCCGGAGCAGAATACAGAAAAACTTTTACAAGAAAAGTTGTAGCAAATTGTGCCCTTAACACAATGGTCTGTAACTTTTTTGCTCCCAGATGCATCAATACGGAGAATTTTTCAAAAATGTGGAAATTAAAAGAGTGTTGAAAAAAACGGTATCCGGAGCAGAATACAGAAAAACTTTTACAAGAAAAGTTGTAGCAAATTGTGCCCTTAACACAATGGTCTGTAACTTTTTTGCTCCCAGATGCATCAATGGGGAGAATTTTTGAAAAATGTGCAAATTACAAGAGTGTTGAAAAAAAACGGTATCCGGAGCAGAATACAGAAAAACTTTTACTACAAAAGTTGTAGCAAATTGCGCCCTTAACACAATGGTCTGTAACTTTTTTGCTCCCAGATGCATCAATGGGGAGAATTTTTGAAAAATGTGCAAATTACAAGAGTGTTGAAAAAAAACGGTATCCGGAGCAGAATACAGAAAAACTTTTACTACAAAAGTTGTAGCAAATTGTGCCCTTAACACAATGGTCTGTAACTTTTTTGCTCCCAGATGCATCAATACGGAGAATTTTTCAAAAATGTGGAAATTACAAGAGTGTTGAAAAAAACGGTATCCGGAGCAGAATACAGAAAAACTTTTACAAGAAAAGTTGTAGCAAATTGTGCCCTTAACACAATGGTCTGTAACTTTTTTGCTCCCAGATGCATCAATGGGGAGAATTTTTGAAAAATGTGCAAATTACAAGAGTGTTGAAAAAAAACGGTATCCGGAGCAGAATACAGAAAAACTTTTACTACAAAAGTTGTAGCAAATTGTGCCCTTAACACAATGGTCTGTAACTTTTTTGCTCCCAGATGCACCAATGTGGAGATTTTTTCGAGAATGTGGAAATTACAAGAGTGTTGAAAAAAAACGGTATCCGGAGCAGAATACAGAAAAACTTTTACAAGAAAAGTTGTAGCAAATTGTGCCCTTAACACAATGGTCTGTAACTTTTTTGCTCCCAGATGCATCAATACGGAGAATTTTTCAAAAATGTGGAAATTACAAGAGTGTTGAAAAAAACGGTATCCGGAGCAGAATACAGAAAAACTTTTACAAGAAAAGTTGTAGCAAATTGTGCCCTTAACACAATGGTCTGTAACTTTTTTGCTCCCAGATGCATCAATGGGGAGAATTTTTGAAAAATGTGCAAATTACAAGAGTGTTGAAAAAAAACGGTATCCGGAGCAGAATACAGAAAAACTTTTACTACAAAAGTTGTAGCAAATTGCGCCCTTAACACAATGGTCTGTAACTTTTTTGCTCCCAGATGCATCAATGGGGAGAATTTTTGAAAAATGTGCAAATTACAAGAGTGTTGAAAAAAAACGGTATCCGCAGCAGAATACAGAAAAACTTTTACTACAAAAGTTGTAGCAAATTGTGCCCTTAACACAATGGTCTGTAACTTTTTTGCTCCCAGATGCATCAATACGGAGAATTTTTCAAAAATGTGGAAATTACAAGAGTGTTGAAAAAAACGGTATCCGGAGCAGAATACAGAAAAACTTTTACAAGAAAAGTTGTAGCAAATTGTGCCCTTAACACAATGGTCTGTAACTTTTTTGCTCCCAGATGCATCAATGGGGAGAATTTTTGAAAAATGTGCAAATTACAAGAGTGTTGAAAAAAAACGGTATCCGGAGCAGAATACAGAAAAACTTTTACTACAAAAGTTGTAGCAAATTGCGCCCTTAACACAATGGTCTGTAACTTTTTTGCTCCCAGATGCATCAATACGGAGAATTTTTCAAAAATGTGGAAATTACAAGAGTGTTGAAAAAAACGGTATCCGGAGCAGAATACAGAAAAACTTTTACTACAAAAGTTGTAGCAAATTGTGCCCTTAACACAATGGTCTGTAACTTTTTTGCTCCCAGATGCATCAATGGGGAGAATTTTTGAAAAATGTGCAAATTACAAGTGTGTTGAAAAAAAACGGTATCCGGAGCAGAATACAGAAAAACTTTTACTACAAAAGTTGTAGCAAATTGTGCCCTTAACACAATGGTCTGTAACTTTTTTGCTCCCAGATGCACCAATGCGGAGATTTTTTCAAGAATGTGGAAATTACAAGAGTGTTGAAAAAAAACGGTATCCGGAGCAGAATACAGAAAAACTTTTACTGCAAAAGTTGTAGCAAATAGTGCCCTTAACACAATGGTCTGTTACTTCTTTGTTCCCAGATGCATCAATGTGGAGAATTTTTGAAAAATGTGCAAATTACAAGAGTGTTGAAAAAAAACGGTATCCGGAGCAGAATACAGAAAAACTTTTACAAGAAAAGTTGTAGCAAATTGTGCCCTTAACACAATGGTCTGTAACTTTTTTGCTCCCAGATGCATCAATACGGAGAATTTTTCAAAAATGTGGAAATTACAAGAGTGTTGAAAAAAACGGTATCCGCAGCAGAATACAGAAAAACTTTTACAAGAAAAGTTGTAGCAAATTGTGCCCTTAACACAATGGTCTGTAACTTTTTTGCTCCCAGATGCATCAATGGGGAGAATTTTTGAAAAATGTGCAAATTACAAGAGTGTTGAAAAAAAACGGTATCCGGAGCAGAATACAGAAAAACTTTTACTACAAAAGTTGTAGCAAATTGTGCCCTTAACACAATGGTCTGTAACTTTTTTGCTCCCAGATGCACCAATGCGGAGATTTTTTCAAGAATGTGGAAATTACAAGAGTGTTGAAAAAAAACGGTATCCGGAGCAGAATACAGAAAAACTTTTACTGCAAAAGTTGTAGCAAATAGTGCCCTTAACACAATGGTCTGTTACTTCTTTGCTCCCAGATGCATCAATGTGGAGAATTTTTGAAAAATGTGCAAATTACAAGAGTGTTGAAAAAAAACGGTATCCGGAGCAGAATACAGAAAAACTTTTACAAGAAAAGTTGTAGCAAATTGTGCCCTTAACACAATGGTCTGTAACTTTTTTGCTCCCAGATGCATCAATATGGAGAATTTTTCAAAAATGTGGAAATTACAAGAGTGTTGAAAAAAACGGTATCCGGAGCAGAATACAGAAAAACTTTTACAGCAAAAGTTGTAGCAAATAGTGCCCTTAACACAATGGTCTGTTACTTCTTTGCTCCCAGATGCATCAATGTGGAGAATTTTTGAAAAATGTGCAAATTACAAGAGTGTTGAAAAAAAACGGTATCCGGAGCAGAATACAGAAAAACTTTTACAAGAAAAGTTGTAGCAAATTGTGCCCTTAACACAATGGTCTGTAACTTTTTTGCTCCCAGATGCATCAATACGGAGAATTTTTCAAAAATGTGGAAATTACAAGAGTGTTGAAAAAAACGGTATCCGGAGCAGAATACAGAAAAACTTTTACAAGAAAAGTTGTAGCAAATTGTGCCCTTAACACAATGGTCTGTAACTTTTTTGCTCCCAGATGCATCAATACGGAGAATTTTTCAAAAATGTGGAAATTACAAGAGTGTTGAAAAAAACGGTATCCGGAGCAGAATACAGAAAAACTTTTACAGCAAAAGTTGTAGCAAATAGTGCCCTTAACACAATGGTCTGTTACTTCTTTGCTCCCAGATGCATCAATGTGGAGAATTTTTGAAAAATGTGCAAATTACAAGAGTGTTGAAAAAAAACGGTATCCGGAGCAGAATACAGAAAAACTTTTACAAGAAAAGTTGTAGCAAATTGTGCCCTTAACACAATGGTCTGTAACTTTTTTGCTCCCAGATGCATCAATACGGAGAATTTTTCAAAAATGTGGAAATTACAAGAGTGTTGAAAAAAACGGTATCCGCAGCAGAATACAGAAAAACTTTTACAAGAAAAGTTGTAGCAAATTGTGCCCTTAACACAATGGTCTGTAACTTTTTTGCTCCCAGATGCATCAATACGGAGAATTTTTCAAAAATGTGGAAATTACAAGAGTGTTGAAAAAAACGGTATCCGGAGCAGAATACAGAAAAACTTTTACAAGAAAAGTTGTAGCAAATTGTGCCCTTAACACAATGGTCTGTAACTTTTTTGCTCCCAGATGCATCAATGGGGAGAATTTTTGAAAAATGTGCAAATTACAAGAGTGTTGAAAAAAAACGGTATCCGGAGCAGAATACAGAAAAACTTTTACTACAAAAGTTGTAGCAAATTGTGCCCTTAACACAATGGTCTGTAACTTTTTTGCTCCCAGATGCACCAATGCGGAGATTTTTTCAAGAATGTGGAAATTACAAGAGTGTTGAAAAAAAACGGTATCCGGAGCAGAATACAGAAAAACTTTTACTGCAAAAGTTGTAGCAAATAGTGCCCTTAACACAATGGTCTGTTACTTCTTTGCTCCCAGATGCATCAATGTGGAGAATTTTTGAAAAATGTGCAAATTACAAGAGTGTTGAAAAAAAACGGTATCCGCAGCAGAATACAGAAAAACTTTTACAAGAAAAGTTGTAGCAAATTGTGCCCTTAACACAATGGTCTGTAACTTTTTTGCTCCCAGATGCATCAATACGGAGAATTTTTCAAAAATGTGGAAATTACAAGAGTGTTGAAAAAAACGGTATCCGGAGCAGAATACAGAAAAACTTTTACAAGAAAAGTTGTAGTAAATTGTGCCCTTAACACAATGGTCTGTAACTTTTTTGCTCCCAGATGCATCAATGGGGAGAATTTTTGAAAAATGTGCAAATTACAAGAGTGTTGAAAAAAAACGGTATCCGGAGCAGAATACTGAAAAACTTTTACTACAAAAGTTGTAGCAAATTGCGCCCTTAACACAATGGTCTGTAACTTTTTTGCTCCCAGATGCATCAATGGGGAGAATTTTTGAAAAATGTGCAAATTACAAGAGTGTTGAAAAAAAACGGTATCCGGAGCAGAATACAGAAAAACTTTTACTACAAAAGTTGTAGCAAATTGTGCCCTTAACACAATGGTCTGTAACTTTTTTGCTCCCAGATGCACCAATGCGGAGATTTTTTCAAGAATGTGGAAATTACAAGAGTGTTGAAAAAAAACGGTATCCGGAGCAGAATACAGAAAAACTTTTACTGCAAAAGTTGTAGCAAATAGTGCCCTTAACACAATGGTCTGTTACTTCTTTGCTCCCAGATGCATCAATGTGGAGAATTTTTGAAAAATGTGCAAATTACAAGAGTGTTGAAAAAAAACGGTATCCGCAGCAGAATACAGAAAAACTTTTACAAGAAAAGTTGTAGCAAATTGTGCCCTTAACACAATGGTCTGTAACTTTTTTGCTCCCAGATGCATCAATACGGAGAATTTTTCAAAAATGTGGAAATTACAAGAGTGTTGAAAAAAACGGTATCCGGAGCAGAATACAGAAAAACTTTTACAAGAAAAGTTGTAGTAAATTGTGCCCTTAACACAATGGTCTGTAACTTTTTTGCTCCCAGATGCATCAATGGGGAGAATTTTTGAAAAATGTGCAAATTACAAGAGTGTTGAAAAAAAACGGTATCCGGAGCAGAATACTGAAAAACTTTTACTACAAAAGTTGTAGCAAATTGCGCCCTTAACACAATGGTCTGTAACTTTTTTGCTCCCAGATGCATCAATGGGGAGAATTTTTGAAAAATGTGCAAATTACAAGAGTGTTGAAAAAAAACGGTATCCGGAGCAGAATACAGAAAAACTTTTACTACAAAAGTTGTAGCAAATTGTGCCCTTAACACAATGGTCTGTAACTTTTTTGCTCCCAGATGCCCCAATGCGGAGATTTTTTCAAGAATGTGGAAATTACAAGAGTGTTGAAAAAAAACGGTATCCGGAGCAGAATACAGAAAAACTTTTACTGCAAAAGTTGTAGCAAATAGTGCCCTTAACACAATGGTCTGTTACTTCTTTGCTCCCAGATGCATCAATGTGGAGAATTTTTGAAAAATGTGCAAATTACAAGAGTGTTGAAAAAAAACGGTATCCGCAGCAGAATACAGAAAAACTTTTACAAGAAAAGTTGTAGCAAATTGTGCCCTTAACACAATGGTCTGTAACTTTTTTGCTCCCAGATGCATCAATACGGAGAATTTTTCAAAAATGTGGAAATTACAAGAGTGTTGAAAAAAACGGTATCCGGAGCAGAATACAGAAAAACTTTTACAAGAAAAGTTGTAGTAAATTGTGCCCTTAACACAATGGTCTGTAACTTTTTTGCTCCCAGATGCATCAATGGGGAGAATTTTTGAAAAATGTGCAAATTACAAGAGTGTTGAAAAAAAACGGTATCCGGAGCAGAATACTGAAAAACTTTTACTACAAAAGTTGTAGCAAATTGCGCCCTTAACACAATGGTCTGTAACTTTTTTGCTCCCAGATGCATCAATGGGGAGAATTTTTGAAAAATGTGCAAATTACAAGAGTGTTGAAAAAAAACGGTATCCGGAGCAGAATACAGAAAAACTTTTACTACAAAAGTTGTAGCAAATTGTGCCCTTAACACAATGGTCTGTAACTTTTTTGCTCCCAGATGCACCAATGCGGAGATTTTTTCAAGAATGTGGAAATTACAAGAGTGTTGAAAAAAAACGGTATCCGGAGCAGAATACAGAAAAACTTTTACTGCAAAAGTTGTAGCAAATAGTGCCCTTAACACAATGGTCTGTTACTTCTTTGCTCCCAGATGCATCAATGTGGAGAATTTTTGAAAAATGTGCAAATTACAAGAGTGTTGAAAAAAAACGGTATCCGCAGCAGAATACAGAAAAACTTTTACAAGAAAAGTTGTAGCAAATTGTGCCCTTAACACAATGGTCTGTAACTTTTTTGCTCCCAGATGCATCAATACGGAGAATTTTTCAAAAATGTGGAAATTACAAGAGTGTTGAAAAAAACGGTATCCGGAGCAGAATACAGAAAAACTTTTACAAGAAAAGTTGTAGTAAATTGTGCCCTTAACACAATGGTCTGTAACTTTTTTGCTCCCAGATGCATCAATGGGGAGAATTTTTGAAAAATGTGCAAATTACAAGAGTGTTGAAAAAAAACGGTATCCGGAGCAGAATACTGAAAAACTTTTACTACAAAAGTTGTAGCAAATTGCGCCCTTAACACAATGGTCTGTAACTTTTTTGCTCCCAGATGCATCAATGGGGAGAATTTTTGAAAAATGTGCAAATTACAAGAGTGTTGAAAAAAAACGGTATCCGGAGCAGAATACAGAAAAACTTTTACTACAAAAGTTGTAGCAAATTGTGCCCTTAACACAATGGTCTGTAACTTTTTTGCTCCCAGATGCATCAATACGGAGAATTTTTCAAAAATGTGGAAATTACAAGAGTGTTGAAAAAAACGGTATCCGGAGCAGAATACAGAAAAACTTTTACAAGAAAAGTTGTAGCAAATTGTGCCCTTAACACAATGGTCTGTAACTTTTTTGCTCCCAGATGCATCAATACGGAGATTTTTTCAAGAATGTGGAAATTACAAGAGTGTTGAAAAAAAACGGTATCCGGAGCAGAATACAGAAAAACTTTTACAGCAAAAGTTGTAGCAAATAGTGCCCTTAACACAATGGTCTGTTACTTCTTTGCTCCCAGATGCATCAATGTGGAGAATTTTTGAAAAATGTGCAAATTACAAGAGTGTTGAAAAAAAACGGTATCCGGAGCAGAATACAGAAAAACTTTTACAAGAAAAGTTGTAGCAAATTGTGCCCTTAACACAATGGTCTGTAACTTTTTTGCTCCCAGATGCATCAATACGGAGAATTTTTCAAAAATGTGGAAATTACAAGAGTGTTGAAAAAAACGGTATCCGCAGCAGAATACAGAAAAACTTTTACAAGAAAAGTTGTAGCAAATTGTGCCCTTAACACAATGGTCTGTAACTTTTTTGCTCCCAGATGCATCAATACGGAGAATTTTTCAAAAATGTGGAAATTACAAGAGTGTTGAAAAAAACGGTATCCGGAGCAGAATACAGAAAAACTTTTACAAGAAAAGTTGTAGCAAATTGTGCCCTTAACACAATGGTCTGTAACTTTTTTGCTCCCAGATGCATCAATGGGGAGAATTTTTGAAAAATGTGCAAATTACAAGAGTGTTGAAAAAAAACGGTATCCGGAGCAGAATACAGAAAAACTTTTACTACAAAAGTTGTAGCAAATTGTGCCCTTAACACAATGGTCTGTAACTTTTTTGCTCCCAGATGCACCAATGCGGAGATTTTTTCAAGAATGTGGAAATTACAAGAGTGTTGAAAAAAAACGGTATCCGGAGCAGAATACAGAAAAACTTTTACTGCAAAAGTTGTAGCAAATAGTGCCCTTAACACAATGGTCTGTTACTTCTTTGCTCCCAGATGCATCAATGTGGAGAATTTTTGAAAAATGTGCAAATTACAAGAGTGTTGAAAAAAAACGGTATCCGCAGCAGAATACAGAAAAACTTTTACAAGAAAAGTTGTAGCAAATTGTGCCCTTAACACAATGGTCTGTAACTTTTTTGCTCCCAGATGCATCAATACGGAGAATTTTTCAAAAATGTGGAAATTACAAGAGTGTTGAAAAAAACGGTATCCGGAGCAGAATACAGAAAAACTTTTACAAGAAAAGTTGTAGCAAATTGTGCCCTTAACACAATGGTCTGTAACTTTTTTGCTCCCAGATGCACCAATGTGGAGATTTTTTCAAGAATGTGGAAATTACAAGAGTGTTGAAAAAAAACGGTATCCGGAGCAGAATACAGAAAAACTTTTACAAGAAAAGTTGTAGCAAATTGTGCCCTTAACACAATGGTCTGTAACTTTTTTGCTCCCAGATGCATCAATACGGAGAATTTTTCAAAAATGTGGAAATTACAAGAGTGTTGAAAAAAACGGTATCCGGAGCAGAATACAGAAAAACTTTTACAAGAAAAGTTGTAGCAAATTGTGCCCTTAACACAATGGTCTGTAACTTTTTTGCTCCCAGATGCATCAATGGGGAGAATTTTTGAAAAATGTGCAAATTACAAGAGTGTTGAAAAAAAACGGTATCCGGAGCAGAATACAGAAAAACTTTTACAAGAAAAGTTGTAGCAAATTGTGCCCTTAACACAATGGTCTGTAACTTTTTTGCTCCCAGATGCACCAATGCGGAGATTTTTTCAAGAATGTGGAAATTACAAGAGTGTTGAAAAAAAACGGTATCCGGAGCAGAATACAGAAAAACTTTTACTGCAAAAGTTGTAGCAAATAGTGCCCTTAACACAATGGTCTGTTACTTCTTTGCTCCCAGATGCATCAATGTGGAGAATTTTTGAAAAATGTGCAAATTACAAGAGTGTTGAAAAAAAACGGTATCCGCAGCAGAATACAGAAAAACTTTTACAAGAAAAGTTGTAGCAAATTGTGCCCTTAACACAATGGTCTGTAACTTTTTTGCTCCCAGATGCATCAATACGGAGAATTTTTCAAAAATGTGGAAATTACAAGAGTGTTGAAAAAAACGGTATCCGGAGCAGAATACAGAAAAACTTTTACAAGAAAAGTTGTAGCAAATTGTGCCCTTAACACAATGGTCTGTAACTTTTTTGCTCCCAGATGCACCAATGTGGAGATTTTTTCAAGAATGTGGAAATTACAAGAGTGTTGAAAAAAAACGGTATCCGGAGCAGAATACAGAAAAACTTTTACAAGAAAAGTTGTAGCAAATTGTGCCCTTAACACAATGGTCTGTAACTTTTTTGCTCCCAGATGCATCAATACGGAGAATTTTTCAAAAATGTGGAAATTACAAGAGTGTTGAAAAAAACGGTATCCGGAGCAGAATACAGAAAAACTTTTACAAGAAAAGTTGTAGCAAATTGTGCCCTTAACACAATGGTCTGTAACTTTTTTGCTCCCAGATGCATCAATGGGGAGAATTTTTGAAAAATGTGCAAATTACAAGAGTGTTGAAAAAAAACGGTATCCGGAGCAGAATACAGAAAAACTTTTACTACAAAAGTTGTAGCAAATTGCGCCCTTAACACAATGGTCTGTAACTTTTTTGCTCCCAGATGCATCAATGGGGAGAATTTTTGAAAAATGTGCAAATTACAAGAGTGTTGAAAAAAAAACGGTATCCGGAGCAGAATACAGAAAAACTTTTACTACAAAAGTTGTAGCAAATTGTGCCCTTAACACAATGGTCTGTTACTTCTTTGCTCCCAGATGCATCAATGTGGAGAATTTTTGAAAAATGTGCAAATTACAAGAGTGTTGAAAAAAAACGGTATCCGGAGCAGAATACAGAAAAACTTTTACAAGAAAAGTTGTAGCAAATTGTGCCCTTAACACAATGGTCTGTAACTTTTTTGCTCCCAGATGCATCAATGGGGAGAATTTTTGAAAAATGTGCAAATTACAAGAGTGTTGAAAGAAAACGGTATCCGGAGCAAAATACGGAAAAACTTTTACTACAAAAGTTGTGGCAAATTGTGCCCTTAACACAATGGTGTCCAACATTTTTGCTCCCAGATGCACCATTGTGGAGATTTTTTGAAAAATGTGCAAATTACAAGAGTGTTGAAAAAAAACGGTATCCGGAGCAAAATACAGAAAAACTTTTACTACAAAAGTTGTGGCAAATTGTGCCCTTAACACAATGGTGTCCAACATTTTTGCTCCCAGATGCACCAATGTGGAGATTTTTTGAAAAATGTGCAAATTACAAGAGTGTTGAAAGAAAACGGTATCCGGAGCAAAATACAGAAAAACTTTTACTACAAAAGTTGTGGCAAATTGTGCCCTTAACACAATGGTGTCCAACATTTTTGCTCCCAGATGCACCATTGTGGAGATTTTTTGAAAAATGTGCAAATTACAAGAGTGTTGAAAAAAAACGGTATCCGGAGCAAAATACAGAAAAACTTTTACTACAAAAGTTGTGGCAAATTGTGCCCTTAACACAATGGTGTCCAACATTTTTGCTCCCAGATGCACCATTGTGGAGATTTTTTCAAGAATGTGGAAATTACAAGAGTGTTGAAAAAAAACGGTATCCGGAGCAGAATACAGAAAAACTTTTACTACAAAAGTTGTAGCAAATTGTGCCCTTAACACAATGGTCTGTAACTTTTTTGCTCCCAGATGCACCAATGTGGAGATTTTTTGAAAAATGTGCAAATTACAAGAGTGTTGAAAGAAAACGGTATCCGGAGCAAAATACAGAAAAACTTTTACTACAAAAGTTGTGGCAAATTGTGCCCTTAACACAATGGTGTCCAACATTTTTGCTCCCAGATGCACCATTGTGGAGATTTTTTCAAGAATGTGGAAATTACAAGAGTGTTGAAAAAAAACGGTATCCGGAGCAGAATACAGAAAAACTTTTACTACAAAAGTTGTAGCAAATTGCGCCCTTAACACAATGGTGTCCAACATTTTTGCTCCCAGATGCACCATTGTGGAGATTTTTTGAAAAATGTGCAAATTACAAGAGTGTTGAAAAAAAACGGTATCCGGAGCAAAATACAGAAAAACTTTTACTACAAAAGTTGTGGCAAATTGTGCCCTTAACACAATGGTGTCCAACATTTTTGCTCCCAGATGCACCATTGTGGAGATTTTTTCAAGAATGTGGAAATTACAAGAGTGTTGAAAAAAAACGGTATCCGGAGCAGAATACAGAAAAACTTTTACTACAAAAGTTGTAGCAAATTGTGCCCTTAACACAATGGTCTGTAACTTTTTTGCTCCCAGATGCACCATTGTGGAGATTTTTTGAAAAATGTGCAAATTACAAGAGTGTTGAAAAAAAACGGTATCCGGAGCAAAATACAGAAAAACTTTTACTACAAAAGTTGTGGCAAATTGTGCCCTTAACACAATGGTGTCCAACATTTTTGCTCCCAGATGCACCATTGTGGAGATTTTTTCAAGAATGTGGAAATTACAAGAGTGTTGAAAAAAAACGGTATCCGGAGCAGAATACAGAAAAACTTTTACTACAAAAGTTGTAGCAAATTGTGCCCTTAACACAATGGTCTGTAACTTTTTTGCTCCCAGATGCACCAATGTGGAGATTTTTTGAAAAATGTGCAAATTACAAGAGTGTTGAAAGAAAACGGTATCCGGAGCAAAATACAGAAAAACTTTTACTACAAAAGTTGTGGCAAATTGTGCCCTTAACACAATGGTGTCCAACATTTTTGCTCCCAGATGCACCATTGTGGAGATTTTTTCAAGAATGTGGAAATTACAAGAGTGTTGAAAAAAAACGGTATCCGGAGCAGAATACAGAAAAACTTTTACTACAAAAGTTGTAGCAAATTGCGCCCTTAACACAATGGTGTCCAACATTTTTGCTCCCAGATGCACCATTGTGGAGATTTTTTCAAGAATGTGGAAATTACAAGAGTGTTGAAAAAAAACGGTATCCGGAGCAGAATACAGAAAAACTTTTACTACAAAAGTTGTAGCAAATTGCGCCCTTAACACAATGGTGTCCAACATTTTTGCTCCCAGATGCACCATTGTGGAGATTTTTTGAAAAATGTGCAAATTACAAGAGTGTTGAAAAAAAACGGTATCCGGAGCAAAATACAGAAAAACTTTTACTACAAAAGTTGTGGCAAATTGTGCCCTTAACACAATGGTGTCCAACATTTTTGCTCCCAGATGCACCATTGTGGAGATTTTTTCAAGAATGTGGAAATTACAAGAGTGTTGAAAAAAAACGGTATCCGGAGCAGAATACAGAAAAACTTTTACTACAAAAGTTGTAGCAAATTGTGCCCTTAACACAATGGTCTGTAACTTTTTTGCTCCCAGATGCACCAATGTGGAGATTTTTTGAAAAATGTGCAAATTACAAGAGTGTTGAAAGAAAACGGTATCCGGAGCAAAATACAGAAAAACTTTTACTACAAAAGTTGTGGCAAATTGTGCCCTTAACACAATGGTGTCCAACATTTTTGCTCCCAGATGCACCATTGTGGAGATTTTTTCAAGAATGTGGAAATTACAAGAGTGTTGAAAAAAAACGGTATCCGGAGCAGAATACAGAAAAACTTTTACTACAAAAGTTGTAGCAAATTGCGCCCTTAACACAATGGTCTGTAACTTTTTTGCTCCCAGATGCATCAATGGGGAGAATTTTTGAAAAATGTGCAAATTACAAGAGTGTTGAAAAAAAACGGTATCCGGAGCAGAATACAGAAAAACTTTTACTACAAAAGTTGTAGCAAATTGTGCCCTTAACACAATGGTCTGTAACTTTTTTGCTCCCAGATGCATCAATACGGAGAATTTTTCAAAAATGTGGAAATTACAAGAGTGTTGAAAAAAACGGTATCCGGAGCAGAATACAGAAAAACTTTTACTACAAAAGTTGTAGCAAATTGTGCCCTTAACACAATGGTCTGTAACTTTTTTGCTCCCAGATGCATCAATACGGAGAATTTTTCAAAAATGTGGAAATTACAAGAGTGTTGAAAAAAACGGTATCCGGAGCAGAATACAGAAAAACTTTTACTACAAAAGTTGTAGCAAATTGTGCCCTTAACACAATGGTCTGTAACTTTTTTGCTCCCAGATGCATCAATGGGGAGAATTTTTGAAAAATGTGCAAATTACAAGAGTGTTGAAAAAAAACGGTATCCGGAGCAGAATACAGAAAAACTTTTACTACAAAAGTTGTAGCAAATTGTGCCCTTAACACAATGGTCTGTTACTTCTTTGCTCCCAGATGCATCATTGTGGAGATTTTTTGAAAAATGTGCAAATTACAAGAGTGTTGAAAAAAAACGGTATCCGGAGCAAAATACAGAAAAACTTTTACTACAAAAGTTGTGGCAAATTGTGCCCTTAACACAATGGTGTCCAACATTTTTGCTCCCAGATGCACCATTGTGGAGATTTTTTCAAGAATGTGGAAATTACAAGAGTGTTGAAAAAAAACGGTATCCGGAGCAGAATACAGAAAAACTTTTACTACAAAAGTTGTAGCAAATTGTGCCCTTAACACAATGGTCTGTAACTTTTTTGCTCCCAGATGCACCATTGTGGAGATTTTTTGAAAAATGTGCAAATTACAAGAGTGTTGAAAAAAAACGGTATCCGGAGCAAAATACAGAAAAACTTTTACTACAAAAGTTGTGGCAAATTGTGCCCTTAACACAATGGTGTCCAACATTTTTGCTCCCAGATGCACCATTGTGGAGATTTTTTCAAGAATGTGGAAATTACAAGAGTGTTGAAAAAAAACGGTATCCGGAGCAGAATACAGAAAAACTTTTACTACAAAAGTTGTAGCAAATTGTGCCCTTAACACAACGGTCTGTAACTTTTTTGCTCCCAGATGCACCAATGTGGAGATTTTTTGAAAAATGTGCAAATTACAAGAGTGTTGAAAGAAAACGGTATCCGGAGCAAAATACAGAAAAACTTTTACTACAAAAGTTGTGGCAAATTGTGCCCTTAACACAATGGTGTCCAACATTTTTGCTCCCAGATGCACCATTGTGGAGATTTTTTCAAGAATGTGGAAATTACAAGAGTGTTGAAAAAAAACGGTATCCGGAGCAGAATACAGAAAAACTTTTACTACAAAAGTTGTAGCAAATTGCGCCCTTAACACAATGGTCTGTAACTTTTTTGCTCCCAGATGCATCAATGGGGAGAATTTTTGAAAAATGTGCAAATTACAAGAGTGTTGAAAAAAAACGGTATCCGGAGCAGAATACAGAAAAACTTTTACTACAAAAGTTGTAGCAAATTGTGCCCTTAACACAATGGTCTGTAACTTTTTTGCTCCCAGATGCATCAATACGGAGAATTTTTCAAAAATGTGGAAATTACAAGAGTGTTGAAAAAAACGGTATCCGGAGCAGAATACAGAAAAACTTTTACTACAAAAGTTGTAGCAAATTGTGCCCTTAACACAATGGTCTGTAACTTTTTTGCTCCCAGATGCATCAATACGGAGAATTTTTCAAAAATGTGGAAATTACAAGAGTGTTGAAAAAAACGGTATCCGGAGCAGAATACAGAAAAACTTTTACTACAAAAGTTGTAGCAAATTGTGCCCTTAACACAATGGTCTGTAACTTTTTTGCTCCCAGATGCATCAATGGGGAGAATTTTTGAAAAATGTGCAAATTACAAGAGTGTTGAAAAAAAACGGTATCCGGAGCAGAATACAGAAAAACTTTTACTACAAAAGTTGTAGCAAATTGCGCCCTTAACACAATGGTGTCCAACATTTTTGCTCCCAGATGCACCATTGTGGAGATTTTTTCAAGAATGTGGAAATTACAAGAGTGTTGAAAAAAAACGGTATCCGGAGCAGAATACAGAAAAACTTTTACTGCAAAAGTTGTAGCAAATAGTGCCCTTAACACAATGGTCTGTTACTTCTTTGCTCCCAGATGCATCAATGTGGAGAATTTTTGAAAAATGTGCAAATTACAAGAGTGTTGAAAAAAAACGGTATCCGCAGCAGAATACAGAAAAACTTTTACAAGAAAAGTTGTAGCAAATTGTGCCCTTAACACAATGGTCTGTAACTTTTTTGCTCCCAGATGCATCAATACGGAGAATTTTTCAAAAATGTGGAAATTACAAGAGTGTTGAAAAAAACGGTATCCGGAGCAGAATACAGAAAAACTTTTACAAGAAAAGTTGTAGCAAATTGTGCCCTTAACACAATGGTCTGTAACTTTTTTGCTCCCAGATGCACCAATGTGGAGATTTTTTCAAGAATGTGGAAATTACAAGAGTGTTGAAAAAAAACGGTATCCGGAGCAGAATACAGAAAAACTTTTACAAGAAAAGTTGTAGCAAATTGTGCCCTTAACACAATGGTCTGTAACTTTTTTGCTCCCAGATGCATCAATACGGAGAATTTTTCAAAAATGTGGAAATTACAAGAGTGTTGAAAAAAACGGTATCCGGAGCAGAATACAGAAAAACTTTTACAAGAAAAGTTGTAGCAAATTGTGCCCTTAACACAATGGTCTGTAACTTTTTTGCTCCCAGATGCATCAATGGGGAGAATTTTTGAAAAATGTGCAAATTACAAGAGTGTTGAAAAAAAACGGTATCCGGAGCAGAATACAGAAAAACTTTTACAAGAAAAGTTGTAGCAAATTGTGCCCTTAACACAATGGTCTGTAACTTTTTTGCTCCCAGATGCACCAATGCGGAGATTTTTTCAAGAATGTGGAAATTACAAGAGTGTTGAAAAAAAACGGTATCCGGAGCAGAATACAGAAAAACTTTTACTGCAAAAGTTGTAGCAAATAGTGCCCTTAACACAATGGTCTGTTACTTCTTTGCTCCCAGATGCATCAATGTGGAGAATTTTTGAAAAATGTGCAAATTACAAGAGTGTTGAAAAAAAACGGTATCCGCAGCAGAATACAGAAAAACTTTTACAAGAAAAGTTGTAGCAAATTGTGCCCTTAACACAATGGTCTGTAACTTTTTTGCTCCCAGATGCATCAATACGGAGAATTTTTCAAAAATGTGGAAATTACAAGAGTGTTGAAAAAAACGGTATCCGGAGCAGAATACAGAAAAACTTTTACAAGAAAAGTTGTAGCAAATTGTGCCCTTAACACAATGGTCTGTAACTTTTTTGCTCCCAGATGCACCAATGTGGAGATTTTTTCAAGAATGTGGAAATTACAAGAGTGTTGAAAAAAAACGGTATCCGGAGCAGAATACAGAAAAACTTTTACAAGAAAAGTTGTAGCAAATTGTGCCCTTAACACAATGGTCTGTAACTTTTTTGCTCCCAGATGCATCAATACGGAGAATTTTTCAAAAATGTGGAAATTACAAGAGTGTTGAAAAAAACGGTATCCGGAGCAGAATACAGAAAAACTTTTACAAGAAAAGTTGTAGCAAATTGTGCCCTTAACACAATGGTCTGTAACTTTTTTGCTCCCAGATGCATCAATGGGGAGAATTTTTGAAAAATGTGCAAATTACAAGAGTGTTGAAAAAAAACGGTATCCGGAGCAGAATACAGAAAAACTTTTACTACAAAAGTTGTAGCAAATTGCGCCCTTAACACAATGGTCTGTAACTTTTTTGCTCCCAGATGCATCAATGGGGAGAATTTTTGAAAAATGTGCAAATTACAAGAGTGTTGAAAAAAAAACGGTATCCGGAGCAGAATACAGAAAAACTTTTACTACAAAAGTTGTAGCAAATTGTGCCCTTAACACAATGGTCTGTTACTTCTTTGCTCCCAGATGCATCAATGTGGAGAATTTTTGAAAAATGTGCAAATTACAAGAGTGTTGAAAAAAAACGGTATCCGGAGCAGAATACAGAAAAACTTTTACAAGAAAAGTTGTAGCAAATTGTGCCCTTAACACAATGGTCTGTAACTTTTTTGCTCCCAGATGCATCAATGGGGAGAATTTTTGAAAAATGTGCAAATTACAAGAGTGTTGAAAGAAAACGGTATCCGGAGCAAAATACGGAAAAACTTTTACTACAAAAGTTGTGGCAAATTGTGCCCTTAACACAATGGTGTCCAACATTTTTGCTCCCAGATGCACCATTGTGGAGATTTTTTGAAAAATGTGCAAATTACAAGAGTGTTGAAAAAAAACGGTATCCGGAGCAAAATACAGAAAAACTTTTACTACAAAAGTTGTGGCAAATTGTGCCCTTAACACAATGGTGTCCAACATTTTTGCTCCCAGATGCACCAATGTGGAGATTTTTTGAAAAATGTGCAAATTACAAGAGTGTTGAAAGAAAACGGTATCCGGAGCAAAATACAGAAAAACTTTTACTACAAAAGTTGTGGCAAATTGTGCCCTTAACACAATGGTGTCCAACATTTTTGCTCCCAGATGCACCATTGTGGAGATTTTTTGAAAAATGTGCAAATTACAAGAGTGTTGAAAAAAAACGGTATCCGGAGCAAAATACAGAAAAACTTTTACTACAAAAGTTGTGGCAAATTGTGCCCTTAACACAATGGTGTCCAACATTTTTGCTCCCAGATGCACCATTGTGGAGATTTTTTCAAGAATGTGGAAATTACAAGAGTGTTGAAAAAAAACGGTATCCGGAGCAGAATACAGAAAAACTTTTACTACAAAAGTTGTAGCAAATTGTGCCCTTAACACAATGGTCTGTAACTTTTTTGCTCCCAGATGCACCAATGTGGAGATTTTTTGAAAAATGTGCAAATTACAAGAGTGTTGAAAGAAAACGGTATCCGGAGCAAAATACAGAAAAACTTTTACTACAAAAGTTGTGGCAAATTGTGCCCTTAACACAATGGTGTCCAACATTTTTGCTCCCAGATGCACCATTGTGGAGATTTTTTCAAGAATGTGGAAATTACAAGAGTGTTGAAAAAAAACGGTATCCGGAGCAGAATACAGAAAAACTTTTACTACAAAAGTTGTAGCAAATTGCGCCCTTAACACAATGGTGTCCAACATTTTTGCTCCCAGATGCACCATTGTGGAGATTTTTTGAAAAATGTGCAAATTACAAGAGTGTTGAAAAAAAACGGTATCCGGAGCAAAATACAGAAAAACTTTTACTACAAAAGTTGTGGCAAATTGTGCCCTTAACACAATGGTGTCCAACATTTTTGCTCCCAGATGCACCATTGTGGAGATTTTTTCAAGAATGTGGAAATTACAAGAGTGTTGAAAAAAAACGGTATCCGGAGCAGAATACAGAAAAACTTTTACTACAAAAGTTGTAGCAAATTGTGCCCTTAACACAATGGTCTGTAACTTTTTTGCTCCCAGATGCACCATTGTGGAGATTTTTTGAAAAATGTGCAAATTACAAGAGTGTTGAAAAAAAACGGTATCCGGAGCAAAATACAGAAAAACTTTTACTACAAAAGTTGTGGCAAATTGTGCCCTTAACACAATGGTGTCCAACATTTTTGCTCCCAGATGCACCATTGTGGAGATTTTTTCAAGAATGTGGAAATTACAAGAGTGTTGAAAAAAAACGGTATCCGGAGCAGAATACAGAAAAACTTTTACTACAAAAGTTGTAGCAAATTGTGCCCTTAACACAATGGTCTGTAACTTTTTTGCTCCCAGATGCACCAATGTGGAGATTTTTTGAAAAATGTGCAAATTACAAGAGTGTTGAAAGAAAACGGTATCCGGAGCAAAATACAGAAAAACTTTTACTACAAAAGTTGTGGCAAATTGTGCCCTTAACACAATGGTGTCCAACATTTTTGCTCCCAGATGCACCATTGTGGAGATTTTTTCAAGAATGTGGAAATTACAAGAGTGTTGAAAAAAAACGGTATCCGGAGCAGAATACAGAAAAACTTTTACTACAAAAGTTGTAGCAAATTGCGCCCTTAACACAATGGTGTCCAACATTTTTGCTCCCAGATGCACCATTGTGGAGATTTTTTCAAGAATGTGGAAATTACAAGAGTGTTGAAAAAAAACGGTATCCGGAGCAGAATACAGAAAAACTTTTACTACAAAAGTTGTAGCAAATTGCGCCCTTAACACAATGGTGTCCAACATTTTTGCTCCCAGATGCACCATTGTGGAGATTTTTTGAAAAATGTGCAAATTACAAGAGTGTTGAAAAAAAACGGTATCCGGAGCAAAATACAGAAAAACTTTTACTACAAAAGTTGTGGCAAATTGTGCCCTTAACACAATGGTGTCCAACATTTTTGCTCCCAGATGCACCATTGTGGAGATTTTTTCAAGAATGTGGAAATTACAAGAGTGTTGAAAAAAAACGGTATCCGGAGCAGAATACAGAAAAACTTTTACTACAAAAGTTGTAGCAAATTGTGCCCTTAACACAATGGTCTGTAACTTTTTTGCTCCCAGATGCACCAATGTGGAGATTTTTTGAAAAATGTGCAAATTACAAGAGTGTTGAAAGAAAACGGTATCCGGAGCAAAATACAGAAAAACTTTTACTACAAAAGTTGTGGCAAATTGTGCCCTTAACACAATGGTGTCCAACATTTTTGCTCCCAGATGCACCATTGTGGAGATTTTTTCAAGAATGTGGAAATTACAAGAGTGTTGAAAAAAAACGGTATCCGGAGCAGAATACAGAAAAACTTTTACTACAAAAGTTGTAGCAAATTGCGCCCTTAACACAATGGTCTGTAACTTTTTTGCTCCCAGATGCATCAATGGGGAGAATTTTTGAAAAATGTGCAAATTACAAGAGTGTTGAAAAAAAACGGTATCCGGAGCAGAATACAGAAAAACTTTTACTACAAAAGTTGTAGCAAATTGTGCCCTTAACACAATGGTCTGTAACTTTTTTGCTCCCAGATGCATCAATACGGAGAATTTTTCAAAAATGTGGAAATTACAAGAGTGTTGAAAAAAACGGTATCCGGAGCAGAATACAGAAAAACTTTTACTACAAAAGTTGTAGCAAATTGTGCCCTTAACACAATGGTCTGTAACTTTTTTGCTCCCAGATGCATCAATACGGAGAATTTTTCAAAAATGTGGAAATTACAAGAGTGTTGAAAAAAACGGTATCCGGAGCAGAATACAGAAAAACTTTTACTACAAAAGTTGTAGCAAATTGTGCCCTTAACACAATGGTCTGTAACTTTTTTGCTCCCAGATGCATCAATGGGGAGAATTTTTGAAAAATGTGCAAATTACAAGAGTGTTGAAAAAAAACGGTATCCGGAGCAGAATACAGAAAAACTTTTACTACAAAAGTTGTAGCAAATTGTGCCCTTAACACAATGGTCTGTTACTTCTTTGCTCCCAGATGCATCATTGTGGAGATTTTTTGAAAAATGTGCAAATTACAAGAGTGTTGAAAAAAAACGGTATCCGGAGCAAAATACAGAAAAACTTTTACTACAAAAGTTGTGGCAAATTGTGCCCTTAACACAATGGTGTCCAACATTTTTGCTCCCAGATGCACCATTGTGGAGATTTTTTCAAGAATGTGGAAATTACAAGAGTGTTGAAAAAAAACGGTATCCGGAGCAGAATACAGAAAAACTTTTACTACAAAAGTTGTAGCAAATTGTGCCCTTAACACAATGGTCTGTAACTTTTTTGCTCCCAGATGCACCATTGTGGAGATTTTTTGAAAAATGTGCAAATTACAAGAGTGTTGAAAAAAAACGGTATCCGGAGCAAAATACAGAAAAACTTTTACTACAAAAGTTGTGGCAAATTGTGCCCTTAACACAATGGTGTCCAACATTTTTGCTCCCAGATGCACCATTGTGGAGATTTTTTCAAGAATGTGGAAATTACAAGAGTGTTGAAAAAAAACGGTATCCGGAGCAGAATACAGAAAAACTTTTACTACAAAAGTTGTAGCAAATTGTGCCCTTAACACAACGGTCTGTAACTTTTTTGCTCCCAGATGCACCAATGTGGAGATTTTTTGAAAAATGTGCAAATTACAAGAGTGTTGAAAGAAAACGGTATCCGGAGCAAAATACAGAAAAACTTTTACTACAAAAGTTGTGGCAAATTGTGCCCTTAACACAATGGTGTCCAACATTTTTGCTCCCAGATGCACCATTGTGGAGATTTTTTCAAGAATGTGGAAATTACAAGAGTGTTGAAAAAAAACGGTATCCGGAGCAGAATACAGAAAAACTTTTACTACAAAAGTTGTAGCAAATTGCGCCCTTAACACAATGGTCTGTAACTTTTTTGCTCCCAGATGCATCAATGGGGAGAATTTTTGAAAAATGTGCAAATTACAAGAGTGTTGAAAAAAAACGGTATCCGGAGCAGAATACAGAAAAACTTTTACTACAAAAGTTGTAGCAAATTGTGCCCTTAACACAATGGTCTGTAACTTTTTTGCTCCCAGATGCATCAATACGGAGAATTTTTCAAAAATGTGGAAATTACAAGAGTGTTGAAAAAAACGGTATCCGGAGCAGAATACAGAAAAACTTTTACTACAAAAGTTGTAGCAAATTGTGCCCTTAACACAATGGTCTGTAACTTTTTTGCTCCCAGATGCATCAATACGGAGAATTTTTCAAAAATGTGGAAATTACAAGAGTGTTGAAAAAAACGGTATCCGGAGCAGAATACAGAAAAACTTTTACTACAAAAGTTGTAGCAAATTGTGCCCTTAACACAATGGTCTGTAACTTTTTTGCTCCCAGATGCATCAATGGGGAGAATTTTTGAAAAATGTGCAAATTACAAGAGTGTTGAAAAAAAACGGTATCCGGAGCAGAATACAGAAAAACTTTTACTACAAAAGTTGTAGCAAATTGCGCCCTTAACACAATGGTGTCCAACATTTTTGCTCCCAGATGCACCATTGTGGAGATTTTTTCAAGAATGTGGAAATTACAAGAGTGTTGAAAAAAAACGGTATCCGGAGCAGAATACAGAAAAACTTTTACTACAAAAGTTGTAGCAAATTGCGCCCTTAACACAATGGTGTCCAACATTTTTGCTCCCAGATGCACCATTGTGGAGATTTTTTGAAAAATGTGCAAATTACAAGAGTGTTGAAAAAAAACGGTATCCGGAGCAAAATACAGAAAAACTTTTACTGCAAAAGTTGTGGCAAATTGTGCCCTTAACACAATGGTGTCCAACATTTTTGCTCCCAGATGCACCATTGTGGAGATTTTTTCAAGAATGTGGAAATTACAAGAGTGTTGAAAAAAAACGGTATCCGGAGCAGAATACAGAAAAACTTTTACTACAAAAGTTGTAGCAAATTGTGCCCTTAACACAATGGTCTGTAACTTTTTTGCTCCCAGATGCACCAATGTGGAGATTTTTTGAAAAATGTGCAAATTACAAGAGTGTTGAAAGAAAACGGTATCCGGAGCAAAATACAGAAAAACTTTTACTACAAAAGTTGTGGCAAATTGTGCCCTTAACACAATGGTGTCCAACATTTTTGCTCCCAGATGCACCATTGTGGAGATTTTTTCAAGAATGTGGAAATTACAAGAGTGTTGAAAAAAAACGGTATCCGGAGCAGAATACAGAAAAACTTTTACTACAAAAGTTGTAGCAAATTGCGCCCTTAACACAATGGTCTGTAACTTTTTTGCTCCCAGATGCATCAATGGGGAGAATTTTTGAAAAATGTGCAAATTACAAGAGTGTTGAAAAAAAACGGTATCCGGAGCAGAATACAGAAAAACTTTTACTACAAAAGTTGTAGCAAATTGTGCCCTTAACACAATGGTCTGTAACTTTTTTGCTCCCAGATGCATCAATACGGAGAATTTTTCAAAAATGTGGAAATTACAAGAGTGTTGAAAAAAACGGTATCCGGAGCAGAATACAGAAAAACTTTTACTACAAAAGTTGTAGCAAATTGTGCCCTTAACACAATGGTCTGTAACTTTTTTGCTCCCAGATGCATCAATACGGAGAATTTTTCAAAAATGTGGAAATTACAAGAGTGTTGAAAAAAACGGTATCCGGAGCAGAATACAGAAAAACTTTTACTACAAAAGTTGTAGCAAATTGTGCCCTTAACACAATGGTCTGTAACTTTTTTGCTCCCAGATGCATCAATGGGGAGAATTTTTGAAAAATGTGCAAATTACAAGAGTGTTGAAAAAAAACGGTATCCGGAGCAGAATACAGAAAAACTTTTACTACAAAAGTTGTAGCAAATTGTGCCCTTAACACAATGGTCTGTTACTTCTTTGCTCCCAGATGCATCATTGTGGAGATTTTTTGAAAAATGTGCAAATTACAAGAGTGTTGAAAAAAAACGGTATCCGGAGCAAAATACAGAAAAACTTTTACTACAAAAGTTGTGGCAAATTGTGCCCTTAACACAATGGTGTCCAACATTTTTGCTCCCAGATGCACCATTGTGGAGATTTTTTCAAGAATGTGGAAATTACAAGAGTGTTGAAAAAAAACGGTATCCGGAGCAGAATACAGAAAAACTTTTACTACAAAAGTTGTAGCAAATTGTGCCCTTAACACAATGGTCTGTAACTTTTTTGCTCCCAGATGCACCATTGTGGAGATTTTTTGAAAAATGTGCAAATTACAAGAGTGTTGAAAAAAAACGGTATCCGGAGCAAAATACAGAAAAACTTTTACTACAAAAGTTGTGGCAAATTGTGCCCTTAACACAATGGTGTCCAACATTTTTGCTCCCAGATGCACCATTGTGGAGATTTTTTCAAGAATGTGGAAATTACAAGAGTGTTGAAAAAAAACGGTATCCGGAGCAGAATACAGAAAAACTTTTACTACAAAAGTTGTAGCAAATTGCGCCCTTAACACAATGGTCTGTAACTTTTTTGCTCCCAGATGCATCAATGGGGAGAATTTTTGAAAAATGTGCAAATTACAAGAGTGTTGAAAAAAAACGGTATCCGGAGCAGAATACAGAAAAACTTTTACTACAAAAGTTGTAGCAAATTGTGCCCTTAACACAATGGTCTGTAACTTTTTTGCTCCCAGATGCATCAATACGGAGAATTTTTCAAAAATGTGGAAATTACAAGAGTGTTGAAAAAAACGGTATCCGGAGCAGAATACAGAAAAACTTTTACTACAAAAGTTGTAGCAAATTGTGCCCTTAACACAATGGTCTGTAACTTTTTTGCTCCCAGATGCATCAATACGGAGAATTTTTCAAAAATGTGGAAATTACAAGAGTGTTGAAAAAAACGGTATCCGGAGCAGAATACAGAAAAACTTTTACTACAAAAGTTGTAGCAAATTGTGCCCTTAACACAATGGTCTGTAACTTTTTTGCTCCCAGATGCATCAATGGGGAGAATTTTTGAAAAATGTGCAAATTACAAGAGTGTTGAAAAAAAACGGTATCCGGAGCAGAATACAGAAAAACTTTTACTACAAAAGTTGTAGCAAATTGCGCCCTTAACACAATGGTGTCCAACATTTTTGCTCCCAGATGCACCATTGTGGAGATTTTTTCAAGAATGTGGAAATTACAAGAGTGTTGAAAAAAAACGGTATCCGGAGCAGAATACAGAAAAACTTTTACTACAAAAGTTGTAGCAAATTGCGCCCTTAACACAATGGTGTCCAACATTTTTGCTCCCAGATGCACCATTGTGGAGATTTTTTGAAAAATGTGCAAATTACAAGAGTGTTGAAAAAAAACGGTATCCGGAGCAAAATACAGAAAAACTTTTACTACAAAAGTTGTGGCAAATTGTGCCCTTAACACAATGGTGTCCAACATTTTTGCTCCCAGATGCACCATTGTGGAGATTTTTTCAAGAATGTGGAAATTACAAGAGTGTTGAAAAAAAACGGTATCCGGAGCAGAATACAGAAAAACTTTTACTACAAAAGTTGTAGCAAATTGTGCCCTTAACACAATGGTCTGTAACTTTTTTGCTCCCAGATGCACCAATGTGGAGATTTTTTGAAAAATGTGCAAATTACAAGAGTGTTGAAAGAAAACGGTATCCGGAGCAAAATACAGAAAAACTTTTACTACAAAAGTTGTGGCAAATTGTGCCCTTAACACAATGGTGTCCAACATTTTTGCTCCCAGATGCACCATTGTGGAGATTTTTTCAAGAATGTGGAAATTACAAGAGTGTTGAAAAAAAACGGTATCCGGAGCAGAATACAGAAAAACTTTTACTACAAAAGTTGTAGCAAATTGCGCCCTTAACACAATGGTCTGTAACTTTTTTGCTCCCAGATGCATCAATGGGGAGAATTTTTGAAAAATGTGCAAATTACAAGAGTGTTGAAAAAAAACGGTATCCGGAGCAGAATACAGAAAAACTTTTACTACAAAAGTTGTAGCAAATTGTGCCCTTAACACAATGGTCTGTAACTTTTTTGCTCCCAGATGCATCAATACGGAGAATTTTTCAAAAATGTGGAAATTACAAGAGTGTTGAAAAAAACGGTATCCGGAGCAGAATACAGAAAAACTTTTACTACAAAAGTTGTAGCAAATTGTGCCCTTAACACAATGGTCTGTAACTTTTTTGCTCCCAGATGCATCAATACGGAGAATTTTTCAAAAATGTGGAAATTACAAGAGTGTTGAAAAAAACGGTATCCGGAGCAGAATACAGAAAAACTTTTACTACAAAAGTTGTAGCAAATTGTGCCCTTAACACAATGGTCTGTAACTTTTTTGCTCCCAGATGCACCAATGTGGAGATTTTTTGAAAAATGTGCAAATTACAAGAGTGTTGAAAGAAAACGGTATCCGGAGCAAAATACAGAAAAACTTTTACTACAAAAGTTGTGGCAAATTGTGCCCTTAACACAATGGTGTCCAACATTTTTGCTCCCAGATGCACCATTGTGGAGATTTTTTCAAGAATGTGGAAATTACAAGAGTGTTGAAAAAAAACGGTATCCGGAGCAGAATACAGAAAAACTTTTACTACAAAAGTTGTAGCAAATTGCGCCCTTAACACAATGGTCTGTAACTTTTTTGCTCCCAGATGCATCAATGGGGAGAATTTTTGAAAAATGTGCAAATTACAAGAGTGTTGAAAAAAAACGGTATCCGGAGCAGAATACAGAAAAACTTTTACTACAAAAGTTGTAGCAAATTGTGCCCTTAACACAATGGTCTGTAACTTTTTTGCTCCCAGATGCATCAATACGGAGAATTTTTCAAAAATGTGGAAATTACAAGAGTGTTGAAAAAAACGGTATCCGGAGCAGAATACAGAAAAACTTTTACTACAAAAGTTGTAGCAAATTGTGCCCTTAACACAATGGTCTGTAACTTTTTTGCTCCCAGATGCATCAATACGGAGAATTTTTCAAAAATGTGGAAATTACAAGAGTGTTGAAAAAAACGGTATCCGGAGCAGAATACAGAAAAACTTTTACTACAAAAGTTGTAGCAAATTGTGCCCTTAACACAATGGTCTGTAACTTTTTTGCTCCCAGATGCATCAATGGGGAGAATTTTTGAAAAATGTGCAAATTACAAGAGTGTTGAAAAAAAACGGTATCCGGAGCAGAATACAGAAAAACTTTTACTACAAAAGTTGTAGCAAATTGTGCCCTTAACACAATGGTCTGTTACTTCTTTGCTCCCAGATGCATCATTGTGGAGATTTTTTGAAAAATGTGCAAATTACAAGAGTGTTGAAAAAAAACGGTATCCGGAGCAAAATACAGAAAAACTTTTACTACAAAAGTTGTGGCAAATTGTGCCCTTAACACAATGGTGTCCAACATTTTTGCTCCCAGATGCACCATTGTGGAGATTTTTTCAAGAATGTGGAAATTACAAGAGTGTTGAAAAAAAACGGTATCCGGAGCAGAATACAGAAAAACTTTTACTACAAAAGTTGTAGCAAATTGTGCCCTTAACACAATGGTCTGTAACTTTTTTGCTCCCAGATGCACCATTGTGGAGATTTTTTGAAAAATGTGCAAATTACAAGAGTGTTGAAAAAAAACGGTATCCGGAGCAAAATACAGAAAAACTTTTACTACAAAAGTTGTGGCAAATTGTGCCCTTAACACAATGGTGTCCAACATTTTTGCTCCCAGATGCACCATTGTGGAGATTTTTTCAAGAATGTGGAAATTACAAGAGTGTTGAAAAAAAACGGTATCCGGAGCAGAATACAGAAAAACTTTTACTACAAAAGTTGTAGCAAATTGTGCCCTTAACACAACGGTCTGTAACTTTTTTGCTCCCAGATGCACCAATGTGGAGATTTTTTGAAAAATGTGCAAATTACAAGAGTGTTGAAAGAAAACGGTATCCGGAGCAAAATACAGAAAAACTTTTACTACAAAAGTTGTGGCAAATTGTGCCCTTAACACAATGGTGTCCAACATTTTTGCTCCCAGATGCACCATTGTGGAGATTTTTTCAAGAATGTGGAAATTACCAGAGTGTTAAAAAAAAACGGTATCCGGAGCAGAATACAGAAAAACTTTTACTACAAAAGTTGTAGCAAATTGCGCCCTTAACACAATGGTCTGTAACTTTTTTGCTCCCAGATGCATCAATGGGGAGAATTTTTGAAAAATGTGCAAATTACAAGAGTGTTGAAAAAAAACGGTATCCGGAGCAGAATACAGAAAAACTTTTACTACAAAAGTTGTAGCAAATTGTGCCCTTAACACAATGGTCTGTAACTTTTTTGCTCCCAGATGCATCAATACGGAGAATTTTTCAAAAATGTGGAAATTACAAGAGTGTTGAAAAAAACGGTATCCGGAGCAGAATACAGAAAAACTTTTACTACAAAAGTTGTAGCAAATTGTGCCCTTAACACAATGGTCTGTAACTTTTTTGCTCCCAGATGCATCAATACGGAGAATTTTTCAAAAATGTGGAAATTACAAGAGTGTTGAAAAAAACGGTATCCGGAGCAGAATACAGAAAAACTTTTACTACAAAAGTTGTAGCAAATTGTGCCCTTAACACAATGGTCTGTAACTTTTTTGCTCCCAGATGCATCAATGGGGAGAATTTTTGAAAAATGTGCAAATTACAAGAGTGTTGAAAAAAAACGGTATCCGGAGCAGAATACAGAAAAACTTTTACTACAAAAGTTGTAGCAAATTGTGCCCTTAACACAATGGTCTGTTACTTCTTTGCTCCCAGATGCATCATTGTGGAGATTTTTTGAAAAATGTGCAAATTACAAGAGTGTTGAAAAAAAACGGTATCCGGAGCAAAATACAGAAAAACTTTTACTACAAAAGTTGTGGCAAATTGTGCCCTTAACACAATGGTGTCCAACATTTTTGCTCCCAGATGCACCATTGTGGAGATTTTTTCAAGAATGTGGAAATTACAAGAGTGTTGAAAAAAAACGGTATCCGGAGCAGAATACAGAAAAACTTTTACTACAAAAGTTGTAGCAAATTGTGCCCTTAACACAACGGTCTGTAACTTTTTTGCTCCCAGATGCACCAATGTGGAGATTTTTTGAAAAATGTGCAAATTACAAGAGTGTTGAAAGAAAACGGTATCCGGAGCAAAATACAGAAAAACTTTTACTACAAAAGTTGTGGCAAATTGTGCCCTTAACACAATGGTGTCCAACATTTTTGCTCCCAGATGCACCATTGTGGAGATTTTTTGAAAAATGTGCAAATTACAAGAGTGTTGAAAAAAAACGGTATCCGGAGCAAAATACAGAAAAACTTTTACTACAAAAGTTGTGGCAAATTGTGCCCTTAACACAATGGTGTCCAACATTTTTGCTCCCAGATGCACCATTGTGGAGATTTTTTCAAGAATGTGGAAATTACAAGAGTGTTGAAAAAAAACGGTATCCGGAGCAGAATACAGAAAAACTTTTACTACAAAAGTTGTAGCAAATTGTGCCCTTAACACAACGGTCTGTAACTTTTTTGCTCCCAGATGCACCAATGTGGAGATTTTTTGAAAAATGTGCAAATTACAAGAGTGTTGAAAGAAAACGGTATCCGGAGCAAAATACAGAAAAACTTTTACTACAAAAGTTGTGGCAAATTGTGCCCTTAACACAATGGTGTCCAACATTTTTGCTCCCAGATGCACCATTGTGGAGATTTTTTGAAAAATGTGCAAATTACAAGAGTGTTGAAAAAAAACGGTATCCGGAGCAAAATACAGAAAAACTTTTACTACAAAAGTTGTGGCAAATTGTGCCCTTAACACAATGGTGTCCAACATTTTTGCTCCCAGATGCACCATTGTGGAGATTTTTTCAAGAATGTGGAAATTACAAGAGTGTTGAAAAAAAACGGTATCCGGAGCAGAATACAGAAAAACTTTTACTACAAAAGTTGTAGCAAATTGTGCCCTTAACACAACGGTCTGTAACTTTTTTGCTCCCAGATGCACCAATGTGGAGATTTTTTGAAAAATGTGCAAATTACAAGAGTGTTGAAAGAAAACGGTATCCGGAGCAAAATACAGAAAAACTTTTACTACAAAAGTTGTGGCAAATTGTGCCCTTAACACAATGGTGTCCAACATTTTTGCTCCCAGATGCACCATTGTGGAGATTTTTTGAAAAATGTGCAAATTACAAGAGTGTTGAAAAAAAACGGTATCCGGAGCAAAATACAGAAAAACTTTTACTACAAAAGTTGTGGCAAATTGTGCCCTTAACACAATGGTGTCCAACATTTTTGCTCCCAGATGCACCATTGTGGAGATTTTTTCAAGAATGTGGAAATTACAAGAGTGTTGAAAAAAAACGGTATCCGGAGCAGAATACAGAAAAACTTTTACTACAAAAGTTGTAGCAAATTGTGCCCTTAACACAATGGTCTCTAACTTTTTTGCTCCCAGATGCACCAATGTGGAGATTTTTTGAAAAATGTGCAAATTACAAGAGTGTTGAAAAAAAACGGTATCCGGAGCAAAATACAGAAAAACTTTTACTACAAAAGTTGTGGCAAATTGTGCCCTTAACACAATGGTGTCCAACATTTTTGCTCCCAGATGCACCATTGTGGAGATTTTTTCAAGAATGTGGAAATTACAAGAGTGTTGAAAAAAAACGGTATCCGGAGCAGAATACAGAAAAACTTTTACTACAAAAGTTGTAGCAAATTGCGCCCTTAACACAATGGTGTCCAACATTTTTGCTCCCAGATGCACCATTGTGGAGATTTTTTGAAAAATGTGCAAATTACAAGAGTGTTGAAAAAAAACGGTATCCGGAGCAAAATACAGAAAAACTTTTACTACAAAAGTTGTGGCAAATTGTGCCCTTAACACAATGGTGTCCAACATTTTTGCTCCCAGATGCACCATTGTGGAGATTTTTTCAAGAATGTGGAAATTACAAGAGTGTTGAAAAAAAACGGTATCCGGAGCAGAATACAGAAAAACTTTTACTACAAAAGTTGTAGCAAATTGTGCCCTTAACACAATGGTCTGTAACTTTTTTGCTCCCAGATGCACCAATGTGGAGATTTTTTGAAAAATGTGCAAATTACAAGAGTGTTGAAAGAAAACGGTATCCGGAGCAAAATACAGAAAAACTTTTACTACAAAAGTTGTGGCAAATTGTGCCCTTAACACAATGGTGTCCAACATTTTTGCTCCCAGATGCACCATTGTGGAGATTTTTTCAAGAATGTGGAAATTACAAGAGTGTTGAAAAAAAACGGTATCCGGAGCAGAATACAGAAAAACTTTTACTACAAAAGTTGTAGCAAATTGCGCCCTTAACACAATGGTCTGTAACTTTTTTGCTCCCAGATGCATCAATGGGGAGAATTTTTGAAAAATGTGCAAATTACAAGAGTGTTGAAAAAAAACGGTATCCGGAGCAAAATACAGAAAAACTTTTACTACAAAAGTTGTGGCAAATTGTGCCCTTAACACAATGGTGTCCAACATTTTTGCTCCCAGATGCACCATTGTGGAGATTTTTTCAAGAATGTGGAAATTACAAGAGTGTTGAAAAAAACGGTATCCGGAGCAGAATACAGAAAAACTTTTACTACAAAAGTTGTAGCAAATTGTGCCCTTAACACAATGGTCTGTAACTTTTTTGCTCCCAGATGCACCAATGTGGAGATTTTTTGAAAAATGTGCAAATTACAAGAGTGTTGAAAGAAAACGGTATCCGGAGCAAAATACAGAAAAACTTTTACTACAAAAGTTGTGGCAAATTGTGCCCTTAACACAATGGTGTCCAACATTTTTGCTCCCAGATGCACCATTGTGGAGATTTTTTCAAGAATGTGGAAATTACAAGAGTGTTGAAAAAAAACGGTATCCGGAGCAGAATACAGAAAAACTTTTACTACAAAAGTTGTAGCAAATTGCGCCCTTAACACAATGGTGTCCAACATTTTTGCTCCCAGATGCACCATTGTGGAGATTTTTTGAAAAATGTGCAAATTACAAGAGTGTTGAAAAAAAACGGTATCCGGAGCAAAATACAGAAAAACTTTTACTACAAAAGTTGTGGCAAATTGTGCCCTTAACACAATGGTGTCCAACATTTTTGCTCCCAGATGCACCATTGTGGAGATTTTTTCAAGAATGTGGAAATTACAAGAGTGTTGAAAAAAAACGGTATCCGGAGCAGAATACAGAAAAACTTTTACTACAAAAGTTGTAGCAAATTGTGCCCTTAACACAACGGTCTGTAACTTTTTTGCTCCCAGATGCACCAATGTGGAGATTTTTTGAAAAATGTGCAAATTACAAGAGTGTTGAAAGAAAACGGTATCCGGAGCAAAATACAGAAAAACTTTTACTACAAAAGTTGTGGCAAATTGTGCCCTTAACACAATGGTGTCCAACATTTTTGCTCCCAGATGCACCATTGTGGAGATTTTTTGAAAAATGTGCAAATTACAAGAGTGTTGAAAAAAAACGGTATCCGGAGCAAAATACAGAAAAACTTTTACTACAAAAGTTGTGGCAAATTGTGCCCTTAACACAATGGTGTCCAACATTTTTGCTCCCAGATGCACCATTGTGGAGATTTTTTCAAGAATGTGGAAATTACAAGAGTGTTGAAAAAAAACGGTATCCGGAGCAGAATACAGAAAAACTTTTACTACAAAAGTTGTAGCAAATTGTGCCCTTAACACAACGGTCTGTAACTTTTTTGCTCCCAGATGCACCAATGTGGAGATTTTTTGAAAAATGTGCAAATTACAAGAGTGTTGAAAGAAAACGGTATCCGGAGCAAAATACAGAAAAACTTTTACTACAAAAGTTGTGGCAAATTGTGCCCTTAACACAATGGTGTCCAACATTTTTGCTCCCAGATGCACCATTGTGGAGATTTTTTGAAAAATGTGCAAATTACAAGAGTGTTGAAAAAAAACGGTATCCGGAGCAAAATACAGAAAAACTTTTACTACAAAAGTTGTGGCAAATTGTGCCCTTAACACAATGGTGTCCAACATTTTTGCTCCCAGATGCACCATTGTGGAGATTTTTTCAAGAATGTGGAAATTACAAGAGTGTTGAAAAAAAACGGTATCCGGAGCAGAATACAGAAAAACTTTTACTACAAAAGTTGTAGCAAATTGTGCCCTTAACACAATGGTCTCTAACTTTTTTGCTCCCAGATGCACCAATGTGGAGATTTTTTGAAAAATGTGCAAATTACAAGAGTGTTGAAAAAAAACGGTATCCGGAGCAAAATACAGAAAAACTTTTACTACAAAAGTTGTGGCAAATTGTGCCCTTAACACAATGGTGTCCAACATTTTTGCTCCCAGATGCACCATTGTGGAGATTTTTTCAAGAATGTGGAAATTACAAGAGTGTTGAAAAAAAACGGTATCCGGAGCAGAATACAGAAAAACTTTTACTACAAAAGTTGTAGCAAATTGCGCCCTTAACACAATGGTGTCCAACATTTTTGCTCCCAGATGCACCATTGTGGAGATTTTTTGAAAAATGTGCAAATTACAAGAGTGTTGAAAAAAAACGGTATCCGGAGCAAAATACAGAAAAACTTTTACTACAAAAGTTGTGGCAAATTGTGCCCTTAACACAATGGTGTCCAACATTTTTGCTCCCAGATGCACCATTGTGGAGATTTTTTCAAGAATGTGGAAATTACAAGAGTGTTGAAAAAAAACGGTATCCGGAGCAGAATACAGAAAAACTTTTACTACAAAAGTTGTAGCAAATTGTGCCCTTAACACAATGGTCTGTAACTTTTTTGCTCCCAGATGCACCAATGTGGAGATTTTTTGAAAAATGTGCAAATTACAAGAGTGTTGAAAGAAAACGGTATCCGGAGCAAAATACAGAAAAACTTTTACTACAAAAGTTGTGGCAAATTGTGCCCTTAACACAATGGTGTCCAACATTTTTGCTCCCAGATGCACCATTGTGGAGATTTTTTCAAGAATGTGGAAATTACAAGAGTGTTGAAAAAAAACGGTATCCGGAGCAGAATACAGAAAAACTTTTACTACAAAAGTTGTAGCAAATTGCGCCCTTAACACAATGGTCTGTAACTTTTTTGCTCCCAGATGCATCAATGGGGAGAATTTTTGAAAAATGTGCAAATTACAAGAGTGTTGAAAAAAAACGGTATCCGGAGCAAAATACAGAAAAACTTTTACTACAAAAGTTGTGGCAAATTGTGCCCTTAACACAATGGTGTCCAACATTTTTGCTCCCAGATGCACCATTGTGGAGATTTTTTCAAGAATGTGGAAATTACAAGAGTGTTGAAAAAAACGGTATCCGGAGCAGAATACAGAAAAACTTTTACTACAAAAGTTGTAGCAAATTGTGCCCTTAACACAATGGTCTGTAACTTTTTTGCTCCCAGATGCACCAATGTGGAGATTTTTTGAAAAATGTGCAAATTACAAGAGTGTTGAAAGAAAACGGTATCCGGAGCAAAATACAGAAAAACTTTTACTACAAAAGTTGTGGCAAATTGTGCCCTTAACACAATGGTGTCCAACATTTTTGCTCCCAGATGCACCATTGTGGAGATTTTTTCAAGAATGTGGAAATTACAAGAGTGTTGAAAAAAAACGGTATCCGGAGCAGAATACAGAAAAACTTTTACTACAAAAGTTGTAGCAAATTGCGCCCTTAACACAATGGTGTCCAACATTTTTGCTCCCAGATGCACCATTGTGGAGATTTTTTGAAAAATGTGCAAATTACAAGAGTGTTGAAAAAAAACGGTATCCGGAGCAAAATACAGAAAAACTTTTACTACAAAAGTTGTGGCAAATTGTGCCCTTAACACAATGGTGTCCAACATTTTTGCTCCCAGATGCA
Source organism: Onthophagus taurus (assembly GCF_036711975.1). Taxonomy (NCBI): domain Eukaryota; kingdom Metazoa; phylum Arthropoda; class Insecta; order Coleoptera; family Scarabaeidae; genus Onthophagus; species Onthophagus taurus. The sequence continues at coordinate 951,974 of NW_027248949.1, forward strand.
CCATTGTGGAGATTTTTTCAAGAATGTGGAAATTACAAGAGTGTTGAAAAAAAACGGTATCCGGAGCAGAATACAGAAAAACTTTTACTACAAAAGTTGTAGCAAATTGTGCCCTTAACACAATGGTGTCCAACATTTTTGCTCCCAGATGCACCATTGTGGAGATTTTTTCAAGAATGTGGAAATTACAAGAGTGTTGAAAAAAAACGGTATCCGGAGCAGAATACAGAAAAACTTTTACTACAAAAGTTGTAGCAAATTGCGCCCTTAACACAATGGTCTGTAACTTTTTTGCTCCCAGATGCATCAATGGGGAGAATTTTTGAAAAATGTGCAAATTACAAGAGTGTTGAAAAAAAACGGTATCCGGAGCAAAATACAGAAAAACTTTTACTACAAAAGTTGTGGCAAATTGTGCCCTTAACACAATGGTGTCCAACATTTTTGCTCCCAGATGCACCAATGTGGAGATTTTTTGAAAAATGTGCAAATTACAAGAGTGTTGAAAGAAAACGGTATCCGGAGCAAAATACAGAAAAACTTTTACTACAAAAGTTGTGGCAAATTGTGCCCTTAACACAATGGTGTCCAACATTTTTGCTCCCAGATGCACCATTGTGGAGATTTTTTCAAGAATGTGGAAATTACAAGAGTGTTGAAAAAAAACGGTATCCGGAGCAGAATACAGAAAAACTTTTACTACAAAAGTTGTAGCAAATTGCGCCCTTAACACAATGGTCTGTAACTTTTTTGCTCCCAGATGCATCAAAGGGGAGAATTTTTGAAAAATGTGCAAATTACAAGAGTGTTGAAAAAAAACGGTATCCGGAGCAAAATACAGAAAAACTTTTACTACAAAAGTTGTGGCAAATTGTGCCCTTAACACAATGGTGTCCAACATTTTTGCTCCCAGATGCACCATTGTGGAGATTTTTTCAAGAATGTGGAAATTACAAGAGTGTTGAAAAAAAACGGTATCCGGAGCAGAATACAGAAAAACTTTTACTACAAAAGTTGTAGCAAATTGTGCCCTTAACACAATGGTCTGTAACTTTTTTGCTCCCAGATGCACCAATGTGGAGATTTTTTGAAAAATGTGCAAATTACAAGAGTGTTGAAAGAAAACGGTATCCGGAGCAAAATACAGAAAAACTTTTACTACAAAAGTTGTGGCAAATTGTGCCCTTAACACAATGGTCTGTTACTTCTTTGCTCCCAGATGCATCATTGTGGAGATTTTTTGAAAAATGTGCAAATTACAAGAGTGTTGAAAAAAAACGGTATCCGGAGCAAAATACAGAAAAACTTTTACTACAAAAGTTGTGGCAAATTGTGCCCTTAACACAATGGTGTCCAACATTTTTGCTCCCAGATGCACCATTGTGGAGATTTTTTCAAGAATGTGGAAATTACAAGAGTGTTGAAAAAAAACGGTATCCGGAGCAGAATACAGAAAAACTTTTACTACAAAAGTTGTAGCAAATTGTGCCCTTAACACAATGGTCTGTAACTTTTTTGCTCCCAGATGCACCATTGTGGAGATTTTTTGAAAAATGTGCAAATTACAAGAGTGTTGAAAAAAAACGGTATCCGGAGCAAAATACAGAAAAACTTTTACTACAAAAGTTGTGGCAAATTGTGCCCTTAACACAATGGTGTCCAACATTTTTGCTCCCAGATGCACCATTGTGGAGATTTTTTCAAGAATGTGGAAATTACAAGAGTGTTGAAAAAAAACGGTATCCGGAGCAGAATACAGAAAAACTTTTACTACAAAAGTTGTAGCAAATTGTGCCCTTAACACAACGGTCTGTAACTTTTTTGCTCCCAGATGCACCAATGTGGAGATTTTTTGAAAAATGTGCAAATTACAAGAGTGTTGAAAGAAAACGGTATCCGGAGCAAAATACAGAAAAACTTTTACTACAAAAGTTGTGGCAAATTGTGCCCTTAACACAATGGTGTCCAACATTTTTGCTCCCAGATGCACCATTGTGGAGATTTTTTCAAGAATGTGGAAATTACCAGAGTGTTGAAAAAAAACGGTATCCGGAGCAGAATACAGAAAAACTTTTACTACAAAAGTTGTAGCAAATTGCGCCCTTAACACAATGGTCTGTAACTTTTTTGCTCCCAGATGCATCAATGGGGAGAATTTTTGAAAAATGTGCAAATTACAAGAGTGTTGAAAAAAAACGGTATCCGGAGCAGAATACAGAAAAACTTTTACTACAAAAGTTGTAGCAAATTGTGCCCTTAACACAATGGTCTGTAACTTTTTTGCTCCCAGATGCATCAATACGGAGAATTTTTCAAAAATGTGGAAATTACAAGAGTGTTGAAAAAAACGGTATCCGGAGCAGAATACAGAAAAACTTTTACTACAAAAGTTGTAGCAAATTGTGCCCTTAACACAATGGTCTGTAACTTTTTTGCTCCCAGATGCATCAATACGGAGAATTTTTCAAAAATGTGGAAATTACAAGAGTGTTGAAAAAAACGGTATCCGGAGCAGAATACAGAAAAACTTTTACTACAAAAGTTGTAGCAAATTGTGCCCTTAACACAATGGTCTGTAACTTTTTTGCTCCCAGATGCATCAATGGGGAGAATTTTTGAAAAATGTGCAAATTACAAGAGTGTTGAAAAAAAACGGTATCCGGAGCAGAATACAGAAAAACTTTTACTACAAAAGTTGTAGCAAATTGTGCCCTTAACACAATGGTCTGTTACTTCTTTGCTCCCAGATGCATCATTGTGGAGATTTTTTGAAAAATGTGCAAATTACAAGAGTGTTGAAAAAAAACGGTATCCGGAGCAAAATACAGAAAAACTTTTACTACAAAAGTTGTGGCAAATTGTGCCCTTAACACAATGGTGTCCAACATTTTTGCTCCCAGATGCACCATTGTGGAGATTTTTTCAAGAATGTGGAAATTACAAGAGTGTTGAAAAAAAACGGTATCCGGAGCAGAATACAGAAAAACTTTTACTACAAAAGTTGTAGCAAATTGTGCCCTTAACACAACGGTCTGTAACTTTTTTGCTCCCAGATGCACCAATGTGGAGATTTTTTGAAAAATGTGCAAATTACAAGAGTGTTGAAAGAAAACGGTATCCGGAGCAAAATACAGAAAAACTTTTACTACAAAAGTTGTGGCAAATTGTGCCCTTAACACAATGGTGTCCAACATTTTTGCTCCCAGATGCACCATTGTGGAGATTTTTTGAAAAATGTGCAAATTACAAGAGTGTTGAAAAAAAACGGTATCCGGAGCAAAATACAGAAAAACTTTTACTACAAAAGTTGTGGCAAATTGTGCCCTTAACACAATGGTGTCCAACATTTTTGCTCCCAGATGCACCATTGTGGAGATTTTTTCAAGAATGTGGAAATTACAAGAGTGTTGAAAAAAAACGGTATCCGGAGCAGAATACAGAAAAACTTTTACTACAAAAGTTGTAGCAAATTGTGCCCTTAACACAACGGTCTGTAACTTTTTTGCTCCCAGATGCACCAATGTGGAGATTTTTTGAAAAATGTGCAAATTACAAGAGTGTTGAAAGAAAACGGTATCCGGAGCAAAATACAGAAAAACTTTTACTACAAAAGTTGTGGCAAATTGTGCCCTTAACACAATGGTGTCCAACATTTTTGCTCCCAGATGCACCATTGTGGAGATTTTTTGAAAAATGTGCAAATTACAAGAGTGTTGAAAAAAAACGGTATCCGGAGCAAAATACAGAAAAACTTTTACTACAAAAGTTGTGGCAAATTGTGCCCTTAACACAATGGTGTCCAACATTTTTGCTCCCAGATGCACCATTGTGGAGATTTTTTCAAGAATGTGGAAATTACAAGAGTGTTGAAAAAAAACGGTATCCGGAGCAGAATACAGAAAAACTTTTACTACAAAAGTTGTAGCAAATTGTGCCCTTAACACAACGGTCTGTAACTTTTTTGCTCCCAGATGCACCAATGTGGAGATTTTTTGAAAAATGTGCAAATTACAAGAGTGTTGAAAGAAAACGGTATCCGGAGCAAAATACAGAAAAACTTTTACTACAAAAGTTGTGGCAAATTGTGCCCTTAACACAATGGTGTCCAACATTTTTGCTCCCAGATGCACCATTGTGGAGATTTTTTGAAAAATGTGCAAATTACAAGAGTGTTGAAAAAAAACGGTATCCGGAGCAAAATACAGAAAAACTTTTACTACAAAAGTTGTGGCAAATTGTGCCCTTAACACAATGGTGTCCAACATTTTTGCTCCCAGATGCACCATTGTGGAGATTTTTTCAAGAATGTGGAAATTACAAGAGTGTTGAAAAAAAACGGTATCCGGAGCAGAATACAGAAAAACTTTTACTACAAAAGTTGTAGCAAATTGTGCCCTTAACACAATGGTCTCTAACTTTTTTGCTCCCAGATGCACCAATGTGGAGATTTTTTGAAAAATGTGCAAATTACAAGAGTGTTGAAAAAAAACGGTATCCGGAGCAAAATACAGAAAAACTTTTACTACAAAAGTTGTGGCAAATTGTGCCCTTAACACAATGGTGTCCAACATTTTTGCTCCCAGATGCACCATTGTGGAGATTTTTTCAAGAATGTGGAAATTACAAGAGTGTTGAAAAAAAACGGTATCCGGAGCAGAATACAGAAAAACTTTTACTACAAAAGTTGTAGCAAATTGCGCCCTTAACACAATGGTGTCCAACATTTTTGCTCCCAGATGCACCATTGTGGAGATTTTTTGAAAAATGTGCAAATTACAAGAGTGTTGAAAAAAAACGGTATCCGGAGCAAAATACAGAAAAACTTTTACTACAAAAGTTGTGGCAAATTGTGCCCTTAACACAATGGTGTCCAACATTTTTGCTCCCAGATGCACCATTGTGGAGATTTTTTCAAGAATGTGGAAATTACAAGAGTGTTGAAAAAAAACGGTATCCGGAGCAGAATACAGAAAAACTTTTACTACAAAAGTTGTAGCAAATTGTGCCCTTAACACAATGGTCTGTAACTTTTTTGCTCCCAGATGCACCAATGTGGAGATTTTTTGAAAAATGTGCAAATTACAAGAGTGTTGAAAGAAAACGGTATCCGGAGCAAAATACAGAAAAACTTTTACTACAAAAGTTGTGGCAAATTGTGCCCTTAACACAATGGTGTCCAACATTTTTGCTCCCAGATGCACCATTGTGGAGATTTTTTCAAGAATGTGGAAATTACAAGAGTGTTGAAAAAAAACGGTATCCGGAGCAGAATACAGAAAAACTTTTACTACAAAAGTTGTAGCAAATTGCGCCCTTAACACAATGGTCTGTAACTTTTTTGCTCCCAGATGCATCAATGGGGAGAATTTTTGAAAAATGTGCAAATTACAAGAGTGTTGAAAAAAAACGGTATCCGGAGCAAAATACAGAAAAACTTTTACTACAAAAGTTGTGGCAAATTGTGCCCTTAACACAATGGTGTCCAACATTTTTGCTCCCAGATGCACCATTGTGGAGATTTTTTCAAGAATGTGGAAATTACAAGAGTGTTGAAAAAAACGGTATCCGGAGCAGAATACAGAAAAACTTTTACTACAAAAGTTGTAGCAAATTGTGCCCTTAACACAATGGTCTGTAACTTTTTTGCTCCCAGATGCACCAATGTGGAGATTTTTTGAAAAATGTGCAAATTACAAGAGTGTTGAAAGAAAACGGTATCCGGAGCAAAATACAGAAAAACTTTTACTACAAAAGTTGTGGCAAATTGTGCCCTTAACACAATGGTGTCCAACATTTTTGCTCCCAGATGCACCATTGTGGAGATTTTTTCAAGAATGTGGAAATTACAAGAGTGTTGAAAAAAAATGGTATCCGGAGCAGAATACAGAAAAACTTTTACTACAAAAGTTGTAGCAAATTGCGCCCTTAACACAATGGTGTCCAACATTTTTGCTCCCAGATGCACCATTGTGGAGATTTTTTGAAAAATGTGCAAATTACAAGAGTGTTGAAAAAAAACGGTATCCGGAGCAAAATACAGAAAAACTTTTACTACAAAAGTTGTGGCAAATTGTGCCCTTAACACAATGGTGTCCAACATTTTTGCTCCCAGATGCACCATTGTGGAGATTTTTTCAAGAATGTGGAAATTACAAGAGTGTTGAAAAAAAACGGTATCCGGAGCAGAATACAGAAAAACTTTTACTACAAAAGTTGTAGCAAATTGTGCCCTTAACACAATGGTCTGTAACTTTTTTGCTCCCAGATGCACCAATGTGGAGATTTTTTGAAAAATGTGCAAATTACAAGAGTGTTGAAAGAAAACGGTATCCGGAGCAAAATACAGAAAAACTTTTACTACAAAAGTTGTGGCAAATTGTGCCCTTAACACAATGGTGTCCAACATTTTTGCTCCCAGATGCACCATTGTGGAGATTTTTTCAAGAATGTGGAAATTACAAGAGTGTTGAAAAAAAACGGTATCCGGAGCAGAATACAGAAAAACTTTTACTACAAAAGTTGTAGCAAATTGCGCCCTTAACACAATGGTCTGTAACTTTTTTGCTCCCAGATGCATCAATGGGGAGAATTTTTGAAAAATGTGCAAATTACAAGAGTGTTGAAAAAAAACGGTATCCGGAGCAAAATACAGAAAAACTTTTACTACAAAAGTTGTGGCAAATTGTGCCCTTAACACAATGGTGTCCAACATTTTTGCTCCCAGATGCACCATTGTGGAGATTTTTTCAAGAATGTGGAAATTACAAGAGTGTTGAAAAAAAACGGTATCCGGAGCAGAATACAGAAAAACTTTTACTACAAAAGTTGTAGCAAATTGTGCCCTTAACACAATGGTCTGTAACTTTTTTGCTCCCAGATGCACCAATGTGGAGATTTTTTGAAAAATGTGCAAATTACAAGAGTGTTGAAAGAAAACGGTATCCGGAGCAAAATACAGAAAAACTTTTACTACAAAAGTTGTGGCAAATTGTGCCCTTAACACAATGGTGTCCAACATTTTTGCTCCCAGATGCACCATTGTGGAGATTTTTTCAAGAATGTGGAAATTACAAGAGTGTTGAAAAAAAACGGTATCCGGAGCAGAATACAGAAAAACTTTTACTACAAAAGTTGTAGCAAATTGCGCCCTTAACACAATGGTCTGTAACTTTTTTGCTCCCAGATGCATCAATGGGGAGAATTTTTGAAAAATGTGCAAATTACAAGAGTGTTGAAAAAAAACGGTATCCGGAGCAGAATACAGAAAAACTTTTACTACAAAAGTTGTAGCAAATTGTGCCCTTAACACAATGGTCTGTAACTTTTTTGCTCCCAGATGCATCAATACGGAGAATTTTTCAAAAATGTGGAAATTACAAGAGTGTTGAAAAAAACGGTATCCGGAGCAGAATACAGAAAAACTTTTACTACAAAAGTTGTAGCAAATTGTGCCCTTAACACAATGGTCTGTAACTTTTTTGCTCCCAGATGCATCAATACGGAGAATTTTTCAAAAATGTGGAAATTACAAGAGTGTTGAAAAAAACGGTATCCGGAGCAGAATACAGAAAAACTTTTACTACAAAAGTTGTAGCAAATTGTGCCCTTAACACAATGGTCTGTAACTTTTTTGCTCCCAGATGCATCAATGGGGAGAATTTTTGAAAAATGTGCAAATTACAAGAGTGTTGAAAAAAAACGGTATCCGGAGCAGAATACAGAAAAACTTTTACTACAAAAGTTGTAGCAAATTGTGCCCTTAACACAATGGTCTGTTACTTCTTTGCTCCCAGATGCATCAATGTGGAGAATTTTTGAAAAATGTGCAAATTACAAGAGTGTTGAAAAAAAACGGTATCCGGAGCAGAATACAGAAAAACTTTTACAAGAAAAGTTGTAGCAAATTGTGCCCTTAACACAATGGTCTGTAACTTTTTTGCTCCCAGATGCATCAATGGGGAGAATTTTTGAAAAATGTGCAAATTACAAGAGTGTTGAAAAAAAACGGTATCCGGAGCAGAATACAGAAAAACTTTTACTACAAAAGTTGTAGCAAATTGCGCCCTTAACACAATGGTCTGTAACTTTTTTGCTCCCAGATGCATCAATGGGGAGAATTTTTGAAAAATGTGCAAATTACAAGAGTGTTGAAAGAAAACGGTATCCGGAGCAAAATACAGAAAAACTTTTACTACAAAAGTTGTGGCAAATTGTGCCCTTAACACAATGGTGTCCAACATTTTTGCTCCCAGATGCACCATTGTGGAGATTTTTTGAAAAATGTGCAAATTACAAGAGTGTTGAAAAAAAACGGTATCCGGAGCAAAATACAGAAAAACTTTTACTACAAAAGTTGTGGCAAATTGTGCCCTTAACACAATGGTGTCCAACATTTTTGCTCCCAGATGCACCATTGTGGAGATTTTTTGAAAAATGTGCAAATTACAAGAGTGTTGAAAAAAAACGGTATCCGGAGCAAAATACAGAAAAACTTTTACTACAAAAGTTGTGGCAAATTGTGCCCTTAACACAATGGTGTCCAACATTTTTGCTCCCAGATGCACCACTGTGGAGATTTTTTCAAGAATGTGGAAATTACAAGAGTGTTGAAAAAAAACGGTATCCGGAGCAGAATACAGAAAAACTTTTACTACAAAAGTTGTAGCAAATTGTGCCCTTAACACAACGGTCTGTAACTTTTTTGCTCCCAGATGCACCAATGTGGAGATTTTTTGAAAAATGTGCAAATTACAAGAGTGTTGAAAGAAAACGGTATCCGGAGCAAAATACAGAAAAACTTTTACTACAAAAGTTGTGGCAAATTGTGCCCTTAACACAATGGTGTCCAACATTTTTGCTCCCAGATGCACCATTGTGGAGATTTTTTGAAAAATGTGCAAATTACAAGAGTGTTGAAAAAAAACGGTATCCGGAGCAAAATACAGAAAAACTTTTACTACAAAAGTTGTGGCAAATTGTGCCCTTAACACAATGGTGTCCAACATTTTTGCTCCCAGATGCACCAATGTGGAGATTTTTTGAAAAATGTGCAAATTACAAGAGTGTTGAAAAAAAACGGTATCCGGAGCAGAATACAGAAAAACTTTTACAAGAAAAGTTGTAGCAAATTGTGCCCTTAACACAATGGTCTGTAACTTTTTTGCTCCCAGATGCATCAATGGGGAGAATTTTTGAAAAATGTGCAAATTACAAGAGTGTTGAAAAAAAACGGTATCCGGAGCAGAATACAGAAAAACTTTTACTACAAAAGTTGTAGCAAATTGCGCCCTTAACACAATGGTCTGTAACTTTTTTGCTCCCAGATGCATCAATGGGGAGAATTTTTGAAAATTGTGCAAATTACAAGAGTGTTGAAAGAAAACGGTATCCGGAGCAAAATACAGAAAAACTTTTACTACAAAAGTTGTGGCAAATTGTGCCCTTAACACAATGGTGTCCAACATTTTTGCTCCCAGATGCACCATTGTGGAGATTTTTTGAAAAATGTGCAAATTACAAGAGTGTTGAAAAAAAACGGTATCCGGAGCAAAATACAGAAAAACTTTTACTACAAAAGTTGTGGCAAATTGTGCCCTTAACACAATGGTGTCCAACATTTTTGCTCCCAGATGCACCATTGTGGAGATTTTTTCAAGAATGTGGAAATTACAAGAGTGTTGAAAAAAAACGGTATCCGGAGCAGAATACAGAAAAACTTTTACTACAAAAGTTGTAGCAAATTGTGCCCTTAACACAACGGTCTGTAACTTTTTTGCTCCCAGATGCACCAATGTGGAGATTTTTTGAAAAATGTGCAAATTACAAGAGTGTTGAAAGAAAACGGTATCCGGAGCAAAATACAGAAAAACTTTTACTACAAAAGTTGTGGCAAATTGTGCCCTTAACACAATGGTGTCCAACATTTTTGCTCCCAGATGCACCATTGTGGAGATTTTTTGAAAAATGTGCAAATTACAAGAGTGTTGAAAAAAAACGGTATCCGGAGCAAAATACAGAAAAACTTTTACTACAAAAGTTGTGGCAAATTGTGCCCTTAACACAATGGTGTCCAACATTTTTGCTCCCAGATGCACCAATGTGGAGATTTTTTGAAAAATGTGCAAATTACAAGAGTGTTGAAAGAAAACGGTATCCGGAGCAAAATACAGAAAAACTTTTACTACAAAAGTTGTGGCAAATTGTGCCCTTAACACAATGGTGTCCAACATTTTTGCTCCCAGATGCACCATTGTGGAGATTTTTTGAAAAATGTGCAAATTACAAGAGTGTTGAAAAAAAACGGTATCCGGAGCAAAATACAGAAAAACTTTTACTACAAAAGTTGTGGCAAATTGTGCCCTTAACACAATGGTGTCCAACATTTTTGCTCCCAGATGCACCATTGTGGAGATTTTTTCAAGAATGTGGAAATTACAAGAGTGTTGAAAAAAAACGGTATCCGGAGCAGAATACAGAAAAACTTTTACTACAAAAGTTGTAGCAAATTGTGCCCTTAACACAACGGTCTGTAACTTTTTTGCTCCCAGATGCACCAATGTGGAGATTTTTTGAAAAATGTGCAAATTACAAGAGTGTTGAAAGAAAACGGTATCCGGAGCAAAATACAGAAAAACTTTTACTACAAAAGTTGTGGCAAATTGTGCCCTTAACACAATGGTGTCCAACATTTTTGCTCCCAGATGCACCATTGTGGAGATTTTTTGAAAAATGTGCAAATTACAAGAGTGTTGAAAAAAAACGGTATCCGGAGCAAAATACAGAAAAACTTTTACTACAAAAGTTGTGGCAAATTGTGCCCTTAACACAATGGTGTCCAACATTTTTGCTCCCAGATGCACCAATGTGGAGATTTTTTGAAAAATGTGCAAATTACAAGAGTGTTGAAAAAAAACGGTATCCGGAGCAGAATACAGAAAAACTTTTACAAGAAAAGTTGTAGCAAATTGTGCCCTTAACACAATGGTCTGTAACTTTTTTGCTCCCAGATGCATCAATGGGGAGAATTTTTGAAAAATGTGCAAATTACAAGAGTGTTGAAAAAAAACGGTATCCGGAGCAGAATACAGAAAAACTTTTACTACAAAAGTTGTAGCAAATTGCGCCCTTAACACAATGGTCTGTAACTTTTTTGCTCCCAGATGCATCAATGGGGAGAATTTTTGAAAAATGTGCAAATTACAAGAGTGTTGAAAGAAAACGGTATCCGGAGCAAAATACAGAAAAACTTTTACTACAAAAGTTGTGGCAAATTGTGCCCTTAACACAATGGTGTCCAACATTTTTGCTCCCAGATGCACCATTGTGGAGATTTTTTGAAAAATGTGCAAATTACAAGAGTGTTGAAAAAAAACGGTATCCGGAGCAAAATACAGAAAAACTTTTACTACAAAAGTTGTGGCAAATTGTGCCCTTAACACAATGGTGTCCAACATTTTTGCTCCCAGATGCACCATTGTGGAGATTTTTTGAAAAATGTGCAAATTACAAGAGTGTTGAAAAAAAACGGTATCCGGAGCAGAATACAGAAAAACTTTTACTACAAAAGTTGTAGCAAATTGCGCCCTTAACACAATGGTCTGTAACTTTTTTGCTCCCAGATGCATCAATGGGGAGAATTTTTGAAAATTGTGCAAATTACAAGAGTGTTGAAAGAAAACGGTATCCGGAGCAAAATACAGAAAAACTTTTACTACAAAAGTTGTGGCAAATTGTGCCCTTAACACAATGGTGTCCAACATTTTTGCTCCCAGATGCACCATTGTGGAGATTTTTTGAAAAATGTGCAAATTACAAGAGTGTTGAAAAAAAACGGTATCCGGAGCAAAATACAGAAAAACTTTTACTACAAAAGTTGTGGCAAATTGTGCCCTTAACACAATGGTGTCCAACATTTTTGCTCCCAGATGCACCATTGTGGAGATTTTTTCAAGAATGTGGAAATTACAAGAGTGTTGAAAAAAAACGGTATCCGGAGCAGAATACAGAAAAACTTTTACTACAAAAGTTGTAGCAAATTGTGCCCTTAACACAACGGTCTGTAACTTTTTTGCTCCCAGATGCACCAATGTGGAGATTTTTTGAAAAATGTGCAAATTACAAGAGTGTTGAAAGAAAACGGTATCCGGAGCAAAATACAGAAAAACTTTTACTACAAAAGTTGTGGCAAATTGTGCCCTTAACACAATGGTGTCCAACATTTTTGCTCCCAGATGCACCATTGTGGAGATTTTTTGAAAAATGTGCAAATTACAAGAGTGTTGAAAAAAAACGGTATCCGGAGCAAAATACAGAAAAACTTTTACTACAAAAGTTGTGGCAAATTGTGCCCTTAACACAATGGTGTCCAACATTTTTGCTCCCAGATGCACCAATGTGGAGATTTTTTGAAAAATGTGCAAATTACAAGAGTGTTGAAAGAAAACGGTATCCGGAGCAAAATACAGAAAAACTTTTACTACAAAAGTTGTGGCAAATTGTGCCCTTAACACAATGGTGTCCAACATTTTTGCTCCCAGATGCACCATTGTGGAGATTTTTTGAAAAATGTGCAAATTACAAGAGTGTTGAAAAAAAACGGTATCCGGAGCAAAATACAGAAAAACTTTTACTACAAAAGTTGTGGCAAATTGTGCCCTTAACACAATGGTGTCCAACATTTTTGCTCCCAGATGCACCATTGTGGAGATTTTTTCAAGAATGTGGAAATTACAAGAGTGTTGAAAAAAAACGGTATCCGGAGCAGAATACAGAAAAACTTTTACTACAAAAGTTGTAGCAAATTGTGCCCTTAACACAACGGTCTGTAACTTTTTTGCTCCCAGATGCACCAATGTGGAGATTTTTTGAAAAATGTGCAAATTACAAGAGTGTTGAAAGAAAACGGTATCCGGAGCAAAATACAGAAAAACTTTTACTACAAAAGTTGTGGCAAATTGTGCCCTTAACACAATGGTGTCCAACATTTTTGCTCCCAGATGCACCATTGTGGAGATTTTTTGAAAAATGTGCAAATTACAAGAGTGTTGAAAAAAAACGGTATCCGGAGCAAAATACAGAAAAACTTTTACTACAAAAGTTGTGGCAAATTGTGCCCTTAACACAATGGTGTCCAACATTTTTGCTCCCAGATGCACCAATGTGGAGATTTTTTGAAAAATGTGCAAATTACAAGAGTGTTGAAAAAAAACGGTATCCGGAGCAGAATACAGAAAAACTTTTACAAGAAAAGTTGTAGCAAATTGTGCCCTTAACACAATGGTCTGTAACTTTTTTGCTCCCAGATGCATCAATGGGGAGAATTTTTGAAAAATGTGCAAATTACAAGAGTGTTGAAAAAAAACGGTATCCGGAGCAGAATACAGAAAAACTTTTACTACAAAAGTTGTAGCAAATTGCGCCCTTAACACAATGGTCTGTAACTTTTTTGCTCCCAGATGCATCAATGGGGAGAATTTTTGAAAAATGTGCAAATTACAAGAGTGTTGAAAGAAAACGGTATCCGGAGCAAAATACAGAAAAACTTTTACTACAAAAGTTGTGGCAAATTGTGCCCTTAACACAATGGTGTCCAACATTTTTGCTCCCAGATGCACCATTGTGGAGATTTTTTGAAAAATGTGCAAATTACAAGAGTGTTGAAAAAAAACGGTATCCGGAGCAAAATACAGAAAAACTTTTACTACAAAAGTTGTGGCAAATTGTGCCCTTAACACAATGGTGTCCAACATTTTTGCTCCCAGATGCACCATTGTGGAGATTTTTTCAAGAATGTGGAAATTACAAGAGTGTTGAAAAAAAACGGTATCCGGAGCAGAATACAGAAAAACTTTTACTACAAAAGTTGTAGCAAATTGTGCCCTTAACACAACGGTCTGTAACTTTTTTGCTCCCAGATGCACCAATGTGGAGATTTTTTGAAAAATGTGCAAATTACAAGAGTGTTGAAAGAAAACGGTATCCGGAGCAAAATACAGAAAAACTTTTACTACAAAAGTTGTGGCAAATTGTGCCCTTAACACAATGGTGTCCAACATTTTTGCTCCCAGATGCACCATTGTGGAGATTTTTTGAAAAATGTGCAAATTACAAGAGTGTTGAAAAAAAACGGTATCCGGAGCAAAATACAGAAAAACTTTTACTACAAAAGTTGTGGCAAATTGTGCCCTTAACACAATGGTGTCCAACATTTTTGCTCCCAGATGCACCAATGTGGAGATTTTTTGAAAAATGTGCAAATTACAAGAGTGTTGAAAAAAAACGGTATCCGGAGCAGAATACAGAAAAACTTTTACAAGAAAAGTTGTAGCAAATTGTGCCCTTAACACAATGGTCTGTAACTTTTTTGCTCCCAGATGCATCAATGGGGAGAATTTTTGAAAAATGTGCAAATTACAAGAGTGTTGAAAAAAAACGGTATCCGGAGCAGAATACAGAAAAACTTTTACTACAAAAGTTGTAGCAAATTGCGCCCTTAACACAATGGTCTGTAACTTTTTTGCTCCCAGATGCATCAATGGGGAGAATTTTTGAAAAATGTGCAAATTACAAGAGTGTTGAAAGAAAACGGTATCCGGAGCAAAATACAGAAAAACTTTTACTACAAAAGTTGTGGCAAATTGTGCCCTTAACACAATGGTGTCCAACATTTTTGCTCCCAGATGCACCATTGTGGAGATTTTTTGAAAAATGTGCAAATTACAAGAGTGTTGAAAAAAAACGGTATCCGGAGCAAAATACAGAAAAACTTTTACTACAAAAGTTGTGGCAAATTGTGCCCTTAACACAATGGTGTCCAACATTTTTGCTCCCAGATGCACCATTGTGGAGATTTTTTCAAGAATGTGGAAATTACAAGAGTGTTGAAAAAAAACGGTATCCGGAGCAGAATACAGAAAAACTTTTACTACAAAAGTTGTAGCAAATTGTGCCCTTAACACAACGGTCTGTAACTTTTTTGCTCCCAGATGCACCAATGTGGAGATTTTTTGAAAAATGTGCAAATTACAAGAGTGTTGAAAGAAAACGGTATCCGGAGCAAAATACAGAAAAACTTTTACTACAAAAGTTGTGGCAAATTGTGCCCTTAACACAATGGTGTCCAACATTTTTGCTCCCAGATGCACCATTGTGGAGATTTTTTGAAAAATGTGCAAATTACAAGAGTGTTGAAAAAAAACGGTATCCGGAGCAAAATACAGAAAAACTTTTACTACAAAAGTTGTGGCAAATTGTGCCCTTAACACAATGGTGTCCAACATTTTTGCTCCCAGATGCACCAATGTGGAGATTTTTTGAAAAATGTGCAAATTACAAGAGTGTTGAAAGAAAACGGTATCCGGAGCAAAATACAGAAAAACTTTTACTACAAAAGTTGTGGCAAATTGTGCCCTTAACACAATGGTGTCCAACATTTTTGCTCCCAGATGCACCATTGTGGAGATTTTTTGAAAAATGTGCAAATTACAAGAGTGTTGAGAAAAAACGGTATCCGGAGCAAAATACAGAAAAACTTTTACTACAAAAGTTGTGGCAAATTGTGCCCTTAACACAATGGTGTCCAACATTTTTGCTCCCAGATGCACCATTGTGGAGATTTTTTCAAGAATGTGGAAATTACAAGAGTGTTGAAAAAAAACGGTATCCGGAGCAGAATACAGAAAAACTTTTACTACAAAAGTTGTAGCAAATTGTGCCCTTAACACAACGGTCTGTAACTTTTTTGCTCCCAGATGCACCAATGTGGAGATTTTTTGAAAAATGTGCAAATTACAAGAGTGTTGAAAGAAAACGGTATCCGGAGCAAAATACAGAAAAACTTTTACTACAAAAGTTGTGGCAAATTGTGCCCTTAACACAATGGTGTCCAACATTTTTGCTCCCAGATGCACCATTGTGGAGATTTTTTGAAAAATGTGCAAATTACAAGAGTGTTGAAAAAAAACGGTATCCGGAGCAAAATACAGAAAAACTTTTACTACAAAAGTTGTGGCAAATTGTGCCCTTAACACAATGGTGTCCAACATTTTTGCTCCCAGATGCACCAATGTGGAGATTTTTTGAAAAATGTGCAAATTACAAGAGTGTTGAAAGAAAACGGTATCCGGAGCAAAATACAGAAAAACTTTTACTACAAAAGTTGTGGCAAATTGTGCCCTTAACACAATGGTGTCCAACATTTTTGCTCCCAGATGCACCATTGTGGAGATTTTTTGAAAAATGTGCAAATTACAAGAGTGTTGAAAAAAAACGGTATCCGGAGCAAAATACAGAAAAACTTTTACTACAAAAGTTGTGGCAAATTGTGCCCTTAACACAATGGTGTCCAACATTTTTGCTCCCAGATGCACCATTGTGGAGATTTTTTCAAGAATGTGGAAATTACAAGAGTGTTGAAAAAAAACGGTATCCGGAGCAGAATACAGAAAAACTTTTACTACAAAAGTTGTAGCAAATTGTGCCCTTAACACAACGGTCTGTAACTTTTTTGCTCCCAGATGCACCAATGTGGAGATTTTTTGAAAAATGTGCAAATTACAAGAGTGTTGAAAGAAAACGGTATCCGGAGCAAAATACAGAAAAACTTTTACTACAAAAGTTGTGGCAAATTGTGCCCTTAACACAATGGTGTCCAACATTTTTGCTCCCAGATGCACCATTGTGGAGATTTTTTGAAAAATGTGCAAATTACAAGAGTGTTGAAAAAAAACGGTATCCGGAGCAAAATACAGAAAAACTTTTACTACAAAAGTTGTGGCAAATTGTGCCCTTAACACAATGGTGTCCAACATTTTTGCTCCCAGATGCACCAATGTGGAGATTTTTTGAAAAATGTGCAAATTACAAGAGTGTTGAAAGAAAACGGTATCCGGAGCAAAATACAGAAAAACTTTTACTACAAAAGTTGTGGCAAATTGTGCCCTTAACACAATGGTGTCCAACATTTTTGCTCCCAGATGCACCATTGTGGAGATTTTTTGAAAAATGTGCAAATTACAAGAGTGTTGAAAAAAAACGGTATCCGGAGCAAAATACAGAAAAACTTTTACTACAAAAGTTGTGGCAAATTGTGCCCTTAACACAATGGTGTCCAACATTTTTGCTCCCAGATGCACCATTGTGGAGATTTTTTCAAGAATGTGGAAATTACAAGAGTGTTGAAAAAAAACGGTATCCGGAGCAGAATACAGAAAAACTTTTACTACAAAAGTTGTAGCAAATTGTGCCCTTAACACAATGGTCTGTAACTTTTTTGCTCCCAGATGCACCATTGTGGAGATTTTTTGAAAAATGTGCAAATTACAAGAGTGTTGAAAAAAAACGGTATCCGGAGCAAAATACAGAAAAACTTTTACTACAAAAGTTGTGGCAAATTGTGCCCTTAACACAATGGTGTCCAACATTTTTGCTCCCAGATGCACCATTGTGGAGATTTTTTCAAGAATGTGGAAATTACAAGAGTGTTGAAAAAAAACGGTATCCGGAGCAGAATACAGAAAAACTTTTACTACAAAAGTTGTAGCAAATTGTGCCCTTAACACAACGGTCTGTAACTTTTTTGCTCCCAGATGCACCAATGTGGAGATTTTTTGAAAAATGTGCAAATTACAAGAGTGTTGAAAGAAAACGGTATCCGGAGCAAAATACAGAAAAACTTTTACTACAAAAGTTGTGGCAAATTGTGCCCTTAACACAATGGTGTCCAACATTTTTGCTCCCAGATGCACCATTGTGGAGATTTTTTGAAAAATGTGCAAATTACAAGAGTGTTGAAAAAAAACGGTATCCGGAGCAAAATACAGAAAAACTTTTACTACAAAAGTTGTGGCAAATTGTGCCCTTAACACAATGGTGTCCAACATTTTTGCTCCCAGATGCACCATTGTGGAGATTTTTTCAAGAATGTGGAAATTACAAGAGTGTTGAAAAAAAACGGTATCCGGAGCAGAATACAGAAAAACTTTTACTACAAAAGTTGTAGCAAATTGTGCCCTTAACACAATGGTCTGTAACTTTTTTGCTCCCAGATGCACCATTGTGGAGATTTTTTGAAAAATGTGCAAATTACAAGAGTGTTGAAAAAAAACGGTATCCGGAGCAAAATACAGAAAAACTTTTACTACAAAAGTTGTGGCAAATTGTGCCCTTAACACAATGGTGTCCAACATTTTTGCTCCCAGATGCACCATTGTGGAGATTTTTTCAAGAATGTGGAAATTACAAGAGTGTTGAAAAAAAACGGTATCCGGAGCAGAATACAGAAAAACTTTTACTACAAAAGTTGTAGCAAATTGTGCCCTTAACACAACGGTCTGTAACTTTTTTGCTCCCAGATGCACCAATGTGGAGATTTTTTGAAAAATGTGCAAATTACAAGAGTGTTGAAAGAAAACGGTATCCGGAGCAAAATACAGAAAAACTTTTACTACAAAAGTTGTGGCAAATTGTGCCCTTAACACAATGGTGTCCAACATTTTTGCTCCCAGATGCACCATTGTGGAGATTTTTTGAAAAATGTGCAAATTACAAGAGTGTTGAAAAAAAACGGTATCCGGAGCAAAATACAGAAAAACTTTTACTACAAAAGTTGTGGCAAATTGTGCCCTTAACACAATGGTGTCCAACATTTTTGCTCCCAGATGCACCATTGTGGAGATTTTTTCAAGAATGTGGAAATTACAAGAGTGTTGAAAAAAAACGGTATCCGGAGCAGAATACAGAAAAACTTTTACTACAAAAGTTGTAGCAAATTGTGCCCTTAACACAATGGTATCCAACATTTTTGCTCCCAGATGCACCATTGTGGAGATTTTTTGAAAAATGTGCAAATTACAAGAGTGTTGAAAAAAAACGGTATCCGGAGCAAAATACAGAAAAACTTTTACTACAAAAGTTGTGGCAAATTGTGCCCTTAACACAATGGTGTCCAACATTTTTGCTCCCAGATGCACCATTGTGGAGATTTTTTGAAAAATATGCAAATTACAAGAGTGTTGAAAAAAAACGGTATCCGGAGCAAAATACAGAAAAACTTTTACTACAAAAGTTGTGGCAAATTGTGCCCTTAACACAATGGTGTCCAACATTTTTGCTCCCAGATGCACCATTGTGGAGATTTTTTCAAGAATGTGGAAATTACAAGAGTGTTGAAAAAAAACGGTATCCGGAGCAGAATACAGAAAAACTTTTACTACAAAAGTTGTAGCAAATTGTGCCCTTAACACAACGGTCTGTAACTTTTTTGCTCCCAGATGCACCAATGTGGAGATTTTTTGAAAAATGTGCAAATTACAAGAGTGTTGAAAGAAAACGGTATCCGGAGCAAAATACAGAAAAACTTTTACTACAAAAGTTGTGGCAAATTGTGCCCTTAACACAATGGTGTCCAACATTTTTGCTCCCAGATGCACCATTGTGGAGATTTTTTGAAAAATGTGCAAATTACAAGAGTGTTGAAAAAAAACGGTATCCGGAGCAAAATACAGAAAAACTTTTACTACAAAAGTTGTGGCAAATTGTGCCCTTAACACAATGGTGTCCAACATTTTTGCTCCCAGATGCACCATTGTGGAGATTTTTTCAAGAATGTGGAAATTACAAGAGTGTTGAAAAAAAACGGTATCCGGAGCAGAATACAGAAAAACTTTTACTACAAAAGTTGTAGCAAATTGTGCCCTTAACACAATGGTCTGTAACTTTTTTGCTCCCAGATGCACCATTGTGGAGATTTTTTGAAAAATGTGCAAATTACAAGAGTGTTGAAAAAAAACGGTATCCGGAGCAAAATACAGAAAAACTTTTACTACAAAAGTTGTGGCAAATTGTGCCCTTAACACAATGGTGTCCAACATTTTTGCTCCCAGATGCACCATTGTGGAGATTTTTTCAAGAATGTGGAAATTACAAGAGTGTTGAAAAAAAACGGTATCCGGAGCAGAATACAGAAAAACTTTTACTACAAAAGTTGTAGCAAATTGTGCCCTTAACACAACGGTCTGTAACTTTTTTGCTCCCAGATGCACCAATGTGGAGATTTTTTGAAAAATGTGCAAATTACAAGAGTGTTGAAAGAAAACGGTATCCGGAGCAAAATACAGAAAAACTTTTACTACAAAAGTTGTGGCAAATTGTGCCCTTAACACAATGGTGTCCAACATTTTTGCTCCCAGATGCACCATTGTGGAGATTTTTTGAAAAATGTGCAAATTACAAGAGTGTTGAAAAAAAACGGTATCCGGAGCAAAATACAGAAAAACTTTTACTACAAAAGTTGTGGCAAATTGTGCCCTTAACACAATGGTGTCCAACATTTTTGCTCCCAGATGCACCATTGTGGAGATTTTTTCAAGAATGTGGAAATTACAAGAGTGTTGAAAAAAAACGGTATCCGGAGCAGAATACAGAAAAACTTTTACTACAAAAGTTGTAGCAAATTGTGCCCTTAACACAATGGTCTGTAACTTTTTTGCTCCCAGATGCACCATTGTGGAGATTTTTTGAAAAATGTGCAAATTACAAGAGTGTTGAAAAAAAACGGTATCCGGAGCAAAATACAGAAAAACTTTTACTACAAAAGTTGTGGCAAATTGTGCCCTTAACACAATGGTGTCCAACATTTTTGCTCCCAGATGCACCATTGTGGAGATTTTTTCAAGAATGTGGAAATTACAAGAGTGTTGAAAAAAAACGGTATCCGGAGCAGAATACAGAAAAACTTTTACTACAAAAGTTGTAGCAAATTGTGCCCTTAACACAACGGTCTGTAACTTTTTTGCTCCCAGATGCACCAATGTGGAGATTTTTTGAAAAATGTGCAAATTACAAGAGTGTTGAAAGAAAACGGTATCCGGAGCAGAATACAGAAAAACTTTTACTACAAAAGTTGTAGCAAATTGTGCCCTTAACACAACGGTCTGTAACTTTTTTGCTCCCAGATGCACCAATGTGGAGATTTTTTGAAAAATGTGCAAATTACAAGAGTGTTGAAAGAAAACGGTATCCGGAGCAAAATACAGAAAAACTTTTACTACAAAAGTTGTGGCAAATTGTGCCCTTAACACAATGGTGTCCAACATTTTTGCTCCCAGATGCACCATTGTGGAGATTTTTTCAAGAATGTGGAAATTACAAGAGTGTTGAAAAAAAACGGTATCCGGAGCAGAATACAGAAAAACTTTTACTACAAAAGTTGTAGCAAATTGTGCCCTTAACACAATGGTCTGTAACTTTTTTGCTCCCAGATGCACCATTGTGGAGATTTTTTGAAAAATGTGCAAATTACAAGAGTGTTGAAAAAAAACGGTATCCGGAGCAAAATACAGAAAAACTTTTACTACAAAAGTTGTGGCAAATTGTGCCCTTAACACAATGGTGTCCAACATTTTTGCTCCCAGATGCACCATTGTGGAGATTTTTTCAAGAATGTGGAAATTACAAGAGTGTTGAAAAAAAACGGTATCCGGAGCAGAATACAGAAAAACTTTTACTACAAAAGTTGTAGCAAATTGTGCCCTTAACACAACGGTCTGTAACTTTTTTGCTCCCAGATGCACCAATGTGGAGATTTTTTGAAAAATGTGCAAATTACAAGAGTGTTGAAAGAAAACGGTATCCGGAGCAAAATACAGAAAAACTTTTACTACAAAAGTTGTGGCAAATTGTGCCCTTAACACAATGGTGTCCAACATTTTTGCTCCCAGATGCACCATTGTGGAGATTTTTTGAAAAATGTGCAAATTACAAGAGTGTTGAAAAAAAACGGTATCCGGAGCAAAATACAGAAAAACTTTTACTACAAAAGTTGTGGCAAATTGTGCCCTTAACACAATGGTGTCCAACATTTTTGCTCCCAGATGCACCATTGTGGAGATTTTTTCAAGAATGTGGAAATTACAAGAGTGTTGAAAAAAAACGGTATTCGGAGCAGAATACAGAAAAACTTTTACTACAAAAGTTGTAGCAAATTGTGCCCTTAACACAACGGTCTGTAACTTTTTTGCTCCCAGATGCACCATTGTGGAGATTTTTTCAAGAATGTGGAAATTACAAGAGTGTTGAAAAAAAACGGTATCCGGAGCAGAATACAGAAAAACTTTTACTACAAAAGTTGTAGCAAATTGTGCCCTTAACACAACGGTCTGTAACTTTTTTGCTCCCAGATGCACCAATGTGGAGATTTTTTGAAAAATGTGCAAATTACAAGAGTGTTGAAAGAAAACGGTATCCGGAGCAAAATACAGAAAAACTTTTACTACAAAAGTTGTGGCAAATTGTGCCCTTAACACAATGGTGTCCAACATTTTTGCTCCCAGATGCACCATTGTGGAGATTTTTTGAAAAATGTGCAAATTACAAGAGTGTTGAAAAAAAACGGTATCCGGAGCAAAATACAGAAAAACTTTTACTACAAAAGTTGTGGCAAATTGTGCCCTTAACACAATGGTGTCCAACATTTTTGCTCCCAGATGCACCATTGTGGAGATTTTTTCAAGAATGTGGAAATTACAAGAGTGTTGAAAAAAAACGGTATTCGGAGCAGAATACAGAAAAACTTTTACTACAAAAGTTGTAGCAAATTGTGCCCTTAACACAACGGTCTGTAACTTTTTTGCTCCCAGATGCACCAATGTGGAGATTTTTTGAAAAATGTGCAAATTACAAGAGTGTTGAAAAAAAACGGTATCCGGAGCAAAATACAGAAAAACTTTTACTACAAAAGTTGTGGCAAATTGTGCCCTTAACACAATGGTGTCCAACATTTTTGCTCCCAGATGCACCATTGTGGAGATTTTTTCAAGAATGTGGAAATTACAAGAGTGTTGAAAAAAAACGGTATCCGGAGCAGAATACAGAAAAACTTTTACTACAAAAGTTGTAGCAAATTGTGCCCTTAACACAACGGTCTGTAACTTTTTTGCTCCCAGATGCACCAATGTGGAGATTTTTTGAAAAATGTGCAAATTACAAGAGTGTTGAAAGAAAACGGTATCCGGAGCAAAATACAGAAAAACTTTTACTACAAAAGTTGTGGCAAATTGTGCCCTTAACACAATGGTGTCCAACATTTTTGCTCCCAGATGCACCATTGTGGAGATTTTTTGAAAAATGTGCAAAGTACAAGAGTGTTGAAAAAAAACGGTATCCGGAGCAAAATACAGAAAAACTTTTACTACAAAAGTTGTGGCAAATTGTGCCCTTAACACAATGGTGTCCAACATTTTTGCTCCCAGATGCACCATTGTGGAGATTTTTTCAAGAATGTGGAAATTACAAGAGTGTTGAAAAAAAACGGTATTCGGAGCAGAATACAGAAAAACTTTTACTACAAAAGTTGTAGCAAATTGTGCCCTTAACACAACGGTCTGTAACTTTTTTGCTCCCAGATGCACCAATGTGGAGATTTTTTGAAAAATGTGCAAATTACAAGAGTGTTGAAAAAAAACGGTATCCGGAGCAAAATACAGAAAAACTTTTACTACAAAAGTTGTGGCAAATTGTGCCCTTAACACAATGGTGTCCAACATTTTTGCTCCCAGATGCACCATTGTGGAGATTTTTTCAAGAATGTGGAAATTACAAGAGTGTTGAAAAAAAACGGTATCCGGAGCAGAATACAGAAAAACTTTTACTACAAAAGTTGTAGCAAATTGTGCCCTTAACACAACGGTCTGTAACTTTTTTGCTCCCAGATGCACCAATGTGGAGATTTTTTGAAAAATGTGCAAATTACAAGAGTGTTGAAAGAAAACGGTATCCGGAGCAAAATACAGAAAAACTTTTACTACAAAAGTTGTGGCAAATTGTGCCCTTAACACAATGGTGTCCAACATTTTTGCTCCCAGATGCACCATTGTGGAGATTTTTTGAAAAATGTGCAAATTACAAGAGTGTTGAAAAAAAACGGTATCCGGAGCAAAATACAGAAAAACTTTTACTACAAAAGTTGTGGCAAATTGTGCCCTTAACACAATGGTGTCCAACATTTTTGCTCCCAGATGCACCATTGTGGAGATTTTTTCAAGAATGTGGAAATTACAAGAGTGTTGAAAAAAAACGGTATTCGGAGCAGAATACAGAAAAACTTTTACTACAAAAGTTGTAGCAAATTGTGCCCTTAACACAACGGTCTGTAACTTTTTTGCTCCCAGATGCACCATTGTGGAGATTTTTTCAAGAATGTGGAAATTACAAGAGTGTTGAAAAAAAACGGTATCCGGAGCAGAATACAGAAAAACTTTTACTACAAAAGTTGTAGCAAATTGTGCCCTTAACACAACGGTCTGTAACTTTTTTGCTCCCAGATGCACCAATGTGGAGATTTTTTGAAAAATGTGCAAATTACAAGAGTGTTGAAAGAAAACGGTATCCGGAGCAAAATACAGAAAAACTTTTACTACAAAAGTTGTGGCAAATTGTGCCCTTAACACAATGGTGTCCAACATTTTTGCTCCCAGATGCACCATTGTGGAGATTTTTTGAAAAATGTGCAAATTACAAGAGTGTTGAAAAAAAACGGTATCCGGAGCAAAATACAGAAAAACTTTTACTACAAAAGTTGTGGCAAATTGTGCCCTTAACACAATGGTGTCCAACATTTTTGCTCCCAGATGCACCATTGTGGAGATTTTTTCAAGAATGTGGAAATTACAAGAGTGTTGAAAAAAAACGGTATTCGGAGCAGAATACAGAAAAACTTTTACTACAAAAGTTGTAGCAAATTGTGCCCTTAACACAACGGTCTGTAACTTTTTTGCTCCCAGATGCACCAATGTGGAGATTTTTTGAAAAATGTGCAAATTACAAGAGTGTTGAAAAAAAACGGTATCCGGAGCAAAATACAGAAAAACTTTTACTACAAAAGTTGTGGCAAATTGTGCCCTTAACACAATGGTGTCCAACATTTTTGCTCCCAGATGCACCATTGTGGAGATTTTTTCAAGAATGTGGAAATTACAAGAGTGTTGAAAAAAAACGGTATCCGGAGCAGAATACAGAAAAACTTTTACTACAAAAGTTGTAGCAAATTGTGCCCTTAACACAACGGTCTGTAACTTTTTTGCTCCCAGATGCACCAATGTGGAGATTTTTTGAAAAATGTGCAAATTACAAGAGTGTTGAAAGAAAACGGTATCCGGAGCAAAATACAGAAAAACTTTTACTACAAAAGTTGTGGCAAATTGTGCCCTTAACACAATGGTGTCCAACATTTTTGCTCCCAGATGCACCATTGTGGAGATTTTTTGAAAAATGTGCAAAGTACAAGAGTGTTGAAAAAAAACGGTATCCGGAGCAAAATACAGAAAAACTTTTACTACAAAAGTTGTGGCAAATTGTGCCCTTAACACAATGGTGTCCAACATTTTTGCTCCCAGATGCACCATTGTGGAGATTTTTTCAAGAATGTGGAAATTACAAGAGTGTTGAAAAAAAACGGTATTCGGAGCAGAATACAGAAAAACTTTTACTACAAAAGTTGTAGCAAATTGTGCCCTTAACACAACGGTCTGTAACTTTTTTGCTCCCAGATGCACCAATGTGGAGATTTTTTGAAAAATGTGCAAATTACAAGAGTGTTGAAAAAAAACGGTATCCGGAGCAAAATACAGAAAAACTTTTACTACAAAAGTTGTGGCAAATTGTGCCCTTAACACAATGGTGTCCAACATTTTTGCTCCCAGATGCACCATTGTGGAGATTTTTTCAAGAATGTGGAAATTACAAGAGTGTTGAAAAAAAACGGTATCCGGAGCAGAATACAGAAAAACTTTTACTACAAAAGTTGTAGCAAATTGTGCCCTTAACACAACGGTCTGTAACTTTTTTGCTCCCAGATGCACCAATGTGGAGATTTTTTGAAAAATGTGCAAATTACAAGAGTGTTGAAAGAAAACGGTATCCGGAGCAAAATACAGAAAAACTTTTACTACAAAAGTTGTGGCAAATTGTGCCCTTAACACAATGGTGTCCAACATTTTTGCTCCCAGATGCACCATTGTGGAGATTTTTTGAAAAATGTGCAAATTACAAGAGTGTTGAAAAAAAACGGTATCCGGAGCAAAATACAGAAAAACTTTTACTACAAAAGTTGTGGCAAATTGTGCCCTTAACACAATGGTGTCCAACATTTTTGCTCCCAGATGCACCATTGTGGAGATTTTTTCAAGAATGTGGAAATTACAAGAGTGTTGAAAAAAAACGGTATCCGGAGCAGAATACAGAAAAACTTTTACTACAAAAGTTGTAGCAAATTGTGCCCTTAACACAACGGTCTGTAACTTTTTTGCTCCCAGATGCACCAATGTGGAGATTTTTTGAAAAATGTGCAAATTACAAGAGTGTTGAAAAAAAACGGTATCCGGAGCAAAATACAGAAAAACTTTTACTACAAAAGTTGTGGCAAATTGTGCCCTTAACACAATGGTGTCCAACATTTTTGCTCCCAGATGCACCATTGTGGAGATTTTTTCAAGAATGTGGAAATTACAAGAGTGTTGAAAAAAAACGGTATCCGGAGCAGAATACAGAAAAACTTTTACTACAAAAGTTGTAGCAAATTGTGCCCTTAACACAACGGTCTGTAACTTTTTTGCTCCCAGATGCACCAATGTGGAGATTTTTTGAAAAATGTGCAAATTACAAGAGTGTTGAAAGAAAACGGTATCCGGAGCAAAATACAGAAAAACTTTTACTACAAAAGTTGTGGCAAATTGTGCCCTTAACACAATGGTGTCCAACATTTTTGCTCCCAGATGCACCATTGTGGAGATTTTTTGAAAAATGTGCAAATTACAAGAGTGTTGAAAAAAAACGGTATCCGGAGCAAAATACAGAAAAACTTTTACTACAAAAGTTGTGGCAAATTGTGCCCTTAACACAATGGTGTCCAACATTTTTGCTCCCAGATGCACCATTGTGGAGATTTTTTCAAGAATGTGGAAATTACAAGAGTGTTGAAAAAAAACGGTATCCGGAGCAGAATACAGAAAAACTTTTACTACAAAAGTTGTAGCAAATTGTGCCCTTAACACAACGGTCTGTAACTTTTTTGCTCCCAGATGCACCAATGTGGAGATTTTTTGAAAAATGTGCAAATTACAAGAGTGTTGAAAGAAAACGGTATCCGGAGCAAAATACAGAAAAACTTTTACTACAAAAGTTGTGGCAAATTGTGCCCTTAACACAATGGTGTCCAACATTTTTGCTCCCAGATGCACCATTGTGGAGATTTTTTGAAAAATGTGCAAATTACAAGAGTGTTGAAAAAAAACGGTATCCGGAGCAAAATACAGAAAAACTTTTACTACAAAAGTTGTGGCAAATTGTGCCCTTAACACAATGGTGTCCAACATTTTTGCTCCCAGATGCACCATTGTGGAGATTTTTTCAAGAATGTGGAAATTACAAGAGTGTTGAAAAAAAACGGTATTCGGAGCAGAATACAGAAAAACTTTTACTACAAAAGTTGTAGCAAATTGTGCCCTTAACACAACGGTCTGTAACTTTTTTGCTCCCAGATGCACCAATGTGGAGATTTTTTGAAAAATGTGCAAATTACAAGAGTGTTGAAAAAAAACGGTATCCGGAGCAAAATACAGAAAAACTTTTACTACAAAAGTTGTGGCAAATTGTGCCCTTAACACAATGGTGTCCAACATTTTTGCTCCCAGATGCACCATTGTGGAGATTTTTTCAAGAATGTGGAAATTACAAGAGTGTTGAAAAAAAACGGTATCCGGAGCAGAATACAGAAAAACTTTTACTACAAAAGTTGTAGCAAATTGTGCCCTTAACACAACGGTCTGTAACTTTTTTGCTCCCAGATGCACCAATGTGGAGATTTTTTGAAAAATGTGCAAATTACAAGAGTGTTGAAAGAAAACGGTATCCGGAGCAAAATACAGAAAAACTTTTACTACAAAAGTTGTGGCAAATTGTGCCCTTAACACAATGGTGTCCAACATTTTTGCTCCCAGATGCACCATTGTGGAGATTTTTTGAAAAATGTGCAAATTACAAGAGTGTTGAAAAAAAACGGTATCCGGAGCAAAATACAGAAAAACTTTTACTACAAAAGTTGTGGCAAATTGTGCCCTTAACACAATGGTGTCCAACATTTTTGCTCCCAGATGCACCATTGTGGAGATTTTTTCAAGAATGTGGAAATTACAAGAGTGTTGAAAAAAAACGGTATCCGGAGCAGAATACAGAAAAACTTTTACTACAAAAGTTGTAGCAAATTGTGCCCTTAACACAACGGTCTGTAACTTTTTTGCTCCCAGATGCACCAATGTGGAGATTTTTTGAAAAATGTGCAAATTACAAGAGTGTTGAAAAAAAACGGTATCCGGAGCAAAATACAGAAAAACTTTTACTACAAAAGTTGTGGCAAATTGTGCCCTTAACACAATGGTGTCCAACATTTTTGCTCCCAGATGCACCATTGTGGAGATTTTTTCAAGAATGTGGAAATTACAAGAGTGTTGAAAAAAAACGGTATCCGGAGCAGAATACAGAAAAACTTTTACTACAAAAGTTGTAGCAAATTGTGCCCTTAACACAACGGTCTGTAACTTTTTTGCTCCCAGATGCACCAATGTGGAGATTTTTTGAAAAATGTGCAAATTACAAGAGTGTTGAAAGAAAACGGTATCCGGAGCAAAATACAGAAAAACTTTTACTACAAAAGTTGTGGCAAATTGTGCCCTTAACACAATGGTGTCCAACATTTTTGCTCCCAGATGCACCATTGTGGAGATTTTTTGAAAAATGTGCAAATTACAAGAGTGTTGAAAAAAAACGGTATCCGGAGCAAAATACAGAAAAACTTTTACTACAAAAGTTGTGGCAAATTGTGCCCTTAACACAATGGTGTCCAACATTTTTGCTCCCAGATGCACCATTGTGGAGATTTTTTCAAGAATGTGGAAATTACAAGAGTGTTGAAAAAAAACGGTATCCGGAGCAGAATACAGAAAAACTTTTACTACAAAAGTTGTAGCAAATTGTGCCCTTAACACAACGGTCTGTAACTTTTTTGCTCCCAGATGCACCAATGTGGAGATTTTTTGAAAAATGTGCAAATTACAAGAGTGTTGAAAGAAAACGGTATCCGGAGCAAAATACAGAAAAACTTTTACTACAAAAGTTGTGGCAAATTGTGCCCTTAACACAATGGTGTCCAACATTTTTGCTCCCAGATGCACCAATGTGGAGATTTTTTGAAAAATGTGCAAATTACAAGAGTGTTGAAAAAAAACGGTATCCGGAGCAAAATACAGAAAAACTTTTACTACAAAAGTTGTGGCAAATTGTGCCCTTAACACAATGGTGTCCAACATTTTTGCTCCCAGATGCACCATTGTGGAGATTTTTTCAAGAATGTGGAAATTACAAGAGTGTTGAAAAAAAACGGTATCCGGAGCAGAATACAGAAAAACTTTTACTACAAAAGTTGTAGCAAATTGTGCCCTTAACACAACGGTCTGTAACTTTTTTGCTCCCAGATGCACCAATGTGGAGATTTTTTGAAAAATGTGCAAATTACAAGAGTGTTGAAAGAAAACGGTATCCGGAGCAAAATACAGAAAAACTTTTACTACAAAAGTTGTGGCAAATTGTGCCCTTAACACAATGGTGTCCAACATTTTTGCTCCCAGATGCACCATTGTGGAGATTTTTTGAAAAATGTGCAAATTACAAGAGTGTTGAAAAAAAACGGTATCCGGAGCAGAATACAGAAAAACTTTTACTACAAAAGTTGTAGCAAATTGTGCCCTTAACACAACGGTCTGTAACTTTTTTGCTCCCAGATGCACCAATGTGGAGATTTTTTGAAAAATGTGCAAATTACAAGAGTGTTGAAAGAAAACGGTATCCGGAGCAAAATACAGAAAAACTTTTACTACAAAAGTTGTGGCAAATTGTGCCCTTAACACAATGGTGTCCAACATTTTTGCTCCCAGATGCACCAATGTGGAGATTTTTTGAAAAATGTGCAAATTACAAGAGTGTTGAAAAAAAACGGTATCCGGAGCAAAATACAGAAAAACTTTTACTACAAAAGTTGTGGCAAATTGTGCCCTTAACACAATGGTGTCCAACATTTTTGCTCCCAGATGCACCATTGTGGAGATTTTTTCAAGAATGTGGAAATTACAAGAGTGTTGAAAAAAAACGGTATCCGGAGCAGAATACAGAAAAACTTTTACTACAAAAGTTGTAGCAAATTGTGCCCTTAACACAACGGTCTGTAACTTTTTTGCTCCCAGATGCACCAATGTGGAGATTTTTTGAAAAATGTGCAAATTACAAGAGTGTTGAAAGAAAACGGTATCCGGAGCAAAATACAGAAAAACTTTTACTACAAAAGTTGTGGCAAATTGTGCCCTTAACACAATGGTGTCCAACATTTTTGCTCCCAGATGCACCATTGTGGAGATTTTTTGAAAAATGTGCAAATTACAAGAGTGTTGAAAAAAAACGGTATCCGGAGCAAAATACAGAAAAACTTTTACTACAAAAGTTGTGGCAAATTGTGCCCTTAACACAATGGTGTCCAACATTTTTGCTCCCAGATGCACCATTGTGGAGATTTTTTCAAGAATGTGGAAATTACAAGAGTGTTGAAAAAAAACGGTATCCGGAGCAGAATACAGAAAAACTTTTACTACAAAAGTTGTAGCAAATTGTGCCCTTAACACAACGGTCTGTAACTTTTTTGCTCCCAGATGCACCAATGTGGAGATTTTTTGAAAAATGTGCAAATTACAAGAGTGTTGAAAAAAAACGGTATCCGGAGCAAAATACAGAAAAACTTTTACTACAAAAGTTGTGGCAAATTGTGCCCTTAACACAATGGTGTCCAACATTTTTGCTCCCAGATGCACCATTGTGGAGATTTTTTCAAGAATGTGGAAATTACAAGAGTGTTGAAAAAAAACGGTATCCGGAGCAGAATACAGAAAAACTTTTACTACAAAAGTTGTAGCAAATTGTGCCCTTAACACAACGGTCTGTAACTTTTTTGCTCCCAGATGCACCAATGTGGAGATTTTTTGAAAAATGTGCAAATTACAAGAGTGTTGAAAGAAAACGGTATCCGGAGCAAAATACAGAAAAACTTTTACTACAAAAGTTGTGGCAAATTGTGCCCTTAACACAATGGTGTCCAACATTTTTGCTCCCAGATGCACCATTGTGGAGATTTTTTGAAAAATGTGCAAATTACAAGAGTGTTGAAAAAAAACGGTATCCGGAGCAAAATACAGAAAAACTTTTACTACAAAAGTTGTGGCAAATTGTGCCCTTAACACAATGGTGTCCAACATTTTTGCTCCCAGATGCACCATTGTGGAGATTTTTTCAGGAATGTGGAAATTACAAGAGTGTTGAAAAAAAACGGTATCCGGAGCAGAATACAGAAAAACTTTTACTACAAAAGTTGTAGCAAATTGTGCCCTTAACACAACGGTCTGTAACTTTTTTGCTCCCAGATGCACCAATGTGGAGATTTTTTGAAAAATGTGCAAATTACAAGAGTGTTGAAAGAAAACGGTATCCGGAGCAAAATACAGAAAAACTTTTACTACAAAAGTTGTGGCAAATTGTGCCCTTAACACAATGGTGTCCAACATTTTTGCTCCCAGATGCACCATTGTGGAGATTTTTTGAAAAATGTGCAAATTACAAGAGTGTTGAAAAAAAACGGTATCCGGAGCAAAATACAGAAAAACTTTTACTACAAAAGTTGTGGCAAATTGTGCCCTTAACACAATGGTGTCCAACATTTTTGCTCCCAGATGCACCATTGTGGAGATTTTTTCAAGAATGTGGAAATTACAAGAGTGTTGAAAAAAAACGGTATCCGGAGCAGAATACAGAAAAACTTTTACTACAAAAGTTGTAGCAAATTGTGCCCTTAACACAATGGTCTGTAACTTTTTTGCTCCCAGATGCACCAATGTGGAGATTTTTTGAAAAATGTGCAAATTACAAGAGTGTTGAAAGAAAACGGTATCCGGAGCAAAATACAGAAAAACTTTTACTACAAAAGTTGTGGCAAATTGTGCCCTTAACACAATGGTGTCCAACATTTTTGCTCCCAGATGCACCATTGTGGAGATTTTTTGAAAAATGTGCAAATTACAAGAGTGTTGAAAAAAAACGGTATCCGGAGCAAAATACAGAAAAACTTTTACTACAAAAGTTGTGGCAAATTGTGCCCTTAACACAATGGTGTCCAACATTTTTGCTCCCAGATGCACCAATGTGGAGATTTTTTGAAAAATGTGCAAATTACAAGAGTGTTGAAAGAAAACGGTATCCGGAGCAAAATACAGAAAAACTTTTACTACAAAAGTTGTGGCAAATTGTGCCCTTAACACAATGGTGTCCAACATTTTTGCTCCCAGATGCACCAATGTGGAGATTTTTTGAAAAATGTGCAAATTACAAGAGTGTTGAAAAAAAACGGTATCCGGAGCAAAATACAGAAAAACTTTTACTACAAAAGTTGTGGCAAATTGTGCCCTTAACACAATGGTGTCCAACATTTTTGCTCCCAGATGCACCATTGTGGAGATTTTTTCAAGAATGTGGAAATTACAAGAGTGTTGAAAAAAAACGGTATCCGGAGCAGAATACAGAAAAACTTTTACTACAAAAGTTGTAGCAAATTGTGCCCTTAACACAACGGTCTGTAACTTTTTTGCTCCCAGATGCACCAATGTGGAGATTTTTTGAAAAATGTGCAAATTACAAGAGTGTTGAAAGAAAACGGTATCCGGAGCAAAATACAGAAAAACTTTTACTACAAAAGTTGTGGCAAATTGTGCCCTTAACACAATGGTGTCCAACATTTTTGCTCCCAGATGCACCATTGTGGAGATTTTTTGAAAAATGTGCAAATTACAAGAGTGTTGAAAAAAAACGGTATCCGGAGCAAAATACAGAAAAACTTTTACTACAAAAGTTGTGGCAAATTGTGCCCTTAACACAATGGTGTCCAACATTTTTGCTCCCAGATGCACCATTGTGGAGATTTTTTCAAGAATGTGGAAATTACAAGAGTGTTGAAAAAAAACGGTATCCGGAGCAGAATACAGAAAAACTTTTACTACAAAAGTTGTAGCAAATTGTGCCCTTAACACAACGGTCTGTAACTTTTTTGCTCCCAGATGCACCAATGTGGAGATTTTTTGAAAAATGTGCAAATTACAAGAGTGTTGAAAAAAAACGGTATCCGGAGCAAAATACAGAAAAACTTTTACTACAAAAGTTGTGGCAAATTGTGCCCTTAACACAATGGTGTCCAACATTTTTGCTCCCAGATGCACCATTGTGGAGATTTTTTCAAGAATGTGGAAATTACAAGAGTGTTGAAAAAAAACGGTATCCGGAGCAGAATACAGAAAAACTTTTACTACAAAAGTTGTAGCAAATTGTGCCCTTAACACAACGGTCTGTAACTTTTTTGCTCCCAGATGCACCAATGTGGAGATTTTTTGAAAAATGTGCAAATTACAAGAGTGTTGAAAGAAAACGGTATCCGGAGCAAAATACAGAAAAACTTTTACTACAAAAGTTGTGGCAAATTGTGCCCTTAACACAATGGTGTCCAACATTTTTGCTCCCAGATGCACCATTGTGGAGATTTTTTGAAAAATGTGCAAATTACAAGAGTGTTGAAAAAAAACGGTATCCGGAGCAAAATACAGAAAAACTTTTACTACAAAAGTTGTGGCAAATTGTGCCCTTAACACAATGGTGTCCAACATTTTTGCTCCCAGATGCACCATTGTGGAGATTTTTTCAGGAATGTGGAAATTACAAGAGTGTTGAAAAAAAACGGTATCCGGAGCAGAATACAGAAAAACTTTTACTACAAAAGTTGTAGCAAATTGTGCCCTTAACACAACGGTCTGTAACTTTTTTGCTCCCAGATGCACCAATGTGGAGATTTTTTGAAAAATGTGCAAATTACAAGAGTGTTGAAAGAAAACGGTATCCGGAGCAAAATACAGAAAAACTTTTACTACAAAAGTTGTGGCAAATTGTGCCCTTAACACAATGGTGTCCAACATTTTTGCTCCCAGATGCACCATTGTGGAGATTTTTTGAAAAATGTGCAAATTACAAGAGTGTTGAAAAAAAACGGTATCCGGAGCAAAATACAGAAAAACTTTTACTACAAAAGTTGTGGCAAATTGTGCCCTTAACACAATGGTGTCCAACATTTTTGCTCCCAGATGCACCATTGTGGAGATTTTTTCAAGAATGTGGAAATTACAAGAGTGTTGAAAAAAAACGGTATCCGGAGCAGAATACAGAAAAACTTTTACTACAAAAGTTGTAGCAAATTGTGCCCTTAACACAATGGTCTGTAACTTTTTTGCTCCCAGATGCACCAATGTGGAGATTTTTTGAAAAATGTGCAAATTACAAGAGTGTTGAAAGAAAACGGTATCCGGAGCAAAATACAGAAAAACTTTTACTACAAAAGTTGTGGCAAATTGTGCCCTTAACACAATGGTGTCCAACATTTTTGCTCCCAGATGCACCATTGTGGAGATTTTTTGAAAAATGTGCAAATTACAAGAGTGTTGAAAAAAAACGGTATCCGGAGCAAAATACAGAAAAACTTTTACTACAAAAGTTGTGGCAAATTGTGCCCTTAACACAATGGTGTCCAACATTTTTGCTCCCAGATGCACCATTGTGGAGATTTTTTCAAGAATGTGGAAATTACAAGAGTGTTGAAAAAAAACGGTATCCGGAGCAGAATACAGAAAAACTTTTACTACAAAAGTTGTAGCAAATTGTGCCCTTAACACAACGGTCTGTAACTTTTTTGCTCCCAGATGCACCAATGTGGAGATTTTTTGAAAAATGTGCAAATTACAAGAGTGTTGAAAGAAAACGGTATCCGGAGCAAAATACAGAAAAACTTTTACTACAAAAGTTGTGGCAAATTGTGCCCTTAACACAATGGTGTCCAACATTTTTGCTCCCAGATGCACCATTGTGGAGATTTTTTGAAAAATGTGCAAATTACAAGAGTGTTGAAAAAAAAACGGTATCCGGAGCAAAATACAGAAAAACTTTTACTACAAAAGTTGTGGCAAATTGTGCCCTTAACACAATGGTGTCCAACATTTTTGCTCCCAGATGCACCATTGTGGAGATTTTTTCAAGAATGTGGAAATTACAAGAGTGTTGAAAAAAAACGGTATCCGGAGCAGAATACAGAAAAACTTTTACTACAAAAGTTGTAGCAAATTGTGCCCTTAACACAATGGTCTGTAACTTTTTTGCTCCCAGATGCACCAATGTGGAGATTTTTTGAAAAATGTGCAAATTACAAGAGTGTTGAAAGAAAACGGTATCCGGAGCAAAATACAGAAAAACTTTTACTACAAAAGTTGTGGCAAATTGTGCCCTTAACACAATGGTGTCCAACATTTTTGCTCCCAGATGCACCATTGTGGAGATTTTTTGAAAAATGTGCAAATTACAAGAGTGTTGAAAAAAAACGGTATCCGGAGCAAAATACAGAAAAACTTTTACTACAAAAGTTGTGGCAAATTGTGCCCTTAACACAATGGTGTCCAACATTTTTGCTCCCAGATGCACCATTGTGGAGATTTTTTCAAGAATGTGGAAATTACAAGAGTGTTGAAAAAAAACGGTATCCGGAGCAGAATACAGAAAAACTTTTACTACAAAAGTTGTAGCAAATTGTGCCCTTAACACAACGGTCTGTAACTTTTTTGCTCCCAGATGCACCAATGTGGAGATTTTTTGAAAAATGTGCAAATTACAAGAGTGTTGAAAGAAAACGGTATCCGGAGCAAAATACAGAAAAACTTTTACTACAAAAGTTGTGGCAAATTGTGCCCTTAACACAATGGTGTCCAACATTTTTGCTCCCAGATGCACCATTGTGGAGATTTTTTGAAAAATGTGCAAATTACAAGAGTGTTGAAAAAAAAACGGTATCCGGAGCAAAATACAGAAAAACTTTTACTACAAAAGTTGTGGCAAATTGTGCCCTTAACACAATGGTGTCCAACATTTTTGCTCCCAGATGCACCATTGTGGAGATTTTTTCAAGAATGTGGAAATTACAAGAGTGTTGAAAAAAAACGGTATCCGGAGCAGAATACAGAAAAACTTTTACTACAAAAGTTGTAGCAAATTGTGCCCTTAACACAATGGTCTGTAACTTTTTTGCTCCCAGATGCACCAATGTGGAGATTTTTTGAAAAATGTGCAAATTACAAGAGTGTTGAAAGAAAACGGTATCCGGAGCAAAATACAGAAAAACTTTTACTACAAAAGTTGTGGCAAATTGTGCCCTTAACACAATGGTGTCCAACATTTTTGCTCCCAGATGCACCATTGTGGAGATTTTTTCAAGAATGTGGAAATTACAAGAGTGTTGAAAAAAAACGGTATCCGGAGCAGAATACAGAAAAACTTTTACTACAAAAGTTGTGGCAAATTGTGCCCTTAACACAATGGTGTCCAACTTTTTTGCTCCCAGATGCACCAATGTGGAGATTTTTTGAAAAATGTGCAAATTACAAGAGTGTTGAAAGAAAACGGTATCCGGAGCAAAATACAGAAAAACTTTTACTACAAAAGTTGTGGCAAATTGTGCCCTTAACACAATGGTGTCCAACATTTTTGCTCCCAGATGCACCATTGTGGAGATTTTTTGAAAAATGTGCAAATTACAAGAGTGTTGAAAAAAAACGGTATCCGGAGCAAAATACAGAAAAACTTTTACTACAAAAGTTGTGGCAAATTGTGCCCTTAACACAATGGTGTCCAACATTTTTGCTCCCAGATGCACCATTGTGGAGATTTTTTCAAGAATGTGGAAATTACAAGAGTGTTGAAAAAAAACGGTATCCGGAGCAGAATACAGAAAAACTTTTACTACAAAAGTTGTAGCAAATTGTGCCCTTAACACAATGGTCTGTAACTTTTTTGCTCCCAGATGCACCAATGTGGAGATTTTTTGAAAAATGTGCAAATTACAAGAGTGTTGAAAGAAAACGGTATCCGGAGCAAAATACAGAAAAACTTTTACTACAAAAGTTGTGGCAAATTGTGCCCTTAACACAATGGTGTCCAACATTTTTGCTCCCAGATGCACCATTGTGGAGATTTTTTGAAAAATGTGCAAATTACAAGAGTGTTGAAAAAAAACGGTATCCGGAGCAAAATACAGAAAAACTTTTACTACAAAAGTTGTGGCAAATTGTGCCCTTAACACAATGGTGTCCAACATTTTTGCTCCCAGATGCACCATTGTGGAGATTTTTTCAAGAATGTGGAAATTACAAGAGTGTTGAAAAAAAACGGTATCCGGAGCAGAATACAGAAAAACTTTTACTACAAAAGTTGTAGCAAATTGTGCCCTTAACACAATGGTCTGTAACTTTTTTGCTCCCAGATGCACCAATGTGGAGATTTTTTGAAAAATGTGCAAATTACAAGAGTGTTGAAAGAAAACGGTATCCGGAGCAAAATACAGAAAAACTTTTACTACAAAAGTTGTGGCAAATTGTGCCCTTAACACAATGGTGTCCAACATTTTTGCTCCCAGATGCACCATTGTGGAGATTTTTTCAAGAATGTGGAAATTACAAGAGTGTTGAAAAAAAACGGTATCCGGAGCAGAATACAGAAAAACTTTTACTACAAAAGTTGTGGCAAATTGTGCCCTTAACACAATGGTGTCCAACTTTTTTGCTCCCAGATGCACCAATGTGGAGATTTTTTGAAAAATGTGCAAATTACAAGAGTGTTGAAAGAAAACGGTATCCGGAGCAAAATACAGAAAAACTTTTACTACAAAAGTTGTGGCAAATTGTGCCCTTAACACAATGGTGTCCAACATTTTTGCTCCCAGATGCACCATTGTGGAGATTTTTTGAAAAATGTGCAAATTACAAGAGTGTTGAAAAAAAACGGTATCCGGAGCAAAATACAGAAAAACTTTTACTACAAAAGTTGTGGCAAATTGTGCCCTTAACACAATGGTGTCCAACATTTTTGCTCCCAGATGCACCATTGTGGAGATTTTTTCAAGAATGTGGAAATTACAAGAGTGTTGAAAAAAAACGGTATCCGGAGCAGAATACAGAAAAACTTTTACTACAAAAGTTGTGGCAAATTGTGCCCTTAACACAATGGTGTCCAACTTTTTTGCTCCCAGATGCACCAATGTGGAGATTTTTTGAAAAATGTGCAAATTACAAGAGTGTTGAAAGAAAACGGTATCCGGAGCAAAATACAGAAAAACTTTTACTACAAAAGTTGTGGCAAATTGTGCCCTTAACACAATGGTGTCCAACATTTTTGCTCCCAGATGCACCAATGTGGAGATTTTTTGAAAAATGTGCAAATTACAAGAGTGTTGAAAGAAAACGGTATCCGGAGCAAAATACAGAAAAACTTTTACTACAAAAGTTGTGGCAAATTGTGCCCTTAACACAATGGTGTCCAACATTTTTGCTCCCAGATGCACCAATGTGGAGAATTTTTCAAAAATGTGGAAATTACAAGAGTGTTGAAAAAAACGGTATCCGGAGCAGAATACAGAAAAACTTTTACTACAAAAGTTGTAGCAAATTGTGCCCTTAACACAATGGTCTGTAACTTTTTTGCTCCCAGATGCATCAATACGGAGAATTTTTCAAAAATGTGGAAATTACAAGAGTGTTGAAAAAAACGGTATCCGGAGCAGAATACAGAAAAACTTTTACAGCAAAAGTTGTAGCAAATAGTGCCCTTAACACAATGGTCTGTTACTTCTTTGCTCCCAGATGCATCAATGTGGAGAATTTTTGAAAAATGTGCAAATTACAAGAGTGTTGAAAAAAAACGGTATCCGGAGCAGAATACAGAAAAACTTTTACAAGAAAAGTTGTAGCAAATTGTGCCCTTAACACAATGGTCTGTAACTTTTTTGCTCCCAGATGCATCAATACGGAGAATTTTTCAAAAATGTGGAAATTACAAGAGTGTTGAAAAAAACGGTATCCGCAGCAGAATACAGAAAAACTTTTACAAGAAAAGTTGTAGCAAATTGTGCCCTTAACACAATGGTCTGTAACTTTTTTGCTCCCAGATGCATCAATACGGAGAATTTTTCAAAAATGTGGAAATTACAAGAGTGTTGAAAAAAACGGTATCCGGAGCAGAATACAGAAAAACTTTTACTGCAAAAGTTGTAGCAAATAGTGCCCTTAACACAATGGTCTGTTACTTCTTTGCTCCCAGATGCATCAATGTGGAGAATTTTTGAAAAATGTGCAAATTACAAGAGTGTTGAAAGAAAACGGTATCCGGAGCAAAATACAGAAAAACTTTTACTACAAAAGTTGTGGCAAATTGTGCCCTTAACACAATGGTGTCCAACATTTTTGCTCCCAGATGCACCATTGTGGAGATTTTTTCAAGAATGTGGAAATTACAAGAGTGTTGAAAAAAAACGGTATCCGGAGCAGAATACAGAAAAACTTTTACTACAAAAGTTGTGGCAAATTGTGCCCTTAACACAATGGTGTCCAACTTTTTTGCTCCCAGATGCACCAATGTGGAGATTTTTTGAAAAATGTGCAAATTACAAGAGTGTTGAAAGAAAACGGTATCCGGAGCAAAATACAGAAAAACTTTTACTACAAAAGTTGTGGCAAATTGTGCCCTTAACACAATGGTGTCCAACATTTTTGCTCCCAGATGCACCATTGTGGAGATTTTTTGAAAAATGTGCAAATTACAAGAGTGTTGAAAAAAAACGGTATCCGGAGCAAAATACAGAAAAACTTTTACTACAAAAGTTGTGGCAAATTGTGCCCTTAACACAATGGTGTCCAACATTTTTGCTCCCAGATGCACCATTGTGGAGATTTTTTCAAGAATGTGGAAATTACAAGTGTGTTGAAAAAAAACGGTATCCGGAGCAGAATACAGAAAAACTTTTACTACAAAAGTTGTAGCAAATTGTGCCCTTAACACAATGGTCTGTAACTTTTTTGCTCCCAGATGCACCAATGTGGAGATTTTTTGAAAAATGTGCAAATTACAAGAGTGTTGAAAGAAAACGGTATCCGGAGCAAAATACAGAAAAACTTTTACTACAAAAGTTGTGGCAAATTGTGCCCTTAACACAATGGTGTCCAACATTTTTGCTCCCAGATGCACCATTGTGGAGATTTTTTCAAGAATGTGGAAATTACAAGAGTGTTGAAAAAAAACGGTATCCGGAGCAGAATACAGAAAAACTTTTACTACAAAAGTTGTGGCAAATTGTGCCCTTAACACAATGGTGTCCAACATTTTTGCTCCCAGATGCACCAATGTGGAGATTTTTTGAAAAATGTGCAAATTACAAGAGTGTTGAAAGAAAACGGTATCCGGAGCAAAATACAGAAAAACTTTTACTACAAAAGTTGTGGCAAATTGTGCCCTTAACACAATGGTGTCCAACATTTTTGCTCCCAGATGCACCATTGTGGAGATTTTTTCAAGAATGTGGAAATTACAAGAGTGTTGAAAAAAAACGGTATCCGGAGCAGAATACAGAAAAACTTTTACTGCAAAAGTTGTAGCAAATAGTGCCCTTAACACAATGGTCTGTTACTTCTTTGCTCCCAGATGCATCAATGTGGAGAATTTTTGAAAAATGTGCAAATTACAAGAGTGTTGAAAGAAAACGGTATCCGGAGCAAAATACAGAAAAACTTTTACTACAAAAGTTGTGGCAAATTGTGCCCTTAACACAATGGTGTCCAACATTTTTGCTCCCAGATGCACCATTGTGGAGATTTTTTGAAAAATGTGCAAATTACAAGAGTGTTGAAAAAAAACGGTATCCGGAGCAAAATACAGAAAAACTTTTACTACAAAAGTTGTGGCAAATTGTGCCCTTAACACAATGGTGTCCAACATTTTTGCTCCCAGATGCACCATTGTGGAGATTTTTTCAAGAATGTGGAAATTACAAGAGTGTTGAAAAAAAACGGTATCCGGAGCAGAATACAGAAAAACTTTTACTACAAAAGTTGTAGCAAATTGTGCCCTTAACACAATGGTCTGTAACTTTTTTGCTCCCAGATGCACCAATGTGGAGATTTTTTGAAAAATGTGCAAATTACAAGAGTGTTGAAAGAAAACGGTATCCGGAGCAAAATACAGAAAAACTTTTACTACAAAAGTTGTGGCAAATTGTGCCCTTAACACAATGGTGTCCAACATTTTTGCTCCCAGATGCACCATTGTGGAGATTTTTTGAAAAATGTGCAAATTACAAGAGTGTTGAAAAAAAACGGTATCCGGAGCAAAATACAGAAAAACTTTTACTACAAAAGTTGTGGCAAATTGTGCCCTTAACACAATGGTGTCCAACATTTTTGCTCCCAGATGCACCATTGTGGAGATTTTTTCAAGAATGTGGAAATTACAAGAGTGTTGAAAAAAAACGGTATCCGGAGCAGAATACAGAAAAACTTTTACTACAAAAGTTGTAGCAAATTGTGCCCTTAACACAACGGTCTGTAACTTTTTTGCTCCCAGATGCACCAATGTGGAGATTTTTTGAAAAATGTGCAAATTACAAGAGTGTTGAAAGAAAACGGTATCCGGAGCAAAATACAGAAAAACTTTTACTACAAAAGTTGTGGCAAATTGTGCCCTTAACACAATGGTGTCCAACATTTTTGCTCCCAGATGCACCATTGTGGAGATTTTTTGAAAAATGTGCAAATTACAAGAGTGTTGAAAAAAAACGGTATCCGGAGCAAAATACAGAAAAACTTTTACTACAAAAGTTGTGGCAAATTGTGCCCTTAACACAATGGTGTCCAACATTTTTGCTCCCAGATGCACCATTGTGGAGATTTTTTCAAGAATGTGGAAATTACAAGAGTGTTGAAAAAAAACGGTATCCGGAGCAGAATACAGAAAAACTTTTACTACAAAAGTTGTAGCAAATTGTGCCCTTAACACAATGGTCTGTAACTTTTTTGCTCCCAGATGCACCAATGTGGAGATTTTTTGAAAAATGTGCAAATTACAAGAGTGTTGAAAGAAAACGGTATCCGGAGCAAAATACAGAAAAACTTTTACTACAAAAGTTGTGGCAAATTGTGCCCTTAACACAATGGTGTCCAACATTTTTGCTCCCAGATGCACCATTGTGGAGATTTTTTCAAGAATGTGGAAATTACAAGAGTGTTGAAAAAAAACGGTATCCGGAGCAGAATACAGAAAAACTTTTACTACAAAAGTTGTGGCAAATTGTGCCCTTAACACAATGGTGTCCAACTTTTTTGCTCCCAGATGCACCAATGTGGAGATTTTTTGAAAAATGTGCAAATTACAAGAGTGTTGAAAGAAAACGGTATCCGGAGCAAAATACAGAAAAACTTTTACTACAAAAGTTGTGGCAAATTGTGCCCTTAACACAATGGTGTCCAACATTTTTGCTCCCAGATGCACCATTGTGGAGATTTTTTGAAAAATGTGCAAATTACAAGAGTGTTGAAAAAAAACGGTATCCGGAGCAAAATACAGAAAAACTTTTACTACAAAAGTTGTGGCAAATTGTGCCCTTAACACAATGGTGTCCAACATTTTTGCTCCCAGATGCACCATTGTGGAGATTTTTTCAAGAATGTGGAAATTACAAGAGTGTTGAAAAAAAACGGTATCCGGAGCAGAATACAGAAAAACTTTTACTACAAAAGTTGTAGCAAATTGTGCCCTTAACACAATGGTCTGTAACTTTTTTGCTCCCAGATGCACCAATGTGGAGATTTTTTGAAAAATGTGCAAATTACAAGAGTGTTGAAAGAAAACGGTATCCGGAGCAAAATACAGAAAAACTTTTACTACAAAAGTTGTGGCAAATTGTGCCCTTAACACAATGGTGTCCAACATTTTTGCTCCCAGATGCACCATTGTGGAGATTTTTTGAAAAATGTGCAAATTACAAGAGTGTTGAAAAAAAACGGTATCCGGAGCAAAATACAGAAAAACTTTTACTACAAAAGTTGTGGCAAATTGTGCCCTTAACACAATGGTGTCCAACATTTTTGCTCCCAGATGCACCATTGTGGAGATTTTTTCAAGAATGTGGAAATTACAAGAGTGTTGAAAAAAAACGGTATCTGGAGCAGAATACAGAAAAACTTTTACTACAAAAGTTGTAGCAAATTGTGCCCTTAACACAATGGTCTGTAACTTTTTTGCTCCCAGATGCACCAATGTGGAGATTTTTTGAAAAATGTGCAAATTACAAGAGTGTTGAAAGAAAACGGTATCCGGAGCAAAATACAGAAAAACTTTTACTACAAAAGTTGTGGCAAATTGTGCCCTTAACACAATGGTGTCCAACATTTTTGCTCCCAGATGCACCATTGTGGAGATTTTTTCAAGAATGTGGAAATTACAAGAGTGTTGAAAAAAAACGGTATCCGGAGCAGAATACAGAAAAACTTTTACTACAAAAGTTGTGGCAAATTGTGCCCTTAACACAATGGTGTCCAACTTTTTTGCTCCCAGATGCACCAATGTGGAGATTTTTTGAAAAATGTGCAAATTACAAGAGTGTTGAAAGAAAACGGTATCCGGAGCAAAATACAGAAAAACTTTTACTACAAAAGTTGTGGCAAATTGTGCCCTTAACACAATGGTGTCCAACATTTTTGCTCCCAGATGCACCATTGTGGAGATTTTTTGAAAAATGTGCAAATTACAAGAGTGTTGAAAAAAAACGGTATCCGGAGCAAAATACAGAAAAACTTTTACTACAAAAGTTGTGGCAAATTGTGCCCTTAACACAATGGTGTCCAACATTTTTGCTCCCAGATGCACCATTGTGGAGATTTTTTCAAGAATGTGGAAATTACAAGAGTGTTGAAAAAAAACGGTATCCGGAGCAGAATACAGAAAAACTTTTACTACAAAAGTTGTAGCAAATTGTGCCCTTAACACAATGGTCTGTAACTTTTTTGCTCCCAGATGCACCAATGTGGAGATTTTTTGAAAAATGTGCAAATTACAAGAGTGTTGAAAGAAAACGGTATCCGGAGCAAAATACAGAAAAACTTTTACTACAAAAGTTGTGGCAAATTGTGCCCTTAACACAATGGTGTCCAACATTTTTGCTCCCAGATGCACCATTGTGGAGATTTTTTCAAGAATGTGGAAATTACAAGAGTGTTGAAAAAAAACGGTATCCGGAGCAGAATACAGAAAAACTTTTACTACAAAAGTTGTGGCAAATTGTGCCCTTAACACAATGGTGTCCAACATTTTTGCTCCCAGATGCACCAATGTGGAGATTTTTTGAAAAATGTGCAAATTACAAGAGTGTTGAAAGAAAACGGTATCCGGAGCAAAATACAGAAAAACTTTTACTACAAAAGTTGTGGCAAATTGTGCCCTTAACACAATGGTGTCCAACATTTTTGCTCCCAGATGCACCAATGTGGAGATTTTTTGAAAAATGTGCAAATTACAAGAGTGTTGAAAGAAAACGGTATCCGGAGCAAAATACAGAAAAACTTTTACTACAAAAGTTGTGGCAAATTGTGCCCTTAACACAATGGTGTCCAACATTTTTGCTCCCAGATGCACCAATGTGGAGAATTTTTCAAAAATGTGGAAATTACAAGAGTGTTGAAAAAAACGGTATCCGGAGCAGAATACAGAAAAACTTTTACTACAAAAGTTGTAGCAAATTGTGCCCTTAACACAATGGTCTGTAACTTTTTTGCTCCCAGATGCATCAATACGGAGAATTTTTCAAAAATGTGGAAATTACAAGAGTGTTGAAAAAAACGGTATCCGGAGCAGAATACAGAAAAACTTTTACAGCAAAAGTTGTAGCAAATAGTGCCCTTAACACAATGGT
This sequence comes from Onthophagus taurus, assembly GCF_036711975.1. Taxonomy (NCBI): domain Eukaryota; kingdom Metazoa; phylum Arthropoda; class Insecta; order Coleoptera; family Scarabaeidae; genus Onthophagus; species Onthophagus taurus. The sequence goes on from NW_027248949.1 coordinate 996,921, forward strand.
CTGTTACTTCTTTGCTCCCAGATGCATCAATGTGGAGAATTTTTGAAAAATGTGCAAATTACAAGAGTGTTGAAAAAAAACGGTATCCGGAGCAGAATACAGAAAAACTTTTACAAGAAAAGTTGTAGCAAATTGTGCCCTTAACACAATGGTCTGTAACTTTTTTGCTCCCAGATGCATCAATACGGAGAATTTTTCAAAAATGTGGAAATTACAAGAGTGTTGAAAAAAACGGTATCCGCAGCAGAATACAGAAAAACTTTTACAAGAAAAGTTGTAGCAAATTGTGCCCTTAACACAATGGTCTGTAACTTTTTTGCTCCCAGATGCATCAATACGGAGAATTTTTCAAAAATGTGGAAATTACAAGAGTGTTGAAAAAAACGGTATCCGGAGCAGAATACAGAAAAACTTTTACTGCAAAAGTTGTAGCAAATAGTGCCCTTAACACAATGGTCTGTTACTTCTTTGCTCCCAGATGCATCAATGTGGAGAATTTTTGAAAAATGTGCAAATTACAAGAGTGTTGAAAGAAAACGGTATCCGGAGCAAAATACAGAAAAACTTTTACTACAAAAGTTGTGGCAAATTGTGCCCTTAACACAATGGTGTCCAACATTTTTGCTCCCAGATGCACCATTGTGGAGATTTTTTCAAGAATGTGGAAATTACAAGAGTGTTGAAAAAAAACGGTATCCGGAGCAGAATACAGAAAAACTTTTACTACAAAAGTTGTGGCAAATTGTGCCCTTAACACAATGGTGTCCAACTTTTTTGCTCCCAGATGCACCAATGTGGAGATTTTTTGAAAAATGTGCAAATTACAAGAGTGTTGAAAGAAAACGGTATCCGGAGCAAAATACAGAAAAACTTTTACTACAAAAGTTGTGGCAAATTGTGCCCTTAACACAATGGTGTCCAACATTTTTGCTCCCAGATGCACCATTGTGGAGATTTTTTGAAAAATGTGCAAATTACAAGAGTGTTGAAAAAAAACGGTATCCGGAGCAAAATACAGAAAAACTTTTACTACAAAAGTTGTGGCAAATTGTGCCCTTAACACAATGGTGTCCAACATTTTTGCTCCCAGATGCACCATTGTGGAGATTTTTTCAAGAATGTGGAAATTACAAGAGTGTTGAAAAAAAACGGTATCCGGAGCAGAATACAGAAAAACTTTTACTACAAAAGTTGTAGCAAATTGTGCCCTTAACACAATGGTCTGTAACTTTTTTGCTCCCAGATGCACCAATGTGGAGATTTTTTGAAAAATGTGCAAATTACAAGAGTGTTGAAAGAAAACGGTATCCGGAGCAAAATACAGAAAAACTTTTACTACAAAAGTTGTGGCAAATTGTGCCCTTAACACAATGGTGTCCAACATTTTTGCTCCCAGATGCACCATTGTGGAGATTTTTTCAAGAATGTGGAAATTACAAGAGTGTTGAAAAAAAACGGTATCCGGAGCAGAATACAGAAAAACTTTTACTACAAAAGTTGTGGCAAATTGTGCCCTTAACACAATGGTGTCCAACATTTTTGCTCCCAGATGCACCAATGTGGAGATTTTTTGAAAAATGTGCAAATTACAAGAGTGTTGAAAGAAAACGGTATCCGGAGCAAAATACAGAAAAACTTTTACTACAAAAGTTGTGGCAAATTGTGCCCTTAACACAATGGTGTCCAACATTTTTGCTCCCAGATGCACCAATGTGGAGAATTTTTCAAAAATGTGGAAATTACAAGAGTGTTGAAAAAAACGGTATCCGGAGCAGAATACAGAAAAACTTTTACTACAAAAGTTGTAGCAAATTGTGCCCTTAACACAATGGTCTGTAACTTTTTTGCTCCCAGATGCATCAATACGGAGAATTTTTCAAAAATGTGGAAATTACAAGAGTGTTGAAAAAAACGGTATCCGGAGCAGAATACAGAAAAACTTTTACAGCAAAAGTTGTAGCAAATAGTGCCCTTAACACAATGGTCTGTTACTTCTTTGCTCCCAGATGCATCAATGTGGAGAATTTTTGAAAAATGTGCAAATTACAAGAGTGTTGAAAAAAAACGGTATCCGGAGCAGAATACAGAAAAACTTTTACAAGAAAAGTTGTAGCAAATTGTGCCCTTAACACAATGGTCTGTAACTTTTTTGCTCCCAGATGCATCAATACGGAGAATTTTTCAAAAATGTGGAAATTACAAGAGTGTTGAAAAAAACGGTATCCGCAGCAGAATACAGAAAAACTTTTACAAGAAAAGTTGTAGCAAATTGTGCCCTTAACACAATGGTCTGTAACTTTTTTGCTCCCAGATGCATCAATACGGAGAATTTTTCAAAAATGTGGAAATTACAAGAGTGTTGAAAAAAACGGTATCCGGAGCAGAATACAGAAAAACTTTTACTGCAAAAGTTGTAGCAAATAGTGCCCTTAACACAATGGTCTGTTACTTCTTTGCTCCCAGATGCATCAATGTGGAGAATTTTTGAAAAATGTGCAAATTACAAGAGTGTTGAAAGAAAACGGTATCCGGAGCAAAATACAGAAAAACTTTTACTACAAAAGTTGTGGCAAATTGTGCCCTTAACACAATGGTGTCCAACATTTTTGCTCCCAGATGCACCATTGTGGAGATTTTTTCAAGAATGTGGAAATTACAAGAGTGTTGAAAAAAAACGGTATCCGGAGCAAAATACAGAAAAACTTTTACTACAAAAGTTGTGGCAAATTGTGCCCTTAACACAATGGTGTCCAACATTTTTGCTCCCAGATGCACCATTGTGGAGATTTTTTCAAGAATGTGGAAATTACAAGAGTGTTGAAAAAAAACGGTATCCGGAGCAGAATACAGAAAAACTTTTACTACAAAAGTTGTAGCAAATTGTGCCCTTAACACAACGGTCTGTAACTTTTTTGCTCCCAGATGCACCAATGTGGAGATTTTTTGAAAAATGTGCAAATTACAAGAGTGTTGAAAGAAAACGGTATCCGGAGCAAAATACAGAAAAACTTTTACTACAAAAGTTGTGGCAAATTGTGCCCTTAACACAATGGTGTCCAACATTTTTGCTCCCAGATGCACCATTGTGGAGATTTTTTGAAAAATGTGCAAATTACAAGAGTGTTGAAAAAAAACGGTATCCGGAGCAAAATACAGAAAAACTTTTACTACAAAAGTTGTGGCAAATTGTGCCCTTAACACAATGGTGTCCAACATTTTTGCTCCCAGATGCACCATTGTGGAGATTTTTTCAAGAATGTGGAAATTACAAGAGTGTTGAAAAAAAACGGTATCCGGAGCAGAATACAGAAAAACTTTTACTACAAAAGTTGTAGCAAATTGTGCCCTTAACACAATGGTCTGTAACTTTTTTGCTCCCAGATGCACCAATGTGGAGATTTTTTGAAAAATGTGCAAATTACAAGAGTGTTGAAAGAAAACGGTATCCGGAGCAAAATACAGAAAAACTTTTACTACAAAAGTTGTGGCAAATTGTGCCCTTAACACAATGGTGTCCAACATTTTTGCTCCCAGATGCACCATTGTGGAGATTTTTTGAAAAATGTGCAAATTACAAGAGTGTTGAAAAAAAACGGTATCCGGAGCAAAATACAGAAAAACTTTTACTACAAAAGTTGTGGCAAATTGTGCCCTTAACACAATGGTGTCCAACATTTTTGCTCCCAGATGCACCATTGTGGAGATTTTTTCAAGAATGTGGAAATTACAAGAGTGTTGAAAAAAAACGGTATCCGGAGCAGAATACAGAAAAACTTTTACTACAAAAGTTGTAGCAAATTGTGCCCTTAACACAACGGTCTGTAACTTTTTTGCTCCCAGATGCACCAATGTGGAGATTTTTTGAAAAATGTGCAAATTACAAGAGTGTTGAAAGAAAACGGTATCCGGAGCAAAATACAGAAAAACTTTTACTACAAAAGTTGTGGCAAATTGTGCCCTTAACACAATGGTGTCCAACATTTTTGCTCCCAGATGCACCATTGTGGAGATTTTTTGAAAAATGTGCAAATTACAAGAGTGTTGAAAAAAAACGGTATCCGGAGCAAAATACAGAAAAACTTTTACTACAAAAGTTGTGGCAAATTGTGCCCTTAACACAATGGTGTCCAACATTTTTGCTCCCAGATGCACCATTGTGGAGATTTTTTCAAGAATGTGGAAATTACAAGAGTGTTGAAAAAAAACGGTATCCGGAGCAGAATACAGAAAAACTTTTACTACAAAAGTTGTAGCAAATTGTGCCCTTAACACAATGGTCTGTAACTTTTTTGCTCCCAGATGCACCAATGTGGAGATTTTTTGAAAAATGTGCAAATTACAAGAGTGTTGAAAGAAAACGGTATCCGGAGCAAAATACAGAAAAACTTTTACTACAAAAGTTGTGGCAAATTGTGCCCTTAACACAATGGTGTCCAACATTTTTGCTCCCAGATGCACCATTGTGGAGATTTTTTCAAGAATGTGGAAATTACAAGAGTGTTGAAAAAAAACGGTATCCGGAGCAGAATACAGAAAAACTTTTACTACAAAAGTTGTGGCAAATTGTGCCCTTAACACAATGGTGTCCAACTTTTTTGCTCCCAGATGCACCAATGTGGAGATTTTTTGAAAAATGTGCAAATTACAAGAGTGTTGAAAGAAAACGGTATCCGGAGCAAAATACAGAAAAACTTTTACTACAAAAGTTGTGGCAAATTGTGCCCTTAACACAATGGTGTCCAACATTTTTGCTCCCAGATGCACCATTGTGGAGATTTTTTGAAAAATGTGCAAATTACAAGAGTGTTGAAAAAAAACGGTATCCGGAGCAAAATACAGAAAAACTTTTACTACAAAAGTTGTGGCAAATTGTGCCCTTAACACAATGGTGTCCAACATTTTTGCTCCCAGATGCACCATTGTGGAGATTTTTTCAAGAATGTGGAAATTACAAGAGTGTTGAAAAAAAACGGTATCCGGAGCAGAATACAGAAAAACTTTTACTACAAAAGTTGTAGCAAATTGTGCCCTTAACACAATGGTCTGTAACTTTTTTGCTCCCAGATGCACCAATGTGGAGATTTTTTGAAAAATGTGCAAATTACAAGAGTGTTGAAAGAAAACGGTATCCGGAGCAAAATACAGAAAAACTTTTACTACAAAAGTTGTGGCAAATTGTGCCCTTAACACAATGGTGTCCAACATTTTTGCTCCCAGATGCACCATTGTGGAGATTTTTTGAAAAATGTGCAAATTACAAGAGTGTTGAAAAAAAACGGTATCCGGAGCAAAATACAGAAAAACTTTTACTACAAAAGTTGTGGCAAATTGTGCCCTTAACACAATGGTGTCCAACATTTTTGCTCCCAGATGCACCATTGTGGAGATTTTTTCAAGAATGTGGAAATTACAAGAGTGTTGAAAAAAAACGGTATCCGGAGCAGAATACAGAAAAACTTTTACTACAAAAGTTGTAGCAAATTGTGCCCTTAACACAATGGTCTGTAACTTTTTTGCTCCCAGATGCACCAATGTGGAGATTTTTTGAAAAATGTGCAAATTACAAGAGTGTTGAAAGAAAACGGTATCCGGAGCAAAATACAGAAAAACTTTTACTACAAAAGTTGTGGCAAATTGTGCCCTTAACACAATGGTGTCCAACATTTTTGCTCCCAGATGCACCATTGTGGAGATTTTTTCAAGAATGTGGAAATTACAAGAGTGTTGAAAAAAAACGGTATCCGGAGCAGAATACAGAAAAACTTTTACTACAAAAGTTGTGGCAAATTGTGCCCTTAACACAATGGTGTCCAACTTTTTTGCTCCCAGATGCACCAATGTGGAGATTTTTTGAAAAATGTGCAAATTACAAGAGTGTTGAAAGAAAACGGTATCCGGAGCAAAATACAGAAAAACTTTTACTACAAAAGTTGTGGCAAATTGTGCCCTTAACACAATGGTGTCCAACATTTTTGCTCCCAGATGCACCATTGTGGAGATTTTTTGAAAAATGTGCAAATTACAAGAGTGTTGAAAAAAAACGGTATCCGGAGCAAAATACAGAAAAACTTTTACTACAAAAGTTGTGGCAAATTGTGCCCTTAACACAATGGTGTCCAACATTTTTGCTCCCAGATGCACCATTGTGGAGATTTTTTCAAGAATGTGGAAATTACAAGAGTGTTGAAAAAAAACGGTATCCGGAGCAGAATACAGAAAAACTTTTACTACAAAAGTTGTAGCAAATTGTGCCCTTAACACAATGGTCTGTAACTTTTTTGCTCCCAGATGCACCAATGTGGAGATTTTTTGAAAAATGTGCAAATTACAAGAGTGTTGAAAGAAAACGGTATCCGGAGCAAAATACAGAAAAACTTTTACTACAAAAGTTGTGGCAAATTGTGCCCTTAACACAATGGTGTCCAACATTTTTGCTCCCAGATGCACCATTGTGGAGATTTTTTGAAAAATGTGCAAATTACAAGAGTGTTGAAAAAAAACGGTATCCGGAGCAAAATACAGAAAAACTTTTACTACAAAAGTTGTGGCAAATTGTGCCCTTAACACAATGGTGTCCAACATTTTTGCTCCCAGATGCACCATTGTGGAGATTTTTTCAAGAATGTGGAAATTACAAGAGTGTTGAAAAAAAACGGTATCCGGAGCAGAATACAGAAAAACTTTTACTACAAAAGTTGTAGCAAATTGTGCCCTTAACACAATGGTCTGTAACTTTTTTGCTCCCAGATGCACCAATGTGGAGATTTTTTGAAAAATGTGCAAATTACAAGAGTGTTGAAAGAAAACGGTATCCGGAGCAAAATACAGAAAAACTTTTACTACAAAAGTTGTGGCAAATTGTGCCCTTAACACAATGGTGTCCAACATTTTTGCTCCCAGATGCACCATTGTGGAGATTTTTTCAAGAATGTGGAAATTACAAGAGTGTTGAAAAAAAACGGTATCCGGAGCAGAATACAGAAAAACTTTTACTACAAAAGTTGTGGCAAATTGTGCCCTTAACACAATGGTGTCCAACATTTTTGCTCCCAGATGCACCAATGTGGAGATTTTTTGAAAAATGTGCAAATTACAAGAGTGTTGAAAGAAAACGGTATCCGGAGCAAAATACAGAAAAACTTTTACTACAAAAGTTGTGGCAAATTGTGCCCTTAACACAATGGTGTCCAACATTTTTGCTCCCAGATGCACCAATGTGGAGAATTTTTCAAAAATGTGGAAATTACAAGAGTGTTGAAAAAAACGGTATCCGGAGCAGAATACAGAAAAACTTTTACTACAAAAGTTGTAGCAAATTGTGCCCTTAACACAATGGTCTGTAACTTTTTTGCTCCCAGATGCATCAATACGGAGAATTTTTCAAAAATGTGGAAATTACAAGAGTGTTGAAAAAAACGGTATCCGGAGCAGAATACAGAAAAACTTTTACAGCAAAAGTTGTAGCAAATAGTGCCCTTAACACAATGGTCTGTTACTTCTTTGCTCCCAGATGCATCAATGTGGAGAATTTTTGAAAAATGTGCAAATTACAAGAGTGTTGAAAAAAAACGGTATCCGGAGCAGAATACAGAAAAACTTTTACAAGAAAAGTTGTAGCAAATTGTGCCCTTAACACAATGGTCTGTAACTTTTTTGCTCCCAGATGCATCAATACGGAGAATTTTTCAAAAATGTGGAAATTACAAGAGTGTTGAAAAAAACGGTATCCGCAGCAGAATACAGAAAAACTTTTACAAGAAAAGTTGTAGCAAATTGTGCCCTTAACACAATGGTCTGTAACTTTTTTGCTCCCAGATGCATCAATACGGAGAATTTTTCAAAAATGTGGAAATTACAAGAGTGTTGAAAAAAACGGTATCCGGAGCAGAATACAGAAAAACTTTTACTGCAAAAGTTGTAGCAAATAGTGCCCTTAACACAATGGTCTGTTACTTCTTTGCTCCCAGATGCATCAATGTGGAGAATTTTTGAAAAATGTGCAAATTACAAGAGTGTTGAAAGAAAACGGTATCCGGAGCAAAATACAGAAAAACTTTTACTACAAAAGTTGTGGCAAATTGTGCCCTTAACACAATGGTGTCCAACATTTTTGCTCCCAGATGCACCATTGTGGAGATTTTTTCAAGAATGTGGAAATTACAAGAGTGTTGAAAAAAAACGGTATCCGGAGCAGAATACAGAAAAACTTTTACTACAAAAGTTGTGGCAAATTGTGCCCTTAACACAATGGTGTCCAACTTTTTTGCTCCCAGATGCACCAATGTGGAGATTTTTTGAAAAATGTGCAAATTACAAGAGTGTTGAAAGAAAACGGTATCCGGAGCAAAATACAGAAAAACTTTTACTACAAAAGTTGTGGCAAATTGTGCCCTTAACACAATGGTGTCCAACATTTTTGCTCCCAGATGCACCATTGTGGAGATTTTTTGAAAAATGTGCAAATTACAAGAGTGTTGAAAAAAAACGGTATCCGGAGCAAAATACAGAAAAACTTTTACTACAAAAGTTGTGGCAAATTGTGCCCTTAACACAATGGTGTCCAACATTTTTGCTCCCAGATGCACCATTGTGGAGATTTTTTCAAGAATGTGGAAATTACAAGAGTGTTGAAAAAAAACGGTATCCGGAGCAGAATACAGAAAAACTTTTACTACAAAAGTTGTAGCAAATTGTGCCCTTAACACAATGGTCTGTAACTTTTTTGCTCCCAGATGCACCAATGTGGAGATTTTTTGAAAAATGTGCAAATTACAAGAGTGTTGAAAGAAAACGGTATCCGGAGCAAAATACAGAAAAACTTTTACTACAAAAGTTGTGGCAAATTGTGCCCTTAACACAATGGTGTCCAACATTTTTGCTCCCAGATGCACCATTGTGGAGATTTTTTCAAGAATGTGGAAATTACAAGAGTGTTGAAAAAAAACGGTATCCGGAGCAGAATACAGAAAAACTTTTACTACAAAAGTTGTGGCAAATTGTGCCCTTAACACAATGGTGTCCAACATTTTTGCTCCCAGATGCACCAATGTGGAGATTTTTTGAAAAATGTGCAAATTACAAGAGTGTTGAAAGAAAACGGTATCCGGAGCAAAATACAGAAAAACTTTTACTACAAAAGTTGTGGCAAATTGTGCCCTTAACACAATGGTGTCCAACATTTTTGCTCCCAGATGCACCAATGTGGAGAATTTTTCAAAAATGTGGAAATTACAAGAGTGTTGAAAAAAACGGTATCCGGAGCAGAATACAGAAAAACTTTTACTACAAAAGTTGTAGCAAATTGTGCCCTTAACACAATGGTCTGTAACTTTTTTGCTCCCAGATGCATCAATACGGAGAATTTTTCAAAAATGTGGAAATTACAAGAGTGTTGAAAAAAACGGTATCCGGAGCAGAATACAGAAAAACTTTTACAGCAAAAGTTGTAGCAAATAGTGCCCTTAACACAATGGTCTGTTACTTCTTTGCTCCCAGATGCATCAATGTGGAGAATTTTTGAAAAATGTGCAAATTACAAGAGTGTTGAAAAAAAACGGTATCCGGAGCAGAATACAGAAAAACTTTTACAAGAAAAGTTGTAGCAAATTGTGCCCTTAACACAATGGTCTGTAACTTTTTTGCTCCCAGATGCATCAATACGGAGAATTTTTCAAAAATGTGGAAATTACAAGAGTGTTGAAAAAAACGGTATCCGCAGCAGAATACAGAAAAACTTTTACAAGAAAAGTTGTAGCAAATTGTGCCCTTAACACAATGGTCTGTAACTTTTTTGCTCCCAGATGCATCAATACGGAGAATTTTTCAAAAATGTGGAAATTACAAGAGTGTTGAAAAAAACGGTATCCGGAGCAGAATACAGAAAAACTTTTACTGCAAAAGTTGTAGCAAATAGTGCCCTTAACACAATGGTCTGTTACTTCTTTGCTCCCAGATGCATCAATGTGGAGAATTTTTGAAAAATGTGCAAATTACAAGAGTGTTGAAAGAAAACGGTATCCGGAGCAAAATACAGAAAAACTTTTACTACAAAAGTTGTGGCAAATTGTGCCCTTAACACAATGGTGTCCAACATTTTTGCTCCCAGATGCACCATTGTGGAGATTTTTTCAAGAATGTGGAAATTACAAGAGTGTTGAAAAAAAACGGTATCCGGAGCAAAATACAGAAAAACTTTTACTACAAAAGTTGTGGCAAATTGTGCCCTTAACACAATGGTGTCCAACATTTTTGCTCCCAGATGCACCATTGTGGAGATTTTTTCAAGAATGTGGAAATTACAAGAGTGTTGAAAAAAAACGGTATCCGGAGCAGAATACAGAAAAACTTTTACTACAAAAGTTGTAGCAAATTGTGCCCTTAACACAACGGTCTGTAACTTTTTTGCTCCCAGATGCACCAATGTGGAGATTTTTTGAAAAATGTGCAAATTACAAGAGTGTTGAAAGAAAACGGTATCCGGAGCAAAATACAGAAAAACTTTTACTACAAAAGTTGTGGCAAATTGTGCCCTTAACACAATGGTGTCCAACATTTTTGCTCCCAGATGCACCATTGTGGAGATTTTTTGAAAAATGTGCAAATTACAAGAGTGTTGAAAAAAAACGGTATCCGGAGCAAAATACAGAAAAACTTTTACTACAAAAGTTGTGGCAAATTGTGCCCTTAACACAATGGTGTCCAACATTTTTGCTCCCAGATGCACCATTGTGGAGATTTTTTCAAGAATGTGGAAATTACAAGAGTGTTGAAAAAAAACGGTATCCGGAGCAGAATACAGAAAAACTTTTACTACAAAAGTTGTAGCAAATTGTGCCCTTAACACAATGGTCTGTAACTTTTTTGCTCCCAGATGCACCAATGTGGAGATTTTTTGAAAAATGTGCAAATTACAAGAGTGTTGAAAGAAAACGGTATCCGGAGCAAAATACAGAAAAACTTTTACTACAAAAGTTGTGGCAAATTGTGCCCTTAACACAATGGTGTCCAACATTTTTGCTCCCAGATGCACCATTGTGGAGATTTTTTGAAAAATGTGCAAATTACAAGAGTGTTGAAAAAAAACGGTATCCGGAGCAAAATACAGAAAAACTTTTACTACAAAAGTTGTGGCAAATTGTGCCCTTAACACAATGGTGTCCAACATTTTTGCTCCCAGATGCACCATTGTGGAGATTTTTTCAAGAATGTGGAAATTACAAGAGTGTTGAAAAAAAACGGTATCCGGAGCAGAATACAGAAAAACTTTTACTACAAAAGTTGTAGCAAATTGTGCCCTTAACACAACGGTCTGTAACTTTTTTGCTCCCAGATGCACCAATGTGGAGATTTTTTGAAAAATGTGCAAATTACAAGAGTGTTGAAAGAAAACGGTATCCGGAGCAAAATACAGAAAAACTTTTACTACAAAAGTTGTGGCAAATTGTGCCCTTAACACAATGGTGTCCAACATTTTTGCTCCCAGATGCACCATTGTGGAGATTTTTTGAAAAATGTGCAAATTACAAGAGTGTTGAAAAAAAACGGTATCCGGAGCAAAATACAGAAAAACTTTTACTACAAAAGTTGTGGCAAATTGTGCCCTTAACACAATGGTGTCCAACATTTTTGCTCCCAGATGCACCATTGTGGAGATTTTTTCAAGAATGTGGAAATTACAAGAGTGTTGAAAAAAAACGGTATCCGGAGCAGAATACAGAAAAACTTTTACTACAAAAGTTGTAGCAAATTGTGCCCTTAACACAATGGTCTGTAACTTTTTTGCTCCCAGATGCACCAATGTGGAGATTTTTTGAAAAATGTGCAAATTACAAGAGTGTTGAAAGAAAACGGTATCCGGAGCAAAATACAGAAAAACTTTTACTACAAAAGTTGTGGCAAATTGTGCCCTTAACACAATGGTGTCCAACATTTTTGCTCCCAGATGCACCATTGTGGAGATTTTTTCAAGAATGTGGAAATTACAAGAGTGTTGAAAAAAAACGGTATCCGGAGCAGAATACAGAAAAACTTTTACTACAAAAGTTGTGGCAAATTGTGCCCTTAACACAATGGTGTCCAACTTTTTTGCTCCCAGATGCACCAATGTGGAGATTTTTTGAAAAATGTGCAAATTACAAGAGTGTTGAAAGAAAACGGTATCCGGAGCAAAATACAGAAAAACTTTTACTACAAAAGTTGTGGCAAATTGTGCCCTTAACACAATGGTGTCCAACATTTTTGCTCCCAGATGCACCATTGTGGAGATTTTTTGAAAAATGTGCAAATTACAAGAGTGTTGAAAAAAAACGGTATCCGGAGCAAAATACAGAAAAACTTTTACTACAAAAGTTGTGGCAAATTGTGCCCTTAACACAATGGTGTCCAACATTTTTGCTCCCAGATGCACCATTGTGGAGATTTTTTCAAGAATGTGGAAATTACAAGAGTGTTGAAAAAAAACGGTATCCGGAGCAGAATACAGAAAAACTTTTACTACAAAAGTTGTAGCAAATTGTGCCCTTAACACAACGGTCTGTAACTTTTTTGCTCCCAGATGCACCAATGTGGAGATTTTTTGAAAAATGTGCAAATTACAAGAGTGTTGAAAGAAAACGGTATCCGGAGCAAAATACAGAAAAACTTTTACTACAAAAGTTGTGGCAAATTGTGCCCTTAACACAATGGTGTCCAACATTTTTGCTCCCAGATGCACCATTGTGGAGATTTTTTGAAAAATGTGCAAATTACAAGAGTGTTGAAAAAAAACGGTATCCGGAGCAAAATACAGAAAAACTTTTACTACAAAAGTTGTGGCAAATTGTGCCCTTAACACAATGGTGTCCAACATTTTTGCTCCCAGATGCACCATTGTGGAGATTTTTTCAAGAATGTGGAAATTACAAGAGTGTTGAAAAAAAACGGTATCCGGAGCAGAATACAGAAAAACTTTTACTACAAAAGTTGTAGCAAATTGTGCCCTTAACACAATGGTCTGTAACTTTTTTGCTCCCAGATGCACCAATGTGGAGATTTTTTGAAAAATGTGCAAATTACAAGAGTGTTGAAAGAAAACGGTATCCGGAGCAAAATACAGAAAAACTTTTACTACAAAAGTTGTGGCAAATTGTGCCCTTAACACAATGGTGTCCAACATTTTTGCTCCCAGATGCACCATTGTGGAGATTTTTTCAAGAATGTGGAAATTACAAGAGTGTTGAAAAAAAACGGTATCCGGAGCAGAATACAGAAAAACTTTTACTACAAAAGTTGTGGCAAATTGTGCCCTTAACACAATGGTGTCCAACTTTTTTGCTCCCAGATGCACCAATGTGGAGATTTTTTGAAAAATGTGCAAATTACAAGAGTGTTGAAAGAAAACGGTATCCGGAGCAAAATACAGAAAAACTTTTACTACAAAAGTTGTGGCAAATTGTGCCCTTAACACAATGGTGTCCAACATTTTTGCTCCCAGATGCACCATTGTGGAGATTTTTTGAAAAATGTGCAAATTACAAGAGTGTTGAAAAAAAACGGTATCCGGAGCAAAATACAGAAAAACTTTTACTACAAAAGTTGTGGCAAATTGTGCCCTTAACACAATGGTGTCCAACATTTTTGCTCCCAGATGCACCATTGTGGAGATTTTTTCAAGAATGTGGAAATTACAAGAGTGTTGAAAAAAAACGGTATCCGGAGCAGAATACAGAAAAACTTTTACTACAAAAGTTGTAGCAAATTGTGCCCTTAACACAATGGTCTGTAACTTTTTTGCTCCCAGATGCACCAATGTGGAGATTTTTTGAAAAATGTGCAAATTACAAGAGTGTTGAAAGAAAACGGTATCCGGAGCAAAATACAGAAAAACTTTTACTACAAAAGTTGTGGCAAATTGTGCCCTTAACACAATGGTGTCCAACATTTTTGCTCCCAGATGCACCATTGTGGAGATTTTTTGAAAAATGTGCAAATTACAAGAGTGTTGAAAAAAAACGGTATCCGGAGCAAAATACAGAAAAACTTTTACTACAAAAGTTGTGGCAAATTGTGCCCTTAACACAATGGTGTCCAACATTTTTGCTCCCAGATGCACCATTGTGGAGATTTTTTCAAGAATGTGGAAATTACAAGAGTGTTGAAAAAAAACGGTATCCGGAGCAGAATACAGAAAAACTTTTACTACAAAAGTTGTAGCAAATTGTGCCCTTAACACAATGGTCTGTAACTTTTTTGCTCCCAGATGCACCAATGTGGAGATTTTTTGAAAAATGTGCAAATTACAAGAGTGTTGAAAGAAAACGGTATCCGGAGCAAAATACAGAAAAACTTTTACTACAAAAGTTGTGGCAAATTGTGCCCTTAACACAATGGTGTCCAACATTTTTGCTCCCAGATGCACCATTGTGGAGATTTTTTCAAGAATGTGGAAATTACAAGAGTGTTGAAAAAAAACGGTATCCGGAGCAGAATACAGAAAAACTTTTACTACAAAAGTTGTGGCAAATTGTGCCCTTAACACAATGGTGTCCAACTTTTTTGCTCCCAGATGCACCAATGTGGAGATTTTTTGAAAAATGTGCAAATTACAAGAGTGTTGAAAGAAAACGGTATCCGGAGCAAAATACAGAAAAACTTTTACTACAAAAGTTGTGGCAAATTGTGCCCTTAACACAATGGTGTCCAACATTTTTGCTCCCAGATGCACCATTGTGGAGATTTTTTGAAAAATGTGCAAATTACAAGAGTGTTGAAAAAAAACGGTATCCGGAGCAAAATACAGAAAAACTTTTACTACAAAAGTTGTGGCAAATTGTGCCCTTAACACAATGGTGTCCAACATTTTTGCTCCCAGATGCACCATTGTGGAGATTTTTTCAAGAATGTGGAAATTACAAGAGTGTTGAAAAAAAACGGTATCCGGAGCAGAATACAGAAAAACTTTTACTACAAAAGTTGTAGCAAATTGTGCCCTTAACACAATGGTCTGTAACTTTTTTGCTCCCAGATGCACCAATGTGGAGATTTTTTGAAAAATGTGCAAATTACAAGAGTGTTGAAAGAAAACGGTATCCGGAGCAAAATACAGAAAAACTTTTACTACAAAAGTTGTGGCAAATTGTGCCCTTAACACAATGGTGTCCAACATTTTTGCTCCCAGATGCACCATTGTGGAGATTTTTTCAAGAATGTGGAAATTACAAGAGTGTTGAAAAAAAACGGTATCCGGAGCAGAATACAGAAAAACTTTTACTACAAAAGTTGTGGCAAATTGTGCCCTTAACACAATGGTGTCCAACATTTTTGCTCCCAGATGCACCAATGTGGAGATTTTTTGAAAAATGTGCAAATTACAAGAGTGTTGAAAGAAAACGGTATCCGGAGCAAAATACAGAAAAACTTTTACTACAAAAGTTGTGGCAAATTGTGCCCTTAACACAATGGTGTCCAACATTTTTGCTCCCAGATGCACCAATGTGGAGAATTTTTCAAAAATGTGGAAATTACAAGAGTGTTGAAAAAAACGGTATCCGGAGCAGAATACAGAAAAACTTTTACTACAAAAGTTGTAGCAAATTGTGCCCTTAACACAATGGTCTGTAACTTTTTTGCTCCCAGATGCATCAATACGGAGAATTTTTCAAAAATGTGGAAATTACAAGAGTGTTGAAAAAAACGGTATCCGGAGCAGAATACAGAAAAACTTTTACAGCAAAAGTTGTAGCAAATAGTGCCCTTAACACAATGGTCTGTTACTTCTTTGCTCCCAGATGCATCAATGTGGAGAATTTTTGAAAAATGTGCAAATTACAAGAGTGTTGAAAAAAAACGGTATCCGGAGCAGAATACAGAAAAACTTTTACAAGAAAAGTTGTAGCAAATTGTGCCCTTAACACAATGGTCTGTAACTTTTTTGCTCCCAGATGCATCAATACGGAGAATTTTTCAAAAATGTGGAAATTACAAGAGTGTTGAAAAAAACGGTATCCGCAGCAGAATACAGAAAAACTTTTACAAGAAAAGTTGTAGCAAATTGTGCCCTTAACACAATGGTCTGTAACTTTTTTGCTCCCAGATGCATCAATACGGAGAATTTTTCAAAAATGTGGAAATTACAAGAGTGTTGAAAAAAACGGTATCCGGAGCAGAATACAGAAAAACTTTTACTGCAAAAGTTGTAGCAAATAGTGCCCTTAACACAATGGTCTGTTACTTCTTTGCTCCCAGATGCATCAATGTGGAGAATTTTTGAAAAATGTGCAAATTACAAGAGTGTTGAAAGAAAACGGTATCCGGAGCAAAATACAGAAAAACTTTTACTACAAAAGTTGTGGCAAATTGTGCCCTTAACACAATGGTGTCCAACATTTTTGCTCCCAGATGCACCATTGTGGAGATTTTTTCAAGAATGTGGAAATTACAAGAGTGTTGAAAAAAAACGGTATCCGGAGCAGAATACAGAAAAACTTTTACTACAAAAGTTGTGGCAAATTGTGCCCTTAACACAATGGTGTCCAACTTTTTTGCTCCCAGATGCACCAATGTGGAGATTTTTTGAAAAATGTGCAAATTACAAGAGTGTTGAAAGAAAACGGTATCCGGAGCAAAATACAGAAAAACTTTTACTACAAAAGTTGTGGCAAATTGTGCCCTTAACACAATGGTGTCCAACATTTTTGCTCCCAGATGCACCATTGTGGAGATTTTTTGAAAAATGTGCAAATTACAAGAGTGTTGAAAAAAAACGGTATCCGGAGCAAAATACAGAAAAACTTTTACTACAAAAGTTGTGGCAAATTGTGCCCTTAACACAATGGTGTCCAACATTTTTGCTCCCAGATGCACCATTGTGGAGATTTTTTCAAGAATGTGGAAATTACAAGAGTGTTGAAAAAAAACGGTATCCGGAGCAGAATACAGAAAAACTTTTACTACAAAAGTTGTAGCAAATTGTGCCCTTAACACAATGGTCTGTAACTTTTTTGCTCCCAGATGCACCAATGTGGAGATTTTTTGAAAAATGTGCAAATTACAAGAGTGTTGAAAGAAAACGGTATCCGGAGCAAAATACAGAAAAACTTTTACTACAAAAGTTGTGGCAAATTGTGCCCTTAACACAATGGTGTCCAACATTTTTGCTCCCAGATGCACCATTGTGGAGATTTTTTCAAGAATGTGGAAATTACAAGAGTGTTGAAAAAAAACGGTATCCGGAGCAGAATACAGAAAAACTTTTACTACAAAAGTTGTGGCAAATTGTGCCCTTAACACAATGGTGTCCAACATTTTTGCTCCCAGATGCACCAATGTGGAGATTTTTTGAAAAATGTGCAAATTACAAGAGTGTTGAAAGAAAACGGTATCCGGAGCAAAATACAGAAAAACTTTTACTACAAAAGTTGTGGCAAATTGTGCCCTTAACACAATGGTGTCCAACATTTTTGCTCCCAGATGCACCATTGTGGAGATTTTTTCAAGAATGTGGAAATTACAAGAGTGTTGAAAAAAAACGGTATCCGGAGCAGAATACAGAAAAACTTTTACTGCAAAAGTTGTAGCAAATAGTGCCCTTAACACAATGGTCTGTTACTTCTTTGCTCCCAGATGCATCAATGTGGAGAATTTTTGAAAAATGTGCAAATTACAAGAGTGTTGAAAGAAAACGGTATCCGGAGCAAAATACAGAAAAACTTTTACTACAAAAGTTGTGGCAAATTGTGCCCTTAACACAATGGTGTCCAACATTTTTGCTCCCAGATGCACCATTGTGGAGATTTTTTGAAAAATGTGCAAATTACAAGAGTGTTGAAAAAAAACGGTATCCGGAGCAAAATACAGAAAAACTTTTACTACAAAAGTTGTGGCAAATTGTGCCCTTAACACAATGGTGTCCAACATTTTTGCTCCCAGATGCACCATTGTGGAGATTTTTTCAAGAATGTGGAAATTACAAGAGTGTTGAAAAAAAACGGTATCCGGAGCAGAATACAGAAAAACTTTTACTACAAAAGTTGTAGCAAATTGTGCCCTTAACACAATGGTCTGTAACTTTTTTGCTCCCAGATGCACCAATGTGGAGATTTTTTGAAAAATGTGCAAATTACAAGAGTGTTGAAAGAAAACGGTATCCGGAGCAAAATACAGAAAAACTTTTACTACAAAAGTTGTGGCAAATTGTGCCCTTAACACAATGGTGTCCAACATTTTTGCTCCCAGATGCACCATTGTGGAGATTTTTTCAAGAATGTGGAAATTACAAGAGTGTTGAAAAAAAACGGTATCCGGAGCAGAATACAGAAAAACTTTTACTGCAAAAGTTGTAGCAAATAGTGCCCTTAACACAATGGTCTGTTACTTCTTTGCTCCCAGATGCATCAATGTGGAGAATTTTTGAAAAATGTGCAAATTACAAGAGTGTTGAAAGAAAACGGTATCCGGAGCAAAATACAGAAAAACTTTTACTACAAAAGTTGTGGCAAATTGTGCCCTTAACACAATGGTGTCCAACATTTTTGCTCCCAGATGCACCATTGTGGAGATTTTTTGAAAAATGTGCAAATTACAAGAGTGTTGAAAAAAAACGGTATCCGGAGCAAAATACAGAAAAACTTTTACTACAAAAGTTGTGGCAAATTGTGCCCTTAACACAATGGTGTCCAACATTTTTGCTCCCAGATGCACCATTGTGGAGATTTTTTCAAGAATGTGGAAATTACAAGAGTGTTGAAAAAAAACGGTATCCGGAGCAGAATACAGAAAAACTTTTACTACAAAAGTTGTAGCAAATTGTGCCCTTAACACAATGGTCTGTAACTTTTTTGCTCCCAGATGCACCAATGTGGAGATTTTTTGAAAAATGTGCAAATTACAAGAGTGTTGAAAGAAAACGGTATCCGGAGCAAAATACAGAAAAACTTTTACTACAAAAGTTGTGGCAAATTGTGCCCTTAACACAATGGTGTCCAACATTTTTGCTCCCAGATGCACCATTGTGGAGATTTTTTGAAAAATGTGCAAATTACAAGAGTGTTGAAAAAAAACGGTATCCGGAGCAAAATACAGAAAAACTTTTACTACAAAAGTTGTGGCAAATTGTGCCCTTAACACAATGGTGTCCAACATTTTTGCTCCCAGATGCACCATTGTGGAGATTTTTTCAAGAATGTGGAAATTACAAGAGTGTTGAAAAAAAACGGTATCCGGAGCAGAATACAGAAAAACTTTTACTACAAAAGTTGTAGCAAATTGTGCCCTTAACACAACGGTCTGTAACTTTTTTGCTCCCAGATGCACCAATGTGGAGATTTTTTGAAAAATGTGCAAATTACAAGAGTGTTGAAAGAAAACGGTATCCGGAGCAAAATACAGAAAAACTTTTACTACAAAAGTTGTGGCAAATTGTGCCCTTAACACAATGGTGTCCAACATTTTTGCTCCCAGATGCACCATTGTGGAGATTTTTTGAAAAATGTGCAAATTACAAGAGTGTTGAAAAAAAACGGTATCCGGAGCAAAATACAGAAAAACTTTTACTACAAAAGTTGTGGCAAATTGTGCCCTTAACACAATGGTGTCCAACATTTTTGCTCCCAGATGCACCATTGTGGAGATTTTTTCAAGAATGTGGAAATTACAAGAGTGTTGAAAAAAAACGGTATCCGGAGCAGAATACAGAAAAACTTTTACTACAAAAGTTGTAGCAAATTGTGCCCTTAACACAATGGTCTGTAACTTTTTTGCTCCCAGATGCACCAATGTGGAGATTTTTTGAAAAATGTGCAAATTACAAGAGTGTTGAAAGAAAACGGTATCCGGAGCAAAATACAGAAAAACTTTTACTACAAAAGTTGTGGCAAATTGTGCCCTTAACACAATGGTGTCCAACATTTTTGCTCCCAGATGCACCATTGTGGAGATTTTTTCAAGAATGTGGAAATTACAAGAGTGTTGAAAAAAAACGGTATCCGGAGCAGAATACAGAAAAACTTTTACTACAAAAGTTGTGGCAAATTGTGCCCTTAACACAATGGTGTCCAACTTTTTTGCTCCCAGATGCACCAATGTGGAGATTTTTTGAAAAATGTGCAAATTACAAGAGTGTTGAAAGAAAACGGTATCCGGAGCAAAATACAGAAAAACTTTTACTACAAAAGTTGTGGCAAATTGTGCCCTTAACACAATGGTGTCCAACATTTTTGCTCCCAGATGCACCATTGTGGAGATTTTTTGAAAAATGTGCAAATTACAAGAGTGTTGAAAAAAAACGGTATCCGGAGCAAAATACAGAAAAACTTTTACTACAAAAGTTGTGGCAAATTGTGCCCTTAACACAATGGTGTCCAACATTTTTGCTCCCAGATGCACCATTGTGGAGATTTTTTCAAGAATGTGGAAATTACAAGAGTGTTGAAAAAAAACGGTATCCGGAGCAGAATACAGAAAAACTTTTACTACAAAAGTTGTAGCAAATTGTGCCCTTAACACAATGGTCTGTAACTTTTTTGCTCCCAGATGCACCAATGTGGAGATTTTTTGAAAAATGTGCAAATTACAAGAGTGTTGAAAGAAAACGGTATCCGGAGCAAAATACAGAAAAACTTTTACTACAAAAGTTGTGGCAAATTGTGCCCTTAACACAATGGTGTCCAACATTTTTGCTCCCAGATGCACCATTGTGGAGATTTTTTGAAAAATGTGCAAATTACAAGAGTGTTGAAAAAAAACGGTATCCGGAGCAAAATACAGAAAAACTTTTACTACAAAAGTTGTGGCAAATTGTGCCCTTAACACAATGGTGTCCAACATTTTTGCTCCCAGATGCACCATTGTGGAGATTTTTTCAAGAATGTGGAAATTACAAGAGTGTTGAAAAAAAACGGTATCTGGAGCAGAATACAGAAAAACTTTTACTACAAAAGTTGTAGCAAATTGTGCCCTTAACACAATGGTCTGTAACTTTTTTGCTCCCAGATGCACCAATGTGGAGATTTTTTGAAAAATGTGCAAATTACAAGAGTGTTGAAAGAAAACGGTATCCGGAGCAAAATACAGAAAAACTTTTACTACAAAAGTTGTGGCAAATTGTGCCCTTAACACAATGGTGTCCAACATTTTTGCTCCCAGATGCACCATTGTGGAGATTTTTTCAAGAATGTGGAAATTACAAGAGTGTTGAAAAAAAACGGTATCCGGAGCAGAATACAGAAAAACTTTTACTACAAAAGTTGTGGCAAATTGTGCCCTTAACACAATGGTGTCCAACTTTTTTGCTCCCAGATGCACCAATGTGGAGATTTTTTGAAAAATGTGCAAATTACAAGAGTGTTGAAAGAAAACGGTATCCGGAGCAAAATACAGAAAAACTTTTACTACAAAAGTTGTGGCAAATTGTGCCCTTAACACAATGGTGTCCAACATTTTTGCTCCCAGATGCACCATTGTGGAGATTTTTTGAAAAATGTGCAAATTACAAGAGTGTTGAAAAAAAACGGTATCCGGAGCAAAATACAGAAAAACTTTTACTACAAAAGTTGTGGCAAATTGTGCCCTTAACACAATGGTGTCCAACATTTTTGCTCCCAGATGCACCATTGTGGAGATTTTTTCAAGAATGTGGAAATTACAAGAGTGTTGAAAAAAAACGGTATCCGGAGCAGAATACAGAAAAACTTTTACTACAAAAGTTGTAGCAAATTGTGCCCTTAACACAATGGTCTGTAACTTTTTTGCTCCCAGATGCACCAATGTGGAGATTTTTTGAAAAATGTGCAAATTACAAGAGTGTTGAAAGAAAACGGTATCCGGAGCAAAATACAGAAAAACTTTTACTACAAAAGTTGTGGCAAATTGTGCCCTTAACACAATGGTGTCCAACATTTTTGCTCCCAGATGCACCATTGTGGAGATTTTTTCAAGAATGTGGAAATTACAAGAGTGTTGAAAAAAAACGGTATCCGGAGCAGAATACAGAAAAACTTTTACTACAAAAGTTGTGGCAAATTGTGCCCTTAACACAATGGTGTCCAACATTTTTGCTCCCAGATGCACCAATGTGGAGATTTTTTGAAAAATGTGCAAATTACAAGAGTGTTGAAAGAAAACGGTATCCGGAGCAAAATACAGAAAAACTTTTACTACAAAAGTTGTGGCAAATTGTGCCCTTAACACAATGGTGTCCAACATTTTTGCTCCCAGATGCACCAATGTGGAGAATTTTTCAAAAATGTGGAAATTACAAGAGTGTTGAAAAAAACGGTATCCGGAGCAGAATACAGAAAAACTTTTACTACAAAAGTTGTAGCAAATTGTGCCCTTAACACAATGGTCTGTAACTTTTTTGCTCCCAGATGCATCAATACGGAGAATTTTTCAAAAATGTGGAAATTACAAGAGTGTTGAAAAAAACGGTATCCGGAGCAGAATACAGAAAAACTTTTACAGCAAAAGTTGTAGCAAATAGTGCCCTTAACACAATGGTCTGTTACTTCTTTGCTCCCAGATGCATCAATGTGGAGAATTTTTGAAAAATGTGCAAATTACAAGAGTGTTGAAAAAAAACGGTATCCGGAGCAGAATACAGAAAAACTTTTACAAGAAAAGTTGTAGCAAATTGTGCCCTTAACACAATGGTCTGTAACTTTTTTGCTCCCAGATGCATCAATACGGAGAATTTTTCAAAAATGTGGAAATTACAAGAGTGTTGAAAAAAACGGTATCCGCAGCAGAATACAGAAAAACTTTTACAAGAAAAGTTGTAGCAAATTGTGCCCTTAACACAATGGTCTGTAACTTTTTTGCTCCCAGATGCATCAATACGGAGAATTTTTCAAAAATGTGGAAATTACAAGAGTGTTGAAAAAAACGGTATCCGGAGCAGAATACAGAAAAACTTTTACTGCAAAAGTTGTAGCAAATAGTGCCCTTAACACAATGGTCTGTTACTTCTTTGCTCCCAGATGCATCAATGTGGAGAATTTTTGAAAAATGTGCAAATTACAAGAGTGTTGAAAGAAAACGGTATCCGGAGCAAAATACAGAAAAACTTTTACTACAAAAGTTGTGGCAAATTGTGCCCTTAACACAATGGTGTCCAACATTTTTGCTCCCAGATGCACCATTGTGGAGATTTTTTCAAGAATGTGGAAATTACAAGAGTGTTGAAAAAAAACGGTATCCGGAGCAGAATACAGAAAAACTTTTACTACAAAAGTTGTGGCAAATTGTGCCCTTAACACAATGGTGTCCAACTTTTTTGCTCCCAGATGCACCAATGTGGAGATTTTTTGAAAAATGTGCAAATTACAAGAGTGTTGAAAGAAAACGGTATCCGGAGCAAAATACAGAAAAACTTTTACTACAAAAGTTGTGGCAAATTGTGCCCTTAACACAATGGTGTCCAACATTTTTGCTCCCAGATGCACCATTGTGGAGATTTTTTGAAAAATGTGCAAATTACAAGAGTGTTGAAAAAAAACGGTATCCGGAGCAAAATACAGAAAAACTTTTACTACAAAAGTTGTGGCAAATTGTGCCCTTAACACAATGGTGTCCAACATTTTTGCTCCCAGATGCACCATTGTGGAGATTTTTTCAAGAATGTGGAAATTACAAGAGTGTTGAAAAAAAACGGTATCCGGAGCAGAATACAGAAAAACTTTTACTACAAAAGTTGTAGCAAATTGTGCCCTTAACACAATGGTCTGTAACTTTTTTGCTCCCAGATGCACCAATGTGGAGATTTTTTGAAAAATGTGCAAATTACAAGAGTGTTGAAAGAAAACGGTATCCGGAGCAAAATACAGAAAAACTTTTACTACAAAAGTTGTGGCAAATTGTGCCCTTAACACAATGGTGTCCAACATTTTTGCTCCCAGATGCACCATTGTGGAGATTTTTTCAAGAATGTGGAAATTACAAGAGTGTTGAAAAAAAACGGTATCCGGAGCAGAATACAGAAAAACTTTTACTACAAAAGTTGTGGCAAATTGTGCCCTTAACACAATGGTGTCCAACATTTTTGCTCCCAGATGCACCAATGTGGAGATTTTTTGAAAAATGTGCAAATTACAAGAGTGTTGAAAGAAAACGGTATCCGGAGCAAAATACAGAAAAACTTTTACTACAAAAGTTGTGGCAAATTGTGCCCTTAACACAATGGTGTCCAACATTTTTGCTCCCAGATGCACCAATGTGGAGAATTTTTCAAAAATGTGGAAATTACAAGAGTGTTGAAAAAAACGGTATCCGGAGCAGAATACAGAAAAACTTTTACTACAAAAGTTGTAGCAAATTGTGCCCTTAACACAATGGTCTGTAACTTTTTTGCTCCCAGATGCATCAATACGGAGAATTTTTCAAAAATGTGGAAATTACAAGAGTGTTGAAAAAAACGGTATCCGGAGCAGAATACAGAAAAACTTTTACAGCAAAAGTTGTAGCAAATAGTGCCCTTAACACAATGGTCTGTTACTTCTTTGCTCCCAGATGCATCAATGTGGAGAATTTTTGAAAAATGTGCAAATTACAAGAGTGTTGAAAAAAAACGGTATCCGGAGCAGAATACAGAAAAACTTTTACAAGAAAAGTTGTAGCAAATTGTGCCCTTAACACAATGGTCTGTAACTTTTTTGCTCCCAGATGCATCAATACGGAGAATTTTTCAAAAATGTGGAAATTACAAGAGTGTTGAAAAAAACGGTATCCGCAGCAGAATACAGAAAAACTTTTACAAGAAAAGTTGTAGCAAATTGTGCCCTTAACACAATGGTCTGTAACTTTTTTGCTCCCAGATGCATCAATACGGAGAATTTTTCAAAAATGTGGAAATTACAAGAGTGTTGAAAAAAACGGTATCCGGAGCAGAATACAGAAAAACTTTTACTGCAAAAGTTGTAGCAAATAGTGCCCTTAACACAATGGTCTGTTACTTCTTTGCTCCCAGATGCATCAATGTGGAGAATTTTTGAAAAATGTGCAAATTACAAGAGTGTTGAAAGAAAACGGTATCCGGAGCAAAATACAGAAAAACTTTTACTACAAAAGTTGTGGCAAATTGTGCCCTTAACACAATGGTGTCCAACATTTTTGCTCCCAGATGCACCATTGTGGAGATTTTTTCAAGAATGTGGAAATTACAAGAGTGTTGAAAAAAAACGGTATCCGGAGCAGAATACAGAAAAACTTTTACTACAAAAGTTGTGGCAAATTGTGCCCTTAACACAATGGTGTCCAACTTTTTTGCTCCCAGATGCACCAATGTGGAGATTTTTTGAAAAATGTGCAAATTACAAGAGTGTTGAAAGAAAACGGTATCCGGAGCAAAATACAGAAAAACTTTTACTACAAAAGTTGTGGCAAATTGTGCCCTTAACACAATGGTGTCCAACATTTTTGCTCCCAGATGCACCATTGTGGAGATTTTTTGAAAAATGTGCAAATTACAAGAGTGTTGAAAAAAAACGGTATCCGGAGCAAAATACAGAAAAACTTTTACTACAAAAGTTGTGGCAAATTGTGCCCTTAACACAATGGTGTCCAACATTTTTGCTCCCAGATGCACCATTGTGGAGATTTTTTCAAGAATGTGGAAATTACAAGAGTGTTGAAAAAAAACGGTATCCGGAGCAGAATACAGAAAAACTTTTACTACAAAAGTTGTAGCAAATTGTGCCCTTAACACAATGGTCTGTAACTTTTTTGCTCCCAGATGCACCAATGTGGAGATTTTTTGAAAAATGTGCAAATTACAAGAGTGTTGAAAGAAAACGGTATCCGGAGCAAAATACAGAAAAACTTTTACTACAAAAGTTGTGGCAAATTGTGCCCTTAACACAATGGTGTCCAACATTTTTGCTCCCAGATGCACCATTGTGGAGATTTTTTCAAGAATGTGGAAATTACAAGAGTGTTGAAAAAAAACGGTATCCGGAGCAGAATACAGAAAAACTTTTACTACAAAAGTTGTGGCAAATTGTGCCCTTAACACAATGGTGTCCAACATTTTTGCTCCCAGATGCACCAATGTGGAGATTTTTTGAAAAATGTGCAAATTACAAGAGTGTTGAAAGAAAACGGTATCCGGAGCAAAATACAGAAAAACTTTTACTACAAAAGTTGTGGCAAATTGTGCCCTTAACACAATGGTGTCCAACATTTTTGCTCCCAGATGCACCAATGTGGAGAATTTTTCAAAAATGTGGAAATTACAAGAGTGTTGAAAAAAACGGTATCCGGAGCAGAATACAGAAAAACTTTTACTACAAAAGTTGTAGCAAATTGTGCCCTTAACACAATGGTCTGTAACTTTTTTGCTCCCAGATGCATCAATACGGAGAATTTTTCAAAAATGTGGAAATTACAAGAGTGTTGAAAAAAACGGTATCCGGAGCAGAATACAGAAAAACTTTTACAGCAAAAGTTGTAGCAAATAGTGCCCTTAACACAATGGTCTGTTACTTCTTTGCTCCCAGATGCATCAATGTGGAGAATTTTTGAAAAATGTGCAAATTACAAGAGTGTTGAAAAAAAACGGTATCCGGAGCAGAATACAGAAAAACTTTTACAAGAAAAGTTGTAGCAAATTGTGCCCTTAACACAATGGTCTGTAACTTTTTTGCTCCCAGATGCATCAATACGGAGAATTTTTCAAAAATGTGGAAATTACAAGAGTGTTGAAAAAAACGGTATCCGGAGCAGAATACAGAAAAACTTTTACTGCAAAAGTTGTAGCAAATAGTGCCCTTAACACAATGGTCTGTTACTTCTTTGCTCCCAGATGCATCAATGTGGAGAATTTTTGAAAAATGTGCAAATTACAAGAGTGTTGAAAGAAAACGGTATCCGGAGCAAAATACAGAAAAACTTTTACTACAAAAGTTGTGGCAAATTGTGCCCTTAACACAATGGTGTCCAACATTTTTGCTCCCAGATGCACCATTGTGGAGATTTTTTCAAGAATGTGGAAATTACAAGAGTGTTGAAAAAAAACGGTATCCGGAGCAGAATACAGAAAAACTTTTACTACAAAAGTTGTGGCAAATTGTGCCCTTAACACAATGGTGTCCAACTTTTTTGCTCCCAGATGCACCAATGTGGAGATTTTTTGAAAAATGTGCAAATTACAAGAGTGTTGAAAGAAAACGGTATCCGGAGCAAAATACAGAAAAACTTTTACTACAAAAGTTGTGGCAAATTGTGCCCTTAACACAATGGTGTCCAACATTTTTGCTCCCAGATGCACCATTGTGGAGATTTTTTGAAAAATGTGCAAATTACAAGAGTGTTGAAAAAAAACGGTATCCGGAGCAAAATACAGAAAAACTTTTACTACAAAAGTTGTGGCAAATTGTGCCCTTAACACAATGGTGTCCAACATTTTTGCTCCCAGATGCACCATTGTGGAGATTTTTTCAAGAATGTGGAAATTACAAGAGTGTTGAAAAAAAACGGTATCCGGAGCAGAATACAGAAAAACTTTTACTACAAAAGTTGTAGCAAATTGTGCCCTTAACACAATGGTCTGTAACTTTTTTGCTCCCAGATGCACCAATGTGGAGATTTTTTGAAAAATGTGCAAATTACAAGAGTGTTGAAAGAAAACGGTATCCGGAGCAAAATACAGAAAAACTTTTACTACAAAAGTTGTGGCAAATTGTGCCCTTAACACAATGGTGTCCAACATTTTTGCTCCCAGATGCACCATTGTGGAGATTTTTTCAAGAATGTGGAAATTACAAGAGTGTTGAAAAAAAACGGTATCCGGAGCAGAATACAGAAAAACTTTTACTACAAAAGTTGTGGCAAATTGTGCCCTTAACACAATGGTGTCCAACATTTTTGCTCCCAGATGCACCAATGTGGAGATTTTTTGAAAAATGTGCAAATTACAAGAGTGTTGAAAGAAAACGGTATCCGGAGCAAAATACAGAAAAACTTTTACTACAAAAGTTGTGGCAAATTGTGCCCTTAACACAATGGTGTCCAACATTTTTGCTCCCAGATGCACCAATGTGGAGAATTTTTCAAAAATGTGGAAATTACAAGAGTGTTGAAAAAAACGGTATCCGGAGCAGAATACAGAAAAACTTTTACTACAAAAGTTGTAGCAAATTGTGCCCTTAACACAATGGTCTGTAACTTTTTTGCTCCCAGATGCATCAATACGGAGAATTTTTCAAAAATGTGGAAATTACAAGAGTGTTGAAAAAAACGGTATCCGGAGCAGAATACAGAAAAACTTTTACAGCAAAAGTTGTAGCAAATAGTGCCCTTAACACAATGGTCTGTTACTTCTTTGCTCCCAGATGCATCAATGTGGAGAATTTTTGAAAAATGTGCAAATTACAAGAGTGTTGAAAAAAAACGGTATCCGGAGCAGAATACAGAAAAACTTTTACAAGAAAAGTTGTAGCAAATTGTGCCCTTAACACAATGGTCTGTAACTTTTTTGCTCCCAGATGCATCAATACGGAGAATTTTTCAAAAATGTGGAAATTACAAGAGTGTTGAAAAAAACGGTATCCGCAGCAGAATACAGAAAAACTTTTACAAGAAAAGTTGTAGCAAATTGTGCCCTTAACACAATGGTCTGTAACTTTTTTGCTCCCAGATGCATCAATACGGAGAATTTTTCAAAAATGTGGAAATTACAAGAGTGTTGAAAAAAACGGTATCCGGAGCAGAATACAGAAAAACTTTTACTGCAAAAGTTGTAGCAAATAGTGCCCTTAACACAATGGTCTGTTACTTCTTTGCTCCCAGATGCATCAATACGGAGAATTTTTCAAAAATGTGGAAATTACAAGAGTGTTGAAAAAAAACGGTATCCGGAGCAGAATACAGAAAAACTTTTACAAGAAAAGTTGTAGCAAATTGTGCCCTTAACACAATGGTCTGTAACTTTTTTGCTCCCAGATGCATCAATACGGAGAATTTTTCAAAAATGTGGAAATTACAAGAGTGTTGAAAAAAACGGTATCCGCAGCAGAATACAGAAAAACTTTTACAAGAAAAGTTGTAGCAAATTGTGCCCTTAACACAATGGTCTGTAACTTTTTTGCTCCCAGATGCATCAATACGGAGAATTTTTCAAAAATGTGGAAATTACAAGAGTGTTGAAAAAAACGGTATCCGGAGCAGAATACAGAAAAACTTTTACTGCAAAAGTTGTAGCAAATAGTGCCCTTAACACAATGGTCTGTTACTTCTTTGCTCCCAGATGCATCAATGTGGAGAATTTTTGAAAAATGTGCAAATTACAAGAGTGTTGAAAAAAAACGGTATCCGCAGCAGAATACAGAAAAACTTTTACAAGAAAAGTTGTAGCAAATTGTGCCCTTAACACAATGGTCTGTAACTTTTTTGCTCCCAGATGCATCAATACGGAGAATTTTTCAAAAATGTGGAAATTACAAGAGTGTTGAAAAAAACGGTATCCGGAGCAGAATACAGAAAAACTTTTACAGCAAAAGTTGTAGCAAATAGTGCCCTTAACACAATGGTCTGTTACTTCTTTGCTCCCAGATGCATCAATGTGGAGAATTTTTGAAAAATGTGCAAATTACAAGAGTGTTGAAAAAAAACGGTATCCGGAGCAGAATACAGAAAAACTTTTACAAGAAAAGTTGTAGCAAATTGTGCCCTTAACACAATGGTCTGTAACTTTTTTGCTCCCAGATGCATCAATACGGAGAATTTTTCAAAAATGTGGAAATTACAAGAGTGTTGAAAAAAACGGTATCCGCAGCAGAATACAGAAAAACTTTTACAAGAAAAGTTGTAGCAAATTGTGCCCTTAACACAATGGTCTGTAACTTTTTTGCTCCCAGATGCATCAATACGGAGAATTTTTCAAAAATGTGGAAATTACAAGAGTGTTGAAAAAAACGGTATCCGGAGCAGAATACAGAAAAACTTTTACTGCAAAAGTTGTAGCAAATAGTGCCCTTAACACAATGGTCTGTTACTTCTTTGCTCCCAGATGCATCAATGTGGAGAATTTTTGAAAAATGTGCAAATTACAAGAGTGTTGAAAAAAAACGGTATCCGCAGCAGAATACAGAAAAACTTTTACAAGAAAAGTTGTAGCAAATTGTGCCCTTAACACAATGGTCTGTAACTTTTTTGCTCCCAGATGCATCAATGGGGAGAATTTTTGAAAAATGTGCAAATTACAAGAGTGTTGAAAAAAAACGGTATCCGGAGCAGAATACTGAAAAACTTTTACTACAAAAGTTGTAGCAAATTGCGCCCTTAACACAATGGTCTGTAACTTTTTTGCTCCCAGATGCATCAATGGGGAGAATTTTTGAAAAATGTGCAAATTACAAGAGTGTTGAAAAAAAACGGTATCCGGAGCAGAATACAGAAAAACTTTTACTACAAAAGTTGTAGCAAATTGTGCCCTTAACACAATGGTCTGTAACTTTTTTGCTCCCAGATGCATCAATACGGAGAATTTTTCAAAAATGTGGAAATTACAAGAGTGTTGAAAAAAACGGTATCCGGAGCAGAATACAGAAAAACTTTTACAAGAAAAGTTGTAGCAAATTGTGCCCTTAACACAATGGTCTGTAACTTTTTTGCTCCCAGATGCATCAATACGGAGATTTTTTCAAGAATGTGGAAATTACAAGAGTGTTGAAAAAAAACGGTATCCGGAGCAGAATACAGAAAAACTTTTACAGCAAAAGTTGTAGCAAATAGTGCCCTTAACACAATGGTCTGTTACTTCTTTGCTCCCAGATGCATCAATGTGGAGAATTTTTGAAAAATGTGCAAATTACAAGAGTGTTGAAAAAAAACGGTATCCGGAGCAGAATACAGAAAAACTTTTACAAGAAAAGTTGTAGCAAATTGTGCCCTTAACACAACGGTCTGTAACTTTTTTGCTCCCAGATGCATCAATACGGAGAATTTTTCAAAAATGTGGAAATTACAAGAGTGTTGAAAAAAACGGTATCCGCAGCAGAATACAGAAAAACTTTTACAAGAAAAGTTGTAGCAAATTGTGCCCTTAACACAATGGTCTGTAACTTTTTTGCTCCCAGATGCATCAATACGGAGAATTTTTCAAAAATGTGGAAATTACAAGAGTGTTGAAAAAAACGGTATCCGGAGCAGAATACAGAAAAACTTTTACAAGAAAAGTTGTAGCAAATTGTGCCCTTAACACAATGGTCTGTAACTTTTTTGCTCCCAGATGCATCAATGGGGAGAATTTTTGAAAAATGTGCAAATTACAAGAGTGTTGAAAAAAAACGGTATCCGGAGCAGAATACAGAAAAACTTTTACTACAAAAGTTGTAGCAAATTGCGCCCTTAACACAATGGTCTGTAACTTTTTTGCTCCCAGATGCATCAATGGGGAGAATTTTTGAAAAATGTGCAAATTACAAGAGTGTTGAAAAAAAAACGGTATCCGGAGCAGAATACAGAAAAACTTTTACTACAAAAGTTGTAGCAAATTGTGCCCTTAACACAATGGTCTGTTACTTCTTTGCTCCCAGATGCATCATTGTGGAGATTTTTTGAAAAATGTGCAAATTACAAGAGTGTTGAAAAAAAACGGTATCCGGAGCAAAATACAGAAAAACTTTTACTACAAAAGTTGTGGCAAATTGTGCCCTTAACACAATGGTGTCCAACATTTTTGCTCCCAGATGCACCATTGTGGAGATTTTTTCAAGAATGTGGAAATTACAAGAGTGTTGAAAAAAAACGGTATCCGGAGCAGAATACAGAAAAACTTTTACTACAAAAGTTGTAGCAAATTGTGCCCTTAACACAATGGTCTGTAACTTTTTTGCTCCCAGATGCACCAATGTGGAGATTTTTTGAAAAATGTGCAAATTACAAGAGTGTTGAAAGAAAACGGTATCCGGAGCAAAATACAGAAAAACTTTTACTACAAAAGTTGTGGCAAATTGTGCCCTTAACACAATGGTGTCCAACATTTTTGCTCCCAGATGCACCATTGTGGAGATTTTTTCAAGAATGTGGAAATTACAAGAGTGTTGAAAAAAAACGGTATCCGGAGCAGAATACAGAAAAACTTTTACTACAAAAGTTGTAGCAAATTGCGCCCTTAACACAATGGTGTCCAACATTTTTGCTCCCAGATGCACCATTGTGGAGATTTTTTGAAAAATGTGCAAATTACAAGAGTGTTGAAAAAAAACGGTATCCGGAGCAAAATACAGAAAAACTTTTACTACAAAAGTTGTGGCAAATTGTGCCCTTAACACAATGGTGTCCAACATTTTTGCTCCCAGATGCACCATTGTGGAGATTTTTTCAAGAATGTGGAAATTACAAGAGTGTTGAAAAAAAACGGTATCCGGAGCAGAATACAGAAAAACTTTTACTACAAAAGTTGTAGCAAATTGTGCCCTTAACACAATGGTCTGTAACTTTTTTGCTCCCAGATGCACCAATGTGGAGATTTTTTGAAAAATGTGCAAATTACAAGAGTGTTGAAAGAAAACGGTATCCGGAGCAAAATACAGAAAAACTTTTACTACAAAAGTTGTGGCAAATTGTGCCCTTAACACAATGGTGTCCAACATTTTTGCTCCCAGATGCACCATTGTGGAGATTTTTTCAAGAATGTGGAAATTACAAGAGTGTTGAAAAAAAACGGTATCCGGAGCAGAATACAGAAAAACTTTTACTACAAAAGTTGTAGCAAATTGCGCCCTTAACACAATGGTCTGTAACTTTTTTGCTCCCAGATGCATCAATGGGGAGAATTTTTGAAAAATGTGCAAATTACAAGAGTGTTGAAAAAAAACGGTATCCGGAGCAGAATACAGAAAAACTTTTACTACAAAAGTTGTAGCAAATTGTGCCCTTAACACAATGGTCTGTAACTTTTTTGCTCCCAGATGCATCAATACGGAGAATTTTTCAAAAATGTGGAAATTACAAGAGTGTTGAAAAAAACGGTATCCGGAGCAGAATACAGAAAAACTTTTACTACAAAAGTTGTAGCAAATTGTGCCCTTAACACAATGGTCTGTAACTTTTTTGCTCCCAGATGCATCAATACGGAGAATTTTTCAAAAATGTGGAAATTACAAGAGTGTTGAAAAAAACGGTATCCGCAGCAGAATACAGAAAAACTTTTACAAGAAAAGTTGTAGCAAATTGTGCCCTTAACACAATGGTCTGTAACTTTTTTGCTCCCAGATGCATCAATACGGAGAATTTTTCAAAAATGTGGAAATTACAAGAGTGTTGAAAAAAACGGTATCCGGAGCAGAATACAGAAAAACTTTTACAAGAAAAGTTGTAGCAAATTGTGCCCTTAACACAATGGTCTGTAACTTTTTTGCTCCCAGATGCATCAATGGGGAGAATTTTTGAAAAATGTGCAAATTACAAGAGTGTTGAAAAAAAAACGGTATCCGGAGCAGAATACAGAAAAACTTTTACTACAAAAGTTGTAGCAAATTGTGCCCTTAACACAATGGTCTGTTACTTCTTTGCTCCCAGATGCATCATTGTGGAGATTTTTTGAAAAATGTGCAAATTACAAGAGTGTTGAAAAAAAACGGTATCCGGAGCAGAATACAGAAAAACTTTTACTACAAAAGTTGTAGCAAATTGCGCCCTTAACACAATGGTCTGTAACTTTTTTGCTCCCAGATGCATCAATGGGGAGAATTTTTGAAAAATGTGCAAATTACAAGAGTGTTGAAAAAAAAACGGTATCCGGAGCAGAATACAGAAAAACTTTTACTACAAAAGTTGTAGCAAATTGTGCCCTTAACACAATGGTCTGTTACTTCTTTGCTCCCAGATGCATCATTGTGGAGATTTTTTGAAAAATGTGCAAATTACAAGAGTGTTGAAAAAAAACGGTATCCGGAGCAAAATACAGAAAAACTTTTACTACAAAAGTTGTGGCAAATTGTGCCCTTAACACAATGGTGTCCAACATTTTTGCTCCCAGATGCACCATTGTGGAGATTTTTTCAAGAATGTGGAAATTACAAGAGTGTTGAAAAAAAACGGTATCCGGAGCAGAATACAGAAAAACTTTTACTACAAAAGTTGTAGCAAATTGTGCCCTTAACACAATGGTCTGTAACTTTTTTGCTCCCA
The DNA here is from genome assembly GCF_036711975.1 of Onthophagus taurus. Taxonomy (NCBI): domain Eukaryota; kingdom Metazoa; phylum Arthropoda; class Insecta; order Coleoptera; family Scarabaeidae; genus Onthophagus; species Onthophagus taurus. Next base: position 1,031,019 of record NW_027248949.1, read on the forward strand.
GATGCATCAATACGGAGAATTTTTCAAAAATGTGGAAATTACAAGAGTGTTGAAAAAAACGGTATCCGCAGCAGAATACAGAAAAACTTTTACAAGAAAAGTTGTAGCAAATTGTGCCCTTAACACAATGGTCTGTAACTTTTTTGCTCCCAGATGCATCAATACGGAGAATTTTTCAAAAATGTGGAAATTACAAGAGTGTTGAAAAAAACGGTATCCGGAGCAGAATACAGAAAAACTTTTACAAGAAAAGTTGTAGCAAATTGTGCCCTTAACACAATGGTCTGTAACTTTTTTGCTCCCAGATGCACCATTGTGGAGATTTTTTCAAGAATGTGGAAATTACAAGAGTGTTGAAAAAAAACGGTATCCGGAGCAGAATACAGAAAAACTTTTACTACAAAAGTTGTAGCAAATTGTGCCCTTAACACAATGGTCTGTAACTTTTTTGCTCCCAGATGCACCAATGTGGAGATTTTTTGAAAAATGTGCAAATTACAAGAGTGTTGAAAGAAAACGGTATCCGGAGCAAAATACAGAAAAACTTTTACTACAAAAGTTGTGGCAAATTGTGCCCTTAACACAATGGTGTCCAACATTTTTGCTCCCAGATGCACCATTGTGGAGATTTTTTCAAGAATGTGGAAATTACAAGAGTGTTGAAAAAAAACGGTATCCGGAGCAGAATACAGAAAAACTTTTACTACAAAAGTTGTAGCAAATTGCGCCCTTAACACAATGGTCTGTAACTTTTTTGCTCCCAGATGCATCAATGGGGAGAATTTTTGAAAAATGTGCAAATTACAAGAGTGTTGAAAAAAAACGGTATCCGGAGCAGAATACAGAAAAACTTTTACTACAAAAGTTGTAGCAAATTGTGCCCTTAACACAATGGTCTGTAACTTTTTTGCTCCCAGATGCATCAATACGGAGAATTTTTCAAAAATGTGGAAATTACAAGAGTGTTGAAAAAAACGGTATCCGGAGCAGAATACAGAAAAACTTTTACTACAAAAGTTGTAGCAAATTGTGCCCTTAACACAATGGTCTGTAACTTTTTTGCTCCCAGATGCATCAATACGGAGAATTTTTCAAAAATGTGGAAATTACAAGAGTGTTGAAAAAAACGGTATCCGGAGCAGAATACAGAAAAACTTTTACTACAAAAGTTGTAGCAAATTGTGCCCTTAACACAATGGTCTGTAACTTTTTTGCTCCCAGATGCATCAATACGGAGAATTTTTCAAAAATGTGGAAATTACAAGAGTGTTGAAAAAAACGGTATCCGCAGCAGAATACAGAAAAACTTTTACAAGAAAAGTTGTAGCAAATTGTGCCCTTAACACAATGGTCTGTAACTTTTTTGCTCCCAGATGCATCAATACGGAGAATTTTTCAAAAATGTGGAAATTACAAGAGTGTTGAAAAAAACGGTATCCGGAGCAGAATACAGAAAAACTTTTACAAGAAAAGTTGTAGCAAATTGTGCCCTTAACACAATGGTCTGTAACTTTTTTGCTCCCAGATGCATCAATGGGGAGAATTTTTGAAAAATGTGCAAATTACAAGAGTGTTGAAAAAAAAACGGTATCCGGAGCAGAATACAGAAAAACTTTTACTACAAAAGTTGTAGCAAATTGTGCCCTTAACACAATGGTCTGTTACTTCTTTGCTCCCAGATGCATCATTGTGGAGATTTTTTGAAAAATGTGCAAATTACAAGAGTGTTGAAAAAAAACGGTATCCGGAGCAGAATACAGAAAAACTTTTACTACAAAAGTTGTAGCAAATTGCGCCCTTAACACAATGGTCTGTAACTTTTTTGCTCCCAGATGCATCAATGGGGAGAATTTTTGAAAAATGTGCAAATTACAAGAGTGTTGAAAAAAAAACGGTATCCGGAGCAGAATACAGAAAAACTTTTACTACAAAAGTTGTAGCAAATTGTGCCCTTAACACAATGGTCTGTTACTTCTTTGCTCCCAGATGCATCATTGTGGAGATTTTTTGAAAAATGTGCAAATTACAAGAGTGTTGAAAAAAAACGGTATCCGGAGCAAAATACAGAAAAACTTTTACTACAAAAGTTGTGGCAAATTGTGCCCTTAACACAATGGTGTCCAACATTTTTGCTCCCAGATGCACCATTGTGGAGATTTTTTCAAGAATGTGGAAATTACAAGAGTGTTGAAAAAAAACGGTATCCGGAGCAGAATACAGAAAAACTTTTACTACAAAAGTTGTAGCAAATTGTGCCCTTAACACAATGGTCTGTAACTTTTTTGCTCCCAGATGCATCAATACGGAGAATTTTTCAAAAATGTGGAAATTACAAGAGTGTTGAAAAAAACGGTATCCGCAGCAGAATACAGAAAAACTTTTACAAGAAAAGTTGTAGCAAATTGTGCCCTTAACACAATGGTCTGTAACTTTTTTGCTCCCAGATGCATCAATACGGAGAATTTTTCAAAAATGTGGAAATTACAAGAGTGTTGAAAAAAACGGTATCCGGAGCAGAATACAGAAAAACTTTTACAAGAAAAGTTGTAGCAAATTGTGCCCTTAACACAATGGTCTGTAACTTTTTTGCTCCCAGATGCACCATTGTGGAGATTTTTTCAAGAATGTGGAAATTACAAGAGTGTTGAAAAAAAACGGTATCCGGAGCAGAATACAGAAAAACTTTTACTACAAAAGTTGTAGCAAATTGTGCCCTTAACACAATGGTCTGTAACTTTTTTGCTCCCAGATGCACCAATGTGGAGATTTTTTGAAAAATGTGCAAATTACAAGAGTGTTGAAAGAAAACGGTATCCGGAGCAAAATACAGAAAAACTTTTACTACAAAAGTTGTGGCAAATTGTGCCCTTAACACAATGGTGTCCAACATTTTTGCTCCCAGATGCACCATTGTGGAGATTTTTTCAAGAATGTGGAAATTACAAGAGTGTTGAAAAAAAACGGTATCCGGAGCAGAATACAGAAAAACTTTTACTACAAAAGTTGTAGCAAATTGCGCCCTTAACACAATGGTCTGTAACTTTTTTGCTCCCAGATGCATCAATGGGGAGAATTTTTGAAAAATGTGCAAATTACAAGAGTGTTGAAAAAAAACGGTATCCGGAGCAGAATACAGAAAAACTTTTACTACAAAAGTTGTAGCAAATTGTGCCCTTAACACAATGGTCTGTAACTTTTTTGCTCCCAGATGCATCAATACGGAGAATTTTTCAAAAATGTGGAAATTACAAGAGTGTTGAAAAAAACGGTATCCGGAGCAGAATACAGAAAAACTTTTACTACAAAAGTTGTAGCAAATTGTGCCCTTAACACAATGGTCTGTAACTTTTTTGCTCCCAGATGCATCAATACGGAGAATTTTTCAAAAATGTGGAAATTACAAGAGTGTTGAAAAAAACGGTATCCGCAGCAGAATACAGAAAAACTTTTACAAGAAAAGTTGTAGCAAATTGTGCCCTTAACACAATGGTCTGTAACTTTTTTGCTCCCAGATGCATCAATACGGAGAATTTTTCAAAAATGTGGAAATTACAAGAGTGTTGAAAAAAACGGTATCCGGAGCAGAATACAGAAAAACTTTTACAAGAAAAGTTGTAGCAAATTGTGCCCTTAACACAATGGTCTGTAACTTTTTTGCTCCCAGATGCATCAATGGGGAGAATTTTTGAAAAATGTGCAAATTACAAGAGTGTTGAAAAAAAACGGTATCCGGAGCAGAATACAGAAAAACTTTTACTACAAAAGTTGTAGCAAATTGCGCCCTTAACACAATGGTCTGTAACTTTTTTGCTCCCAGATGCATCAATACGGAGAATTTTTCAAAAATGTGGAAATTACAAGAGTGTTGAAAAAAACGGTATCCGGAGCAGAATACAGAAAAACTTTTACAAGAAAAGTTGTAGCAAATTGTGCCCTTAACACAATGGTCTGTAACTTTTTTGCTCCCAGATGCATCAATACGGAGAATTTTTCAAAAATGTGGAAATTACAAGAGTGTTGAAAAAAACGGTATCCGGAGCAGAATACAGAAAAACTTTTACAAGAAAAGTTGTAGCAAATTGTGCCCTTAACACAATGGTCTGTAACTTTTTTGCTCCCAGATGCATCAATGGGGAGAATTTTTGAAAAATGTGCAAATTACAAGAGTGTTGAAAAAAAACGGTATCCGGAGCAGAATACAGAAAAACTTTTACTACAAAAGTTGTAGCAAATTGTGCCCTTAACACAATGGTCTGTAACTTTTTTGCTCCCAGATGCATCAATACGGAGAATTTTTCAAAAATGTGGAAATTACAAGAGTGTTGAAAAAAACGGTATCCGGAGCAGAATACAGAAAAACTTTTACTACAAAAGTTGTAGCAAATTGTGCCCTTAACACAATGGTCTGTAACTTTTTTGCTCCCAGATGCATCAATACGGAGAATTTTTCAAAAATGTGGAAATTACAAGAGTGTTGAAAAAAACGGTATCCGCAGCAGAATACAGAAAAACTTTTACAAGAAAAGTTGTAGCAAATTGTGCCCTTAACACAATGGTCTGTAACTTTTTTGCTCCCAGATGCATCAATACGGAGAATTTTTCAAAAATGTGGAAATTACAAGAGTGTTGAAAAAAACGGTATCCGGAGCAGAATACAGAAAAACTTTTACAAGAAAAGTTGTAGCAAATTGTGCCCTTAACACAATGGTCTGTAACTTTTTTGCTCCCAGATGCATCAATGGGGAGAATTTTTGAAAAATGTGCAAATTACAAGAGTGTTGAAAAAAAACGGTATCCGGAGCAGAATACAGAAAAACTTTTACTACAAAAGTTGTAGCAAATTGCGCCCTTAACACAATGGTCTGTAACTTTTTTGCTCCCAGATGCATCAATGGGGAGAATTTTTGAAAAATGTGCAAATTACAAGAGTGTTGAAAAAAAAACGGTATCCGGAGCAGAATACAGAAAAACTTTTACTACAAAAGTTGTAGCAAATTGTGCCCTTAACACAATGGTCTGTTACTTCTTTGCTCCCAGATGCATCATTGTGGAGATTTTTTGAAAAATGTGCAAATTACAAGAGTGTTGAAAAAAAACGGTATCCGGAGCAAAATACAGAAAAACTTTTACTACAAAAGTTGTGGCAAATTGTGCCCTTAACACAATGGTGTCCAACATTTTTGCTCCCAGATGCACCATTGTGGAGATTTTTTCAAGAATGTGGAAATTACAAGAGTGTTGAAAAAAAACGGTATCCGGAGCAGAATACAGAAAAACTTTTACTACAAAAGTTGTAGCAAATTGTGCCCTTAACACAATGGTCTGTAACTTTTTTGCTCCCAGATGCATCAATACGGAGAATTTTTCAAAAATGTGGAAATTACAAGAGTGTTGAAAAAAACGGTATCCGCAGCAGAATACAGAAAAACTTTTACAAGAAAAGTTGTAGCAAATTGTGCCCTTAACACAATGGTCTGTAACTTTTTTGCTCCCAGATGCATCAATACGGAGAATTTTTCAAAAATGTGGAAATTACAAGAGTGTTGAAAAAAACGGTATCCGGAGCAGAATACAGAAAAACTTTTACAAGAAAAGTTGTAGCAAATTGTGCCCTTAACACAATGGTCTGTAACTTTTTTGCTCCCAGATGCATCAATGGGGAGAATTTTTGAAAAATGTGCAAATTACAAGAGTGTTGAAAAAAAACGGTATCCGGAGCAGAATACAGAAAAACTTTTACTACAAAAGTTGTAGCAAATTGCGCCCTTAACACAATGGTCTGTAACTTTTTTGCTCCCAGATGCATCAATACGGAGAATTTTTCAAAAATGTGGAAATTACAAGAGTGTTGAAAAAAACGGTATCCGGAGCAGAATACAGAAAAACTTTTACAAGAAAAGTTGTAGCAAATTGTGCCCTTAACACAATGGTCTGTAACTTTTTTGCTCCCAGATGCACCATTGTGGAGATTTTTTCAAGAATGTGGAAATTACAAGAGTGTTGAAAAAAAACGGTATCCGGAGCAGAATACAGAAAAACTTTTACTACAAAAGTTGTAGCAAATTGTGCCCTTAACACAATGGTCTGTAACTTTTTTGCTCCCAGATGCACCAATGTGGAGATTTTTTGAAAAATGTGCAAATTACAAGAGTGTTGAAAGAAAACGGTATCCGGAGCAAAATACAGAAAAACTTTTACTACAAAAGTTGTGGCAAATTGTGCCCTTAACACAATGGTGTCCAACATTTTTGCTCCCAGATGCACCATTGTGGAGATTTTTTCAAGAATGTGGAAATTACAAGAGTGTTGAAAAAAAACGGTATCCGGAGCAGAATACAGAAAAACTTTTACTACAAAAGTTGTAGCAAATTGCGCCCTTAACACAATGGTCTGTAACTTTTTTGCTCCCAGATGCATCAATGGGGAGAATTTTTGAAAAATGTGCAAATTACAAGAGTGTTGAAAAAAAACGGTATCCGGAGCAGAATACAGAAAAACTTTTACTACAAAAGTTGTAGCAAATTGTGCCCTTAACACAATGGTCTGTAACTTTTTTGCTCCCAGATGCATCAATACGGAGAATTTTTCAAAAATGTGGAAATTACAAGAGTGTTGAAAAAAACGGTATCCGGAGCAGAATACAGAAAAACTTTTACTACAAAAGTTGTAGCAAATTGTGCCCTTAACACAATGGTCTGTAACTTTTTTGCTCCCAGATGCATCAATACGGAGAATTTTTCAAAAATGTGGAAATTACAAGAGTGTTGAAAAAAACGGTATCCGCAGCAGAATACAGAAAAACTTTTACAAGAAAAGTTGTAGCAAATTGTGCCCTTAACACAATGGTCTGTAACTTTTTTGCTCCCAGATGCATCAATACGGAGAATTTTTCAAAAATGTGGAAATTACAAGAGTGTTGAAAAAAACGGTATCCGGAGCAGAATACAGAAAAACTTTTACAAGAAAAGTTGTAGCAAATTGTGCCCTTAACACAATGGTCTGTAACTTTTTTGCTCCCAGATGCATCAATGGGGAGAATTTTTGAAAAATGTGCAAATTACAAGAGTGTTGAAAAAAAACGGTATCCGAAGCAGAATACAGAAAAACTTTTACAAGAAAAGTTGTAGCAAATTGTGCCCTTAACACAATGGTCTGTAACTTTTTTGCTCCCAGATGCATCAATGGGGAGAATTTTTGAAAAATGTGCAAATTACAAGAGTGTTGAAAAAAAACGGTATCCGAAGCAGAATACAGAAAAACTTTTACTACAAAAGTTGTAGCAAATTGCGCCCTTAACACAATGGTCTGTAACTTTTTTGCTCCCAGATGCATCAATACGGAGAATTTTTCAAAAATGTGGAAATTACAAGAGTGTTGAAAAAAACGGTATCCGCAGCAGAATACAGAAAAACTTTTACAAGAAAAGTTGTAGCAAATTGTGCCCTTAACACAATGGTCTGTAACTTTTTTGCTCCCAGATGCATCAATGGGGAGAATTTTTGAAAAATGTGCAAATTACAAGAGTGTTGAAAAAAAACGGTATCCGAAGCAGAATACAGAAAAACTTTTACTACAAAAGTTGTAGCAAATTGCGCCCTTAACACAATGGTCTGTAACTTTTTTGCTCCCAGATGCATCAATGGGGAGAATTTTTGAAAAATGTGCAAATTACAAGAGTGTTGAAAAAAAAACGGTATCCGGAGCAGAATACAGAAAAACTTTTACTACAAAAGTTGTAGCAAATTGTGCCCTTAACACAATGGTCTGTTACTTCTTTGCTCCCAGATGCATCATTGTGGAGATTTTTTGAAAAATGTGCAAATTACAAGAGTGTTGAAAAAAAACGGTATCCGGAGCAAAATACAGAAAAACTTTTACTACAAAAGTTGTGGCAAATTGTGCCCTTAACACAATGGTGTCCAACATTTTTGCTCCCAGATGCACCATTGTGGAGATTTTTTCAAGAATGTGGAAATTACAAGAGTGTTGAAAAAAAACGGTATCCGGAGCAGAATACAGAAAAACTTTTACAAGAAAAGTTGTAGCAAATTGTGCCCTTAACACAATGGTCTGTAACTTTTTTGCTCCCAGATGCATCAATACGGAGAATTTTTCAAAAATGTGGAAATTACAAGAGTGTTGAAAAAAACGGTATCCGGAGCAGAATACAGAAAAACTTTTACAAGAAAAGTTGTAGCAAATTGTGCCCTTAACACAATGGTCTGTAACTTTTTTGCTCCCAGATGCATCAATGGGGAGAATTTTTGAAAAATGTGCAAATTACAAGAGTGTTGAAAAAAAACGGTATCCGGAGCAGAATACAGAAAAACTTTTACTACAAAAGTTGTAGCAAATTGCGCCCTTAACACAATGGTCTGTAACTTTTTTGCTCCCAGATGCATCAATGGGGAGAATTTTTGAAAAATGTGCAAATTACAAGAGTGTTGAAAAAAAAACGGTATCCGGAGCAGAATACAGAAAAACTTTTACTACAAAAGTTGTAGCAAATTGTGCCCTTAACACAATGGTCTGTTACTTCTTTGCTCCCAGATGCATCATTGTGGAGATTTTTTGAAAAATGTGCAAATTACAAGAGTGTTGAAAAAAAACGGTATCCGGAGCAAAATACAGAAAAACTTTTACTACAAAAGTTGTGGCAAATTGTGCCCTTAACACAATGGTGTCCAACATTTTTGCTCCCAGATGCACCATTGTGGAGATTTTTTCAAGAATGTGGAAATTACAAGAGTGTTGAAAAAAAACGGTATCCGGAGCAGAATACAGAAAAACTTTTACTACAAAAGTTGTAGCAAATTGTGCCCTTAACACAATGGTCTGTAACTTTTTTGCTCCCAGATGCACCAATGTGGAGATTTTTTGAAAAATGTGCAAATTACAAGAGTGTTGAAAGAAAACGGTATCCGGAGCAAAATACAGAAAAACTTTTACTACAAAAGTTGTGGCAAATTGTGCCCTTAACACAATGGTGTCCAACATTTTTGCTCCCAGATGCACCATTGTGGAGATTTTTTCAAGAATGTGGAAATTACAAGAGTGTTGAAAAAAAACGGTATCCGGAGCAGAATACAGAAAAACTTTTACTACAAAAGTTGTAGCAAATTGCGCCCTTAACACAATGGTGTCCAACATTTTTGCTCCCAGATGCACCATTGTGGAGATTTTTTGAAAAATGTGCAAATTACAAGAGTGTTGAAAAAAAACGGTATCCGGAGCAAAATACAGAAAAACTTTTACTACAAAAGTTGTGGCAAATTGTGCCCTTAACACAATGGTGTCCAACATTTTTGCTCCCAGATGCACCATTGTGGAGATTTTTTCAAGAATGTGGAAATTACAAGAGTGTTGAAAAAAAACGGTATCCGGAGCAGAATACAGAAAAACTTTTACTACAAAAGTTGTAGCAAATTGTGCCCTTAACACAATGGTCTGTAACTTTTTTGCTCCCAGATGCACCAATGTGGAGATTTTTTGAAAAATGTGCAAATTACAAGAGTGTTGAAAGAAAACGGTATCCGGAGCAAAATACAGAAAAACTTTTACTACAAAAGTTGTGGCAAATTGTGCCCTTAACACAATGGTGTCCAACATTTTTGCTCCCAGATGCACCATTGTGGAGATTTTTTCAAGAATGTGGAAATTACAAGAGTGTTGAAAAAAAACGGTATCCGGAGCAGAATACAGAAAAACTTTTACTACAAAAGTTGTAGCAAATTGCGCCCTTAACACAATGGTCTGTAACTTTTTTGCTCCCAGATGCATCAATGGGGAGAATTTTTGAAAAATGTGCAAATTACAAGAGTGTTGAAAAAAAACGGTATCCGGAGCAGAATACAGAAAAACTTTTACTACAAAAGTTGTAGCAAATTGTGCCCTTAACACAATGGTCTGTAACTTTTTTGCTCCCAGATGCATCAATACGGAGAATTTTTCAAAAATGTGGAAATTACAAGAGTGTTGAAAAAAACGGTATCCGGAGCAGAATACAGAAAAACTTTTACTACAAAAGTTGTAGCAAATTGTGCCCTTAACACAATGGTCTGTAACTTTTTTGCTCCCAGATGCATCAATACGGAGAATTTTTCAAAAATGTGGAAATTACAAGAGTGTTGAAAAAAACGGTATCCGCAGCAGAATACAGAAAAACTTTTACAAGAAAAGTTGTAGCAAATTGTGCCCTTAACACAATGGTCTGTAACTTTTTTGCTCCCAGATGCATCAATACGGAGAATTTTTCAAAAATGTGGAAATTACAAGAGTGTTGAAAAAAACGGTATCCGGAGCAGAATACAGAAAAACTTTTACAAGAAAAGTTGTAGCAAATTGTGCCCTTAACACAATGGTCTGTAACTTTTTTGCTCCCAGATGCATCAATGGGGAGAATTTTTGAAAAATGTGCAAATTACAAGAGTGTTGAAAAAAAACGGTATCCGGAGCAGAATACAGAAAAACTTTTACTACAAAAGTTGTAGCAAATTGCGCCCTTAACACAATGGTCTGTAACTTTTTTGCTCCCAGATGCATCAATGGGGAGAATTTTTGAAAAATGTGCAAATTACAAGAGTGTTGAAAAAAAAACGGTATCCGGAGCAGAATACAGAAAAACTTTTACTACAAAAGTTGTAGCAAATTGTGCCCTTAACACAATGGTCTGTTACTTCTTTGCTCCCAGATGCATCATTGTGGAGATTTTTTGAAAAATGAGCAAATTACAAGAGTGTTGAAAAAAAACGGTATCCGGAGCAAAATACAGAAAAACTTTTACTACAAAAGTTGTGGCAAATTGTGCCCTTAACACAATGGTGTCCAACATTTTTGCTCCCAGATGCACCATTGTGGAGATTTTTTCAAGAATGTGGAAATTACAAGAGTGTTGAAAAAAAACGGTATCCGGAGCAGAATACAGAAAAACTTTTACTACAAAAGTTGTAGCAAATTGTGCCCTTAACACAATGGTCTGTAACTTTTTTGCTCCCAGATGCACCATTGTGGAGATTTTTTGAAAAATGTGCAAATTACAAGAGTGTTGAAAAAAAACGGTATCCGGAGCAAAATACAGAAAAACTTTTACTACAAAAGTTGTGGCAAATTGTGCCCTTAACACAATGGTGTCCAACATTTTTGCTCCCAGATGCACCATTGTGGAGATTTTTTCAAGAATGTGGAAATTACAAGAGTGTTGAAAAAAAACGGTATCCGGAGCAGAATACAGAAAAACTTTTACTACAAAAGTTGTAGCAAATTGTGCCCTTAACACAACGGTCTGTAACTTTTTTGCTCCCAGATGCACCAATGTGGAGATTTTTTGAAAAATGTGCAAATTACAAGAGTGTTGAAAGAAAACGGTATCCGGAGCAAAATACAGAAAAACTTTTACTACAAAAGTTGTGGCAAATTGTGCCCTTAACACAATGGTGTCCAACATTTTTGCTCCCAGATGCACCATTGTGGAGATTTTTTCAAGAATGTGGAAATTACAAGAGTGTTGAAAAAAAACGGTATCCGGAGCAGAATACAGAAAAACTTTTACTACAAAAGTTGTAGCAAATTGCGCCCTTAACACAATGGTCTGTAACTTTTTTGCTCCCAGATGCATCAATGGGGAGAATTTTTGAAAAATGTGCAAATTACAAGAGTGTTGAAAAAAAACGGTATCCGGAGCAGAATACAGAAAAACTTTTACTACAAAAGTTGTAGCAAATTGTGCCCTCAACACAATGGTCTGTAACTTTTTTGCTCCCAGATGCATCAATACGGAGAATTTTTCAAAAATGTGGAAATTACAAGAGTGTTGAAAAAAACGGTATCCGGAGCAGAATACAGAAAAACTTTTACTACAAAAGTTGTAGCAAATTGTGCCCTTAACACAATGGTCTGTAACTTTTTTGCTCCCAGATGCATCAATACGGAGAATTTTTCAAAAATGTGGAAATTACAAGAGTGTTGAAAAAAACGGTATCCGGAGCAGAATACAGAAAAACTTTTACTACAAAAGTTGTAGCAAATTGTGCCCTTAACACAATGGTCTGTAACTTTTTTGCTCCCAGATGCATCAATGGGGAGAATTTTTGAAAAATGTGCAAATTACAAGAGTGTTGAAAAAAAACGGTATCCGGAGCAGAATACAGAAAAACTTTTACTACAAAAGTTGTAGCAAATTGCGCCCTTAACACAATGGTGTCCAACATTTTTGCTCCCAGATGCACCATTGTGGAGATTTTTTCAAGAATGTGGAAATTACAAGAGTGTTGAAAAAAAACGGTATCCGGAGCAGAATACAGAAAAACTTTTACTACAAAAGTTGTAGCAAATTGCGCCCTTAACACAATGGTGTCCAACATTTTTGCTCCCAGATGCACCATTGTGGAGATTTTTTGAAAAATGTGCAAATTACAAGAGTGTTGAAAAAAAACGGTATCCGGAGCAAAATACAGAAAAACTTTTACTACAAAAGTTGTGGCAAATTGTGCCCTTAACACAATGGTGTCCAACATTTTTGCTCCCAGATGCACCATTGTGGAGATTTTTTCAAGAATGTGGAAATTACAAGAGTGTTGAAAAAAAACGGTATCCGGAGCAGAATACAGAAAAACTTTTACTACAAAAGTTGTAGCAAATTGTGCCCTTAACACAATGGTCTGTAACTTTTTTGCTCCCAGATGCACCAATGTGGAGATTTTTTGAAAAATGTGCAAATTACAAGAGTGTTGAAAAAAACGGTATCCGCAGCAGAATACAGAAAAACTTTTACAAGAAAAGTTGTAGCAAATTGTGCCCTTAACACAATGGTCTGTAACTTTTTTGCTCCCAGATGCATCAATACGGAGAATTTTTCAAAAATGTGGAAATTACAAGAGTGTTGAAAAAAACGGTATCCGGAGCAGAATACAGAAAAACTTTTACAAGAAAAGTTGTAGCAAATTGTGCCCTTAACACAATGGTCTGTAACTTTTTTGCTCCCAGATGCATCAATGGGGAGAATTTTTGAAAAATGTGCAAATTACAAGAGTGTTGAAAAAAAACGGTATCCGGAGCAGAATACAGAAAAACTTTTACTACAAAAGTTGTAGCAAATTGCGCCCTTAACACAATGGTCTGTAACTTTTTTGCTCCCAGATGCATCAATGGGGAGAATTTTTGAAAAATGTGCAAATTACAAGAGTGTTGAAAAAAAAACGGTATCCGGAGCAGAATACAGAAAAACTTTTACTACAAAAGTTGTAGCAAATTGTGCCCTTAACACAATGGTCTGTTACTTCTTTGCTCCCAGATGCATCATTGTGGAGATTTTTTGAAAAATGTGCAAATTACAAGAGTGTTGAAAAAAAACGGTATCCGGAGCAAAATACAGAAAAACTTTTACTACAAAAGTTGTGGCAAATTGTGCCCTTAACACAATGGTGTCCAACATTTTTGCTCCCAGATGCACCATTGTGGAGATTTTTTCAAGAATGTGGAAATTACAAGAGTGTTGAAAAAAAACGGTATCCGGAGCAGAATACAGAAAAACTTTTACTACAAAAGTTGTAGCAAATTGTGCCCTTAACACAATGGTCTGTAACTTTTTTGCTCCCAGATGCACCATTGTGGAGATTTTTTGAAAAATGTGCAAATTACAAGAGTGTTGAAAAAAAACGGTATCCGGAGCAAAATACAGAAAAACTTTTACTACAAAAGTTGTGGCAAATTGTGCCCTTAACACAATGGTGTCCAACATTTTTGCTCCCAGATGCACCATTGTGGAGATTTTTTCAAGAATGTGGAAATTACAAGAGTGTTGAAAAAAAACGGTATCCGGAGCAGAATACAGAAAAACTTTTACTACAAAAGTTGTAGCAAATTGTGCCCTTAACACAACGGTCTGTAACTTTTTTGCTCCCAGATGCACCAATGTGGAGATTTTTTGAAAAATGTGCAAATTACAAGAGTGTTGAAAGAAAACGGTATCCGGAGCAAAATACAGAAAAACTTTTACTACAAAAGTTGTGGCAAATTGTGCCCTTAACACAATGGTGTCCAACATTTTTGCTCCCAGATGCACCATTGTGGAGATTTTTTCAAGAATGTGGAAATTACAAGAGTGTTGAAAAAAAACGGTATCCGGAGCAGAATACAGAAAAACTTTTACTACAAAAGTTGTAGCAAATTGCGCCCTTAACACAATGGTCTGTAACTTTTTTGCTCCCAGATGCATCAATGGGGAGAATTTTTGAAAAATGTGCAAATTACAAGAGTGTTGAAAAAAAACGGTATCCGGAGCAGAATACAGAAAAACTTTTACTACAAAAGTTGTAGCAAATTGTGCCCTCAACACAATGGTCTGTAACTTTTTTGCTCCCAGATGCATCAATACGGAGAATTTTTCAAAAATGTGGAAATTACAAGAGTGTTGAAAAAAACGGTATCCGGAGCAGAATACAGAAAAACTTTTACTACAAAAGTTGTAGCAAATTGTGCCCTTAACACAATGGTCTGTAACTTTTTTGCTCCCAGATGCATCAATACGGAGAATTTTTCAAAAATGTGGAAATTACAAGAGTGTTGAAAAAAACGGTATCCGGAGCAGAATACAGAAAAACTTTTACTACAAAAGTTGTAGCAAATTGTGCCCTTAACACAATGGTCTGTAACTTTTTTGCTCCCAGATGCATCAATGGGGAGAATTTTTGAAAAATGTGCAAATTACAAGAGTGTTGAAAAAAAACGGTATCCGGAGCAGAATACAGAAAAACTTTTACTACAAAAGTTGTAGCAAATTGCGCCCTTAACACAATGGTGTCCAACATTTTTGCTCCCAGATGCACCATTGTGGAGATTTTTTCAAGAATGTGGAAATTACAAGAGTGTTGAAAAAAAACGGTATCCGGAGCAGAATACAGAAAAACTTTTACTACAAAAGTTGTAGCAAATTGCGCCCTTAACACAATGGTGTCCAACATTTTTGCTCCCAGATGCACCATTGTGGAGATTTTTTGAAAAATGTGCAAATTACAAGAGTGTTGAAAAAAAACGGTATCCGGAGCAAAATACAGAAAAACTTTTACTACAAAAGTTGTGGCAAATTGTGCCCTTAACACAATGGTGTCCAACATTTTTGCTCCCAGATGCACCATTGTGGAGATTTTTTCAAGAATGTGGAAATTACAAGAGTGTTGAAAAAAAACGGTATCCGGAGCAGAATACAGAAAAACTTTTACTACAAAAGTTGTAGCAAATTGTGCCCTTAACACAATGGTCTGTAACTTTTTTGCTCCCAGATGCACCAATGTGGAGATTTTTTGAAAAATGTGCAAATTACAAGAGTGTTGAAAAAAACGGTATCCGCAGCAGAATACAGAAAAACTTTTACAAGAAAAGTTGTAGCAAATTGTGCCCTTAACACAATGGTCTGTAACTTTTTTGCTCCCAGATGCATCAATACGGAGAATTTTTCAAAAATGTGGAAATTACAAGAGTGTTGAAAAAAACGGTATCCGGAGCAGAATACAGAAAAACTTTTACAAGAAAAGTTGTAGCAAATTGTGCCCTTAACACAATGGTCTGTAACTTTTTTGCTCCCAGATGCATCAATGGGGAGAATTTTTGAAAAATGTGCAAATTACAAGAGTGTTGAAAAAAAACGGTATCCGGAGCAGAATACAGAAAAACTTTTACTACAAAAGTTGTAGCAAATTGCGCCCTTAACACAATGGTCTGTAACTTTTTTGCTCCCAGATGCATCAATGGGGAGAATTTTTGAAAAATGTGCAAATTACAAGAGTGTTGAAAAAAAAACGGTATCCGGAGCAGAATACAGAAAAACTTTTACTACAAAAGTTGTAGCAAATTGTGCCCTTAACACAATGGTCTGTTACTTCTTTGCTCCCAGATGCATCATTGTGGAGATTTTTTGAAAAATGTGCAAATTACAAGAGTGTTGAAAAAAAACGGTATCCGGAGCAAAATACAGAAAAACTTTTACTACAAAAGTTGTGGCAAATTGTGCCCTTAACACAATGGTGTCCAACATTTTTGCTCCCAGATGCACCATTGTGGAGATTTTTTCAAGAATGTGGAAATTACAAGAGTGTTGAAAAAAAACGGTATCCGGAGCAGAATACAGAAAAACTTTTACTACAAAAGTTGTAGCAAATTGTGCCCTTAACACAATGGTCTGTAACTTTTTTGCTCCCAGATGCACCATTGTGGAGATTTTTTGAAAAATGTGCAAATTACAAGAGTGTTGAAAAAAAACGGTATCCGGAGCAAAATACAGAAAAACTTTTACTACAAAAGTTGTGGCAAATTGTGCCCTTAACACAATGGTGTCCAACATTTTTGCTCCCAGATGCACCATTGTGGAGATTTTTTCAAGAATGTGGAAATTACAAGAGTGTTGAAAAAAAACGGTATCCGGAGCAGAATACAGAAAAACTTTTACTACAAAAGTTGTAGCAAATTGTGCCCTTAACACAACGGTCTGTAACTTTTTTGCTCCCAGATGCACCAATGTGGAGATTTTTTGAAAAATGTGCAAATTACAAGAGTGTTGAAAGAAAACGGTATCCGGAGCAAAATACAGAAAAACTTTTACTACAAAAGTTGTGGCAAATTGTGCCCTTAACACAATGGTGTCCAACATTTTTGCTCCCAGATGCACCATTGTGGAGATTTTTTGAAAAATGTGCAAATTACAAGAGTGTTGAAAGAAAACGGTATCCGGAGCAAAATACAGAAAAACTTTTACTACAAAAGTTGTGGCAAATTGTGCCCTTAACACAATGGTGTCCAACATTTTTGCTCCCAGATGCACCATTGTGGAGATTTTTTGAAAAATGTGCAAATTACAAGAGTGTTGAAAGAAAACGGTATCCGGAGCAAAATACAGAAAAACTTTTACTACAAAAGTTGTGGCAAATTGTGCCCTTAACACAATGGTGTCCAACATTTTTGCTCCCAGATGCACCATTGTGGAGATTTTTTCAAGAATGTGGAAATTACAAGAGTGTTGAAAAAAAACGGTATCCGGAGCAGAATACAGAAAAACTTTTACTACAAAAGTTGTAGCAAATTGCGCCCTTAACACAATGGTCTGTAACTTTTTTGCTCCCAGATGCATCAATGGGGAGAATTTTTGAAAAATGTGCAAATTACAAGAGTGTTGAAAAAAAACGGTATCCGGAGCAGAATACAGAAAAACTTTTACTACAAAAGTTGTAGCAAATTGTGCCCTCAACACAATGGTCTGTAACTTTTTTGCTCCCAGATGCATCAATACGGAGAATTTTTCAAAAATGTGGAAATTACAAGAGTGTTGAAAAAAACGGTATCCGGAGCAGAATACAGAAAAACTTTTACTACAAAAGTTGTAGCAAATTGTGCCCTTAACACAATGGTCTGTAACTTTTTTGCTCCCAGATGCATCAATACGGAGAATTTTTCAAAAATGTGGAAATTACAAGAGTGTTGAAAAAAACGGTATCCGGAGCAGAATACAGAAAAACTTTTACTACAAAAGTTGTAGCAAATTGTGCCCTTAACACAATGGTCTGTAACTTTTTTGCTCCCAGATGCATCAATGGGGAGAATTTTTGAAAAATGTGCAAATTACAAGAGTGTTGAAAAAAAACGGTATCCGGAGCAGAATACAGAAAAACTTTTACTACAAAAGTTGTAGCAAATTGCGCCCTTAACACAATGGTGTCCAACATTTTTGCTCCCAGATGCACCATTGTGGAGATTTTTTCAAGAATGTGGAAATTACAAGAGTGTTGAAAAAAAACGGTATCCGGAGCAGAATACAGAAAAACTTTTACTACAAAAGTTGTAGCAAATTGCGCCCTTAACACAATGGTGTCCAACATTTTTGCTCCCAGATGCACCATTGTGGAGATTTTTTGAAAAATGTGCAAATTACAAGAGTGTTGAAAAAAAACGGTATCCGGAGCAAAATACAGAAAAACTTTTACTACAAAAGTTGTGGCAAATTGTGCCCTTAACACAATGGTGTCCAACATTTTTGCTCCCAGATGCACCATTGTGGAGATTTTTTCAAGAATGTGGAAATTACAAGAGTGTTGAAAAAAAACGGTATCCGGAGCAGAATACAGAAAAACTTTTACTACAAAAGTTGTAGCAAATTGTGCCCTTAACACAATGGTCTGTAACTTTTTTGCTCCCAGATGCACCAATGTGGAGATTTTTTGAAAAATGTGCAAATTACAAGAGTGTTGAAAGAAAACGGTATCCGGAGCAAAATACAGAAAAACTTTTACTACAAAAGTTGTGGCAAATTGTGCCCTTAACACAATGGTGTCCAACATTTTTGCTCCCAGATGCACCATTGTGGAGATTTTTTCAAGAATGTGGAAATTACAAGAGTGTTGAAAAAAAACGGTATCCGGAGCAGAATACAGAAAAACTTTTACTACAAAAGTTGTAGCAAATTGCGCCCTTAACACAATGGTCTGTAACTTTTTTGCTCCCAGATGCATCAATGGGGAGAATTTTTGAAAAATGTGCAAATTACAAGAGTGTTGAAAAAAAACGGTATCCGGAGCAGAATACAGAAAAACTTTTACTACAAAAGTTGTAGCAAATTGTGCCCTTAACACAATGGTCTGTAACTTTTTTGCTCCCAGATGCATCAATACGGAGAATTTTTCAAAAATGTGGAAATTACAAGAGTGTTGAAAAAAACGGTATCCGGAGCAGAATACAGAAAAACTTTTACTACAAAAGTTGTAGCAAATTGTGCCCTTAACACAATGGTCTGTAACTTTTTTGCTCCCAGATGCATCAATACGGAGAATTTTTCAAAAATGTGGAAATTACAAGAGTGTTGAAAAAAACGGTATCCGGAGCAGAATACAGAAAAACTTTTACTACAAAAGTTGTAGCAAATTGTGCCCTTAACACAATGGTCTGTAACTTTTTTGCTCCCAGATGCATCAATGGGGAGAATTTTTGAAAAATGTGCAAATTACAAGAGTGTTGAAAAAAAACGGTATCCGGAGCAGAATACAGAAAAACTTTTACTACAAAAGTTGTAGCAAATTGTGCCCTTAACACAATGGTCTGTTACTTCTTTGCTCCCAGATGCATCATTGTGGAGATTTTTTGAAAAATGTGCAAATTACAAGAGTGTTGAAAAAAAACGGTATCCGGAGCAAAATACAGAAAAACTTTTACTACAAAAGTTGTGGCAAATTGTGCCCTTAACACAATGGTGTCCAACATTTTTGCTCCCAGATGCACCATTGTGGAGATTTTTTCAAGAATGTGGAAATTACAAGAGTGTTGAAAAAAAACGGTATCCGGAGCAGAATACAGAAAAACTTTTACTACAAAAGTTGTAGCAAATTGTGCCCTTAACACAATGGTCTGTAACTTTTTTGCTCCCAGATGCACCATTGTGGAGATTTTTTGAAAAATGTGCAAATTACAAGAGTGTTGAAAAAAAACGGTATCCGGAGCAAAATACAGAAAAACTTTTACTACAAAAGTTGTGGCAAATTGTGCCCTTAACACAATGGTGTCCAACATTTTTGCTCCCAGATGCACCATTGTGGAGATTTTTTCAAGAATGTGGAAATTACAAGAGTGTTGAAAAAAAACGGTATCCGGAGCAGAATACAGAAAAACTTTTACTACAAAAGTTGTAGCAAATTGTGCCCTTAACACAACGGTCTGTAACTTTTTTGCTCCCAGATGCACCAATGTGGAGATTTTTTGAAAAATGTGCAAATTACAAGAGTGTTGAAAGAAAACGGTATCCGGAGCAAAATACAGAAAAACTTTTACTACAAAAGTTGTGGCAAATTGTGCCCTTAACACAATGGTGTCCAACATTTTTGCTCCCAGATGCACCATTGTGGAGATTTTTTGAAAAATGTGCAAATTACAAGAGTGTTGAAAAAAAACGGTATCCGGAGCAAAATACAGAAAAACTTTTACTACAAAAGTTGTGGCAAATTGTGCCCTTAACACAATGGTGTCCAACATTTTTGCTCCCAGATGCACCATTGTGGAGATTTTTTCAAGAATGTGGAAATTACAAGAGTGTTGAAAAAAAACGGTATCCGGAGCAGAATACAGAAAAACTTTTACTACAAAAGTTGTAGCAAATTGTGCCCTTAACACAACGGTCTGTAACTTTTTTGCTCCCAGATGCACCAATGTGGAGATTTTTTGAAAAATGTGCAAATTACAAGAGTGTTGAAAGAAAACGGTATCCGGAGCAAAATACAGAAAAACTTTTACTACAAAAGTTGTGGCAAATTGTGCCCTTAACACAATGGTGTCCAACATTTTTGCTCCCAGATGCACCATTGTGGAGATTTTTTGAAAAATGTGCAAATTACAAGAGTGTTGAAAAAAAACGGTATCCGGAGCAAAATACAGAAAAACTTTTACTACAAAAGTTGTGGCAAATTGTGCCCTTAACACAATGGTGTCCAACATTTTTGCTCCCAGATGCACCATTGTGGAGATTTTTTCAAGAATGTGGAAATTACAAGAGTGTTGAAAAAAAACGGTATCCGGAGCAGAATACAGAAAAACTTTTACTACAAAAGTTGTAGCAAATTGTGCCCTTAACACAACGGTCTGTAACTTTTTTGCTCCCAGATGCACCAATGTGGAGATTTTTTGAAAAATGTGCAAATTACAAGAGTGTTGAAAGAAAACGGTATCCGGAGCAAAATACAGAAAAACTTTTACTACAAAAGTTGTGGCAAATTGTGCCCTTAACACAATGGTGTCCAACATTTTTGCTCCCAGATGCACCATTGTGGAGATTTTTTGAAAAATGTGCAAATTACAAGAGTGTTGAAAAAAAACGGTATCCGGAGCAAAATACAGAAAAACTTTTACTACAAAAGTTGTGGCAAATTGTGCCCTTAACACAATGGTGTCCAACATTTTTGCTCCCAGATGCACCATTGTGGAGATTTTTTCAAGAATGTGGAAATTACAAGAGTGTTGAAAAAAAACGGTATCCGGAGCAGAATACAGAAAAACTTTTACTACAAAAGTTGTAGCAAATTGTGCCCTTAACACAATGGTCTGTAACTTTTTTGCTCCCAGATGCACCAATGTGGAGATTTTTTGAAAAATGTGCAAATTACAAGAGTGTTGAAAGAAAACGGTATCCGGAGCAAAATACAGAAAAACTTTTACTACAAAAGTTGTGGCAAATTGTGCCCTTAACACAATGGTGTCCAACATTTTTGCTCCCAGATGCACCATTGTGGAGATTTTTTCAAGAATGTGGAAATTACAAGAGTGTTGAAAAAAAACGGTATCCGGAGCAGAATACAGAAAAACTTTTACTACAAAAGTTGTAGCAAATTGCGCCCTTAACACAATGGTCTGTAACTTTTTTGCTCCCAGATGCATCAATGGGGAGAATTTTTGAAAAATGTGCAAATTACAAGAGTGTTGAAAAAAAACGGTATCCGGAGCAGAATACAGAAAAACTTTTACTACAAAAGTTGTAGCAAATTGTGCCCTTAACACAATGGTCTGTAACTTTTTTGCTCCCAGATGCATCAATACGGAGAATTTTTCAAAAATGTGGAAATTACAAGAGTGTTGAAAAAAACGGTATCCGGAGCAGAATACAGAAAAATTTTTACTACAAAAGTTGTAGCAAATTGTGCCCTTAACACAATGGTCTGTAACTTTTTTGCTCCCAGATGCATCAATACGGAGAATTTTTCAAAAATGTGGAAATTACAAGAGTGTTGAAAAAAACGGTATCCGGAGCAGAATACAGAAAAACTTTTACTACAAAAGTTGTAGCAAATTGTGCCCTTAACACAATGGTCTGTAACTTTTTTGCTCCCAGATGCATCAATGGGGAGAATTTTTGAAAAATGTGCAAATTACAAGAGTGTTGAAAAAAAACGGTATCCGGAGCAGAATACAGAAAAACTTTTACTACAAAAGTTGTAGCAAATTGTGCCCTTAACACAATGGTCTGTTACTTCTTTGCTCCCAGATGCATCAATGTGGAGAATTTTTGAAAAATGTGCAAATTACAAGAGTGTTGAAAAAAAACGGTATCCGGAGCAGAATACAGAAAAACTTTTACTACAAAAGTTGTAGCAAATTGTGCCCTTAACACAATGGTCTGTAACTTTTTTGCTCCCAGATGCACCAATGTGGAGATTTTTTGAAAAATGTGCAAATTACAAGAGTGTTGAAAGAAAACGGTATCCGGAGCAAAATACAGAAAAACTTTTACTACAAAAGTTGTGGCAAATTGTGCCCTTAACACAATGGTGTCCAACATTTTTGCTCCCAGATGCACCATTGTGGAGATTTTTTGAAAAATGTGCAAATTACAAGAGTGTTGAAAAAAAACGGTATCCGGAGCAAAATACAGAAAAACTTTTACTACAAAAGTTGTGGCAAATTGTGCCCTTAACACAATGGTGTCCAACATTTTTGCTCCCAGATGCACCATTGTGGAGATTTTTTCAAGAATGTGGAAATTACAAGAGTGTTGAAAAAAAACGGTATCCGGAGCAGAATACAGAAAAACTTTTACTACAAAAGTTGTAGCAAATTGTGCCCTTAACACAATGGTCTGTAACTTTTTTGCTCCCAGATGCACCAATGTGGAGATTTTTTGAAAAATGTGCAAATTACAAGAGTGTTGAAAGAAAACGGTATCCGGAGCAAAATACAGAAAAACTTTTACTACAAAAGTTGTGGCAAATTGTGCCCTTAACACAATGGTGTCCAACATTTTTGCTCCCAGATGCACCATTGTGGAGATTTTTTCAAGAATGTGGAAATTACAAGAGTGTTGAAAAAAAACGGTATCCGGAGCAGAATACAGAAAAACTTTTACTACAAAAGTTGTAGCAAATTGCGCCCTTAACACAATGGTCTGTAACTTTTTTGCTCCCAGATGCATCAATGGGGAGAATTTTTGAAAAATGTGCAAATTACAAGAGTGTTGAAAAAAAACGGTATCCGGAGCAGAATACAGAAAAACTTTTACTACAAAAGTTGTAGCAAATTGTGCCCTTAACACAATGGTCTGTAACTTTTTTGCTCCCAGATGCATCAATACGGAGAATTTTTCAAAAATGTGGAAATTACAAGAGTGTTGAAAAAAACGGTATCCGGAGCAGAATACAGAAAAATTTTTACTACAAAAGTTGTAGCAAATTGTGCCCTTAACACAATGGTCTGTAACTTTTTTGCTCCCAGATGCATCAATACGGAGAATTTTTCAAAAATGTGGAAATTACAAGAGTGTTGAAAAAAACGGTATCCGGAGCAGAATACAGAAAAACTTTTACTACAAAAGTTGTAGCAAATTGTGCCCTTAACACAATGGTCTGTAACTTTTTTGCTCCCAGATGCATCAATGGGGAGAATTTTTGAAAAATGTGCAAATTACAAGAGTGTTGAAAAAAAACGGTATCCGGAGCAGAATACAGAAAAACTTTTACTACAAAAGTTGTAGCAAATTGTGCCCTTAACACAATGGTCTGTTACTTCTTTGCTCCCAGATGCATCAATGTGGAGAATTTTTGAAAAATGTGCAAATTACAAGAGTGTTGAAAAAAAACGGTATCCGGAGCAGAATACAGAAAAACTTTTACTACAAAAGTTGTAGCAAATTGTGCCCTTAACACAATGGTCTGTAACTTTTTTGCTCCCAGATGCACCAATGTGGAGATTTTTTGAAAAATGTGCAAATTACAAGAGTGTTGAAAGAAAACGGTATCCGGAGCAAAATACAGAAAAACTTTTACTACAAAAGTTGTGGCAAATTGTGCCCTTAACACAATGGTGTCCAACATTTTTGCTCCCAGATGCACCATTGTGGAGATTTTTTCAAGAATGTGGAAATTACAAGAGTGTTGAAAAAAAACGGTATCCGGAGCAGAATACAGAAAAACTTTTACTACAAAAGTTGTAGCAAATTGTGCCCTTAACACAATGGTCTGTTACTTCTTTGCTCCCAGATGCATCAATGTGGAGAATTTTTGAAAAATGTGCAAATTACAAGAGTGTTGAAAAAAAACGGTATCCGGAGCAGAATACAGAAAAACTTTTACTACAAAAGTTGTAGCAAATTGTGCCCTTAACACAATGGTCTGTAACTTTTTTGCTCCCAGATGCACCAATGTGGAGATTTTTTGAAAAATGTGCAAATTACAAGAGTGTTGAAAGAAAACGGTATCCGGAGCAAAATACAGAAAAACTTTTACTACAAAAGTTGTGGCAAATTGTGCCCTTAACACAATGGTGTCCAACATTTTTGCTCCCAGATGCACCATTGTGGAGATTTTTTCAAGAATGTGGAAATTACAAGAGTGTTGAAAAAAAACGGTATCCGGAGCAGAATACAGAAAAACTTTTACTACAAAAGTTGTAGCAAATTGCGCCCTTAACACAATGGTCTGTAACTTTTTTGCTCCCAGATGCATCAATGGGGAGAATTTTTGAAAAATGTGCAAATTACAAGAGTGTTGAAAAAAAACGGTATCCGGAGCAGAATACAGAAAAACTTTTACTACAAAAGTTGTAGCAAATTGTGCCCTTAACACAATGGTCTGTAACTTTTTTGCTCCCAGATGCATCAATACGGAGAATTTTTCAAAAATGTGGAAATTACAAGAGTGTTGAAAAAAACGGTATCCGGAGCAGAATACAGAAAAATTTTTACTACAAAAGTTGTAGCAAATTGTGCCCTTAACACAATGGTCTGTAACTTTTTTGCTCCCAGATGCATCAATACGGAGAATTTTTCAAAAATGTGGAAATTACAAGAGTGTTGAAAAAAACGGTATCCGGAGCAGAATACAGAAAAACTTTTACTACAAAAGTTGTAGCAAATTGTGCCCTTAACACAATGGTCTGTAACTTTTTTGCTCCCAGATGCATCAATGGGGAGAATTTTTGAAAAATGTGCAAATTACAAGAGTGTTGAAAAAAAACGGTATCCGGAGCAGAATACAGAAAAACTTTTACTACAAAAGTTGTAGCAAATTGTGCCCTTAACACAATGGTCTGTTACTTCTTTGCTCCCAGATGCATCAATGTGGAGAATTTTTGAAAAATGTGCAAATTACAAGAGTGTTGAAAAAAAACGGTATCCGGAGCAGAATACAGAAAAACTTTTACTACAAAAGTTGTAGCAAATTGTGCCCTTAACACAATGGTCTGTTACTTCTTTGCTCCCAGATGCATCAATGTGGAGAATTTTTGAAAAATGTGCAAATTACAAGAGTGTTGAAAAAAAACGGTATCCGGAGCAGAATACAGAAAAACTTTTACTACAAAAGTTGTAGCAAATTGTGCCCTTAACACAATGGTCTGTAACTTTTTTGCTCCCAGATGCATCAATGGGGAGAATTTTTGAAAAATGTGCAAATTACAAGAGTGTTGAAAAAAAACGGTATCCGGAGCAGAATACAGAAAAACTTTTACTACAAAAGTTGTAGCAAATTGTGCCCTTAACACAATGGTCTGTAACTTTTTTGCTCCCAGATGCATCAATACGGAGAATTTTTCAAAAATGTGGAAATTACAAGAGTGTTGAAAAAACGGTATCCGGAGCAGAATACAGAAAAACTTTTACTACAAAAGTTGTAGCAAATTGTGCCCTTAACACAATGGTCTGTAACTTTTTTGCTCCCAGATGCATCAATGGGGAGAATTTTTGAAAAATGTGCAAATTACAAGAGTGTTGAAAAAAAACGGTATCCGGAGCAGAATACAGAAAAACTTTTACTACAAAAGTTGTAGCAAATTGTGCCCTTAACACAATGGTCTGTTACTTCTTTGCTCCCAGATGCATCAATGTGGAGAATTTTTGAAAAATGTGCAAATTACAAGAGTGTTGAAAAAAAACGGTATCCGGAGCAGAATACAGAAAAACTTTTACAAGAAAAGTTGTAGCAAATTGTGCCCTTAACACAATGGTCTGTAACTTTTTTGCTCCCAGATGCATCAATACGGAGAATTTTTCAAAAATGTGGAAATTACAAGAGTGTTGAAAAAAACGGTATCCGGAGCAGAATACAGAAAAACTTTTACAAGAAAAGTTGTAGCAAATTGTGCCCTTAACACAATGGTCTGTAACTTTTTTGCTCCCAGATGCATCAATGGGGAGAATTTTTGAAAAATGTGCAAATTACAAGAGTGTTGAAAAAAAACGGTATCCGGAGCAGAATACAGAAAAACTTTTACTACAAAAGTTGTAGCAAATTGCGCCCTTAACACAAGGGTCTGTAACTTTTTTGCTCCCAGATGCATCAATGGGGAGAATTTTTGAAAAATGTGCAAATTACAAGAGTGTTGAAAGAAAACGGTATCCGGAGCAAAATACAGAAAAACTTTTACTACAAAAGTTGTGGCAAATTGTGCCCTTAACACAATGGTGTCCAACATTTTTGCTCCCAGATGCACCATTGTGGAGATTTTTTGAAAAATGTGCAAATTACAAGAGTGTTGAAAATAAACGGTATCCGGAGCAAAATACAGAAAAACTTTTACTACAAAAGTTGTGGCAAATTGTGCCCTTAACACAATGGTGTCCAACATTTTTGCTCCCAGATGCACCATTGTGGAGATTTTTTGAAAAATGTGCAAATTACAAGAGTGTTGAAAAAAAACGGTATCCGGAGCAAAATACAGAAAAACTTTTACTACAAAAGTTGTGGCAAATTGTGCCCTTAACACAATGGTGTCCAACATTTTTGCTCCCAGATGCACCATTGTGGAGATTTTTTGAAAAATATGCAAATTACAAGAGTGTTGAAAAAAAACGGTATCCGGAGCAAAATACAGAAAAACTTTTACTACAAAAGTTGTGGCAAATTGTGCCCTTAACACAATGGTGTCCAACATTTTTGCTCCCAGATGCACCATTGTGGAGATTTTTTCAAGAATGTGGAAATTACAAGAGTGTTGAAAAAAAACGGTATCCGGAGCAGAATACAGAAAAACTTTTACTACAAAAGTTGTAGCAAATTGTGCCCTTAACACAATGGTCTGTAACTTTTTTGCTCCCAGATGCACCAATGTGGAGATTTTTTGAAAAATGTGCAAATTACAAGAGTGTTGAAAGAAAACGGTATCCGGAGCAAAATACAGAAAAACTTTTACTACAAAAGTTGTGGCAAATTGTGCCCTTAACACAATGGTGTCCAACATTTTTGCTCCCAGATGCACCATTGTGGAGATTTTTTGAAAAATGTGCAAATTACAAGAGTGTTGAAAAAAAACGGTATCCGGAGCAAAATACAGAAAAACTTTTACTACAAAAGTTGTGGCAAATTGTGCCCTTAACACAATGGTGTCCAACATTTTTGCTCCCAGATGCACCATTGTGGAGATTTTTTCAAGAATGTGGAAATTACAAGAGTGTTGAAAAAAAACGGTATCCGGAGCAGAATACAGAAAAACTTTTACTACAAAAGTTGTAGCAAATTGTGCCCTTAACACAATGGTCTGTAACTTTTTTGCTCCCAGATGCACCAATGTGGAGATTTTTTGAAAAATGTGCAAATTACAAGAGTGTTGAAAGAAAACGGTATCCGGAGCAAAATACAGAAAAACTTTTACTACAAAAGTTGTGGCAAATTGTGCCCTTAACACAATGGTGTCCAACATTTTTGCTCCCAGATGCACCATTGTGGAGATTTTTTCAAGAATGTGGAAATTACAAGAGTGTTGAAAAAAAACGGTATCCGGAGCAGAATACAGAAAAACTTTTACTACAAAAGTTGTAGCAAATTGCGCCCTTAACACAATGGTCTGTAACTTTTTTGCTCCCAGATGCATCAATGGGGAGAATTTTTGAAAAATGTGCAAATTACAAGAGTGTTGAAAAAAAACGGTATCCGGAGCAGAATACAGAAAAACTTTTACTACAAAAGTTGTAGCAAATTGTGCCCTTAACACAATGGTCTGTAACTTTTTTGCTCCCAGATGCATCAATACGGAGAATTTTTCAAAAATGTGGAAATTACAAGAGTGTTGAAAAAAACGGTATCCGGAGCAGAATACAGAAAAATTTTTACTACAAAAGTTGTAGCAAATTGTGCCCTTAACACAATGGTCTGTAACTTTTTTGCTCCCAGATGCATCAATACGGAGAATTTTTCAAAAATGTGGAAATTACAAGAGTGTTGAAAAAAACGGTATCCGGAGCAGAATACAGAAAAACTTTTACTACAAAAGTTGTAGCAAATTGTGCCCTTAACACAATGGTCTGTAACTTTTTTGCTCCCAGATGCATCAATGGGGAGAATTTTTGAAAAATGTGCAAATTACAAGAGTGTTGAAAAAAAACGGTATCCGGAGCAGAATACAGAAAAACTTTTACTACAAAAGTTGTAGCAAATTGTGCCCTTAACACAATGGTCTGTTACTTCTTTGCTCCCAGATGCATCAATGTGGAGAATTTTTGAAAAATGTGCAAATTACAAGAGTGTTGAAAAAAAACGGTATCCGGAGCAGAATACAGAAAAACTTTTACTACAAAAGTTGTAGCAAATTGTGCCCTTAACACAATGGTCTGTAACTTTTTTGCTCCCAGATGCACCAATGTGGAGATTTTTTGAAAAATGTGCAAATTACAAGAGTGTTGAAAGAAAACGGTATCCGGAGCAAAATACAGAAAAACTTTTACTACAAAAGTTGTGGCAAATTGTGCCCTTAACACAATGGTGTCCAACATTTTTGCTCCCAGATGCACCATTGTGGAGATTTTTTCAAGAATGTGGAAATTACAAGAGTGTTGAAAAAAAACGGTATCCGGAGCAGAATACAGAAAAACTTTTACTACAAAAGTTGTAGCAAATTGTGCCCTTAACACAATGGTCTGTTACTTCTTTGCTCCCAGATGCATCAATGTGGAGAATTTTTGAAAAATGTGCAAATTACAAGAGTGTTGAAAAAAAACGGTATCCGGAGCAGAATACAGAAAAACTTTTACTACAAAAGTTGTAGCAAATTGTGCCCTTAACACAATGGTCTGTAACTTTTTTGCTCCCAGATGCACCAATGTGGAGATTTTTTGAAAAATGTGCAAATTACAAGAGTGTTGAAAGAAAACGGTATCCGGAGCAAAATACAGAAAAACTTTTACTACAAAAGTTGTGGCAAATTGTGCCCTTAACACAATGGTGTCCAACATTTTTGCTCCCAGATGCACCATTGTGGAGATTTTTTCAAGAATGTGGAAATTACAAGAGTGTTGAAAAAAAACGGTATCCGGAGCAGAATACAGAAAAACTTTTACTACAAAAGTTGTAGCAAATTGCGCCCTTAACACAATGGTCTGTAACTTTTTTGCTCCCAGATGCATCAATGGGGAGAATTTTTGAAAAATGTGCAAATTACAAGAGTGTTGAAAAAAAACGGTATCCGGAGCAGAATACAGAAAAACTTTTACTACAAAAGTTGTAGCAAATTGTGCCCTTAACACAATGGTCTGTAACTTTTTTGCTCCCAGATGCATCAATACGGAGAATTTTTCAAAAATGTGGAAATTACAAGAGTGTTGAAAAAAACGGTATCCGGAGCAGAATACAGAAAAATTTTTACTACAAAAGTTGTAGCAAATTGTGCCCTTAACACAATGGTCTGTAACTTTTTTGCTCCCAGATGCATCAATACGGAGAATTTTTCAAAAATGTGGAAATTACAAGAGTGTTGAAAAAAACGGTATCCGGAGCAGAATACAGAAAAACTTTTACTACAAAAGTTGTAGCAAATTGTGCCCTTAACACAATGGTCTGTAACTTTTTTGCTCCCAGATGCATCAATGGGGAGAATTTTTGAAAAATGTGCAAATTACAAGAGTGTTGAAAAAAAACGGTATCCGGAGCAGAATACAGAAAAACTTTTACTACAAAAGTTGTAGCAAATTGTGCCCTTAACACAATGGTCTGTTACTTCTTTGCTCCCAGATGCATCAATGTGGAGAATTTTTGAAAAATGTGCAAATTACAAGAGTGTTGAAAAAAAACGGTATCCGGAGCAGAATACAGAAAAACTTTTACTACAAAAGTTGTAGCAAATTGTGCCCTTAACACAATGGTCTGTTACTTCTTTGCTCCCAGATGCATCAATGTGGAGAATTTTTGAAAAATGTGCAAATTACAAGAGTGTTGAAAAAAAACGGTATCCGGAGCAGAATACAGAAAAACTTTTACTACAAAAGTTGTAGCAAATTGTGCCCTTAACACAATGGTCTGTAACTTTTTTGCTCCCAGATGCATCAATGGGGAGAATTTTTGAAAAATGTGCAAATTACAAGAGTGTTGAAAAAAAACGGTATCCGGAGCAGAATACAGAAAAACTTTTACTACAAAAGTTGTAGCAAATTGTGCCCTTAACACAATGGTCTGTAACTTTTTTGCTCCCAGATGCATCAATACGGAGAATTTTTCAAAAATGTGGAAATTACAAGAGTGTTGAAAAAACGGTATCCGGAGCAGAATACAGAAAAACTTTTACTACAAAAGTTGTAGCAAATTGTGCCCTTAACACAATGGTCTGTAACTTTTTTGCTCCCAGATGCATCAATGGGGAGAATTTTTGAAAAATGTGCAAATTACAAGAGTGTTGAAAAAAAACGGTATCCGGAGCAGAATACAGAAAAACTTTTACTACAAAAGTTGTAGCAAATTGTGCCCTTAACACAATGGTCTGTTACTTCTTTGCTCCCAGATGCATCAATGTGGAGAATTTTTGAAAAATGTGCAAATTACAAGAGTGTTGAAAAAAAACGGTATCCGGAGCAGAATACAGAAAAACTTTTACAAGAAAAGTTGTAGCAAATTGTGCCCTTAACACAATGGTCTGTAACTTTTTTGCTCCCAGATGCATCAATACGGAGAATTTTTCAAAAATGTGGAAATTACAAGAGTGTTGAAAAAAACGGTATCCGGAGCAGAATACAGAAAAACTTTTACAAGAAAAGTTGTAGCAAATTGTGCCCTTAACACAATGGTCTGTAACTTTTTTGCTCCCAGATGCATCAATGGGGAGAATTTTTGAAAAATGTGCAAATTACAAGAGTGTTGAAAAAAAACGGTATCCGGAGCAGAATACAGAAAAACTTTTACTACAAAAGTTGTAGCAAATTGCGCCCTTAACACAAGGGTCTGTAACTTTTTTGCTCCCAGATGCATCAATGGGGAGAATTTTTGAAAAATGTGCAAATTACAAGAGTGTTGAAAGAAAACGGTATCCGGAGCAAAATACAGAAAAACTTTTACTACAAAAGTTGTGGCAAATTGTGCCCTTAACACAATGGTGTCCAACATTTTTGCTCCCAGATGCACCATTGTGGAGATTTTTTGAAAAATGTGCAAATTACAAGAGTGTTGAAAATAAACGGTATCCGGAGCAAAATACAGAAAAACTTTTACTACAAAAGTTGTGGCAAATTGTGCCCTTAACACAATGGTGTCCAACATTTTTGCTCCCAGATGCACCATTGTGGAGATTTTTTGAAAAATGTGCAAATTACAAGAGTGTTGAAAAAAAACGGTATCCGGAGCAAAATACAGAAAAACTTTTACTACAAAAGTTGTGGCAAATTGTGCCCTTAACACAATGGTGTCCAACATTTTTGCTCCCAGATGCACCATTGTGGAGATTTTTTGAAAAATATGCAAATTACAAGAGTGTTGAAAAAAAACGGTATCCGGAGCAAAATACAGAAAAACTTTTACTACAAAAGTTGTGGCAAATTGTGCCCTTAACACAATGGTGTCCAACATTTTTGCTCCCAGATGCACCATTGTGGAGATTTTTTCAAGAATGTGGAAATTACAAGAGTGTTGAAAAAAAACGGTATCCGGAGCAGAATACAGAAAAACTTTTACTACAAAAGTTGTAGCAAATTGTGCCCTTAACACAACGGTCTGTAACTTTTTTGCTCCCAGATGCACCAATGTGGAGATTTTTTGAAAAATGTGCAAATTACAAGAGTGTTGAAAGAAAACGGTATCCGGAGCAAAATACAGAAAAACTTTTACTACAAAAGTTGTGGCAAATTGTGCCCTTAACACAATGGTGTCCAACATTTTTGCTCCCAGATGCACCATTGTGGAGATTTTTTGAAAAATGTGCAAATTACAAGAGTGTTGAAAAAAAACGGTATCCGGAGCAAAATACAGAAAAACTTTTACTACAAAAGTTGTGGCAAATTGTGCCCTTAACACAATGGTGTCCAACATTTTTGCTCCCAGATGCACCATTGTGGAGATTTTTTCAAGAATGTGGAAATTACAAGAGTGTTGAAAAAAAACGGTATCCGGAGCAGAATACAGAAAAACTTTTACTACAAAAGTTGTAGCAAATTGTGCCCTTAACACAATGGTCTGTAACTTTTTTGCTCCCAGATGCACCATTGTGGAGATTTTTTGAAAAATGTGCAAATTACAAGAGTGTTGAAAAAAAACGGTATCCGGAGCAAAATACAGAAAAACTTTTACTACAAAAGTTGTGGCAAATTGTGCCCTTAACACAATGGTGTCCAACATTTTTGCTCCCAGATGCACCATTGTGGAGATTTTTTCAAGAATGTGGAAATTACAAGAGTGTTGAAAAAAAACGGTATCCGGAGCAGAATACAGAAAAACTTTTACTACAAAAGTTGTAGCAAATTGTGCCCTTAACACAACGGTCTGTAACTTTTTTGCTCCCAGATGCACCAATGTGGAGATTTTTTGAAAAATGTGCAAATTACAAGAGTGTTGAAAGAAAACGGTATCCGGAGCAAAATACAGAAAAACTTTTACTACAAAAGTTGTGGCAAATTGTGCCCTTAACACAATGGTGTCCAACATTTTTGCTCCCAGATGCACCATTGTGGAGATTTTTTGAAAAATGTGCAAATTACAAGAGTGTTGAAAAAAAACGGTATCCGGAGCAAAATACAGAAAAACTTTTACTACAAAAGTTGTGGCAAATTGTGCCCTTAACACAATGGTGTCCAACATTTTTGCTCCCAGATGCACCATTGTGGAGATTTTTTCAAGAATGTGGAAATTACAAGAGTGTTGAAAAAAAACGGTATCCGGAGCAGAATACAGAAAAACTTTTACTACAAAAGTTGTAGCAAATTGTGCCCTTAACACAACGGTCTGTAACTTTTTTGCTCCCAGATGCACCAATGTGGAGATTTTTTGAAAAATGTGCAAATTACAAGAGTGTTGAAAGAAAACGGTATCCGGAGCAAAATACAGAAAAACTTTTACTACAAAAGTTGTGGCAAATTGTGCCCTTAACACAATGGTGTCCAACATTTTTGCTCCCAGATGCACCATTGTGGAGATTTTTTGAAAAATGTGCAAATTACAAGAGTGTTGAAAAAAAACGGTATCCGGAGCAAAATACAGAAAAACTTTTACTACAAAAGTTGTGGCAAATTGTGCCCTTAACACAATGGTGTCCAACATTTTTGCTCCCAGATGCACCATTGTGGAGATTTTTTCAAGAATGTGGAAATTACAAGAGTGTTGAAAAAAAACGGTATCCGGAGCAGAATACAGAAAAACTTTTACTACAAAAGTTGTAGCAAATTGTGCCCTTAACACAATGGTCTGTAACTTTTTTGCTCCCAGATGCACCAATGTGGAGATTTTTTGAAAAATGTGCAAATTACAAGAGTGTTGAAAGAAAACGGTATCCGGAGCAAAATACAGAAAAACTTTTACTACAAAAGTTGTGGCAAATTGTGCCCTTAACACAATGGTGTCCAACATTTTTGCTCCCAGATGCACCATTGTGGAGATTTTTTCAAGAATGTGGAAATTACAAGAGTGTTGAAAAAAAACGGTATCCGGAGCAGAATACAGAAAAACTTTTACTACAAAAGTTGTAGCAAATTGCGCCCTTAACACAATGGTCTGTAACTTTTTTGCTCCCAGATGCATCAATGGGGAGAATTTTTGAAAAATGTGCAAATTACAAGAGTGTTGAAAAAAAACGGTATCCGGAGCAGAATACAGAAAAACTTTTACTACAAAAGTTGTAGCAAATTGTGCCCTTAACACAATGGTCTGTAACTTTTTTGCTCCCAGATGCACCAATGTGGAGATTTTTTGAAAAATGTGCAAATTACAAGAGTGTTGAAAGAAAACGGTATCCGGAGCAAAATACAGAAAAACTTTTACTACAAAAGTTGTGGCAAATTGTGCCCTTAACACAATGGTGTCCAACATTTTTGCTCCCAGATGCACCATTGTGGAGATTTTTTGAAAAATGTGCAAATTACAAGAGTGTTGAAAAAAAACGGTATCCGGAGCAAAATACAGAAAAACTTTTACTACAAAAGTTGTGGCAAATTGTGCCCTTAACACAATGGTGTCCAACATTTTTGCTCCCAGATGCACCATTGTGGAGATTTTTTCAAGAATGTGGAAATTACAAGAGTGTTGAAAAAAAACGGTATCCGGAGCAGAATACAGAAAAACTTTTACTACAAAAGTTGTAGCAAATTGTGCCCTTAACACAATGGTCTGTAACTTTTTTGCTCCCAGATGCACCAATGTGGAGATTTTTTGAAAAATGTGCAAATTACAAGAGTGTTGAAAGAAAACGGTATCCGGAGCAAAATACAGAAAAACTTTTACTACAAAAGTTGTGGCAAATTGTGCCCTTAACACAATGGTGTCCAACATTTTTGCTCCCAGATGCACCATTGTGGAGATTTTTTCAAGAATGTGGAAATTACAAGAGTGTTGAAAAAAAACGGTATCCGGAGCAGAATACAGAAAAACTTTTACTACAAAAGTTGTAGCAAATTGCGCCCTTAACACAATGGTCTGTAACTTTTTTGCTCCCAGATGCATCAATGGGGAGAATTTTTGAAAAATGTGCAAATTACAAGAGTGTTGAAAAAAAACGGTATCCGGAGCAGAATACAGAAAAACTTTTACTACAAAAGTTGTAGCAAATTGTGCCCTTAACACAATGGTCTGTAACTTTTTTGCTCCCAGATGCATCAATACGGAGAATTTTTCAAAAATGTGGAAATTACAAGAGTGTTGAAAAAAACGGTATCCGGAGCAGAATACAGAAAAACTTTTACTACAAAAGTTGTAGCAAATTGTGCCCTTAACACAATGGTCTGTAACTTTTTTGCTCCCAGATGCATCAATACGGAGAATTTTTCAAAAATGTGGAAATTACAAGAGTGTTGAAAAAAACGGTATCCGGAGCAGAATACAGAAAAACTTTTACTACAAAAGTTGTAGCAAATTGTGCCCTTAACACAATGGTCTGTAACTTTTTTGCTCCCAGATGCATCAATGGGGAGAATTTTTGAAAAATGTGCAAATTACAAGAGTGTTGAAAAAAAACGGTATCCGGAGCAGAATACAGAAAAACTTTTACTACAAAAGTTGTAGCAAATTGTGCCCTTAACACAATGGTCTGTTACTTCTTTGCTCCCAGATGCATCAATGTGGAGAATTTTTGAAAAATGTGCAAATTACAAGAGTGTTGAAAAAAAACGGTATCCGGAGCAGAATACAGAAAAACTTTTACAAGAAAAGTTGTAGCAAATTGTGCCCTTAACACAATGGTCTGTAACTTTTTTGCTCCCAGATGCATCAATACGGAGAATTTTTCAAAAATGTGGAAATTACAAGAGTGTTGAAAAAAACGGTATCCGGAGCAGAATACAGAAAAACTTTTACAAGAAAAGTTGTAGCAAATTGTGCCCTTAACACAATGGTCTGTAACTTTTTTGCTCCCAGATGCATCAATGGGGAGAATTTTTGAAAAATGTGCAAATTACAAGAGTGTTGAAAAAAAACGGTATCCGGAGCAGAATACAGAAAAACTTTTACTACAAAAGTTGTAGCAAATTGCGCCCTTAACACAATGGTCTGTAACTTTTTTGCTCCCAGATGCATCAATGGGGAGAATTTTTGAAAAATGTGCAAATTACAAGAGTGTTGAAAGAAAACGGTATCCGGAGCAAAATACAGAAAAACTTTTACTACAAAAGTTGTGGCAAATTGTGCCCTTAACACAATGGTGTCCAACATTTTTGCTCCCAGATGCACCATTGTGGAGATTTTTTGAAAAATGTGCAAATTACAAGAGTGTTGAAAAAAAACGGTATCCGGAGCAAAATACAGAAAAACTTTTACTACAAAAGTTGTGGCAAATTGTGCCCTTAACACAATGGTGTCCAACATTTTTGCTCCCAGATGCACCATTGTGGAGATTTTTTCAAGAATGTGGAAATTACAAGAGTGTTGAAAAAAAACGGTATCCGGAGCAGAATACAGAAAAACTTTTACTACAAAAGTTGTAGCAAATTGTGCCCTTAACACAACGGTCTGTAACTTTTTTGCTCCCAGATGCACCAATGTGGAGATTTTTTGAAAAATGTGCAAATTACAAGAGTGTTGAAAGAAAACGGTATCCGGAGCAAAATACAGAAAAACTTTTACTACAAAAGTTGTGGCAAATTGTGCCCTTAACACAATGGTGTCCAACATTTTTGCTCCCAGATGCACCATTGTGGAGATTTTTTGAAAAATGTGCAAATTACAAGAGTGTTGAAAAAAAACGGTATCCGGAGCAAAATACAGAAAAACTTTTACTACAAAAGTTGTGGCAAATTGTGCCCTTAACACAATGGTGTCCAACATTTTTGCTCCCAGATGCACCATTGTGGAGATTTTTTGAAAAATGTGCAAATTACAAGAGTGTTGAAAAAAAACGGTATCCGGAGCAAAATACAGAAAAACTTTTACTACAAAAGTTGTGGCAAATTGTGCCCTTAACACAATGGTGTCCAACATTTTTGCTCCCAGATGCACCATTGTGGAGATTTTTTGAAAAATATGCAAATTACAAGAGTGTTGAAAAAAAACGGTATCCGGAGCAAAATACAGAAAAACTTTTACTACAAAAGTTGTGGCAAATTGTGCCCTTAACACAATGGTGTCCAACATTTTTGCTCCCAGATGCACCATTGTGGAGATTTTTTCAAGAATGTGGAAATTACAAGAGTGTTGAAAAAAAAACGGTATCCGGAGCAGAATACAGAAAAACTTTTACTACAAAAGTTGTAGCAAATTGTGCCCTTAACACAACGGTCTGTAACTTTTTTGCTCCCAGATGCACCAATGTGGAGATTTTTTGAAAAATGTGCAAATTACAAGAGTGTTGAAAGAAAACGGTATCCGGAGCAAAATACAGAAAAACTTTTACTACAAAAGTTGTGGCAAATTGTGCCCTTAACACAATGGTGTCCAACATTTTTGCTCCCAGATGCACCATTGTGGAGATTTTTTGAAAAATGTGCAAATTACAAGAGTGTTGAAAAAAAACGGTATCCGGAGCAAAATACAGAAAAACTTTTACTACAAAAGTTGTGGCAAATTGTGCCCTTAACACAATGGTGTCCAACATTTTTGCTCCCAGATGCACCATTGTGGAGATTTTTTCAAGAATGTGGAAATTACAAGAGTGTTGAAAAAAAACGGTATCCGGAGCAGAATACAGAAAAACTTTTACTACAAAAGTTGTAGCAAATTGTGCCCTTAACACAACGGTCTGTAACTTTTTTGCTCCCAGATGCACCAATGTGGAGATTTTTTGAAAAATGTGCAAATTACAAGAGTGTTGAAAGAAAACGGTATCCGGAGCAAAATACAGAAAAACTTTTACTACAAAAGTTGTGGCAAATTGTGCCCTTAACACAATGGTGTCCAACATTTTTGCTCCCAGATGCACCATTGTGGAGATTTTTTGAAAAATGTGCAAATTACAAGAGTGTTGAAAAAAAACGGTATCCGGAGCAAAATACAGAAAAACTTTTACTACAAAAGTTGTGGCAAATTGTGCCCTTAACACAATGGTGTCCAACATTTTTGCTCCCAGATGCACCATTGTGGAGATTTTTTCAAGAATGTGGAAATTACAAGAGTGTTGAAAAAAAACGGTATCCGGAGCAGAATACAGAAAAACTTTTACTACAAAAGTTGTAGCAAATTGTGCCCTTAACACAATGGTCTGTAACTTTTTTGCTCCCAGATGCACCAATGTGGAGATTTTTTGAAAAATGTGCAAATTACAAGAGTGTTGAAAGAAAACGGTATCCGGAGCAAAATACAGAAAAACTTTTACTACAAAAGTTGTGGCAAATTGTGCCCTTAACACAATGGTGTCCAACATTTTTGCTCCCAGATGCACCATTGTGGAGATTTTTTCAAGAATGTGGAAATTACAAGAGTGTTGAAAAAAAACGGTATCCGGAGCAGAATACAGAAAAACTTTTACTACAAAAGTTGTAGCAAATTGCGCCCTTAACACAATGGTCTGTAACTTTTTTGCTCCCAGATGCATCAATGGGGAGAATTTTTGAAAAATGTGCAAATTACAAGAGTGTTGAAAAAAAACGGTATCCGGAGCAGAATACAGAAAAACTTTTACTACAAAAGTTGTAGCAAATTGTGCCCTTAACACAATGGTCTGTAACTTTTTTGCTCCCAGATGCATCAATACGGAGAATTTTTCAAAAATGTGGAAATTACAAGAGTGTTGAAAAAAACGGTATCCGGAGCAGAATACAGAAAAACTTTTACTACAAAAGTTGTAGCAAATTGTGCCCTTAACACAATGGTCTGTAACTTTTTTGCTCCCAGATGCATCAATACGGAGAATTTTTCAAAAATGTGGAAATTACAAGAGTGTTGAAAAAAACGGTATCCGGAGCAGAATACAGAAAAACTTTTACTACAAAAGTTGTAGCAAATTGTGCCCTTAACACAATGGTCTGTAACTTTTTTGCTCCCAGATGCATCAATGGGGAGAATTTTTGAAAAATGTGCAAATTACAAGAGTGTTGAAAAAAAACGGTATCCGGAGCAGAATACAGAAAAACTTTTACTACAAAAGTTGTAGCAAATTGTGCCCTTAACACAATGGTCTGTTACTTCTTTGCTCCCAGATGCATCAATGTGGAGAATTTTTGAAAAATGTGCAAATTACAAGAGTGTTGAAAAAAAACGGTATCCGGAGCAGAATACAGAAAAACTTTTACAAGAAAAGTTGTAGCAAATTGTGCCCTTAACACAATGGTCTGTAACTTTTTTGCTCCCAGATGCATCAATACGGAGAATTTTTCAAAAATGTGGAAATTACAAGAGTGTTGAAAAAAACGGTATCCGGAGCAGAATACAGAAAAACTTTTACAAGAAAAGTTGTAGCAAATTGTGCCCTTAACACAATGGTCTGTAACTTTTTTGCTCCCAGATGCATCAATGGGGAGAATTTTTGAAAAATGTGCAAATTACAAGAGTGTTGAAAAAAAACGGTATCCGGAGCAGAATACAGAAAAACTTTTACTACAAAAGTTGTAGCAAATTGCGCCCTTAACACAATGGTCTGTAACTTTTTTGCTCCCAGATGCATCAATGGGGAGAATTTTTGAAAAATGTGCAAATTACAAGAGTGTTGAAAGAAAACGGTATCCGGAGCAAAATACAGAAAAACTTTTACTACAAAAGTTGTGGCAAATTGTGCCCTTAACACAATGGTGTCCAACATTTTTGCTCCCAGATGCACCATTGTGGAGATTTTTTGAAAAATGTGCAAATTACAAGAGTGTTGAAAAAAAACGGTATCCGGAGCAAAATACAGAAAAACTTTTACTACAAAAGTTGTGGCAAATTGTGCCCTTAACACAATGGTGTCCAACATTTTTGCTCCCAGATGCACCAATGTGGAGATTTTTTGAAAAATGTGCAAATTACAAGAGTGTTGAAAGAAAACGGTATCCGGAGCAAAATACAGAAAAACTTTTACTACAAAAGTTGTGGCAAATTGTGCCCTTAACACAATGGTGTCCAACATTTTTGCTCCCAGATGCACCATTGTGGAGATTTTTTGAAAAATGTGCAAATTACAAGAGTGTTGAAAAAAAACGGTATCCGGAGCAAAATACAGAAAAACTTTTACTACAAAAGTTGTGGCAAATTGTGCCCTTAACACAATGGTGTCCAACATTTTTGCTCCCAGATGCACCATTGTGGAGATTTTTTCAAGAATGTGGAAATTACAAGAGTGTTGAAAAAAAACGGTATCCGGAGCAGAATACAGAAAAACTTTTACTACAAAAGTTGTAGCAAATTGTGCCCTTAACACAACGGTCTGTAACTTTTTTGCTCCCAGATGCACCAATGTGAAGATTTTTTGAAAAATGTGCAAATTACAAGAGTGTTGAAAAAAAACGGTATCCGGAGCAGAATACAGAAAAACTTTTACTACAAAAGTTGTAGCAAATTGTGCCCTTAACACAATGGTCTGTAACTTTTTTGCTCCCAGATGCATCAATACGGAGAATTTTTCAAAAATGTGGAAATTACAAGAGTGTTGAAAAAAACGGTATCCGGAGCAGAATACAGAAAAACTTTTACTACAAAAGTTGTAGCAACTTGTGCCCTTAACACAATGGTCTGTAACTTTTTTGCTCCCAGATGCATCAATACGGAGAATTTTTCAAAAATGTGGAAATTACAAGAGTGTTGAAAAAAACGGTATCCGGAGCAGAATACAGAAAAACTTTTACTACAAAAGTTGTAGCAAATTGTGCCCTTAACACAATGGTCTGTAACTTTTTTGCTCCCAGATGCATCAATGGGGAGAATTTTTGAAAAATGTGCAAATTACAAGAGTGTTGAAAAAAAACGGTATCCGGAGCAGAATACAGAAAAACTTTTACTACAAAAGTTGTAGCAAATTGTGCCCTTAACACAATGGTCTGTTACTTCTTTGCTCCCAGATGCATCAATGTGGAGAATTTTTGAAAAATGTGCAAATTACAAGAGTGTTGAAAAAAAACGGTATCCGGAGCAGAATACAGAAAAACTTTTACAAGAAAAGTTGTAGCAAATTGTGCCCTTAACACAATGGTCTGTAACTTTTTTGCTCCCAGATGCATCAATACGGAGAATTTTTCAAAAATGTGGAAATTACAAGAGTGTTGAAAAAAACGGTATCCGGAGCAGAATACAGAAAAACTTTTACAAGAAAAGTTGTAGCAAATTGTGCCCTTAACACAATGGTCTGTAACTTTTTTGCTCCCAGATGCATCAATGGGGAGAATTTTTGAAAAATGTGCAAATTACAAGAGTGTTGAAAAAAAACGGTATCCGGAGCAGAATACAGAAAAACTTTTACTACAAAAGTTGTAGCAAATTGCGCCCTTAACACAATGGTCTGTAACTTTTTTGCTCCCAGATGCATCAATGGGGAGAATTTTTGAAAAATGTGCAAATTACAAGAGTGTTGAAAGAAAACGGTATCCGGAGCAAAATACAGAAAAACTTTTACTACAAAAGTTGTGGCAAATTGTGCCCTTAACACAATGGTGTCCAACATTTTTGCTCCCAGATGCACCATTGTGGAGATTTTTTGAAAAATGTGCAAATTACAAGAGTGTTGAAAAAAAACGGTATCCGGAGCAAAATACAGAAAAACTTTTACTACAAAAGTTGTAGCAAATTGTGCCCTTAACACAATGGTCTGTAACTTTTTTGCTCCCAGATGCATCAATACGGAGAATTTTTCAAAAATGTGGAAATTACAAGAGTGTTGAAAAAAACGGTATCCGGAGCAGAATACAGAAAAACTTTTACTACAAAAGTTGTAGCAACTTGTGCCCTTAACACAATGGTCTGTAACTTTTTTGCTCCCAGATGCATCAATACGGAGAATTTTTCAAAAATGTGGAAATTACAAGAGTGTTGAAAAAAACGGTATCCGGAGCAGAATACAGAAAAACTTTTACTACAAAAGTTGTAGCAAATTGTGCCCTTAACACAATGGTCTGTAACTTTTTTGCTCCCAGATGCATCAATGGGGAGAATTTTTGAAAAATGTGCAAATTACAAGAGTGTTGAAAAAAAACGGTATCCGGAGCAGAATACAGAAAAACTTTTACTACAAAAGTTGTAGCAAATTGTGCCCTTAACACAATGGTCTGTTACTTCTTTGCTCCCAGATGCATCAATGTGGAGAATTTTTGAAAAATGTGCAAATTACAAGAGTGTTGAAAAAAAACGGTATCCGGAGCAGAATACAGAAAAACTTTTACAAGAAAAGTTGTAGCAAATTGTGCCCTTAACACAATGGTCTGTAACTTTTTTGCTCCCAGATGCATCAATACGGAGAATTTTTCAAAAATGTGGAAATTACAAGAGTGTTGAAAAAAACGGTATCCGGAGCAGAATACAGAAAAACTTTTACAAGAAAAGTTGTAGCAAATTGTGCCCTTAACACAATGGTCTGTAACTTTTTTGCTCCCAGATGCATCAATGGGGAGAATTTTTGAAAAATGTGCAAATTACAAGAGTGTTGAAAAAAAACGGTATCCGGAGCAGAATACAGAAAAACTTTTACTACAAAAGTTGTAGCAAATTGCGCCCTTAACACAATGGTCTGTAACTTTTTTGCTCCCAGATGCATCAATGGGGAGAATTTTTGAAAAATGTGCAAATTACAAGAGTGTTGAAAGAAAACGGTATCCGGAGCAAAATACAGAAAAACTTTTACTACAAAAGTTGTGGCAAATTGTGCCCTTAACACAATGGTGTCCAACATTTTTGCTCCCAGATGCACCATTGTGGAGATTTTTTGAAAAATGTGCAAATTACAAGAGTGTTGAAAAAAAACGGTATCCGGAGCAAAATACAGAAAAACTTTTACTACAAAAGTTGTGGCAAATTGTGCCCTTAACACAATGGTGTCCAACATTTTTGCTCCCAGATGCACCAATGTGGAGATTTTTTGAAAAATGTGCAAATTACAAGAGTGTTGAAAGAAAACGGTATCCGGAGCAAAATACAGAAAAACTTTTACTACAAAAGTTGTGGCAAATTGTGCCCTTAACACAATGGTGTCCAACATTTTTGCTCCCAGATGCACCATTGTGGAGATTTTTTGAAAAATGTGCAAATTACAAGAGTGTTGAAAAAAAACGGTATCCGGAGCAAAATACAGAAAAACTTTTACTACAAAAGTTGTGGCAAATTGTGCCCTTAACACAATGGTGTCCAACATTTTTGCTCCCAGATGCACCATTGTGGAGATTTTTTCAAGAATGTGGAAATTACAAGAGTGTTGAAAAAAAACGGTATCCGGAGCAGAATACAGAAAAACTTTTACTACAAAAGTTGTAGCAAATTGTGCCCTTAACACAATGGTCTGTAACTTTTTTGCTCCCAGATGCATCAATACGGAGAATTTTTCAAAAATGTGGAAATTACAAGAGTGTTGAAAAAAACGGTATCCGGAGCAGAATACAGAAAAACTTTTACTACAAAAGTTGTAGCAACTTGTGCCCTTAACACAATGGTCTGTAACTTTTTTGCTCCCAGATGCATCAATACGGAGAATTTTTCAAAAATGTGGAAATTACAAGAGTGTTGAAAAAAACGGTATCCGGAGCAGAATACAGAAAAACTTTTACTACAAAAGTTGTAGCAAATTGTGCCCTTAACACAATGGTCTGTAACTTTTTTGCTCCCAGATGCATCAATGGGGAGAATTTTTGAAAAATGTGCAAATTACAAGAGTGTTGAAAAAAAACGGTATCCGGAGCAGAATACAGAAAAACTTTTACTACAAAAGTTGTAGCAAATTGTGCCCTTAACACAATGGTCTGTTACTTCTTTGCTCCCAGATGCATCAATGTGGAGAATTTTTGAAAAATGTGCAAATTACAAGAGTGTTGAAAAAAAACGGTATCCGGAGCAGAATACAGAAAAACTTTTACAAGAAAAGTTGTAGCAAATTGTGCCCTTAACACAATGGTCTGTAACTTTTTTGCTCCCAGATGCATCAATACGGAGAATTTTTCAAAAATGTGGAAATTACAAGAGTGTTGAAAAAAACGGTATCCGGAGCAGAATACAGAAAAACTTTTACAAGAAAAGTTGTAGCAAATTGTGCCCTTAACACAATGGTCTGTAACTTTTTTGCTCCCAGATGCATCAATGGGGAGAATTTTTGAAAAATGTGCAAATTACAAGAGTGTTGAAAAAAAACGGTATCCGGAGCAGAATACAGAAAAACTTTTACTACAAAAGTTGTA
The DNA here is from genome assembly GCF_036711975.1 of Onthophagus taurus. NCBI lineage: Eukaryota > Metazoa > Arthropoda > Insecta > Coleoptera > Scarabaeidae > Onthophagus > Onthophagus taurus. The sequence goes on from NW_027248949.1 coordinate 1,075,129, forward strand.
GCAAATTGCGCCCTTAACACAATGGTCTGTAACTTTTTTGCTCCCAGATGCATCAATGGGGAGAATTTTTGAAAAATGTGCAAATTACAAGAGTGTTGAAAGAAAACGGTATCCGGAGCAAAATACAGAAAAACTTTTACTACAAAAGTTGTGGCAAATTGTGCCCTTAACACAATGGTGTCCAACATTTTTGCTCCCAGATGCACCATTGTGGAGATTTTTTGAAAAATGTGCAAATTACAAGAGTGTTGAAAAAAAACGGTATCCGGAGCAAAATACAGAAAAACTTTTACTACAAAAGTTGTGGCAAATTGTGCCCTTAACACAATGGTGTCCAACATTTTTGCTCCCAGATGCACCAATGTGGAGATTTTTTGAAAAATGTGCAAATTACAAGAGTGTTGAAAGAAAACGGTATCCGGAGCAAAATACAGAAAAACTTTTACTACAAAAGTTGTGGCAAATTGTGCCCTTAACACAATGGTGTCCAACATTTTTGCTCCCAGATGCACCATTGTGGAGATTTTTTGAAAAATGTGCAAATTACAAGAGTGTTGAAAAAAAACGGTATCCGGAGCAAAATACAGAAAAACTTTTACTACAAAAGTTGTGGCAAATTGTGCCCTTAACACAATGGTGTCCAACATTTTTGCTCCCAGATGCACCATTGTGGAGATTTTTTCAAGAATGTGGAAATTACAAGAGTGTTGAAAAAAAACGGTATCCGGAGCAGAATACAGAAAAACTTTTACTACAAAAGTTGTAGCAAATTGTGCCCTTAACACAATGGTCTGTAACTTTTTTGCTCCCAGATGCACCAATGTGGAGATTTTTTGAAAAATGTGCAAATTACAAGAGTGTTGAAAGAAAACGGTATCCGGAGCAAAATACAGAAAAACTTTTACTACAAAAGTTGTGGCAAATTGTGCCCTTAACACAATGGTGTCCAACATTTTTGCTCCCAGATGCACCATTGTGGAGATTTTTTCAAGAATGTGGAAATTACAAGAGTGTTGAAAAAAAACGGTATCCGGAGCAGAATACAGAAAAACTTTTACTACAAAAGTTGTAGCAAATTGCGCCCTTAACACAATGGTCTGTAACTTTTTTGCTCCCAGATGCATCAATGGGGAGAATTTTTGAAAAATGTGCAAATTACAAGAGTGTTGAAAAAAAACGGTATCCGGAGCAGAATACAGAAAAACTTTTACTACAAAAGTTGTAGCAAATTGTGCCCTTAACACAATGGTCTGTAACTTTTTTGCTCCCAGATGCATCAATACGGAGAATTTTTCAAAAATGTGGAAATTACAAGAGTGTTGAAAAAAAACGGTATCCGGAGCAGAATACAGAAAAACTTTTACTACAAAAGTTGTAGCAAATTGTGCCCTTAACACAACGGTCTGTAACTTTTTTGCTCCCAGATGCACCAATGTGGAGATTTTTTGAAAAATGTGCAAATTACAAGAGTGTTGAAAGAAAACGGTATCCGGAGCAAAATACAGAAAAACTTTTACTACAAAAGTTGTGGCAAATTGTGCCCTTAACACAATGGTGTCCAACATTTTTGCTCCCAGATGCACCATTGTGGAGATTTTTTGAAAAATGTGCAAATTACAAGAGTGTTGAAAAAAAACGGTATCCGGAGCAAAATACAGAAAAACTTTTACTACAAAAGTTGTGGCAAATTGTGCCCTTAACACAATGGTGTCCAACATTTTTGCTCCCAGATGCACCAATGTGGAGATTTTTTGAAAAATGTGCAAATTACAAGAGTGTTGAAAGAAAACGGTATCCGGAGCAAAATACAGAAAAACTTTTACTACAAAAGTTGTGGCAAATTGTGCCCTTAACACAATGGTGTCCAACATTTTTGCTCCCAGATGCACCATTGTGGAGATTTTTTGAAAAATGTGCAAATTACAAGAGTGTTGAAAAAAAACGGTATCCGGAGCAAAATACAGAAAAACTTTTACTACAAAAGTTGTGGCAAATTGTGCCCTTAACACAATGGTGTCCAACATTTTTGCTCCCAGATGCACCATTGTGGAGATTTTTTCAAGAATGTGGAAATTACAAGAGTGTTGAAAAAAAACGGTATCCGGAGCAGAATACAGAAAAACTTTTACTACAACAGTTGTAGCAAATTGTGCCCTTAACACAACGGTCTGTAACTTTTTTGCTCCCAGATGCACCAATGTGGAGATTTTTTGAAAAATGTGCAAATTACAAGAGTGTTGAAAGAAAACGGTATCCGGAGCAAAATACAGAAAAACTTTTACTACAAAAGTTGTGGCAAATTGTGCCCTTAACACAATGGTGTCCAACATTTTTGCTCCCAGATGCACCATTGTGGAGATTTTTTGAAAAATGTGCAAATTACAAGAGTGTTGAAAAAAAACGGTATCCGGAGCAAAATACAGAAAAACTTTTACTACAAAAGTTGTGGCAGATTGTGCCCTTAACACAATGGTGTCCAACATTTTTGCTCCCAGATGCACCATTGTGGAGATTTTTTCAAGAATGTGGAAATTACAAGAGTGTTGAAAAAAAACGGTATCCGGAGCAGAATACAGAAAAACTTTTACTACAAAAGTTGTAGCAAATTGTGCCCTTAACACAACGGTCTGTAACTTTTTTGCTCCCAGATGCACCAATGTGGAGATTTTTTGAAAAATGTGCAAATTACAAGAGTGTTGAAAGAAAACGGTATCCGGAGCAAAATACAGAAAAACTTTTACTACAAAAGTTGTGGCAAATTGTGCCCTTAACACAATGGTGTCCAACATTTTTGCTCCCAGATGCACCATTGTGGAGATTTTTTGAAAAATGTGCAAATTACAAGAGTGTTGAAAAAAAACGGTATCCGGAGCAAAATACAGAAAAACTTTTACTACAAAAGTTGTGGCAAATTGTGCCCTTAACACAATGGTCTGTAACTTTTTTGCTCCCAGATGCATCAATGGGGAGAATTTTTGAAAAATGTGCAAATTACAAGAGTGTTGAAAAAAAACGGTATCCGGAGCAGAATACAGAAAAACTTTTACTACAAAAGTTGTGGCAAATTGTGCCCTTAACACAATGGTGTCCAACATTTTTGCTCCCAGATGCACCATTGTGGAGATTTTTTCAAGAATGTGGAAATTACAAGAGTGTTGAAAAAAAACGGTATCCGGAGCAGAATACAGAAAAACTTTTACTACAAAAGTTGTAGCAAATTGCGCCCTTAACACAATGGTCTGTAACTTTTTTGCTCCCAGATGCATCAATGGGGAGAATTTTTGAAAAATGTGCAAATTACAAGAGTGTTGAAAAAAAACGGTATCCGGAGCAGAATACAGAAAAACTTTTACTACAAAAGTTGTAGCAAATTGTGCCCTTAACACAATGGTCTGTAACTTTTTTGCTCCCAGATGCATCAATACGGAGAATTTTTCAAAAATGTGGAAATTACAAGAGTGTTGAAAAAAACGGTATCCGGAGCAGAATACAGAAAAACTTTTACAAGAAAAGTTGTAGCAAATTGTGCCCTTAACACAATGGTCTGTAACTTTTTTGCTCCCAGATGCATCAATGGGGAGAATTTTTGAAAAATGTGCAAATTACAAGAGTGTTGAAAAAAAACGGTATCCGGAGCAGAATACAGAAAAACTTTTACTACAAAAGTTGTAGCAAATTGTGCCCTTAACACAATGGTCTGTAACTTTTTTGCTCCCAGATGCACCAATGCGGAGATTTTTTCAAGAATGTGGAAATTACAAGAGTGTTGAAAAAAAACGGTATCCGGAGCAGAATACAGAAAAACTTTTACGGCAAAAGTTGTAGCAAATAGTGCCCTTAACACAATGGTCTGTTACTTCTTTGCTCCCAGATGCACCAATGTGGAGATTTTTTGAAAAATGTGCAAATTACAAGAGTGTTGAAAAAAAACGGTATCCGGAGCAGAATACAGAAAAACTTTTACTACAAAAGTTGTAGCAAATTGTGCCCTTAACACAATGGTCTGTAACTTTTTTGCTCCCAGATGCATCAATGGGGAGAATTTTTGAAAAATGTGCAAATTACAAGAGTGTTGAAAAAAAACGGTATCCGGAGCAGAATACAGAAAAACCTTTACTACAAAAGTTGTAGCAAATTGTGCCCTTAACACAATGGTCTGTAACTTTTTTGCTCCCAGATGCATCAATACGGAGAATTTTTCAAAAATGTGGAAATTACAAGAGTGTTGAAAAAAACGGTATCCGGAGCAGAATACAGAAAAACTTTTACTACAAAAGTTGTAGCAAATTGTGCCCTTAACACAATGGTCTGTAACTTTTTTGCTCCCAGATGCATCAATACGGAGAATTTTTCAAAAATGTGGAAATTACAAGAGTGTTGAAAAAAACGGTATCCGGAGCAGAATACAGAAAAACTTTTACTACAAAAGTTGTAGCAAATTGTGCCCTTAACACAATGGTCTGTAACTTTTTTGCTCCCAGATGCATCAATGGGGAGAATTTTTGAAAAATGTGCAAATTACAAGAGTGTTGAAAAAAAACGGTATCCGGAGCAGAATACAGAAAAACTTTTACTACAAAAGTTGTAGCAAATTGTGCCCTTAACACAATGGTCTGTTACTTCTTTGCTCCCAGATGCATCAATGTGGAGAATTTTTGAAAAATGTGCAAATTACAAGAGTGTTGAAAAAAAACGGTATCCGGAGCAGAATACAGAAAAACTTTTACTACAAAAGTTGTGGCAAATTGTGCCCTTAACACAATGGTGTCCAACATTTTTGCTCCCAGATGCACCATTGTGGAGATTTTTTGAAAAATGTGCAAATTACAAGAGTGTTGAAAAAAAACGGTATCCGGAGCAAAATACAGAAAAACTTTTACTACAAAAGTTGTGGCAAATTGTGCCCTTAACACAATGGTGTCCAACATTTTTGCTCCCAGATGCACCATTGTGGAGATTTTTTCAAGAATGTGGAAATTACAAGAGTGTTGAAAAAAAACGGTATCCGGAGCAGAATACAGAAAAACTTTTACTACAAAAGTTGTAGCAAATTGTGCCCTTAACACAATGGTCTGTAACTTTTTTGCTCCCAGATGCACCAATGTGGAGATTTTTTGAAAAATGTGCAAATTACAAGAGTGTTGAAAGAAAACGGTATCCGGAGCAAAATACAGAAAAACTTTTACTACAAAAGTTGTGGCAAATTGTGCCCTTAACACAATGGTGTCCAACATTTTTGCTCCCAGATGCACCATTGTGGAGATTTTTTCAAGAATGTGGAAATTACAAGAGTGTTGAAAAAAAACGGTATCCGGAGCAGAATACAGAAAAACTTTTACTACAAAAGTTGTAGCAAATTGCGCCCTTAACACAATGGTCTGTAACTTTTTTGCTCCCAGATGCATCAATGGGGAGAATTTTTGAAAAATGTGCAAATTACAAGAGTGTTGAAAAAAAACGGTATCCGGAGCAGAATACAGAAAAACTTTTACTACAAAAGTTGTAGCAAATTGTGCCCTTAACACAATGGTCTGTAACTTTTTTGCTCCCAGATGCATCAATACGGAGAATTTTTCAAAAATGTGGAAATTACAAGAGTGTTGAAAAAAACGGTATCCGGAGCAGAATACAGAAAAACTTTTACTACAAAAGTTGTAGCAAATTGTGCCCTTAACACAATGGTCTGTAACTTTTTTGCTCCCAGATGCATCAATACGGAGAATTTTTCAAAAATGTGGAAATTACAAGAGTGTTGAAAAAAACGGTATCCGGAGCAGAATACAGAAAAACTTTTACTACAAAAGTTGTAGCAAATTGTGCCCTTAACACAATGGTCTGTAACTTTTTTGCTCCCAGATGCATCAATGGGGAGAATTTTTGAAAAATGTGCAAATTACAAGAGTGTTGAAAAAAAACGGTATCCGGAGCAGAATACAGAAAAACTTTTACTACAAAAGTTGTAGCAAATTGTGCCCTTAACACAATGGTCTGTTACTTCTTTGCTCCCAGATGCATCAATGTGGAGAATTTTTGAAAAATGTGCAAATTACAAGAGTGTTGAAAAAAAACGGTATCCGGAGCAGAATACAGAAAAACTTTTACTACAAAAGTTGTGGCAAATTGTGCCCTTAACACAATGGTGTCCAACATTTTTGCTCCCAGATGCACCATTGTGGAGATTTTTTCAAGAATGTGGAAATTACAAGAGTGTTGAAAAAAAACGGTATCCGGAGCAGAATACAGAAAAACTTTTACTACAAAAGTTGTAGCAAATTGTGCCCTTAACACAACGGTCTGTAACTTTTTTGCTCCCAGATGCACCAATGTGGAGATTTTTTGAAAAATGTGCAAATTACAAGAGTGTTGAAAGAAAACGGTATCCGGAGCAAAATACAGAAAAACTTTTACTACAAAAGTTGTGGCAAATTGTGCCCTTAACACAATGGTGTCCAACATTTTTGCTCCCAGATGCACCATTGTGGAGATTTTTTGAAAAATGTGCAAATTACAAGAGTGTTGAAAAAAAACGGTATCCGGAGCAAAATACAGAAAAACTTTTACTACAAAAGTTGTGGCAAATTGTGCCCTTAACACAATGGTCTGTAACTTTTTTGCTCCCAGATGCATCAATGGGGAGAATTTTTGAAAAATGTGCAAATTACAAGAGTGTTGAAAAAAAACGGTATCCGGAGCAGAATACAGAAAAACTTTTACTACAAAAGTTGTGGCAAATTGTGCCCTTAACACAATGGTGTCCAACATTTTTGCTCCCAGATGCACCATTGTGGAGATTTTTTCAAGAATGTGGAAATTACAAGAGTGTTGAAAAAAAACGGTATCCGGAGCAGAATACAGAAAAACTTTTACTACAAAAGTTGTAGCAAATTGCGCCCTTAACACAATGGTCTGTAACTTTTTTGCTCCCAGATGCATCAATGGGGAGAATTTTTGAAAAATGTGCAAATTACAAGAGTGTTGAAAAAAAACGGTATCCGGAGCAGAATACAGAAAAACTTTTACTACAAAAGTTGTAGCAAATTGTGCCCTTAACACAATGGTCTGTAACTTTTTTGCTCCCAGATGCATCAATACGGAGAATTTTTCAAAAATGTGGAAATTACAAGAGTGTTGAAAAAAACGGTATCCGGAGCAGAATACAGAAAAACTTTTACAAGAAAAGTTGTAGCAAATTGTGCCCTTAACACAATGGTCTGTAACTTTTTTGCTCCCAGATGCATCAATGGGGAGAATTTTTGAAAAATGTGCAAATTACAAGAGTGTTGAAAAAAAACGGTATCCGGAGCAGAATACAGAAAAACTTTTACTACAAAAGTTGTAGCAAATTGTGCCCTTAACACAATGGTCTGTAACTTTTTTGCTCCCAGATGCACCAATGCGGAGATTTTTTCAAGAATGTGGAAATTACAAGAGTGTTGAAAAAAAACGGTATCCGGAGCAGAATACAGAAAAACTTTTACGGCAAAAGTTGTAGCAAATAGTGCCCTTAACACAATGGTCTGTTACTTCTTTGCTCCCAGATGCACCAATGTGGAGATTTTTTGAAAAATGTGCAAATTACAAGAGTGTTGAAAAAAAACGGTATCCGGAGCAGAATACAGAAAAACTTTTACTACAAAAGTTGTAGCAAATTGTGCCCTTAACACAATGGTCTGTAACTTTTTTGCTCCCAGATGCATCAATGGGGAGAATTTTTGAAAAATGTGCAAATTACAAGAGTGTTGAAAAAAAACGGTATCCGGAGCAGAATACAGAAAAACCTTTACTACAAAAGTTGTAGCAAATTGTGCCCTTAACACAATGGTCTGTAACTTTTTTGCTCCCAGATGCATCAATACGGAGAATTTTTCAAAAATGTGGAAATTACAAGAGTGTTGAAAAAAACGGTATCCGGAGCAGAATACAGAAAAACTTTTACTACAAAAGTTGTAGCAAATTGTGCCCTTAACACAATGGTCTGTAACTTTTTTGCTCCCAGATGCATCAATACGGAGAATTTTTCAAAAATGTGGAAATTACAAGAGTGTTGAAAAAAACGGTATCCGGAGCAGAATACAGAAAAACTTTTACTACAAAAGTTGTAGCAAATTGTGCCCTTAACACAATGGTCTGTAACTTTTTTGCTCCCAGATGCATCAATGGGGAGAATTTTTGAAAAATGTGCAAATTACAAGAGTGTTGAAAAAAAACGGTATCCGGAGCAGAATACAGAAAAACTTTTACTACAAAAGTTGTAGCAAATTGTGCCCTTAACACAATGGTCTGTTACTTCTTTGCTCCCAGATGCATCAATGTGGAGAATTTTTGAAAAATGTGCAAATTACAAGAGTGTTGAAAAAAAACGGTATCCGGAGCAGAATACAGAAAAACTTTTACTACAAAAGTTGTGGCAAATTGTGCCCTTAACACAATGGTGTCCAACATTTTTGCTCCCAGATGCACCATTGTGGAGATTTTTTGAAAAATGTGCAAATTACAAGAGTGTTGAAAAAAAACGGTATCCGGAGCAAAATACAGAAAAACTTTTACTACAAAAGTTGTGGCAAATTGTGCCCTTAACACAATGGTGTCCAACATTTTTGCTCCCAGATGCACCATTGTGGAGATTTTTTCAAGAATGTGGAAATTACAAGAGTGTTGAAAAAAAACGGTATCCGGAGCAGAATACAGAAAAACTTTTACTACAAAAGTTGTAGCAAATTGTGCCCTTAACACAATGGTCTGTAACTTTTTTGCTCCCAGATGCACCAATGTGGAGATTTTTTGAAAAATGTGCAAATTACAAGAGTGTTGAAAGAAAACGGTATCCGGAGCAAAATACAGAAAAACTTTTACTACAAAAGTTGTGGCAAATTGTGCCCTTAACACAATGGTGTCCAACATTTTTGCTCCCAGATGCACCATTGTGGAGATTTTTTCAAGAATGTGGAAATTACAAGAGTGTTGAAAAAAAACGGTATCCGGAGCAGAATACAGAAAAACTTTTACTACAAAAGTTGTAGCAAATTGCGCCCTTAACACAATGGTCTGTAACTTTTTTGCTCCCAGATGCATCAATGGGGAGAATTTTTGAAAAATGTGCAAATTACAAGAGTGTTGAAAAAAAACGGTATCCGGAGCAGAATACAGAAAAACTTTTACTACAAAAGTTGTAGCAAATTGTGCCCTTAACACAATGGTCTGTAACTTTTTTGCTCCCAGATGCATCAATACGGAGAATTTTTCAAAAATGTGGAAATTACAAGAGTGTTGAAAAAAACGGTATCCGGAGCAGAATACAGAAAAACTTTTACTACAAAAGTTGTAGCAAATTGTGCCCTTAACACAATGGTCTGTAACTTTTTTGCTCCCAGATGCATCAATACGGAGAATTTTTCAAAAATGTGGAAATTACAAGAGTGTTGAAAAAAACGGTATCCGGAGCAGAATACAGAAAAACTTTTACTACAAAAGTTGTAGCAAATTGTGCCCTTAACACAATGGTCTGTAACTTTTTTGCTCCCAGATGCATCAATGGGGAGAATTTTTGAAAAATGTGCAAATTACAAGAGTGTTGAAAAAAAACGGTATCCGGAGCAGAATACAGAAAAACTTTTACTACAAAAGTTGTAGCAAATTGTGCCCTTAACACAATGGTCTGTTACTTCTTTGCTCCCAGATGCATCAATGTGGAGAATTTTTGAAAAATGTGCAAATTACAAGAGTGTTGAAAAAAAACGGTATCCGGAGCAGAATACAGAAAAACTTTTACTACAAAAGTTGTGGCAAATTGTGCCCTTAACACAATGGTGTCCAACATTTTTGCTCCCAGATGCACCATTGTGGAGATTTTTTCAAGAATGTGGAAATTACAAGAGTGTTGAAAAAAAACGGTATCCGGAGCAGAATACAGAAAAACTTTTACTACAAAAGTTGTAGCAAATTGTGCCCTTAACACAACGGTCTGTAACTTTTTTGCTCCCAGATGCACCAATGTGGAGATTTTTTGAAAAATGTGCAAATTACAAGAGTGTTGAAAGAAAACGGTATCCGGAGCAAAATACAGAAAAACTTTTACTACAAAAGTTGTGGCAAATTGTGCCCTTAACACAATGGTGTCCAACATTTTTGCTCCCAGATGCACCATTGTGGAGATTTTTTGAAAAATGTGCAAATTACAAGAGTGTTGAAAAAAAACGGTATCCGGAGCAAAATACAGAAAAACTTTTACTACAAAAGTTGTGGCAAATTGTGCCCTTAACACAATGGTGTCCAACATTTTTGCTCCCAGATGCACCATTGTGGAGATTTTTTCAAGAATGTGGAAATTACAAGAGTGTTGAAAAAAAACGGTATCCGGAGCAGAATACAGAAAAACTTTTACTACAAAAGTTGTAGCAAATTGTGCCCTTAACACAATGGTCTGTAACTTTTTTGCTCCCAGATGCACCAATGTGGAGATTTTTTGAAAAATGTGCAAATTACAAGAGTGTTGAAAGAAAACGGTATCCGGAGCAAAATACAGAAAAACTTTTACTACAAAAGTTGTGGCAAATTGTGCCCTTAACACAATGGTGTCCAACATTTTTGCTCCCAGATGCACCATTGTGGAGATTTTTTGAAAAATGTGCAAATTACAAGAGTGTTGAAAAAAAACGGTATCCGGAGCAAAATACAGAAAAACTTTTACTACAAAAGTTGTGGCAAATTGTGCCCTTAACACAATGGTGTCCAACATTTTTGCTCCCAGATGCACCATTGTGGAGATTTTTTCAAGAATGTGGAAATTACAAGAGTGTTGAAAAAAAACGGTATCCGGAGCAGAATACAGAAAAACTTTTACTACAAAAGTTGTAGCAAATTGTGCCCTTAACACAATGGTCTGTAACTTTTTTGCTCCCAGATGCACCAATGTGGAGATTTTTTGAAAAATGTGCAAATTACAAGAGTGTTGAAAGAAAACGGTATCCGGAGCAAAATACAGAAAAACTTTTACTACAAAAGTTGTGGCAAATTGTGCCCTTAACACAATGGTGTCCAACATTTTTGCTCCCAGATGCACCATTGTGGAGATTTTTTCAAGAATGTGGAAATTACAAGAGTGTTGAAAAAAAACGGTATCCGGAGCAGAATACAGAAAAACTTTTACTACAAAAGTTGTAGCAAATTGCGCCCTTAACACAATGGTCTGTAACTTTTTTGCTCCCAGATGCATCAATGGGGAGAATTTTTGAAAAATGTGCAAATTACAAGAGTGTTGAAAAAAAACGGTATCCGGAGCAGAATACAGAAAAACTTTTACTACAAAAGTTGTAGCAAATTGTGCCCTTAACACAATGGTCTGTAACTTTTTTGCTCCCAGATGCATCAATACGGAGAATTTTTCAAAAATGTGGAAATTACAAGAGTGTTGAAAAAAAACGGTATCCGGAGCAGAATACAGAAAAACTTTTACTACAAAAGTTGTAGCAAATTGTGCCCTTAACACAACGGTCTGTAACTTTTTTGCTCCCAGATGCACCAATGTGGAGATTTTTTGAAAAATGTGCAAATTACAAGAGTGTTGAAAGAAAACGGTATCCGGAGCAAAATACAGAAAAACTTTTACTACAAAAGTTGTGGCAAATTGTGCCCTTAACACAATGGTGTCCAACATTTTTGCTCCCAGATGCACCATTGTGGAGATTTTTTGAAAAATGTGCAAATTACAAGAGTGTTGAAAAAAAACGGTATCCGGAGCAAAATACAGAAAAACTTTTACTACAAAAGTTGTGGCAAATTGTGCCCTTAACACAATGGTGTCCAACATTTTTGCTCCCAGATGCACCAATGTGGAGATTTTTTGAAAAATGTGCAAATTACAAGAGTGTTGAAAGAAAACGGTATCCGGAGCAAAATACAGAAAAACTTTTACTACAAAAGTTGTGGCAAATTGTGCCCTTAACACAATGGTGTCCAACATTTTTGCTCCCAGATGCACCATTGTGGAGATTTTTTGAAAAATGTGCAAATTACAAGAGTGTTGAAAAAAAACGGTATCCGGAGCAAAATACAGAAAAACTTTTACTACAAAAGTTGTGGCAAATTGTGCCCTTAACACAATGGTGTCCAACATTTTTGCTCCCAGATGCACCATTGTGGAGATTTTTTCAAGAATGTGGAAATTACAAGAGTGTTGAAAAAAAACGGTATCCGGAGCAGAATACAGAAAAACTTTTACTACAACAGTTGTAGCAAATTGTGCCCTTAACACAACGGTCTGTAACTTTTTTGCTCCCAGATGCACCAATGTGGAGATTTTTTGAAAAATGTGCAAATTACAAGAGTGTTGAAAGAAAACGGTATCCGGAGCAAAATACAGAAAAACTTTTACTACAAAAGTTGTGGCAAATTGTGCCCTTAACACAATGGTGTCCAACATTTTTGCTCCCAGATGCACCATTGTGGAGATTTTTTGAAAAATGTGCAAATTACAAGAGTGTTGAAAAAAAACGGTATCCGGAGCAAAATACAGAAAAACTTTTACTACAAAAGTTGTGGCAAATTGTGCCCTTAACACAATGGTGTCCAACATTTTTGCTCCCAGATGCACCATTGTGGAGATTTTTTCAAGAATGTGGAAATTACAAGAGTGTTGAAAAAAAACGGTATCCGGAGCAGAATACAGAAAAACTTTTACTACAAAAGTTGTAGCAAATTGTGCCCTTAACACAACGGTCTGTAACTTTTTTGCTCCCAGATGCACCAATGTGGAGATTTTTTGAAAAATGTGCAAATTACAAGAGTGTTGAAAGAAAACGGTATCCGGAGCAAAATACAGAAAAACTTTTACTACAAAAGTTGTGGCAAATTGTGCCCTTAACACAATGGTGTCCAACATTTTTGCTCCCAGATGCACCATTGTGGAGATTTTTTGAAAAATGTGCAAATTACAAGAGTGTTGAAAAAAAACGGTATCCGGAGCAAAATACAGAAAAACTTTTACTACAAAAGTTGTGGCAAATTGTGCCCTTAACACAATGGTCTGTAACTTTTTTGCTCCCAGATGCATCAATGGGGAGAATTTTTGAAAAATGTGCAAATTACAAGAGTGTTGAAAAAAAACGGTATCCGGAGCAGAATACAGAAAAACTTTTACTACAAAAGTTGTGGCAAATTGTGCCCTTAACACAATGGTGTCCAACATTTTTGCTCCCAGATGCACCATTGTGGAGATTTTTTCAAGAATGTGGAAATTACAAGAGTGTTGAAAAAAAACGGTATCCGGAGCAGAATACAGAAAAACTTTTACTACAAAAGTTGTAGCAAATTGCGCCCTTAACACAATGGTCTGTAACTTTTTTGCTCCCAGATGCATCAATACGGAGAATTTTTCAAAAATGTGGAAATTACAAGAGTGTTGAAAAAAAACGGTATCCGGAGCAGAATACAGAAAAACTTTTACTACAAAAGTTGTAGCAAATTGTGCCCTTAACACAACGGTCTGTAACTTTTTTGCTCCCAGATGCACCAATGTGGAGATTTTTTGAAAAATGTGCAAATTACAAGAGTGTTGAAAGAAAACGGTATCCGGAGCAAAATACAGAAAAACTTTTACTACAAAAGTTGTGGCAAATTGTGCCCTTAACACAATGGTGTCCAACATTTTTGCTCCCAGATGCACCATTGTGGAGATTTTTTGAAAAATGTGCAAATTACAAGAGTGTTGAAAAAAAACGGTATCCGGAGCAAAATACAGAAAAACTTTTACTACAAAAGTTGTGGCAAATTGTGCCCTTAACACAATGGTGTCCAACATTTTTGCTCCCAGATGCACCAATGTGGAGATTTTTTGAAAAATGTGCAAATTACAAGAGTGTTGAAAGAAAACGGTATCCGGAGCAAAATACAGAAAAACTTTTACTACAAAAGTTGTGGCAAATTGTGCCCTTAACACAATGGTGTCCAACATTTTTGCTCCCAGATGCACCATTGTGGAGATTTTTTGAAAAATGTGCAAATTACAAGAGTGTTGAAAAAAAACGGTATCCGGAGCAAAATACAGAAAAACTTTTACTACAAAAGTTGTGGCAAATTGTGCCCTTAACACAATGGTGTCCAACATTTTTGCTCCCAGATGCACCATTGTGGAGATTTTTTCAAGAATGTGGAAATTACAAGAGTGTTGAAAAAAAACGGTATCCGGAGCAGAATACAGAAAAACTTTTACTACAACAGTTGTAGCAAATTGTGCCCTTAACACAACGGTCTGTAACTTTTTTGCTCCCAGATGCACCAATGTGGAGATTTTTTGAAAAATGTGCAAATTACAAGAGTGTTGAAAGAAAACGGTATCCGGAGCAAAATACAGAAAAACTTTTACTACAAAAGTTGTGGCAAATTGTGCCCTTAACACAATGGTGTCCAACATTTTTGCTCCCAGATGCACCATTGTGGAGATTTTTTGAAAAATGTGCAAATTACAAGAGTGTTGAAAAAAAACGGTATCCGGAGCAAAATACAGAAAAACTTTTACTACAAAAGTTGTGGCAAATTGTGCCCTTAACACAATGGTGTCCAACATTTTTGCTCCCAGATGCACCATTGTGGAGATTTTTTCAAGAATGTGGAAATTACAAGAGTGTTGAAAAAAAACGGTATCCGGAGCAGAATACAGAAAAACTTTTACAAGAAAAGTTGTAGCAAATTGTGCCCTTAACACAATGGTCTGTAACTTTTTTGCTCCCAGATGCATCAATAGGGAGAATTTTTGAAAAATGTGCAAATTACAAGAGTGTTGAAAAAAAACGGTATCCGGAGCAGAATACAGAAAAACTTTTACAAGAAAAGTTGTAGCAAATTGTGCCCTTAACACAATGGTCTGTAACTTTTTTGCTCCCAGATGCATCAATGGGGAGAATTTTTGAAAAATGTGCAAATTACAAGAGTGTTGAAAAAAAACGGTATCCGGAGCAGAATACAGAAAAACTTTTACTACAAAAGTTGTAGCAAATTGCGCCCTTAACACAATGGTCTGTAACTTTTTTGCTCCCAGATGCATCAATACGGAGAATTTTTCAAAAATGTGGAAATTACAAGAGTGTTGAAAAAAAACGGTATCCGGAGCAGAATACAGAAAAACTTTTACTACAAAAGTTGTAGCAAATTGTGCCCTTAACACAACGGTCTGTAACTTTTTTGCTCCCAGATGCACCAATGTGGAGATTTTTTGAAAAATGTGCAAATTACAAGAGTGTTGAAAGAAAACGGTATCCGGAGCAAAATACAGAAAAACTTTTACTACAAAAGTTGTGGCAAATTGTGCCCTTAACACAATGGTGTCCAACATTTTTGCTCCCAGATGCACCATTGTGGAGATTTTTTGAAAAATGTGCAAATTACAAGAGTGTTGAAAAAAAACGGTATCCGGAGCAAAATACAGAAAAACTTTTACTACAAAAGTTGTGGCAAATTGTGCCCTTAACACAATGGTGTCCAACATTTTTGCTCCCAGATGCACCAATGTGGAGATTTTTTGAAAAATGTGCAAATTACAAGAGTGTTGAAAGAAAACGGTATCCGGAGCAAAATACAGAAAAACTTTTACTACAAAAGTTGTGGCAAATTGTGCCCTTAACACAATGGTGTCCAACATTTTTGCTCCCAGATGCACCATTGTGGAGATTTTTTGAAAAATGTGCAAATTACAAGAGTGTTGAAAAAAAACGGTATCCGGAGCAAAATACAGAAAAACTTTTACTACAAAAGTTGTGGCAAATTGTGCCCTTAACACAATGGTCTGTAACTTTTTTGCTCCCAGATGCATCAATGGGGAGAATTTTTGAAAAATGTGCAAATTACAAGAGTGTTGAAAAAAAACGGTATCCGGAGCAGAATACAGAAAAACTTTTACTACAAAAGTTGTGGCAAATTGTGCCCTTAACACAATGGTGTCCAACATTTTTGCTCCCAGATGCACCATTGTGGAGATTTTTTCAAGAATGTGGAAATTACAAGAGTGTTGAAAAAAAACGGTATCCGGAGCAGAATACAGAAAAACTTTTACTACAAAAGTTGTAGCAAATTGCGCCCTTAACACAATGGTCTGTAACTTTTTTGCTCCCAGATGCATCAATACGGAGAATTTTTCAAAAATGTGGAAATTACAAGAGTGTTGAAAAAAAACGGTATCCGGAGCAGAATACAGAAAAACTTTTACTACAAAAGTTGTAGCAAATTGTGCCCTTAACACAACGGTCTGTAACTTTTTTGCTCCCAGATGCACCAATGTGGAGATTTTTTGAAAAATGTGCAAATTACAAGAGTGTTGAAAGAAAACGGTATCCGGAGCAAAATACAGAAAAACTTTTACTACAAAAGTTGTGGCAAATTGTGCCCTTAACACAATGGTGTCCAACATTTTTGCTCCCAGATGCACCATTGTGGAGATTTTTTGAAAAATGTGCAAATTACAAGAGTGTTGAAAAAAAACGGTATCCGGAGCAAAATACAGAAAAACTTTTACTACAAAAGTTGTGGCAAATTGTGCCCTTAACACAATGGTGTCCAACATTTTTGCTCCCAGATGCACCAATGTGGAGATTTTTTGAAAAATGTGCAAATTACAAGAGTGTTGAAAGAAAACGGTATCCGGAGCAAAATACAGAAAAACTTTTACTACAAAAGTTGTGGCAAATTGTGCCCTTAACACAATGGTGTCCAACATTTTTGCTCCCAGATGCACCATTGTGGAGATTTTTTGAAAAATGTGCAAATTACAAGAGTGTTGAAAAAAAACGGTATCCGGAGCAAAATACAGAAAAACTTTTACTACAAAAGTTGTGGCAAATTGTGCCCTTAACACAATGGTGTCCAACATTTTTGCTCCCAGATGCACCATTGTGGAGATTTTTTCAAGAATGTGGAAATTACAAGAGTGTTGAAAAAAAACGGTATCCGGAGCAGAATACAGAAAAACTTTTACTACAACAGTTGTAGCAAATTGTGCCCTTAACACAACGGTCTGTAACTTTTTTGCTCCCAGATGCACCAATGTGGAGATTTTTTGAAAAATGTGCAAATTACAAGAGTGTTGAAAGAAAACGGTATCCGGAGCAAAATACAGAAAAACTTTTACTACAAAAGTTGTGGCAAATTGTGCCCTTAACACAATGGTGTCCAACATTTTTGCTCCCAGATGCACCATTGTGGAGATTTTTTGAAAAATGTGCAAATTACAAGAGTGTTGAAAAAAAACGGTATCCGGAGCAAAATACAGAAAAACTTTTACTACAAAAGTTGTGGCAAATTGTGCCCTTAACACAATGGTGTCCAACATTTTTGCTCCCAGATGCACCATTGTGGAGATTTTTTCAAGAATGTGGAAATTACAAGAGTGTTGAAAAAAAACGGTATCCGGAGCAGAATACAGAAAAACTTTTACTACAAAAGTTGTAGCAAATTGTGCCCTTAACACAACGGTCTGTAACTTTTTTGCTCCCAGATGCACCAATGTGGAGATTTTTTGAAAAATGTGCAAATTACAAGAGTGTTGAAAGAAAACGGTATCCGGAGCAAAATACAGAAAAACTTTTACTACAAAAGTTGTGGCAAATTGTGCCCTTAACACAATGGTGTCCAACATTTTTGCTCCCAGATGCACCATTGTGGAGATTTTTTGAAAAATGTGCAAATTACAAGAGTGTTGAAAAAAAACGGTATCCGGAGCAAAATACAGAAAAACTTTTACTACAAAAGTTGTGGCAAATTGTGCCCTTAACACAATGGTGTCCAACATTTTTGCTCCCAGATGCACCATTGTGGAGATTTTTTCAAGAATGTGGAAATTACAAGAGTGTTGAAAAAAAACGGTATCCGGAGCAGAATACAGAAAAACTTTTACTACAACAGTTGTAGCAAATTGTGCCCTTAACACAACGGTCTGTAACTTTTTTGCTCCCAGATGCACCAATGTGGAGATTTTTTGAAAAATATGCAAATTACAAGAGTGTTGAAAGAAAACGGTATCCGGAGCAAAATACAGAAAAACTTTTACTACAAAAGTTGTGGCAAATTGTGCCCTTAACACAATGGTGTCCAACATTTTTGCTCCCAGATGCACCATTGTGGAGATTTTTTGAAAAATGTGCAAATTACAAGAGTGTTGAAAAAAAACGGTATCCGGAGCAAAATACAGAAAAACTTTTACTACAAAAGTTGTGGCAAATTGTGCCCTTAACACAATGGTGTCCAACATTTTTGCTCCCAGATGCACCATTGTGGAGATTTTTTGAAAAATGTGCAAATTACAAGAG
Organism: Onthophagus taurus; assembly: GCF_036711975.1. Classification (NCBI taxonomy): domain Eukaryota; kingdom Metazoa; phylum Arthropoda; class Insecta; order Coleoptera; family Scarabaeidae; genus Onthophagus; species Onthophagus taurus. Next base: position 1,093,419 of record NW_027248949.1, read on the forward strand.
TGTTGAAAAAAAACGGTATCCGGAGCAAAATACAGAAAAACTTTTACTACAAAAGTTGTGGCAAATTGTGCCCTTAACACAATGGTCTGTAACTTTTTTGCTCCCAGATGCATCAATGGGGAGAATTTTTGAAAAATGTGCAAATTACAAGAGTGTTGAAAAAAAACGGTATCCGGAGCAGAATACAGAAAAACTTTTACTACAAAAGTTGTGGCAAATTGTGCCCTTAACACAATGGTGTCCAACATTTTTGCTCCCAGATGCACCATTGTGGAGATTTTTTCAAGAATGTGGAAATTACAAGAGTGTTGAAAAAAAACGGTATCCGGAGCAGAATACAGAAAAACTTTTACTACAAAAGTTGTAGCAAATTGCGCCCTTAACACAATGGTCTGTAACTTTTTTGCTCCCAGATGCATCAATGGGGAGAATTTTTGAAAAATGTGCAAATTACAAGAGTGTTGAAAAAAAACGGTATCCGGAGCAGAATACAGAAAAACTTTTACTACAAAAGTTGTAGCAAATTGTGCCCTTAACACAATGGTCTGTAACTTTTTTGCTCCCAGATGCATCAATACGGAGAATTTTTCAAAAATGTGGAAATTACAAGAGTGTTGAAAAAAACGGTATCCGGAGCAGAATACAGAAAAACTTTTACAAGAAAAGTTGTAGCAAATTGTGCCCTTAACACAATGGTCTGTAACTTTTTTGCTCCCAGATGCATCAATGGGGAGAATTTTTGAAAAATGTGCAAATTACAAGAGTGTTGAAAAAAAACGGTATCCGGAGCAGAATACAGAAAAACTTTTACTACAAAAGTTGTAGCAAATTGTGCCCTTAACACAATGGTCTGTAACTTTTTTGCTCCCAGATGCACCAATGCGGAGATTTTTTCAAGAATGTGGAAATTACAAGAGTGTTGAAAAAAAACGGTATCCGGAGCAGAATACAGAAAAACTTTTACGGCAAAAGTTGTAGCAAATAGTGCCCTTAACACAATGGTCTGTTACTTCTTTGCTCCCAGATGCACCAATGTGGAGATTTTTTGAAAAATGTGCAAATTACAAGAGTGTTGAAAAAAAACGGTATCCGGAGCAAAATACAGAAAAACTTTTACTACAAAAGTTGTGGCAAATTGTGCCCTTAACACAATGGTGTCCAACATTTTTGCTCCCAGATGCACCATTGTGGAGATTTTTTCAAGAATGTGGAAATTACAAGAGTGTTGAAAAAAAACGGTATCCGGAGCAGAATACAGAAAAACTTTTACTACAAAAGTTGTAGCAAATTGTGCCCTTAACACAACGGTCTGTAACTTTTTTGCTCCCAGATGCACCAATGTGGAGATTTTTTGAAAAATGTGCAAATTACAAGAGTGTTGAAAGAAAACGGTATCCGGAGCAAAATACAGAAAAACTTTTACTACAAAAGTTGTGGCAAATTGTGCCCTTAACACAATGGTGTCCAACATTTTTGCTCCCAGATGCACCATTGTGGAGATTTTTTGAAAAATGTGCAAATTACAAGAGTGTTGAAAAAAAACGGTATCCGGAGCAAAATACAGAAAAACTTTTACTACAAAAGTTGTGGCAAATTGTGCCCTTAACACAATGGTCTGTAACTTTTTTGCTCCCAGATGCATCAATGGGGAGAATTTTTGAAAAATGTGCAAATTACAAGAGTGTTGAAAAAAAACGGTATCCGGAGCAGAATACAGAAAAACTTTTACTACAAAAGTTGTGGCAAATTGTGCCCTTAACACAATGGTGTCCAACATTTTTGCTCCCAGATGCACCATTGTGGAGATTTTTTCAAGAATGTGGAAATTACAAGAGTGTTGAAAAAAAACGGTATCCGGAGCAGAATACAGAAAAACTTTTACTACAAAAGTTGTAGCAAATTGCGCCCTTAACACAATGGTCTGTAACTTTTTTGCTCCCAGATGCATCAATGGGGAGAATTTTTGAAAAATGTGCAAATTACAAGAGTGTTGAAAAAAAACGGTATCCGGAGCAGAATACAGAAAAACTTTTACTACAAAAGTTGTAGCAAATTGTGCCCTTAACACAATGGTCTGTAACTTTTTTGCTCCCAGATGCACCAATGTGGAGATTTTTTGAAAAATGTGCAAATTACAAGAGTGTTGAAAGAAAACGGTATCCGGAGCAAAATACAGAAAAACTTTTACTACAAAAGTTGTGGCAAATTGTGCCCTTAACACAATGGTGTCCAACATTTTTGCTCCCAGATGCACCATTGTGGAGATTTTTTGAAAAATGTGCAAATTACAAGAGTGTTGAAAAAAAACGGTATCCGGAGCAAAATACAGAAAAACTTTTACTACAAAAGTTGTGGCAAATTGTGCCCTTAACACAATGGTGTCCAACATTTTTGCTCCCAGATGCACCATTGTGGAGATTTTTTCAAGAATGTGGAAATTACAAGAGTGTTGAAAAAAAACGGTATCCGGAGCAGAATACAGAAAAACTTTTACTACAAAAGTTGTAGCAAATTGTGCCCTTAACACAACGGTCTGTAACTTTTTTGCTCCCAGATGCACCAATGTGGAGATTTTTTGAAAAATGTGCAAATTACAAGAGTGTTGAAAGAAAACGGTATCCGGAGCAAAATACAGAAAAACTTTTACTACAAAAGTTGTGGCAAATTGTGCCCTTAACACAATGGTGTCCAACATTTTTGCTCCCAGATGCACCATTGTGGAGATTTTTTGAAAAATGTGCAAATTACAAGAGTGTTGAAAAAAAACGGTATCCGGAGCAAAATACAGAAAAACTTTTACTACAAAAGTTGTGGCAAATTGTGCCCTTAACACAATGGTCTGTAACTTTTTTGCTCCCAGATGCATCAATGGGGAGAATTTTTGAAAAATGTGCAAATTACAAGAGTGTTGAAAAAAAACGGTATCCGGAGCAGAATACAGAAAAACTTTTACTACAAAAGTTGTGGCAAATTGTGCCCTTAACACAATGGTGTCCAACATTTTTGCTCCCAGATGCACCATTGTGGAGATTTTTTCAAGAATGTGGAAATTACAAGAGTGTTGAAAAAAAACGGTATCCGGAGCAGAATACAGAAAAACTTTTACTACAAAAGTTGTAGCAAATTGCGCCCTTAACACAATGGTCTGTAACTTTTTTGCTCCCAGATGCATCAATGGGGAGAATTTTTGAAAAATGTGCAAATTACAAGAGTGTTGAAAAAAAACGGTATCCGGAGCAGAATACAGAAAAACTTTTACTACAAAAGTTGTAGCAAATTGTGCCCTTAACACAATGGTCTGTAACTTTTTTGCTCCCAGATGCATCAATACGGAGAATTTTTCAAAAATGTGGAAATTACAAGAGTGTTGAAAAAAACGGTATCCGGAGCAGAATACAGAAAAACTTTTACAAGAAAAGTTGTAGCAAATTGTGCCCTTAACACAATGGTCTGTAACTTTTTTGCTCCCAGATGCATCAATGGGGAGAATTTTTGAAAAATGTGCAAATTACAAGAGTGTTGAAAAAAAACGGTATCCGGAGCAGAATACAGAAAAACTTTTACTACAAAAGTTGTAGCAAATTGTGCCCTTAACACAATGGTCTGTAACTTTTTTGCTCCCAGATGCACCAATGCGGAGATTTTTTCAAGAATGTGGAAATTACAAGAGTGTTGAAAAAAAACGGTATCCGGAGCAGAATACAGAAAAACTTTTACGGCAAAAGTTGTAGCAAATAGTGCCCTTAACACAATGGTCTGTTACTTCTTTGCTCCCAGATGCACCAATGTGGAGATTTTTTGAAAAATGTGCAAATTACAAGAGTGTTGAAAAAAAACGGTATCCGGAGCAAAATACAGAAAAACTTTTACTACAAAAGTTGTGGCAAATTGTGCCCTTAACACAATGGTGTCCAACATTTTTGCTCCCAGATGCACCATTGTGGAGATTTTTTCAAGAATGTGGAAATTACAAGAGTGTTGAAAAAAAACGGTATCCGGAGCAGAATACAGAAAAACTTTTACTACAAAAGTTGTAGCAAATTGTGCCCTTAACACAACGGTCTGTAACTTTTTTGCTCCCAGATGCACCAATGTGGAGATTTTTTGAAAAATGTGCAAATTACAAGAGTGTTGAAAGAAAACGGTATCCGGAGCAAAATACAGAAAAACTTTTACTACAAAAGTTGTGGCAAATTGTGCCCTTAACACAATGGTGTCCAACATTTTTGCTCCCAGATGCACCATTGTGGAGATTTTTTGAAAAATGTGCAAATTACAAGAGTGTTGAAAAAAAACGGTATCCGGAGCAAAATACAGAAAAACTTTTACTACAAAAGTTGTGGCAAATTGTGCCCTTAACACAATGGTCTGTAACTTTTTTGCTCCCAGATGCATCAATGGGGAGAATTTTTGAAAAATGTGCAAATTACAAGAGTGTTGAAAAAAAACGGTATCCGGAGCAGAATACAGAAAAACTTTTACTACAAAAGTTGTGGCAAATTGTGCCCTTAACACAATGGTGTCCAACATTTTTGCTCCCAGATGCACCATTGTGGAGATTTTTTCAAGAATGTGGAAATTACAAGAGTGTTGAAAAAAAACGGTATCCGGAGCAGAATACAGAAAAACTTTTACTACAAAAGTTGTAGCAAATTGCGCCCTTAACACAATGGTCTGTAACTTTTTTGCTCCCAGATGCATCAATGGGGAGAATTTTTGAAAAATGTGCAAATTACAAGAGTGTTGAAAAAAAACGGTATCCGGAGCAGAATACAGAAAAACTTTTACTACAAAAGTTGTGGCAAATTGTGCCCTTAACACAATGGTGTCCAACATTTTTGCTCCCAGATGCACCATTGTGGAGATTTTTTCAAGAATGTGGAAATTACAAGAGTGTTGAAAAAAAACGGTATCCGGAGCAGAATACAGAAAAACTTTTACTACAAAAGTTGTAGCAAATTGCGCCCTTAACACAATGGTCTGTAACTTTTTTGCTCCCAGATGCATCAATGGGGAGAATTTTTGAAAAATGTGCAAATTACAAGAGTGTTGAAAAAAAACGGTATCCGGAGCAGAATACAGAAAAACTTTTACTACAAAAGTTGTAGCAAATTGTGCCCTTAACACAATGGTCTGTAACTTTTTTGCTCCCAGATGCATCAATACGGAGAATTTTTCAAAAATGTGGAAATTACAAGAGTGTTGAAAAAAACGGTATCCGGAGCAGAATACAGAAAAACTTTTACAAGAAAAGTTGTAGCAAATTGTGCCCTTAACACAATGGTCTGTAACTTTTTTGCTCCCAGATGCATCAATGGGGAGAATTTTTGAAAAATGTGCAAATTACAAGAGTGTTGAAAAAAAACGGTATCCGGAGCAGAATACAGAAAAACTTTTACTACAAAAGTTGTAGCAAATTGTGCCCTTAACACAATGGTCTGTAACTTTTTTGCTCCCAGATGCACCAATGCGGAGATTTTTTCAAGAATGTGGAAATTACAAGAGTGTTGAAAAAAAACGGTATCCGGAGCAGAATACAGAAAAACTTTTACGGCAAAAGTTGTAGCAAATAGTGCCCTTAACACAATGGTCTGTTACTTCTTTGCTCCCAGATGCACCAATGTGGAGATTTTTTGAAAAATGTGCAAATTACAAGAGTGTTGAAAAAAAACGGTATCCGGAGCAGAATACAGAAAAACTTTTACTACAAAAGTTGTAGCAAATTGTGCCCTTAACACAATGGTCTGTAACTTTTTTGCTCCCAGATGCATCAATGGGGAGAATTTTTGAAAAATGTGCAAATTACAAGAGTGTTGAAAAAAAACGGTATCCGGAGCAGAATAAAGAAAAACTTTTACTACAAAAGTTGTAGCAAATTGTGCCCTTAACACAATGGTCTGTAACTTTTTTGCTCCCAGATGCATCAATACGGAGAATTTTTCAAAAATGTGGAAATTACAAGAGTGTTGAAAAAAACGGTATCCGGAGCAGAATACAGAAAAACTTTTACTACAAAAGTTGTAGCAAATTGTGCCCTTAACACAATGGTCTGTAACTTTTTTGCTCCCAGATGCATCAATACGGAGAATTTTTCAAAAATGTGGAAATTACAAGAGTGTTGAAAAAAACGGTATCCGGAGCAGAATACAGAAAAACTTTTACTACAAAAGTTGTAGCAAATTGTGCCCTTAACACAATGGTCTGTAACTTTTTTGCTCCCAGATGCATCAATGGGGAGAATTTTTGAAAAATGTGCAAATTACAAGAGTGTTGAAAAAAAACGGTATCCGGAGCAGAATACAGAAAAACTTTTACTACAAAAGTTGTAGCAAATTGCGCCCTTAACACAATGGTCTGTAACTTTTTTGCTCCCAGATGCATCAATGGGGAGAATTTTTGAAAAATGTGCAAATTACAAGAGTGTTGAAAAAAAACGGTATCCGGAGCAGAATACAGAAAAACTTTTACTACAAAAGTTGTAGCAAATTGTGCCCTTAACACAATGGTCTGTAACTTTTTTGCTCCCAGATGCATCAATACGGAGAATTTTTCAAAAATGTGGAAATTACAAGAGTGTTGAAAAAAACGGTATCCGGAGCAGAATACAGAAAAACTTTTACAAGAAAAGTTGTAGCAAATTGTGCCCTTAACACAATGGTCTGTAACTTTTTTGCTCCCAGATGCATCAATGGGGAGAATTTTTGAAAAATGTGCAAATTACAAGAGTGTTGAAAAAAAACGGTATCCGGAGCAGAATACAGAAAAACTTTTACTACAAAAGTTGTAGCAAATTGTGCCCTTAACACAATGGTCTGTAACTTTTTTGCTCCCAGATGCACCAATGCGGAGATTTTTTCAAGAATGTGGAAATTACAAGAGTGTTGAAAAAAAACGGTATCCGGAGCAGAATACAGAAAAACTTTTACTGCAAAAGTTGTAGCAAATAGTGCCCTTAACACAATGGTCTGTTACTTCTTTGCTCCCAGATGCACCAATGTGGAGATTTTTTGAAAAATGTGCAAATTACAAGAGTGTTGAAAAAAAACGGTATCCGGAGCAAAATACAGAAAAACTTTTACTACAAAAGTTGTAGCAAATTGTGCCCTTAACACAATGGTCTGTAACTTTTTTGCTCCCAGATGCATCAATGGGGAGAATTTTTGAAAAATGTGCAAATTACAAGAGTGTTGAAAAAAAACGGTATCCGGAGCAGAATACAGAAAAACTTTTACTACAAAAGTTGTAGCAAATTGCGCCCTTAACACAATGGTCTGTAACTTTTTTGCTCCCAGATGCATCAATGGGGAGAATTTTTGAAAAATGTGCAAATTACAAGAGTGTTGAAAAAAAACGGTATCCGGAGCAGAATACAGAAAAACTTTTACTACAAAAGTTGTAGCAAATTGTGCCCTTAACACAATGGTCTGTAACTTTTTTGCTCCCAGATGCATCAATACGGAGAATTTTTCAAAAATGTGGAAATTACAAGAGTGTTGAAAAAAACGGTATCCGGAGCAGAATACAGAAAAACTTTTACAAGAAAAGTTGTAGCAAATTGTGCCCTTAACACAATGGTCTGTAACTTTTTTGCTCCCAGATGCATCAATGGGGAGAATTTTTGAAAAATGTGCAAATTACAAGAGTGTTGAAAAAAAACGGTATCCGGAGCAGAATACAGAAAAACTTTTACTACAAAAGTTGTAGCAAATTGTGCCCTTAACACAATGGTCTGTAACTTTTTTGCTCCCAGATGCACCAATGCGGAGATTTTTTCAAGAATGTGGAAATTACAAGAGTGTTGAAAAAAAACGGTATCCGGAGCAGAATACAGAAAAACTTTTACTGCAAAAGTTGTAGCAAATAGTGCCCTTAACACAATGGTCTGTTACTTCTTTGCTCCCAGATGCACCAATGTGGAGATTTTTTGAAAAATGTGCAAATTACAAGAGTGTTGAAAAAAAACGGTATCCGGAGCAAAATACAGAAAAACTTTTACTACAAAAGTTGTGGCAAATTGTGCCCTTAACACAATGGTCTGTAACTTTTTTGCTCCCAGATGCATCAATGGGGAGAATTTTTGAAAAATGTGCAAATTACAAGAGTGTTGAAAAAAAACGGTATCCGGAGCAGAATACAGAAAAACTTTTACTACAAAAGTTGTAGCAAATTGTGCCCTTAACACAATGGTCTGTAACTTTTTTGCTCCCAGATGCATCAATACGGAGAATTTTTCAAAAATGTGGAAATTACAAGAGTGTTGAAAAAAACGGTATCCGGAGCAGAATACAGAAAAACTTTTACAAGAAAAGTTGTAGCAAATTGTGCCCTTAACACAATGGTCTGTAACTTTTTTGCTCCCAGATGCATCAATGGGGAGAATTTTTGAAAAATGTGCAAATTACAAGAGTGTTGAAAAAAAACGGTATCCGGAGCAGAATACAGAAAAACTTTTACTACAAAAGTTGTAGCAAATTGTGCCCTTAACACAATGGTCTGTAACTTTTTTGCTCCCAGATGCACCAATGCGGAGATTTTTTCAAGAATGTGGAAATTACAAGAGTGTTGAAAAAAAACGGTATCCGGAGCAGAATACAGAAAAACTTTTACGGCAAAAGTTGTAGCAAATAGTGCCCTTAACACAATGGTCTGTTACTTCTTTGCTCCCAGATGCACCAATGTGGAGATTTTTTGAAAAATGTGCAAATTACAAGAGTGTTGAAAAAAAACGGTATCCGGAGCAAAATACAGAAAAACTTTTACTACAAAAGTTGTGGCAAATTGTGCCCTTAACACAATGGTGTCCAACATTTTTGCTCCCAGATGCACCATTGTGGAGATTTTTTCAAGAATGTGGAAATTACAAGAGTGTTGAAAAAAAACGGTATCCGGAGCAGAATACAGAAAAACTTTTACTACAAAAGTTGTAGCAAATTGTGCCCTTAACACAACGGTCTGTAACTTTTTTGCTCCCAGATGCACCAATGTGGAGATTTTTTGAAAAATGTGCAAATTACAAGAGTGTTGAAAGAAAACGGTATCCGGAGCAAAATACAGAAAAACTTTTACTACAAAAGTTGTGGCAAATTGTGCCCTTAACACAATGGTGTCCAACATTTTTGCTCCCAGATGCACCATTGTGGAGATTTTTTGAAAAATGTGCAAATTACAAGAGTGTTGAAAAAAAACGGTATCCGGAGCAAAATACAGAAAAACTTTTACTACAAAAGTTGTGGCAAATTGTGCCCTTAACACAATGGTCTGTAACTTTTTTGCTCCCAGATGCATCAATGGGGAGAATTTTTGAAAAATGTGCAAATTACAAGAGTGTTGAAAAAAAACGGTATCCGGAGCAGAATACAGAAAAACTTTTACTACAAAAGTTGTGGCAAATTGTGCCCTTAACACAATGGTGTCCAACATTTTTGCTCCCAGATGCACCATTGTGGAGATTTTTTCAAGAATGTGGAAATTACAAGAGTGTTGAAAAAAAACGGTATCCGGAGCAGAATACAGAAAAACTTTTACTACAAAAGTTGTAGCAAATTGCGCCCTTAACACAATGGTCTGTAACTTTTTTGCTCCCAGATGCATCAATGGGGAGAATTTTTGAAAAATGTGCAAATTACAAGAGTGTTGAAAAAAAACGGTATCCGGAGCAGAATACAGAAAAACTTTTACTACAAAAGTTGTAGCAAATTGTGCCCTTAACACAATGGTCTGTAACTTTTTTGCTCCCAGATGCATCAATACGGAGAATTTTTCAAAAATGTGGAAATTACAAGAGTGTTGAAAAAAACGGTATCCGGAGCAGAATACAGAAAAACTTTTACAAGAAAAGTTGTAGCAAATTGTGCCCTTAACACAATGGTCTGTAACTTTTTTGCTCCCAGATGCATCAATGGGGAGAATTTTTGAAAAATGTGCAAATTACAAGAGTGTTGAAAAAAAACGGTATCCGGAGCAGAATACAGAAAAACTTTTACTACAAAAGTTGTAGCAAATTGTGCCCTTAACACAATGGTCTGTAACTTTTTTGCTCCCAGATGCACCAATGCGGAGATTTTTTCAAGAATGTGGAAATTACAAGAGTGTTGAAAAAAAACGGTATCCGGAGCAGAATACAGAAAAACTTTTACTGCAAAAGTTGTAGCAAATAGTGCCCTTAACACAATGGTCTGTTACTTCTTTGCTCCCAGATGCACCAATGTGGAGATTTTTTGAAAAATGTGCAAATTACAAGAGTGTTGAAAAAAAACGGTATCCGGAGCAAAATACAGAAAAACTTTTACTACAAAAGTTGTGGCAAATTGTGCCCTTAACACAATGGTCTGTAACTTTTTTGCTCCCAGATGCATCAATGGGGAGAATTTTTGAAAAATGTGCAAATTACAAGAGTGTTGAAAAAAAACGGTATCCGGAGCAGAATACAGAAAAACTTTTACTACAAAAGTTGTAGCAAATTGTGCCCTTAACACAATGGTCTGTAACTTTTTTGCTCCCAGATGCATCAATACGGAGAATTTTTCAAAAATGTGGAAATTACAAGAGTGTTGAAAAAAACGGTATCCGGAGCAGAATACAGAAAAACTTTTACAAGAAAAGTTGTAGCAAATTGTGCCCTTAACACAATGGTCTGTAACTTTTTTGCTCCCAGATGCATCAATGGGGAGAATTTTTGAAAAATGTGCAAATTACAAGAGTGTTGAAAAAAAACGGTATCCGGAGCAGAATACAGAAAAACTTTTACTACAAAAGTTGTAGCAAATTGTGCCCTTAACACAATGGTCTGTAACTTTTTTGCTCCCAGATGCACCAATGCGGAGATTTTTTCAAGAATGTGGAAATTACAAGAGTGTTGAAAAAAAACGGTATCCGGAGCAGAATACAGAAAAACTTTTACGGCAAAAGTTGTAGCAAATAGTGCCCTTAACACAATGGTCTGTTACTTCTTTGCTCCCAGATGCACCAATGTGGAGATTTTTTGAAAAATGTGCAAATTACAAGAGTGTTGAAAAAAAACGGTATCCGGAGCAAAATACAGAAAAACTTTTACTACAAAAGTTGTGGCAAATTGTGCCCTTAACACAATGGTGTCCAACATTTTTGCTCCCAGATGCACCATTGTGGAGATTTTTTCAAGAATGTGGAAATTACAAGAGTGTTGAAAAAAAACGGTATCCGGAGCAGAATACAGAAAAACTTTTACTACAAAAGTTGTAGCAAATTGTGCCCTTAACACAACGGTCTGTAACTTTTTTGCTCCCAGATGCACCAATGTGGAGATTTTTTGAAAAATGTGCAAATTACAAGAGTGTTGAAAGAAAACGGTATCCGGAGCAAAATACAGAAAAACTTTTACTACAAAAGTTGTGGCAAATTGTGCCCTTAACACAATGGTGTCCAACATTTTTGCTCCCAGATGCACCATTGTGGAGATTTTTTGAAAAATGTGCAAATTACAAGAGTGTTGAAAAAAAACGGTATCCGGAGCAAAATACAGAAAAACTTTTACTACAAAAGTTGTGGCAAATTGTGCCCTTAACACAATGGTCTGTAACTTTTTTGCTCCCAGATGCATCAATGGGGAGAATTTTTGAAAAATGTGCAAATTACAAGAGTGTTGAAAAAAAACGGTATCCGGAGCAGAATACAGAAAAACTTTTACTACAAAAGTTGTGGCAAATTGTGCCCTTAACACAATGGTGTCCAACATTTTTGCTCCCAGATGCACCATTGTGGAGATTTTTTCAAGAATGTGGAAATTACAAGAGTGTTGAAAAAAAACGGTATCCGGAGCAGAATACAGAAAAACTTTTACTACAAAAGTTGTAGCAAATTGCGCCCTTAACACAATGGTCTGTAACTTTTTTGCTCCCAGATGCATCAATGGGGAGAATTTTTGAAAAATGTGCAAATTACAAGAGTGTTGAAAAAAAACGGTATCCGGAGCAGAATACAGAAAAACTTTTACTACAAAAGTTGTAGCAAATTGTGCCCTTAACACAATGGTCTGTAACTTTTTTGCTCCCAGATGCATCAATACGGAGAATTTTTCAAAAATGTGGAAATTACAAGAGTGTTGAAAAAAACGGTATCCGGAGCAGAATACAGAAAAACTTTTACAAGAAAAGTTGTAGCAAATTGTGCCCTTAACACAATGGTCTGTAACTTTTTTGCTCCCAGATGCATCAATGGGGAGAATTTTTGAAAAATGTGCAAATTACAAGAGTGTTGAAAAAAAACGGTATCCGGAGCAGAATACAGAAAAACTTTTACTACAAAAGTTGTAGCAAATTGTGCCCTTAACACAATGGTCTGTAACTTTTTTGCTCCCAGATGCACCAATGCGGAGATTTTTTCAAGAATGTGGAAATTACAAGAGTGTTGAAAAAAAACGGTATCCGGAGCAGAATACAGAAAAACTTTTACGGCAAAAGTTGTAGCAAATAGTGCCCTTAACACAATGGTCTGTTACTTCTTTGCTCCCAGATGCACCAATGTGGAGATTTTTTGAAAAATGTGCAAATTACAAGAGTGTTGAAAAAAAACGGTATCCGGAGCAGAATACAGAAAAACTTTTACTACAAAAGTTGTAGCAAATTGTGCCCTTAACACAATGGTCTGTAACTTTTTTGCTCCCAGATGCATCAATGGGGAGAATTTTTGAAAAATGTGCAAATTACAAGAGTGTTGAAAAAAAACGGTATCCGGAGCAGAATACAGAAAAACTTTTACTACAAAAGTTGTAGCAAATTGTGCCCTTAACACAATGGTCTGTAACTTTTTTGCTCCCAGATGCATCAATACGGAGAATTTTTCAAAAATGTGGAAATTACAAGAGTGTTGAAAAAAACGGTATCCGGAGCAGAATACAGAAAAACTTTTACTACAAAAGTTGTAGCAAATTGTGCCCTTAACACAATGGTCTGTAACTTTTTTGCTCCCAGATGCATCAATACGGAGAATTTTTCAAAAATGTGGAAATTACAAGAGTGTTGAAAAAAACGGTATCCGGAGCAGAATACAGAAAAACTTTTACTACAAAAGTTGTAGCAAATTGTGCCCTTAACACAATGGTCTGTAACTTTTTTGCTCCCAGATGCATCAATGGGGAGAATTTTTGAAAAATGTGCAAATTACAAGAGTGTTGAAAAAAAACGGTATCCGGAGCAGAATACAGAAAAACTTTTACTACAAAAGTTGTAGCAAATTGCGCCCTTAACACAATGGTCTGTAACTTTTTTGCTCCCAGATGCATCAATGGGGAGAATTTTTGAAAAATGTGCAAATTACAAGAGTGTTGAAAAAAAACGGTATCCGGAGCAGAATACAGAAAAACTTTTACTACAAAAGTTGTAGCAAATTGTGCCCTTAACACAATGGTCTGTAACTTTTTTGCTCCCAGATGCATCAATACGGAGAATTTTTCAAAAATGTGGAAATTACAAGAGTGTTGAAAAAAACGGTATCCGGAGCAGAATACAGAAAAACTTTTACAAGAAAAGTTGTAGCAAATTGTGCCCTTAACACAATGGTCTGTAACTTTTTTGCTCCCAGATGCATCAATGGGGAGAATTTTTGAAAAATGTGCAAATTACAAGAGTGTTGAAAAAAAACGGTATCCGGAGCAGAATACAGAAAAACTTTTACTACAAAAGTTGTAGCAAATTGTGCCCTTAACACAATGGTCTGTAACTTTTTTGCTCCCAGATGCACCAATGCGGAGATTTTTTCAAGAATGTGGAAATTACAAGAGTGTTGAAAAAAAACGGTATCCGGAGCAGAATACAGAAAAACTTTTACTACAAAAGTTGTAGCAAATTGTGCCCTTAACACAATGGTCTGTAACTTTTTTGCTCCCAGATGCATCAATACGGAGAATTTTTCAAAAATGTGGAAATTACAAGAGTGTTGAAAAAAACGGTATCCGGAGCAGAATACAGAAAAACTTTTACAAGAAAAGTTGTAGCAAATTGTGCCCTTAACACAATGGTCTGTAACTTTTTTGCTCCCAGATGCATCAATGGGGAGAATTTTTGAAAAATGTGCAAATTACAAGAGTGTTGAAAAAAAACGGTATCCGGAGCAGAATACAGAAAAACTTTTACTACAAAAGTTGTAGCAAATTGTGCCCTTAACACAATGGTCTGTAACTTTTTTGCTCCCAGATGCACCAATGCGGAGATTTTTTCAAGAATGTGGAAATTACAAGAGTGTTGAAAAAAAACGGTATCCGGAGCAAAATACAGAAAAACTTTTACTACAAAAGTTGTGGCAAATTGTGCCCTTAACACAATGGTCTGTAACTTTTTTGCTCCCAGATGCATCAATGGGGAGAATTTTTGAAAAATGTGCAAATTACAAGAGTGTTGAAAAAAAACGGTATCCGGAGCAGAATACAGAAAAACTTTTACTACAAAAGTTGTAGCAAATTGTGCCCTTAACACAATGGTCTGTAACTTTTTTGCTCCCAGATGCACCAATGCGGAGATTTTTTCAAGAATGTGGAAATTACAAGAGTGTTGAAAAAAAACGGTATCCGGAGCAGAATACAGAAAAACTTTTACTGCAAAAGTTGTAGCAAATAGTGCCCTTAACACAATGGTCTGTTACTTCTTTGCTCCCAGATGCACCAATGTGGAGATTTTTTGAAAAATGTGCAAATTACAAGAGTGTTGAAAGAAAACGGTATCCGGAGCAAAATACAGAAAAACTTTTACTACAAAAGTTGTGGCAAATTGTGCCCTTAACACAATGGTGTCCAACATTTTTGCTCCCAGATGCACCATTGTGAAGATTTTTTCAAGAATGTGGAAATTACAAGAGTGTTGAAAAAAAACGGTATCCGGAGCAGAATACAGAAAAACTTTTACTACAAAAGTTGTAGCAAATTGCGCCCTTAACACAATGGTCTGTAACTTTTTTGCTCCCAGATGCATCAATGGGGAGAATTTTTGAAAAATGTGCAAATTACAAGAGTGTTGAAAAAAAACGGTATCCGGAGCAGAATACAGAAAAACTTTTACTACAAAAGTTGTAGCAAATTGTGCCCTTAACACAATGGTCTGTAACTTTTTTGCTCCCAGATGCATCAATGGGGAGAATTTTTGAAAAATGTGCAAATTACAAGAGTGTTGAAAAAAAACGGTATCCGGAGCAGAATACAGAAAAACTTTTACTACAAAAGTTGTAGCAAATTGTGCCCTTAACACAATGGTCTGTAACTTTTTTGCTCCCAGATGCATCAATGGGGAGAATTTTTGAAAAATGTGCAAATTACAAGAGTGTTGAAAAAAAACGGTATCCGGAGCAGAATACAGAAAAACTTTTACTACAAAAGTTGTAGCAAATTGTGCCCTTAACACAATGGTCTGTAACTTTTTTGCTCCCAGATGCACCAATGCGGAGATTTTTTCAAGAATGTGGAAATTACAAGAGTGTTGAAAAAAAACGGTATCCGGAGCAGAATACAGAAAAACTTTTACTGCAAAAGTTGTAGCAAATAGTGCCCTTAACACAATGGTCTGTTACTTCTTTGCTCCCAGATGCATCAATGTAGAGAATTTTTGAAAAATGTGCAAATTACAAGAGTGTTGAAAAAAAACGGTATCCGGAGCAGAATACAGAAAAACTTTTACAAGAAAAGTTGTAGCAAATTGTGCCCTTAACACAATGGTCTGTAACTTTTTTGCTCCCAGATGCATCAATACGGAGAATTTTTCAAAAATGTGGAAATTACAAGAGTGTTGAAAAAAAACGGTATCCGGAGCAGAATACAGAAAAACTTTTACTGCAAAAGTTGTAGCAAATAGTGCCCTTAACACAATGGTCTGTTACTTCTTTGCTCCCAGATGCACCAATGTGGAGATTTTTTGAAAAATGTGCAAATTACAAGAGTGTTGAAAGAAAACGGTATCCGGAGCAAAATACAGAAAAACTTTTACTACAAAAGTTGTGGCAAATTGTGCCCTTAACACAATGGTGTCCAACATTTTTGCTCCCAGATGCACCATTGTGAAGATTTTTTCAAGAATGTGGAAATTACAAGAGTGTTGAAAAAAAACGGTATCCGGAGCAGAATACAGAAAAACTTTTACTACAAAAGTTGTAGCAAATTGCGCCCTTAACACAATGGTCTGTAACTTTTTTGCTCCCAGATGCATCAATGGGGAGAATTTTTGAAAAATGTGCAAATTACAAGAGTGTTGAAAAAAAACGGTATCCGGAGCAGAATACAGAAAAACTTTTACTACAAAAGTTGTAGCAAATTGTGCCCTTAACACAATGGTCTGTAACTTTTTTGCTCCCAGATGCATCAATGGGGAGAATTTTTGAAAAATGTGCAAATTACAAGAGTGTTGAAAAAAAACGGTATCCGGAGCAGAATACAGAAAAACTTTTACTACAAAAGTTGTAGCAAATTGTGCCCTTAACACAATGGTCTGTAACTTTTTTGCTCCCAGATGCATCAATGGGGAGAATTTTTGAAAAATGTGCAAATTACAAGAGTGTTGAAAAAAAACGGTATCCGGAGCAGAATACAGAAAAACTTTTACTACAAAAGTTGTAGCAAATTGTGCCCTTAACACAATGGTCTGTAACTTTTTTGCTCCCAGATGCACCAATGCGGAGATTTTTTCAAGAATGTGGAAATTACAAGAGTGTTGAAAAAAAACGGTATCCGGAGCAGAATACAGAAAAACTTTTACTGCAAAAGTTGTAGCAAATAGTGCCCTTAACACAATGGTCTGTTACTTCTTTGCTCCCAGATGCATCAATGTAGAGAATTTTTGAAAAATGTGCAAATTACAAGAGTGTTGAAAAAAAACGGTATCCGGAGCAGAATACAGAAAAACTTTTACAAGAAAAGTTGTAGCAAATTGTGCCCTTAACACAATGGTCTGTAACTTTTTTGCTCCCAGATGCATCAATACGGAGAATTTTTCAAAAATGTGGAAATTACAAGAGTGTTGAAAAAAACGGTATCCGGAGCAGAATACAGAAAAACTTTTACAAGAAAAGTTGTAGCAAATTGTGCCCTTAACACAATGGTCTGTAACTTTTTTGCTCCCAGATGCATCAATGGGGAGAATTTTTGAAAAATGTGCAAATTACAAGAGTGTTGAAAAAAAACGGTATCCGGAGCAGAATACAGAAAAACTTTTACTACAAAAGTTGTAGCAAATTGTGCCCTTAACACAATGGTCTGTAACTTTTTTGCTCCCAGATGCACCAATGCGGAGATTTTTTCAAGAATGTGGAAATTACAAGAGTGTTGAAAAAAAACGGTATCCGGAGCAGAATACAGAAAAACTTTTACTGCAAAAGTTGTAGCAAATAGTGCCCTTAACACAATGGTCTGTTACTTCTTTGCTCCCAGATGCACCAATGTGGAGATTTTTTGAAAAATGTGCAAATTACAAGAGTGTTGAAAGAAAACGGTATCCGGAGCAAAATACAGAAAAACTTTTACTACAAAAGTTGTGGCAAATTGTGCCCTTAACACAATGGTGTCCAACATTTTTGCTCCCAGATGCACCATTGTGAAGATTTTTTCAAGAATGTGGAAATTACAAGAGTGTTGAAAAAAAACGGTATCCGGAGCAGAATACAGAAAAACTTTTACTACAAAAGTTGTAGCAAATTGCGCCCTTAACACAATGGTCTGTAACTTTTTTGCTCCCAGATGCATCAATGGGGAGAATTTTTGAAAAATGTGCAAATTACAAGAGTGTTGAAAAAAAACGGTATCCGGAGCAGAATACAGAAAAACTTTTACTACAAAAGTTGTAGCAAATTGTGCCCTTAACACAATGGTCTGTAACTTTTTTGCTCCCAGATGCATCAATGGGGAGAATTTTTGAAAAATGTGCAAATTACAAGAGTGTTGAAAAAAAACGGTATCCGGAGCAGAATACAGAAAAACTTTTACTACAAAAGTTGTAGCAAATTGTGCCCTTAACACAATGGTCTGTAACTTTTTTGCTCCCAGATGCATCAATGGGGAGAATTTTTGAAAAATGTGCAAATTACAAGAGTGTTGAAAAAAAACGGTATCCGGAGCAGAATACAGAAAAACTTTTACTACAAAAGTTGTAGCAAATTGTGCCCTTAACACAATGGTCTGTAACTTTTTTGCTCCCAGATGCACCAATGCGGAGATTTTTTCAAGAATGTGGAAATTACAAGAGTGTTGAAAAAAAACGGTATCCGGAGCAGAATACAGAAAAACTTTTACTGCAAAAGTTGTAGCAAATAGTGCCCTTAACACAATGGTCTGTTACTTCTTTGCTCCCAGATGCATCAATGTAGAGAATTTTTGAAAAATGTGCAAATTACAAGAGTGTTGAAAAAAAACGGTATCCGGAGCAGAATACAGAAAAACTTTTACAAGAAAAGTTGTAGCAAATTGTGCCCTTAACACAATGGTCTGTAACTTTTTTGCTCCCAGATGCATCAATACGGAGAATTTTTCAAAAATGTGGAAATTACAAGAGTGTTGAAAAAAACGGTATCCGGAGCAGAATACAGAAAAACTTTTACAAGAAAAGTTGTAGCAAATTGTGCCCTTAACACAATGGTCTGTAACTTTTTTGCTCCCAGATGCATCAATGGGGAGAATTTTTGAAAAATGTGCAAATTACAAGAGTGTTGAAAAAAAACGGTATCCGGAGCAGAATACAGAAAAACTTTTACTACAAAAGTTGTAGCAAATTGTGCCCTTAACACAATGGTCTGTAACTTTTTTGCTCCCAGATGCACCAATGCGGAGATTTTTTCAAGAATGTGGAAATTACAAGAGTGTTGAAAAAAAACGGTATCCGGAGCAGAATACAGAAAAACTTTTACTGCAAAAGTTGTAGCAAATAGTGCCCTTAACACAATGGTCTGTTACTTCTTTGCTCCCAGATGCACCAATGTGGAGATTTTTTGAAAAATGTGCAAATTACAAGAGTGTTGAAAGAAAACGGTATCCGGAGCAAAATACAGAAAAACTTTTACTACAAAAGTTGTGGCAAATTGTGCCCTTAACACAATGGTGTCCAACATTTTTGCTCCCAGATGCACCATTGTGGAGATTTTTTCAAGAATGTGGAAATTACAAGAGTGTTGAAAAAAAACGGTATCCGGAGCAGAATACAGAAAAACTTTTACTACAAAAGTTGTAGCAAATTGCGCCCTTAACACAATGGTCTGTAACTTTTTTGCTCCCAGATGCATCAATGGGGAGAATTTTTGAAAAATGTGCAAATTACAAGAGTGTTGAAAAAAAACGGTATCCGGAGCAGAATACAGAAAAACTTTTACTACAAAAGTTGTAGCAAATTGTGCCCTTAACACAATGGTCTGTAACTTTTTTGCTCCCAGATGCATCAATGGGGAGAATTTTTGAAAAATGTGCAAATTACAAGAGTGTTGAAAAAAAACGGTATCCGGAGCAGAATACAGAAAAACTTTTACTACAAAAGTTGTAGCAAATTGTGCCCTTAACACAATGGTCTGTAACTTTTTTGCTCCCAGATGCACCATTGTGAAGATTTTTTCAAGAATGTGGAAATTACAAGAGTGTTGAAAAAAAACGGTATCCGGAGCAGAATACAGAAAAACTTTTACTACAAAAGTTGTAGCAAATTGCGCCCTTAACACAATGGTCTGTAACTTTTTTGCTCCCAGATGCATCAATGGGGAGAATTTTTGAAAAATGTGCAAATTACAAGAGTGTTGAAAAAAAACGGTATCCGGAGCAGAATACAGAAAAACTTTTACTACAAAAGTTGTAGCAAATTGTGCCCTTAACACAATGGTCTGTAACTTTTTTGCTCCCAGATGCATCAATGGGGAGAATTTTTGAAAAATGTGCAAATTACAAGAGTGTTGAAAAAAAACGGTATCCGGAGCAGAATACAGAAAAACTTTTACTACAAAAGTTGTAGCAAATTGTGCCCTTAACACAATGGTCTGTAACTTTTTTGCTCCCAGATGCATCAATGGGGAGAATTTTTGAAAAATGTGCAAATTACAAGAGTGTTGAAAAAAAACGGTATCCGGAGCAGAATACAGAAAAACTTTTACTACAAAAGTTGTAGCAAATTGTGCCCTTAACACAATGGTCTGTAACTTTTTTGCTCCCAGATGCACCAATGTGGAGATTTTTTCAAGAATGTGGAAATTACAAGAGTGTTGAAAAAAAACGGTATCCGGAGCAGAATACAGAAAAACTTTTACTGCAAAAGTTGTAGCAAATAGTGCCCTTAACACAATGGTCTGTTACTTCTTTGCTCCCAGATGCATCAATGTAGAGAATTTTTGAAAAATGTGCAAATTACAAGAGTGTTGAAAAAAAACGGTATCCGGAGCAGAATACAGAAAAACTTTTACAAGAAAAGTTGTAGCAAATTGTGCCCTTAACACAATGGTCTGTAACTTTTTTGCTCCCAGATGCATCAATACGGAGAATTTTTCAAAAATGTGGAAATTACAAGAGTGTTGAAAAAAACGGTATCCGGAGCAGAATACAGAAAAACTTTTACAAGAAAAGTTGTAGCAAATTGTGCCCTTAACACAATGGTCTGTAACTTTTTTGCTCCCAGATGCATCAATGGGGAGAATTTTTGAAAAATGTGCAAATTACAAGAGTGTTGAAAAAAAACGGTATCCGGAGCAGAATACAGAAAAACTTTTACTACAAAAGTTGTAGCAAATTGTGCCCTTAACACAATGGTCTGTAACTTTTTTGCTCCCAGATGCATCAATGGGGAGAATTTTTGAAAAATGTGCAAATTACAAGAGTGTTGAAAAAAAACGGTATCCGGAGCAGAATACAGAAAAACTTTTACTACAAAAGTTGTAGCAAATTGTGCCCTTAACACAATGGTCTGTAACTTTTTTGCTCCCAGATGCATCAATGGGGAGAATTTTTGAAAAATGTGCAAATTACAAGAGTGTTGAAAAAAAACGGTATCCGGAGCAGAATACAGAAAAACTTTTACTACAAAAGTTGTAGCAAATTGTGCCCTTAACACAATGGTCTGTAACTTTTTTGCTCCCAGATGCACCAATGTGGAGATTTTTTCAAGAATGTGGAAATTACAAGAGTGTTGAAAAAAAACGGTATCCGGAGCAGAATACAGAAAAACTTTTACTACAAAAGTTGTAGCAAATTGTGCCCTTAACACAATGGTCTGTAACTTTTTTGCTCCCAGATGCATCAATGGGGAGAATTTTTGAAAAATGTGCAAATTACAAGAGTGTTGAAAAAAAACGGTATCCGGAGCAGAATACAGAAAAACTTTTACTACAAAAGTTGTAGCAAATTGTGCCCTTAACACAATGGTCTGTAACTTTTTTGCTCCCAGATGCACCATTGTGAAGATTTTTTCAAGAATGTGGAAATTACAAGAGTGTTGAAAAAAAACGGTATCCGGAGCAGAATACAGAAAAACTTTTACTACAAAAGTTGTAGCAAATTGCGCCCTTAACACAATGGTCTGTAACTTTTTTGCTCCCAGATGCATCAATGGGGAGAATTTTTGAAAAATGTGCAAATTACAAGAGTGTTGAAAAAAAACGGTATCCGGAGCAGAATACAGAAAAACTTTTACTACAAAAGTTGTAGCAAATTGTGCCCTTAACACAATGGTCTGTAACTTTTTTGCTCCCAGATGCATCAATGGGGAGAATTTTTGAAAAATGTGCAAATTACAAGAGTGTTGAAAAAAAACGGTATCCGGAGCAGAATACAGAAAAACTTTTACTACAAAAGTTGTAGCAAATTGTGCCCTTAACACAATGGTCTGTAACTTTTTTGCTCCCAGATGCATCAATGGGGAGAATTTTTGAAAAATGTGCAAATTACAAGAGTGTTGAAAAAAAACGGTATCCGGAGCAGAATACAGAAAAACTTTTACTACAAAAGTTGTAGCAAATTGTGCCCTTAACACAATGGTCTGTAACTTTTTTGCTCCCAGATGCACCAATGTGGAGATTTTTTCAAGAATGTGGAAATTACAAGAGTGTTGAAAAAAAACGGTATCCGGAGCAGAATACAGAAAAACTTTTACTGCAAAAGTTGTAGCAAATAGTGCCCTTAACACAATGGTCTGTTACTTCTTTGCTCCCAGATGCATCAATGTAGAGAATTTTTGAAAAATGTGCAAATTACAAGAGTGTTGAAAAAAAACGGTATCCGGAGCAGAATACAGAAAAACTTTTACAAGAAAAGTTGTAGCAAATTGTGCCCTTAACACAATGGTCTGTAACTTTTTTGCTCCCAGATGCATCAATACGGAGAATTTTTCAAAAATGTGGAAATTACAAGAGTGTTGAAAAAAACGGTATCCGGAGCAGAATACAGAAAAACTTTTACAAGAAAAGTTGTAGCAAATTGTGCCCTTAACACAATGGTCTGTAACTTTTTTGCTCCCAGATGCATCAATGGGGAGAATTTTTGAAAAATGTGCAAATTACAAGAGTGTTGAAAAAAAACGGTATCCGGAGCAGAATACAGAAAAACTTTTACTACAAAAGTTGTAGCAAATTGTGCCCTTAACACAATGGTCTGTAACTTTTTTGCTCCCAGATGCATCAATGGGGAGAATTTTTGAAAAATGTGCAAATTACAAGAGTGTTGAAAAAAAACGGTATCCGGAGCAGAATACAGAAAAACTTTTACTACAAAAGTTGTAGCAAATTGTGCCCTTAACACAATGGTCTGTAACTTTTTTGCTCCCAGATGCATCAATGGGGAGAATTTTTGAAAAATGTGCAAATTACAAGAGTGTTGAAAAAAAACGGTATCCGGAGCAGAATACAGAAAAACTTTTACTACAAAAGTTGTAGCAAATTGTGCCCTTAACACAATGGTCTGTAACTTTTTTGCTCCCAGATGCACCAATGTGGAGATTTTTTCAAGAATGTGGAAATTACAAGAGTGTTGAAAAAAAACGGTATCCGGAGCAGAATACAGAAAAACTTTTACTGCAAAAGTTGTAGCAAATAGTGCCCTTAACACAATGGTCTGTTACTTCTTTGCTCCCAGATGCATCAATGTAGAGAATTTTTGAAAAATGTGCAAATTACAAGAGTGTTGAAAAAAAACGGTATCCGGAGCAGAATACAGAAAAACTTTTACAAGAAAAGTTGTAGCAAATTGTGCCCTTAACACAATGGTCTGTAACTTTTTTGCTCCCAGATGCATCAATACGGAGAATTTTTCAAAAATGTGGAAATTACAAGAGTGTTGAAAAAAACGGTATCCGGAGCAGAATACAGAAAAACTTTTACAAGAAAAGTTGTAGCAAATTGTGCCCTTAACACAATGGTCTGTAACTTTTTTGCTCCCAGATGCATCAATGGGGAGAATTTTTGAAAAATGTGCAAATTACAAGAGTGTTGAAAAAAAACGGTATCCGGAGCAGAATACAGAAAAACTTTTACTACAAAAGTTGTAGCAAATTGTGCCCTTAACACAATGGTCTGTAACTTTTTTGCTCCCAGATGCACCAATGCGGAGATTTTTTCAAGAATGTGGAAATTACAAGAGTGTTGAAAAAAAACGGTATCCGGAGCAGAATACAGAAAAACTTTTACTGCAAAAGTTGTAGCAAATAGTGCCCTTAACACAATGGTCTGTTACTTCTTTGCTCCCAGATGCACCAATGTGGAGATTTTTTGAAAAATGTGCAAATTACAAGAGTGTTGAAAGAAAACGGTATCCGGAGCAAAATACAGAAAAACTTTTACTACAAAAGTTGTGGCAAATTGTGCCCTTAACACAATGGTGTCCAACATTTTTGCTCCCAGATGCACCATTGTGGAGATTTTTTCAAGAATGTGGAAATTACAAGAGTGTTGAAAAAAAACGGTATCCGGAGCAGAATACAGAAAAACTTTTACTACAAAAGTTGTAGCAAATTGTGCCCTTAACACAATGGTCTGTAACTTTTTTGCTCCCAGATGCACCAATGCGGAGATTTTTTCAAGAATGTGGAAATTACAAGAGTGTTGAAAAAAAACGGTATCCGGAGCAGAATACAGAAAAACTTTTACTGCAAAAGTTGTAGCAAATAGTGCCCTTAACACAATGGTCTGTTACTTCTTTGCTCCCAGATGCACCAATGTGGAGATTTTTTGAAAAATGTGCAAATTACAAGAGTGTTGAAAGAAAACGGTATCCGGAGCAAAATACAGAAAAACTTTTACTACAAAAGTTGTGGCAAATTGTGCCCTTAACACAATGGTGTCCAACATTTTTGCTCCCAGATGCACCATTGTGGAGATTTTTTCAAGAATGTGGAAATTACAAGAGTGTTGAAAAAAAACGGTATCCGGAGCAGAATACAGAAAAACTTTTACTACAAAAGTTGTAGCAAATTGCGCCCTTAACACAATGGTCTGTAACTTTTTTGCTCCCAGATGCATCAATGGGGAGAATTTTTGAAAAATGTGCAAATTACAAGAGTGTTGAAAAAAAACGGTATCCGGAGCAGAATACAGAAAAACTTTTACTACAAAAGTTGTAGCAAATTGTGCCCTTAACACAATGGTCTGTAACTTTTTTGCTCCCAGATGCATCAATGGGGAGAATTTTTGAAAAATGTGCAAATTACAAGAGTGTTGAAAAAAAACGGTATCCGGAGCAGAATACAGAAAAACTTTTACTACAAAAGTTGTAGCAAATTGTGCCCTTAACACAATGGTCTGTAACTTTTTTGCTCCCAGATGCACCATTGTGAAGATTTTTTCAAGAATGTGGAAATTACAAGAGTGTTGAAAAAAAACGGTATCCGGAGCAGAATACAGAAAAACTTTTACTACAAAAGTTGTAGCAAATTGCGCCCTTAACACAATGGTCTGTAACTTTTTTGCTCCCAGATGCATCAATGGGGAGAATTTTTGAAAAATGTGCAAATTACAAGAGTGTTGAAAAAAAACGGTATCCGGAGCAGAATACAGAAAAACTTTTACTACAAAAGTTGTAGCAAATTGTGCCCTTAACACAATGGTCTGTAACTTTTTTGCTCCCAGATGCATCAATGGGGAGAATTTTTGAAAAATGTGCAAATTACAAGAGTGTTGAAAAAAAACGGTATCCGGAGCAGAATACAGAAAAACTTTTACTACAAAAGTTGTAGCAAATTGTGCCCTTAACACAATGGTCTGTAACTTTTTTGCTCCCAGATGCATCAATGGGGAGAATTTTTGAAAAATGTGCAAATTACAAGAGTGTTGAAAAAAAACGGTATCCGGAGCAGAATACAGAAAAACTTTTACTACAAAAGTTGTAGCAAATTGTGCCCTTAACACAATGGTCTGTAACTTTTTTGCTCCCAGATGCACCAATGCGGAGATTTTTTCAAGAATGTGGAAATTACAAGAGTGTTGAAAAAAAACGGTATCCGGAGCAGAATACAGAAAAACTTTTACTGCAAAAGTTGTAGCAAATAGTGCCCTTAACACAATGGTCTGTTACTTCTTTGCTCCCAGATGCATCAATGTAGAGAATTTTTGAAAAATGTGCAAATTACAAGAGTGTTGAAAAAAAACGGTATCCGGAGCAGAATACAGAAAAACTTTTACAAGAAAAGTTGTAGCAAATTGTGCCCTTAACACAATGGTCTGTAACTTTTTTGCTCCCAGATGCATCAATACGGAGAATTTTTCAAAAATGTGGAAATTACAAGAGTGTTGAAAAAAACGGTATCCGGAGCAGAATACAGAAAAACTTTTACAAGAAAAGTTGTAGCAAATTGTGCCCTTAACACAATGGTCTGTAACTTTTTTGCTCCCAGATGCATCAATGGGGAGAATTTTTGAAAAATGTGCAAATTACAAGAGTGTTGAAAAAAAACGGTATCCGGAGCAGAATACAGAAAAACTTTTACTACAAAAGTTGTAGCAAATTGTGCCCTTAACACAATGGTCTGTAACTTTTTTGCTCCCAGATGCACCAATGCGGAGATTTTTTCAAGAATGTGGAAATTACAAGAGTGTTGAAAAAAAACGGTATCCGGAGCAGAATACAGAAAAACTTTTACTGCAAAAGTTGTAGCAAATAGTGCCCTTAACACAATGGTCTGTTACTTCTTTGCTCCCAGATGCACCAATGTGGAGATTTTTTGAAAAATGTGCAAATTACAAGAGTGTTGAAAGAAAACGGTATCCGGAGCAAAATACAGAAAAACTTTTACTACAAAAGTTGTGGCAAATTGTGCCCTTAACACAATGGTGTCCAACATTTTTGCTCCCAGATGCACCATTGTGGAGATTTTTTCAAGAATGTGGAAATTACAAGAGTGTTGAAAAAAAACGGTATCCGGAGCAGAATACAGAAAAACTTTTACTACAAAAGTTGTAGCAAATTGCGCCCTTAACACAATGGTCTGTAACTTTTTTGCTCCCAGATGCATCAATGGGGAGAATTTTTGAAAAATGTGCAAATTACAAGAGTGTTGAAAAAAAACGGTATCCGGAGCAGAATACAGAAAAACTTTTACTACAAAAGTTGTAGCAAATTGTGCCCTTAACACAATGGTCTGTAACTTTTTTGCTCCCAGATGCATCAATGGGGAGAATTTTTGAAAAATGTGCAAATTACAAGAGTGTTGAAAAAAAACGGTATCCGGAGCAGAATACAGAAAAACTTTTACTACAAAAGTTGTAGCAAATTGTGCCCTTAACACAATGGTCTGTAACTTTTTTGCTCCCAGATGCACCAATGCGGAGATTTTTTCAAGAATGTGGAAATTACAAGAGTGTTGAAAAAAAACGGTATCCGGAGCAGAATACAGAAAAACTTTTACTGCAAAAGTTGTAGCAAATAGTGCCCTTAACACAATGGTCTGTTACTTCTTTGCTCCCAGATGCATCAATGTAGAGAATTTTTGAAAAATGTGCAAATTACAAGAGTGTTGAAAAAAAACGGTATCCGGAGCAGAATACAGAAAAACTTTTACAAGAAAAGTTGTAGCAAATTGTGCCCTTAACACAATGGTCTGTAACTTTTTTGCTCCCAGATGCACCAATGTGGAGATTTTTTCAAGAATGTGGAAATTACAAGAGTGTTGAAAAAAAACGGTATCCGGAGCAGAATACAGAAAAACTTTTACTGCAAAAGTTGTAGCAAATAGTGCCCTTAACACAATGGTCTGTTACTTCTTTGCTCCCAGATGCACCAATGTGGAGATTTTTTGAAAAATGTGCAAATTACAAGAGTGTTGAAAGAAAACGGTATCCGGAGCAAAATACAGAAAAACTTTTACTACAAAAGTTGTGGCAAATTGTGCCCTTAACACAATGGTGTCCAACATTTTTGCTCCCAGATGCACCATTGTGGAGATTTTTTCAAGAATGTGGAAATTACAAGAGTGTTGAAAAAAAACGGTATCCGGAGCAGAATACAGAAAAACTTTTACTACAAAAGTTGTAGCAAATTGCGCCCTTAACACAATGGTCTGTAACTTTTTTGCTCCCAGATGCATCAATGGGGAGAATTTTTGAAAAATGTGCAAATTACAAGAGTGTTGAAAAAAAACGGTATCCGGAGCAGAATACAGAAAAACTTTTACTACAAAAGTTGTAGCAAATTGTGCCCTTAACACAATGGTCTGTAACTTTTTTGCTCCCAGATGCATCAATACGGAGAATTTTTCAAAAATGTGGAAATTACAAGAGTGTTGAAAAAAACGGTATCCGGAGCAGAATACAGAAAAACTTTTACAAGAAAAGTTGTAGCAAATTGTGCCCTTAACACAATGGTCTGTAACTTTTTTGCTCCCAGATGCATCAATGGGGAGAATTTTTGAAAAATGTGCAAATTACAAGAGTGTTGAAAAAAAACGGTATCCGGAGCAGAATACAGAAAAACTTTTACTACAAAAGTTGTAGCAAATTGTGCCCTTAACACAATGGTCTGTAACTTTTTTGCTCCCAGATGCACCAATGCGGAGATTTTTTCAAGAATGTGGAAATTACAAGAGTGTTGAAAAAAAACGGTATCCGGAGCAGAATACAGAAAAACTTTTACTGCAAAAGTTGTAGCAAATAGTGCCCTTAACACAATGGTCTGTTACTTCTTTGCTCCCAGATGCACCAATGTGGAGATTTTTTGAAAAATGTGCAAATTACAAGAGTGTTGAAAGAAAACGGTATCCGGAGCAAAATACAGAAAAACTTTTACTACAAAAGTTGTGGCAAATTGTGCCCTTAACACAATGGTGTCCAACATTTTTGCTCCCAGATGCACCATTGTGGAGATTTTTTCAAGAATGTGGAAATTACAAGAGTGTTGAAAAAAAACGGTATCCGGAGCAGAATACAGAAAAACTTTTACTACAAAAGTTGTAGCAAATTGCGCCCTTAACACAATGGTCTGTAACTTTTTTGCTCCCAGATGCATCAATGGGGAGAATTTTTGATAAATGTGCAAATTACAAGAGTGTTGAAAAAAAACGGTATCCGGAGCAGAATACAGAAAAACTTTTACTACAAAAGTTGTAGCAAATTGTGCCCTTAACACAATGGTCTGTAACTTTTTTGCTCCCAGATGCACCAATGCGGAGATTTTTTCAAGAATGTGGAAATTACAAGAGTGTTGAAAAAAAACGGTATCCGGAGCAGAATACAGAAAAACTTTTACTGCAAAAGTTGTAGCAAATAGTGCCCTTAACACAATGGTCTGTTACTTCTTTGCTCCCAGATGCACCAATGTGGAGATTTTTTGAAAAATGTGCAAATTACAAGAGTGTTGAAAGAAAACGGTATCCGGAGCAAAATACAGAAAAACTTTTACTACAAAAGTTGTGGCAAATTGTGCCCTTAACACAATGGTGTCCAACATTTTTGCTCCCAGATGCACCATTGTGGAGATTTTTTCAAGAATGTGGAAATTACAAGAGTGTTGAAAAAAAACGGTATCCGGAGCAGAATACAGAAAAACTTTTACTACAAAAGTTGTAGCAAATTGCGCCCTTAACACAATGGTCTGTAACTTTTTTGCTCCCAGATGCATCAATGGGGAGAATTTTTGAAAAATGTGCAAATTACAAGAGTGTTGAAAAAAAACGGTATCCGGAGCAGAATACAGAAAAACTTTTACTACAAAAGTTGTAGCAAATTGTGCCCTTAACACAATGGTCTGTAACTTTTTTGCTCCCAGATGCATCAATGGGGAGAATTTTTGAAAAATGTGCAAATTACAAGAGTGTTGAAAAAAAACGGTATCCGGAGCAGAATACAGAAAAACTTTTACAAGAAAAGTTGTAGCAAATTGTGCCCTTAACACAATGGTCTGTAACTTTTTTGCTCCCAGATGCATCAATGGGGAGAATTTTTGAAAAATGTGCAAATTACAAGAGTGTTGAAAAAAAACGGTATCCGGAGCAGAATACAGAAAAACTTTTACTACAAAAGTTGTAGCAAATTGTGCCCTTAACACAATGGTCTGTAACTTTTTTGCTCCCAGATGCACCAATGCGGAGATTTTTTCAAGAATGTGGAAATTACAAGAGTGTTGAAAAAAAACGGTATCCGGAGCAGAATACAGAAAAACTTTTACTGCAAAAGTTGTAGCAAATAGTGCCCTTAACACAATGGTCTGTTACTTCTTTGCTCCCAGATGCATCAATGTAGAGAATTTTTGAAAAATGTGCAAATTACAAGAGTGTTGAAAAAAAACGGTATCCGGAGCAGAATACAGAAAAACTTTTACAAGAAAAGTTGTAGCAAATTGTGCCCTTAACACAATGGTCTGTAACTTTTTTGCTCCCAGATGCACCAATGTGGAGATTTTTTCAAGAATGTGGAAATTACAAGAGTGTTGAAAAAAAACGGTATCCGGAGCAGAATACAGAAAAACTTTTACTGCAAAAGTTGTAGCAAATAGTGCCCTTAACACAATGGTCTGTTACTTCTTTGCTCCCAGATGCACCAATGTGGAGATTTTTTGAAAAATGTGCAAATTACAAGAGTGTTGAAAGAAAACGGTATCCGGAGCAAAATACAGAAAAACTTTTACTACAAAAGTTGTGGCAAATTGTGCCCTTAACACAATGGTGTCCAACATTTTTGCTCCCAGATGCACCATTGTGGAGATTTTTTCAAGAATGTGGAAATTACAAGAGTGTTGAAAAAAAACGGTATCCGGAGCAGAATACAGAAAAACTTTTACTACAAAAGTTGTAGCAAATTGCGCCCTTAACACAATGGTCTGTAACTTTTTTGCTCCCAGATGCATCAATGGGGAGAATTTTTGAAAAATGTGCAAATTACAAGAGTGTTGAAAAAAAACGGTATCCGGAGCAGAATACAGAAAAACTTTTACTGCAAAAGTTGTAGCAAATAGTGCCCTTAACACAATGGTCTGTTACTTCTTTGCTCCCAGATGCACCAATGTGGAGATTTTTTGAAAAATGTGCAAATTACAAGAGTGTTGAAAGAAAACGGTATCCGGAGCAAAATACAGAAAAACTTTTACTACAAAAGTTGTGGCAAATTGTGCCCTTAACACAATGGTGTCCAACATTTTTGCTCCCAGATGCACCATTGTGGAGATTTTTTCAAGAATGTGGAAATTACAAGAGTGTTGAAAAAAAACGGTATCCGGAGCAGAATACAGAAAAACTTTTACTACAAAAGTTGTAGCAAATTGCGCCCTTAACACAATGGTCTGTAACTTTTTTGCTCCCAGATGCATCAATGGGGAGAATTTTTGAAAAATGTGCAAATTACAAGAGTGTTGAAAAAAAACGGTATCCGGAGCAGAATACAGAAAAACTTTTACTGCAAAAGTTGTAGCAAATAGTGCCCTTAACACAATGGTCTGTTACTTCTTTGCTCCCAGATGCACCAATGTGGAGATTTTTTGAAAAATGTGCAAATTACAAGAGTGTTGAAAGAAAACGGTATCCGGAGCAAAATACAGAAAAACTTTTACTACAAAAGTTGTGGCAAATTGTGCCCTTAACACAATGGTGTCCAACATTTTTGCTCCCAGATGCACCATTGTGGAGATTTTTTCAAGAATGTGGAAATTACAAGAGTGTTGAAAAAAAACGGTATCCGGAGCAGAATACAGAAAAACTTTTACTACAAAAGTTGTAGCAAATTGCGCCCTTAACACAATGGTCTGTAACTTTTTTGCTCCCAGATGCATCAATGGGGAGAATTTTTGAAAAATGTGCAAATTACAAGAGTGTTGAAAAAAAACGGTATCCGGAGCAGAATACAGAAAAACTTTTACTACAAAAGTTGTAGCAAATTGTGCCCTTAACACAATGGTCTGTAACTTTTTTGCTCCCAGATGCATCAATACGGAGAATTTTTCAAAAATGTGGAAATTACAAGAGTGTTGAAAAAAAACGGTATCCGGAGCAGAATACAGAAAAACTTTTACTACAAAAGTTGTAGCAAATTGTGCCCTTAACACAATGGTCTGTAACTTTTTTGCTCCCAGATGCACCAATGCGGAGATTTTTTCAAGAATGTGGAAATTACAAGAGTGTTGAAAAAAAACGGTATCCGGAGCAGAATACAGAAAAACTTTTACTGCAAAAGTTGTAGCAAATAGTGCCCTTAACACAATGGTCTGTTACTTCTTTGCTCCCAGATGCATCAATGTAGAGAATTTTTGAAAAATGTGCAAATTACAAGAGTGTTGAAAAAAAACGGTATCCGGAGCAGAATACAGAAAAACTTTTACAAGAAAAGTTGTAGCAAATTGTGCCCTTAACACAATGGTCTGTAACTTTTTTGCTCCCAGATGCACCAATGTGGAGATTTTTTCAAGAATGTGGAAATTACAAGAGTGTTGAAAAAAAACGGTATCCGGAGCAGAATACAGAAAAACTTTTACTGCAAAAGTTGTAGCAAATAGTGCCCTTAACACAATGGTCTGTTACTTCTTTGCTCCCAGATGCACCAATGTGGAGATTTTTTGAAAAATGTGCAAATTACAAGAGTGTTGAAAGAAAACGGTATCCGGAGCAAAATACAGAAAAACTTTTACTACAAAAGTTGTGGCAAATTGTGCCCTTAACACAATGGTGTCCAACATTTTTGCTCCCAGATGCACCATTGTGGAGATTTTTTCAAGAATGTGGAAATTACAAGAGTGTTGAAAAAAAACGGTATCCGGAGCAGAATACAGAAAAACTTTTACTACAAAAGTTGTAGCAAATTGCGCCCTTAACACAATGGTCTGTAACTTTTTTGCTCCCAGATGCATCAATGGGGAGAATTTTTGAAAAATGTGCAAATTACAAGAGTGTTGAAAAAAAACGGTATCCGGAGCAGAATACAGAAAAACTTTTACTGCAAAAGTTGTAGCAAATAGTGCCCTTAACACAATGGTCTGTTACTTCTTTGCTCCCAGATGCACCAATGTGGAGATTTTTTGAAAAATGTGCAAATTACAAGAGTGTTGAAAGAAAACGGTATCCGGAGCAAAATACAGAAAAACTTTTACTACAAAAGTTGTGGCAAATTGTGCCCTTAACACAATGGTGTCCAACATTTTTGCTCCCAGATGCACCATTGTGGAGATTTTTTCAAGAATGTGGAAATTACAAGAGTGTTGAAAAAAAACGGTATCCGGAGCAGAATACAGAAAAACTTTTACTACAAAAGTTGTAGCAAATTGCGCCCTTAACACAATGGTCTGTAACTTTTTTGCTCCCAGATGCATCAATGGGGAGAATTTTTGAAAAATGTGCAAATTACAAGAGTGTTGAAAAAAAACGGTATCCGGAGCAGAATACAGAAAAACTTTTACTACAAAAGTTGTAGCAAATTGTGCCCTTAACACAATGGTCTGTAACTTTTTTGCTCCCAGATGCATCAATACGGAGAATTTTTCAAAAATGTGGAAATTACAAGAGTGTTGAAAAAAACGGTATCCGGAGCAGAATACAGAAAAACTTTTACTACAAAAGTTGTAGCAAATTGTGCCCTTAACACAATGGTCTGTAACTTTTTTGCTCCCAGATGCATCAATACGGAGAATTTTTCAAAAATGTGGAAATTACAAGAGTGTTGAAAAAAAACGGTATCCGGAGCAGAATACAGAAAAACTTTTACTGCAAAAGTTGTAGCAAATAGTGCCCTTAACACAATGGTCTGTTACTTCTTTGCTCCCAGATGCATCAATGTGGAGAATTTTTGAAAAATGTGCAAATTACAAGAGTGTTGAAAGAAAACGGTATCCGGAGCAAAATACAGAAAAACTTTTACTACAAAAGTTGTGGCAAATTGTGCCCTTAACACAATGGTGTCCAACATTTTTGCTCCCAGATGCACCATTGTGGAGATTTTTTCAAGAATGTGGAAATTACAAGAGTGTTGAAAAAAAACGGTATCCGGAGCAGAATACAGAAAAACTTTTACTACAAAAGTTGTAGCAAATTGCGCCCTTAACACAATGGTCTGTAACTTTTTTGCTCCCAGATGCATCAATGGGGAGAGTTTTTGAAAAATGTGCAAATTACAAGAGTGTTGAAAAAAAACGGTATCCGGAGCAGAATACAGAAAAACTTTTACTACAAAAGTTGTAGCAAATTGTGCCCTTAACACAATGGTCTGTAACTTTTTTGCTCCCAGATGCATCAATACGGAGAATTTTTCAAAAATGTGGAAATTACAAGAGTGTTGAAAAAAACGGTATCCGGAGCAGAATACAGAAAAACTTTTACAAGAAAAGTTGTAGCAAATTGTGCCCTTAACACAATGGTCTGTAACTTTTTTGCTCCCAGATGCATCAATGGGGAGAATTTTTGAAAAATGTGCAAATTACAAGAGTGTTGAAAAAAAACGGTATCCGGAGCAGAATACAGAAAAACTTTTACTACAAAAGTTGTAGCAAATTGTGCCCTTAACACAATGGTCTGTAACTTTTTTGCTCCCAGATGCACCAATGCGGAGATTTTTTCAAGAATGTGGAAATTACAAGAGTGTTGAAAAAAAACGGTATCCGGAGCAGAATACAGAAAAACTTTTACTGCAAAAGTTGTAGCAAATAGTGCCCTTAACACAATGGTCTGTTACTTCTTTGCTCCCAGATGCATCAATGTGGAGAATTTTTGAAAAATGTGCAAATTACAAGAGTGTTGAAAAAAAACGGTATCCGGAGCAGAATACAGAAAAACTTTTACTACAAAAGTTGTAGCAAATTGCGCCCTTAACACAATGGTCTGTAACTTTTTTGCTCCCAGATGCATCAATGGGGAGAATTTTTGAAAAATGTGCAAATTACAAGAGTGTTGAAAAAAAACGGTATCCGGAGCAGAATACAGAAAAACTTTTACTACAAAAGTTGTAGCAAATTGTGCCCTTAACACAATGGTCTGTAACTTTTTTGCTCCCAGATGCATCAATACGGAGAATTTTTCAAAAATGTGGAAATTACAAGAGTGTTGAAAAAAACGGTATCCGGAGCAGAATACAGAAAAACTTTTACAAGAAAAGTTGTAGCAAATTGTGCCCTTAACACAATGGTCTGTAACTTTTTTGCTCCCAGATGCATCAATGGGGAGAATTTTTGAAAAATGTGCAAATTACAAGTGTGTTGAAAAAAAACGGTATCCGGAGCAGAATACAGAAAAACTTTTACTACAAAAGTTGTAGCAAATTGTGCCCTTAACACAATGGTCTGTAACTTTTTTGCTCCCAGATGCACCAATGCGGAGATTTTTTCAAGAATGTGGAAATTACAAGAGTGTTGAAAAAAAACGGTATCCGGAGCAGAATACAGAAAAACTTTTACTGCAAAAGTTGTAGCAAATAGTGCCCTTAACACAATGGTCTGTTACTTCTTTGCTCCCAGATGCATCAATGTGGAGAATTTTTGAAAAATGTGCAAATTACAAGAGTGTTGAAAAAAAACGGTATCCGGAGCAGAATACAGAAAAACTTTTACAAGAAAAGTTGTAGCAAATTGTGCCCTTAACACAATGGTCTGTAACTTTTTTGCTCCCAGATGCATCAATATGGAGAATTTTTCAAAAATGTGGAAATTACAAGAGTGTTGAAAAAAACGGTATCCGGAGCAGAATACAGAAAAACTTTTACAGCAAAAGTTGTAGCAAATAGTGCCCTTAACACAATGGTCTGTTACTTCTTTGCTCCCAGATGCATCAATGTGGAGAATTTTTGAAAAATGTGCAAATTACAAGAGTGTTGAAAAAAAACGGTATCCGGAGCAGAATACAGAAAAACTTTTACAAGAAAAGTTGTAGCAAATTGTGCCCTTAACACAATGGTCTGTAACTTTTTTGCTCCCAGATGCATCAATACGGAGAATTTTTCAAAAATGTGGAAATTACAAGAGTGTTGAAAAAAACGGTATCCGGAGCAGAATACAGAAAAACTTTTACAAGAAAAGTTGTAGCAAATTGTGCCCTTAACACAATGGTCTGTAACTTTTTTGCTCCCAGATGCATCAATGGGGAGAATTTTTGAAAAATGTGCAAATTACAAGAGTGTTGAAAAAAAACGGTATCCGGAGCAGAATACAGAAAAACTTTTACTACAAAAGTTGTAGCAAATTGTGCCCTTAACACAATGGTCTGTAACTTTTTTGCTCCCAGATGCACCAATGCGGAGATTTTTTCATGAATGTGGAAATTACAAGAGTGTTGAAAAAAAACGGTATCCGGAGCAGAATACAGAAAAACTTTTACAAGAAAAGTTGTAGCAAATTGTGCCCTTAACACAATGGTCTGTAACTTTTTTGCTCCCAGATGCATCAATATGGAGAATTTTTCAAAAATGTGGAAATTACAAGAGTGTTGAAAAAAACGGTATCCGGAGCAGAATACAGAAAAACTTTTACAGCAAAAGTTGTAGCAAATAGTGCCCTTAACACAATGGTCTGTTACTTCTTTGCTCCCAGATGCATCAATGTGGAGAATTTTTGAAAAATGTGCAAATTACAAGAGTGTTGAAAAAAAACGGTATCCGGAGCAGAATACAGAAAAACTTTTACAAGAAAAGTTGTAGCAAATTGTGCCCTTAACACAATGGTCTGTAACTTTTTTGCTCCCAGATGCATCAATATGGAGAATTTTTCAAAAATGTGGAAATTACAAGAGTGTTGAAAAAAACGGTATCCGG
Source organism: Onthophagus taurus (assembly GCF_036711975.1). Taxonomy (NCBI): domain Eukaryota; kingdom Metazoa; phylum Arthropoda; class Insecta; order Coleoptera; family Scarabaeidae; genus Onthophagus; species Onthophagus taurus. Next base: position 1,129,521 of record NW_027248949.1, read on the forward strand.
AGCAGAATACAGAAAAACTTTTACAGCAAAAGTTGTAGCAAATAGTGCCCTTAACACAATGGTCTGTTACTTCTTTGCTCCCAGATGCATCAATGTGGAGAATTTTTGAAAAATGTGCAAATTACAAGAGTGTTGAAAAAAAACGGTATCCGGAGCAGAATACAGAAAAACTTTTACAAGAAAAGTTGTAGCAAATTGTGCCCTTAACACAATGGTCTGTAACTTTTTTGCTCCCAGATGCATCAATACGGAGAATTTTTCAAAAATGTGGAAATTACAAGAGTGTTGAAAAAAACGGTATCCGGAGCAGAATACAGAAAAACTTTTACAAGAAAAGTTGTAGCAAATTGTGCCCTTAACACAATGGTCTGTAACTTTTTTGCTCCCAGATGCATCAATGGGGAGAATTTTTGAAAAATGTGCAAATTACAAGAGTGTTGAAAAAAAACGGTATCCGGAGCAGAATACAGAAAAACTTTTACTACAAAAGTTGTAGCAAATTGTGCCCTTAACACAATGGTCTGTAACTTTTTTGCTCCCAGATGCACCAATGCGGAGATTTTTTCAAGAATGTGGAAATTACAAGAGTGTTGAAAAAAAACGGTATCCGGAGCAGAATACAGAAAAACTTTTACTGCAAAAGTTGTAGCAAATAGTGCCCTTAACACAATGGTCTGTTACTTCTTTGCTCCCAGATGCATCAATGTGGAGAATTTTTGAAAAATGTGCAAATTACAAGAGTGTTGAAAAAAAACGGTATCCGCAGCAGAATACAGAAAAACTTTTACAAGAAAAGTTGTAGCAAATTGTGCCCTTAACACAATGGTCTGTAACTTTTTTGCTCCCAGATGCATCAATACGGAGAATTTTTCAAAAATGTGGAAATTACAAGAGTGTTGAAAAAAACGGTATCCGGAGCAGAATACAGAAAAACTTTTACAAGAAAAGTTGTAGCAAATTGTGCCCTTAACACAATGGTCTGTAACTTTTTTGCTCCCAGATGCATCAATGGGGAGAATTTTTGAAAAATGTGCAAATTACAAGAGTGTTGAAAAAAAACGGTATCCGGAGCAGAATACAGAAAAACTTTTACTACAAAAGTTGTAGCAAATTGCGCCCTTAACACAATGGTCTGTAACTTTTTTGCTCCCAGATGCATCAATGGGGAGAATTTTTGAAAAATGTGCAAATTACAAGAGTGTTGAAAAAAAACGGTATCCGGAGCAGAATACAGAAAAACTTTTACTACAAAAGTTGTAGCAAATTGTGCCCTTAACACAATGGTCTGTAACTTTTTTGCTCCCAGATGCATCAATACGGAGAATTTTTCAAAAATGTGGAAATTACAAGAGTGTTGAAAAAAACGGTATCCGGAGCAGAATACAGAAAAACTTTTACAAGAAAAGTTGTAGCAAATTGTGCCCTTAACACAATGGTCTGTAACTTTTTTGCTCCCAGATGCACCAATGCGGAGATTTTTTCAAGAATGTGGAAATTACAAGAGTGTTGAAAAAAAACGGTATCCGGAGCAGAATACAGAAAAACTTTTACTGCAAAAGTTGTAGCAAATAGTGCCCTTAACACAATGGTCTGTTACTTCTTTGCTCCCAGATGCATCAATGTGGAGAATTTTTGAAAAATGTGCAAATTACAAGAGTGTTGAAAAAAAACGGTATCCGCAGCAGAATACAGAAAAACTTTTACAAGAAAAGTTGTAGCAAATTGTGCCCTTAACACAATGGTCTGTAACTTTTTTGCTCCCAGATGCATCAATACGGAGAATTTTTCAAAAATGTGGAAATTACAAGAGTGTTGAAAAAAACGGTATCCGGAGCAGAATACAGAAAAACTTTTACAAGAAAAGTTGTAGCAAATTGTGCCCTTAACACAATGGTCTGTAACTTTTTTGCTCCCAGATGCATCAATGGGGAGAATTTTTGAAAAATGTGCAAATTACAAGAGTGTTGAAAAAAAACGGTATCCGGAGCAGAATACAGAAAAACTTTTACTACAAAAGTTGTAGCAAATTGCGCCCTTAACACAATGGTCTGTAACTTTTTTGCTCCCAGATGCATCAATGGGGAGAATTTTTGAAAAATGTGCAAATTACAAGAGTGTTGAAAAAAAACGGTATCCGGAGCAGAATACAGAAAAACTTTTACTACAAAAGTTGTAGCAAATTGTGCCCTTAACACAATGGTCTGTAACTTTTTTGCTCCCAGATGCATCAATACGGAGAATTTTTCAAAAATGTGGAAATTACAAGAGTGTTGAAAAAAACGGTATCCGGAGCAGAATACAGAAAAACTTTTACAAGAAAAGTTGTAGCAAATTGTGCCCTTAACACAATGGTCTGTAACTTTTTTGCTCCCAGATGCATCAATGGGGAGAATTTTTGAAAAATGTGCAAATTACAAGAGTGTTGAAAAAAAACGGTATCCGGAGCAGAATACAGAAAAACTTTTACTACAAAAGTTGTAGCAAATTGTGCCCTTAACACAATGGTCTGTAACTTTTTTGCTCCCAGATGCACCAATGCGGAGATTTTTTCAAGAATGTGGAAATTACAAGAGTGTTGAAAAAAAACGGTATCCGGAGCAGAATACAGAAAAACTTTTACTGCAAAAGTTGTAGCAAATAGTGCCCTTAACACAATGGTCTGTTACTTCTTTGCTCCCAGATGCACCAATGTGGAGATTTTTTGAAAAATGTGCAAATTACAAGAGTGTTGAAAGAAAACGGTATCCGGAGCAAAATACAGAAAAACTTTTACTACAAAAGTTGTGGCAAATTGTGCCCTTAACACAATGGTGTCCAACATTTTTGCTCCCAGATGCACCATTGTGGAGATTTTTTCAAGAATGTGGAAATTACAAGAGTGTTGAAAAAAAACGGTATCCGGAGCAGAATACAGAAAAACTTTTACTACAAAAGTTGTAGCAAATTGCGCCCTTAACACAATGGTCTGTAACTTTTTTGCTCCCAGATGCATCAATGGGGAGAATTTTTGAAAAATGTGCAAATTACAAGAGTGTTGAAAAAAAACGGTATCCGGAGCAGAATACAGAAAAACTTTTACTACAAAAGTTGTAGCAAATTGTGCCCTTAACACAATGGTCTGTAACTTTTTTGCTCCCAGATGCATCAATACGGAGAATTTTTCAAAAATGTGGAAATTACAAGAGTGTTGAAAAAAACGGTATCCGGAGCAGAATACAGAAAAACTTTTACAAGAAAAGTTGTAGCAAATTGTGCCCTTAACACAATGGTCTGTAACTTTTTTGCTCCCAGATGCATCAATGGGGAGAATTTTTGAAAAATGTGCAAATTACAAGAGTGTTGAAAAAAAACGGTATCCGGAGCAGAATACAGAAAAACTTTTACTACAAAAGTTGTAGCAAATTGTGCCCTTAACACAATGGTCTGTAACTTTTTTGCTCCCAGATGCACCAATGCGGAGATTTTTTCAAGAATGTGGAAATTACAAGAGTGTTGAAAAAAAACGGTATCCGGAGCAGAATACAGAAAAACTTTTACTGCAAAAGTTGTAGCAAATAGTGCCCTTAACACAATGGTCTGTTACTTCTTTGCTCCCAGATGCACCAATGTGGAGATTTTTTGAAAAATGTGCAAATTACAAGAGTGTTGAAAGAAAACGGTATCCGGAGCAAAATACAGAAAAACTTTTACTACAAAAGTTGTGGCAAATTGTGCCCTTAACACAATGGTGTCCAACATTTTTGCTCCCAGATGCACCATTGTGGAGATTTTTTCAAGAATGTGGAAATTACAAGAGTGTTGAAAAAAAACGGTATCCGGAGCAGAATACAGAAAAACTTTTACTACAAAAGTTGTAGCAAATTGCGCCCTTAACACAATGGTCTGTAACTTTTTTGCTCCCAGATGCATCAATGGGGAGAATTTTTGAAAAATGTGCAAATTACAAGAGTGTTGAAAAAAAACGGTATCCGGAGCAGAATACAGAAAAACTTTTACTACAAAAGTTGTAGCAAATTGTGCCCTTAACACAATGGTCTGTAACTTTTTTGCTCCCAGATGCATCAATGGGGAGAATTTTTGAAAAATGTGCAAATTACAAGAGTGTTGAAAAAAAACGGTATCCGGAGCAGAATACAGAAAAACTTTTACTACAAAAGTTGTAGCAAATTGTGCCCTTAACACAATGGTCTGTAACTTTTTTGCTCCCAGATGCACCAATGTGGAGATTTTTTCAAGAATGTGGAAATTACAAGAGTGTTGAAAAAAAACGGTATCCGGAGCAGAATACAGAAAAACTTTTACTGCAAAAGTTGTAGCAAATAGTGCCCTTAACACAATGGTCTGTTACTTCTTTGCTCCCAGATGCATCAATGTAGAGAATTTTTGAAAAATGTGCAAATTACAAGAGTGTTGAAAAAAAACGGTATCCGGAGCAGAATACAGAAAAACTTTTACAAGAAAAGTTGTAGCAAATTGTGCCCTTAACACAATGGTCTGTAACTTTTTTGCTCCCAGATGCACCAATGTGGAGATTTTTTCAAGAATGTGGAAATTACAAGAGTGTTGAAAAAAAACGGTATCCGGAGCAGAATACAGAAAAACTTTTACTGCAAAAGTTGTAGCAAATAGTGCCCTTAACACAATGGTCTGTTACTTCTTTGCTCCCAGATGCACCAATGTGGAGATTTTTTGAAAAATGTGCAAATTACAAGAGTGTTGAAAGAAAACGGTATCCGGAGCAAAATACAGAAAAACTTTTACTACAAAAGTTGTGGCAAATTGTGCCCTTAACACAATGGTGTCCAACATTTTTGCTCCCAGATGCACCATTGTGGAGATTTTTTCAAGAATGTGGAAATTACAAGAGTGTTGAAAAAAAACGGTATCCGGAGCAGAATACAGAAAAACTTTTACTACAAAAGTTGTAGCAAATTGCGCCCTTAACACAATGGTCTGTAACTTTTTTGCTCCCAGATGCATCAATGGGGAGAATTTTTGAAAAATGTGCAAATTACAAGAGTGTTGAAAAAAAACGGTATCCGGAGCAGAATACAGAAAAACTTTTACTACAAAAGTTGTAGCAAATTGTGCCCTTAACACAATGGTCTGTAACTTTTTTGCTCCCAGATGCATCAATACGGAGAATTTTTCAAAAATGTGGAAATTACAAGAGTGTTGAAAAAAACGGTATCCGGAGCAGAATACAGAAAAACTTTTACTACAAAAGTTGTAGCAAATTGTGCCCTTAACACAATGGTCTGTAACTTTTTTGCTCCCAGATGCATCAATACGGAGAATTTTTCAAAAATGTGGAAATTACAAGAGTGTTGAAAAAAAACGGTATCCGGAGCAGAATACAGAAAAACTTTTACTGCAAAAGTTGTAGCAAATAGTGCCCTTAACACAATGGTCTGTTACTTCTTTGCTCCCAGATGCATCAATGTGGAGAATTTTTGAAAAATGTGCAAATTACAAGAGTGTTGAAAGAAAACGGTATCCGGAGCAAAATACAGAAAAACTTTTACTACAAAAGTTGTGGCAAATTGTGCCCTTAACACAATGGTGTCCAACATTTTTGCTCCCAGATGCACCATTGTGGAGATTTTTTCAAGAATGTGGAAATTACAAGAGTGTTGAAAAAAAACGGTATCCGGAGCAGAATACAGAAAAACTTTTACTACAAAAGTTGTAGCAAATTGCGCCCTTAACACAATGGTCTGTAACTTTTTTGCTCCCAGATGCATCAATGGGGAGAGTTTTTGAAAAATGTGCAAATTACAAGAGTGTTGAAAAAAAACGGTATCCGGAGCAGAATACAGAAAAACTTTTACTACAAAAGTTGTAGCAAATTGTGCCCTTAACACAATGGTCTGTAACTTTTTTGCTCCCAGATGCATCAATACGGAGAATTTTTCAAAAATGTGGAAATTACAAGAGTGTTGAAAAAAACGGTATCCGGAGCAGAATACAGAAAAACTTTTACAAGAAAAGTTGTAGCAAATTGTGCCCTTAACACAATGGTCTGTAACTTTTTTGCTCCCAGATGCATCAATGGGGAGAATTTTTGAAAAATGTGCAAATTACAAGAGTGTTGAAAAAAAACGGTATCCGGAGCAGAATACAGAAAAACTTTTACTACAAAAGTTGTAGCAAATTGTGCCCTTAACACAATGGTCTGTAACTTTTTTGCTCCCAGATGCACCAATGCGGAGATTTTTTCAAGAATGTGGAAATTACAAGAGTGTTGAAAAAAAACGGTATCCGGAGCAGAATACAGAAAAACTTTTACTGCAAAAGTTGTAGCAAATAGTGCCCTTAACACAATGGTCTGTTACTTCTTTGCTCCCAGATGCATCAATGTGGAGAATTTTTGAAAAATGTGCAAATTACAAGAGTGTTGAAAAAAAACGGTATCCGGAGCAGAATACAGAAAAACTTTTACTACAAAAGTTGTAGCAAATTGCGCCCTTAACACAATGGTCTGTAACTTTTTTGCTCCCAGATGCATCAATGGGGAGAATTTTTGAAAAATGTGCAAATTACAAGAGTGTTGAAAAAAAACGGTATCCGGAGCAGAATACAGAAAAACTTTTACTACAAAAGTTGTAGCAAATTGTGCCCTTAACACAATGGTCTGTAACTTTTTTGCTCCCAGATGCATCAATACGGAGAATTTTTCAAAAATGTGGAAATTACAAGAGTGTTGAAAAAAACGGTATCCGGAGCAGAATACAGAAAAACTTTTACAAGAAAAGTTGTAGCAAATTGTGCCCTTAACACAATGGTCTGTAACTTTTTTGCTCCCAGATGCATCAATGGGGAGAATTTTTGAAAAATGTGCAAATTACAAGAGTGTTGAAAAAAAACGGTATCCGGAGCAGAATACAGAAAAACTTTTACTACAAAAGTTGTAGCAAATTGTGCCCTTAACACAATGGTCTGTAACTTTTTTGCTCCCAGATGCACCAATGCGGAGATTTTTTCAAGAATGTGGAAATTACAAGAGTGTTGAAAAAAAACGGTATCCGGAGCAGAATACAGAAAAACTTTTACTGCAAAAGTTGTAGCAAATAGTGCCCTTAACACAATGGTCTGTTACTTCTTTGCTCCCAGATGCATCAATGTGGAGAATTTTTGAAAAATGTGCAAATTACAAGAGTGTTGAAAAAAAACGGTATCCGGAGCAGAATACAGAAAAACTTTTACTACAAAAGTTGTAGCAAATTGCGCCCTTAACACAATGGTCTGTAACTTTTTTGCTCCCAGATGCATCAATGGGGAGAATTTTTGAAAAATGTGCAAATTACAAGAGTGTTGAAAAAAAACGGTATCCGGAGCAGAATACAGAAAAACTTTTACTACAAAAGTTGTAGCAAATTGTGCCCTTAACACAATGGTCTGTAACTTTTTTGCTCCCAGATGCATCAATACGGAGAATTTTTCAAAAATGTGGAAATTACAAGAGTGTTGAAAAAAACGGTATCCGGAGCAGAATACAGAAAAACTTTTACAAGAAAAGTTGTAGCAAATTGTGCCCTTAACACAATGGTCTGTAACTTTTTTGCTCCCAGATGCACCAATGCGGAGATTTTTTCAAGAATGTGGAAATTACAAGAGTGTTGAAAAAAAACGGTATCCGGAGCAGAATACAGAAAAACTTTTACTGCAAAAGTTGTAGCAAATAGTGCCCTTAACACAATGGTCTGTTACTTCTTTGCTCCCAGATGCATCAATGTGGAGAATTTTTGAAAAATGTGCAAATTACAAGAGTGTTGAAAAAAAACGGTATCCGCAGCAGAATACAGAAAAACTTTTACAAGAAAAGTTGTAGCAAATTGTGCCCTTAACACAATGGTCTGTAACTTTTTTGCTCCCAGATGCATCAATACGGAGAATTTTTCAAAAATGTGGAAATTACAAGAGTGTTGAAAAAAACGGTATCCGGAGCAGAATACAGAAAAACTTTTACAAGAAAAGTTGTAGCAAATTGTGCCCTTAACACAATGGTCTGTAACTTTTTTGCTCCCAGATGCATCAATGGGGAGAATTTTTGAAAAATGTGCAAATTACAAGAGTGTTGAAAAAAAACGGTATCCGGAGCAGAATACAGAAAAACTTTTACTACAAAAGTTGTAGCAAATTGCGCCCTTAACACAATGGTCTGTAACTTTTTTGCTCCCAGATGCATCAATGGGGAGAATTTTTGAAAAATGTGCAAATTACAAGAGTGTTGAAAAAAAACGGTATCCGGAGCAGAATACAGAAAAACTTTTACTACAAAAGTTGTAGCAAATTGTGCCCTTAACACAATGGTCTGTAACTTTTTTGCTCCCAGATGCATCAATACGGAGAATTTTTCAAAAATGTGGAAATTACAAGAGTGTTGAAAAAAACGGTATCCGGAGCAGAATACAGAAAAACTTTTACAAGAAAAGTTGTAGCAAATTGTGCCCTTAACACAATGGTCTGTAACTTTTTTGCTCCCAGATGCATCAATGGGGAGAATTTTTGAAAAATGTGCAAATTACAAGAGTGTTGAAAAAAAACGGTATCCGGAGCAGAATACAGAAAAACTTTTACTACAAAAGTTGTAGCAAATTGTGCCCTTAACACAATGGTCTGTAACTTTTTTGCTCCCAGATGCACCAATGCGGAGATTTTTTCAAGAATGTGGAAATTACAAGAGTGTTGAAAAAAAACGGTATCCGGAGCAGAATACAGAAAAACTTTTACTGCAAAAGTTGTAGCAAATAGTGCCCTTAACACAATGGTCTGTTACTTCTTTGCTCCCAGATGCACCAATGTGGAGATTTTTTGAAAAATGTGCAAATTACAAGAGTGTTGAAAGAAAACGGTATCCGGAGCAAAATACAGAAAAACTTTTACTACAAAAGTTGTGGCAAATTGTGCCCTTAACACAATGGTGTCCAACATTTTTGCTCCCAGATGCACCATTGTGGAGATTTTTTCAAGAATGTGGAAATTACAAGAGTGTTGAAAAAAAACGGTATCCGGAGCAGAATACAGAAAAACTTTTACTACAAAAGTTGTAGCAAATTGCGCCCTTAACACAATGGTCTGTAACTTTTTTGCTCCCAGATGCATCAATGGGGAGAATTTTTGAAAAATGTGCAAATTACAAGAGTGTTGAAAAAAAACGGTATCCGGAGCAGAATACAGAAAAACTTTTACTACAAAAGTTGTAGCAAATTGTGCCCTTAACACAATGGTCTGTAACTTTTTTGCTCCCAGATGCATCAATGGGGAGAATTTTTGAAAAATGTGCAAATTACAAGAGTGTTGAAAAAAAACGGTATCCGGAGCAGAATACAGAAAAACTTTTACTACAAAAGTTGTAGCAAATTGTGCCCTTAACACAATGGTCTGTAACTTTTTTGCTCCCAGATGCACCAATGCGGAGATTTTTTCAAGAATGTGGAAATTACAAGAGTGTTGAAAAAAAACGGTATCCGGAGCAGAATACAGAAAAACTTTTACTGCAAAAGTTGTAGCAAATAGTGCCCTTAACACAATGGTCTGTTACTTCTTTGCTCCCAGATGCATCAATGTAGAGAATTTTTGAAAAATGTGCAAATTACAAGAGTGTTGAAAAAAAACGGTATCCGGAGCAGAATACAGAAAAACTTTTACAAGAAAAGTTGTAGCAAATTGTGCCCTTAACACAATGGTCTGTAACTTTTTTGCTCCCAGATGCACCAATGTGGAGATTTTTTCAAGAATGTGGAAATTACAAGAGTGTTGAAAAAAAACGGTATCCGGAGCAGAATACAGAAAAACTTTTACTGCAAAAGTTGTAGCAAATAGTGCCCTTAACACAATGGTCTGTTACTTCTTTGCTCCCAGATGCACCAATGTGGAGATTTTTTGAAAAATGTGCAAATTACAAGAGTGTTGAAAGAAAACGGTATCCGGAGCAAAATACAGAAAAACTTTTACTACAAAAGTTGTGGCAAATTGTGCCCTTAACACAATGGTGTCCAACATTTTTGCTCCCAGATGCACCATTGTGGAGATTTTTTCAAGAATGTGGAAATTACAAGAGTGTTGAAAAAAAACGGTATCCGGAGCAGAATACAGAAAAACTTTTACTACAAAAGTTGTAGCAAATTGCGCCCTTAACACAATGGTCTGTAACTTTTTTGCTCCCAGATGCATCAATGGGGAGAATTTTTGAAAAATGTGCAAATTACAAGAGTGTTGAAAAAAAACGGTATCCGGAGCAGAATACAGAAAAACTTTTACTACAAAAGTTGTAGCAAATTGTGCCCTTAACACAATGGTCTGTAACTTTTTTGCTCCCAGATGCATCAATACGGAGAATTTTTCAAAAATGTGGAAATTACAAGAGTGTTGAAAAAAACGGTATCCGGAGCAGAATACAGAAAAACTTTTACTACAAAAGTTGTAGCAAATTGTGCCCTTAACACAATGGTCTGTAACTTTTTTGCTCCCAGATGCATCAATACGGAGAATTTTTCAAAAATGTGGAAATTACAAGAGTGTTGAAAAAAAACGGTATCCGGAGCAGAATACAGAAAAACTTTTACTGCAAAAGTTGTAGCAAATAGTGCCCTTAACACAATGGTCTGTTACTTCTTTGCTCCCAGATGCATCAATGTGGAGAATTTTTGAAAAATGTGCAAATTACAAGAGTGTTGAAAGAAAACGGTATCCGGAGCAAAATACAGAAAAACTTTTACTACAAAAGTTGTGGCAAATTGTGCCCTTAACACAATGGTGTCCAACATTTTTGCTCCCAGATGCACCATTGTGGAGATTTTTTCAAGAATGTGGAAATTACAAGAGTGTTGAAAAAAAACGGTATCCGGAGCAGAATACAGAAAAACTTTTACTACAAAAGTTGTAGCAAATTGCGCCCTTAACACAATGGTCTGTAACTTTTTTGCTCCCAGATGCATCAATGGGGAGAGTTTTTGAAAAATGTGCAAATTACAAGAGTGTTGAAAAAAAACGGTATCCGGAGCAGAATACAGAAAAACTTTTACTACAAAAGTTGTAGCAAATTGTGCCCTTAACACAATGGTCTGTAACTTTTTTGCTCCCAGATGCATCAATACGGAGAATTTTTCAAAAATGTGGAAATTACAAGAGTGTTGAAAAAAACGGTATCCGGAGCAGAATACAGAAAAACTTTTACAAGAAAAGTTGTAGCAAATTGTGCCCTTAACACAATGGTCTGTAACTTTTTTGCTCCCAGATGCATCAATGGGGAGAATTTTTGAAAAATGTGCAAATTACAAGAGTGTTGAAAAAAAACGGTATCCGGAGCAGAATACAGAAAAACTTTTACTACAAAAGTTGTAGCAAATTGTGCCCTTAACACAATGGTCTGTAACTTTTTTGCTCCCAGATGCACCAATGCGGAGATTTTTTCAAGAATGTGGAAATTACAAGAGTGTTGAAAAAAAACGGTATCCGGAGCAGAATACAGAAAAACTTTTACTGCAAAAGTTGTAGCAAATAGTGCCCTTAACACAATGGTCTGTTACTTCTTTGCTCCCAGATGCATCAATGTGGAGAATTTTTGAAAAATGTGCAAATTACAAGAGTGTTGAAAAAAAACGGTATCCGGAGCAGAATACAGAAAAACTTTTACTACAAAAGTTGTAGCAAATTGCGCCCTTAACACAATGGTCTGTAACTTTTTTGCTCCCAGATGCATCAATGGGGAGAATTTTTGAAAAATGTGCAAATTACAAGAGTGTTGAAAAAAAACGGTATCCGGAGCAGAATACAGAAAAACTTTTACTACAAAAGTTGTAGCAAATTGTGCCCTTAACACAATGGTCTGTAACTTTTTTGCTCCCAGATGCATCAATACGGAGAATTTTTCAAAAATGTGGAAATTACAAGAGTGTTGAAAAAAACGGTATCCGGAGCAGAATACAGAAAAACTTTTACAAGAAAAGTTGTAGCAAATTGTGCCCTTAACACAATGGTCTGTAACTTTTTTGCTCCCAGATGCATCAATGGGGAGAATTTTTGAAAAATGTGCAAATTACAAGAGTGTTGAAAAAAAACGGTATCCGGAGCAGAATACAGAAAAACTTTTACTACAAAAGTTGTAGCAAATTGTGCCCTTAACACAATGGTCTGTAACTTTTTTGCTCCCAGATGCACCAATGCGGAGATTTTTTCAAGAATGTGGAAATTACAAGAGTGTTGAAAAAAAACGGTATCCGGAGCAGAATACAGAAAAACTTTTACTGCAAAAGTTGTAGCAAATAGTGCCCTTAACACAATGGTCTGTTACTTCTTTGCTCCCAGATGCATCAATGTGGAGAATTTTTGAAAAATGTGCAAATTACAAGAGTGTTGAAAAAAAACGGTATCCGGAGCAGAATACAGAAAAACTTTTACTACAAAAGTTGTAGCAAATTGCGCCCTTAACACAATGGTCTGTAACTTTTTTGCTCCCAGATGCATCAATGGGGAGAATTTTTGAAAAATGTGCAAATTACAAGAGTGTTGAAAAAAAACGGTATCCGGAGCAGAATACAGAAAAACTTTTACTACAAAAGTTGTAGCAAATTGTGCCCTTAACACAATGGTCTGTAACTTTTTTGCTCCCAGATGCATCAATACGGAGAATTTTTCAAAAATGTGGAAATTACAAGAGTGTTGAAAAAAACGGTATCCGGAGCAGAATACAGAAAAACTTTTACAAGAAAAGTTGTAGCAAATTGTGCCCTTAACACAATGGTCTGTAACTTTTTTGCTCCCAGATGCATCAATGGGGAGAATTTTTGAAAAATGTGCAAATTACAAGTGTGTTGAAAAAAAACGGTATCCGGAGCAGAATACAGAAAAACTTTTACTACAAAAGTTGTAGCAAATTGTGCCCTTAACACAATGGTCTGTAACTTTTTTGCTCCCAGATGCACCAATGCGGAGATTTTTTCAAGAATGTGGAAATTACAAGAGTGTTGAAAAAAAACGGTATCCGGAGCAGAATACAGAAAAACTTTTACTGCAAAAGTTGTAGCAAATAGTGCCCTTAACACAATGGTCTGTTACTTCTTTGCTCCCAGATGCATCAATGTGGAGAATTTTTGAAAAATGTGCAAATTACAAGAGTGTTGAAAAAAAACGGTATCCGGAGCAGAATACAGAAAAACTTTTACTACAAAAGTTGTAGCAAATTGCGCCCTTAACACAATGGTCTGTAACTTTTTTGCTCCCAGATGCATCAATGGGGAGAATTTTTGAAAAATGTGCAAATTACAAGAGTGTTGAAAAAAAACGGTATCCGGAGCAGAATACAGAAAAACTTTTACTACAAAAGTTGTAGCAAATTGTGCCCTTAACACAATGGTCTGTAACTTTTTTGCTCCCAGATGCATCAATACGGAGAATTTTTCAAAAATGTGGAAATTACAAGAGTGTTGAAAAAAACGGTATCCGGAGCAGAATACAGAAAAACTTTTACAAGAAAAGTTGTAGCAAATTGTGCCCTTAACACAATGGTCTGTAACTTTTTTGCTCCCAGATGCATCAATGGGGAGAATTTTTGAAAAATGTGCAAATTACAAGTGTGTTGAAAAAAAACGGTATCCGGAGCAGAATACAGAAAAACTTTTACTACAAAAGTTGTAGCAAATTGTGCCCTTAACACAATGGTCTGTAACTTTTTTGCTCCCAGATGCACCAATGCGGAGATTTTTTCAAGAATGTGGAAATTACAAGAGTGTTGAAAAAAAACGGTATCCGGAGCAGAATACAGAAAAACTTTTACTGCAAAAGTTGTAGCAAATAGTGCCCTTAACACAATGGTCTGTTACTTCTTTGCTCCCAGATGCATCAATGTGGAGAATTTTTGAAAAATGTGCAAATTACAAGAGTGTTGAAAAAAAACGGTATCCGGAGCAGAATACAGAAAAACTTTTACAAGAAAAGTTGTAGCAAATTGTGCCCTTAACACAATGGTCTGTAACTTTTTTGCTCCCAGATGCATCAATATGGAGAATTTTTCAAAAATGTGGAAATTACAAGAGTGTTGAAAAAAACGGTATCCGGAGCAGAATACAGAAAAACTTTTACAGCAAAAGTTGTAGCAAATAGTGCCCTTAACACAATGGTCTGTTACTTCTTTGCTCCCAGATGCATCAATGTGGAGAATTTTTGAAAAATGTGCAAATTACAAGAGTGTTGAAAAAAAACGGTATCCGGAGCAGAATACAGAAAAACTTTTACAAGAAAAGTTGTAGCAAATTGTGCCCTTAACACAATGGTCTGTAACTTTTTTGCTCCCAGATGCATCAATACGGAGAATTTTTCAAAAATGTGGAAATTACAAGAGTGTTGAAAAAAACGGTATCCGGAGCAGAATACAGAAAAACTTTTACAAGAAAAGTTGTAGCAAATTGTGCCCTTAACACAATGGTCTGTAACTTTTTTGCTCCCAGATGCATCAATGGGGAGAATTTTTGAAAAATGTGCAAATTACAAGAGTGTTGAAAAAAAACGGTATCCGGAGCAGAATACAGAAAAACTTTTACTACAAAAGTTGTAGCAAATTGTGCCCTTAACACAATGGTCTGTAACTTTTTTGCTCCCAGATGCACCAATGCGGAGATTTTTTCAAGAATGTGGAAATTACAAGAGTGTTGAAAAAAAACGGTATCCGGAGCAGAATACAGAAAAACTTTTACTGCAAAAGTTGTAGCAAATAGTGCCCTTAACACAATGGTCTGTTACTTCTTTGCTCCCAGATGCATCAATGTGGAGAATTTTTGAAAAATGTGCAAATTACAAGAGTGTTGAAAAAAAACGGTATCCGCAGCAGAATACAGAAAAACTTTTACAAGAAAAGTTGTAGCAAATTGTGCCCTTAACACAATGGTCTGTAACTTTTTTGCTCCCAGATGCATCAATATGGAGAATTTTTCAAAAATGTGGAAATTACAAGAGTGTTGAAAAAAACGGTATCCGGAGCAGAATACAGAAAAACTTTTACAGCAAAAGTTGTAGCAAATAGTGCCCTTAACACAATGGTCTGTTACTTCTTTGCTCCCAGATGCATCAATGTGGAGAATTCTTGAAAAATGTGCAAATTACAAGAGTGTTGAAAAAAAACGGTATCCGGAGCAGAATACAGAAAAACTTTTACAAGAAAAGTTGTAGCAAATTGTGCCCTTAACACAATGGTCTGTAACTTTTTTGCTCCCAGATGCATCAATACGGAGAATTTTTCAAAAATGTGGAAATTACAAGAGTGTTGAAAAAAACGGTATCCGGAGCAGAATACAGAAAAACTTTTACAAGAAAAGTTGTAGCAAATTGTGCCCTTAACACAATGGTCTGTAACTTTTTTGCTCCCAGATGCATCAATGGGGAGAATTTTTGAAAAATGTGCAAATTACAAGAGTGTTGAAAAAAAACGGTATCCGGAGCAGAATACAGAAAAACTTTTACTACAAAAGTTGTAGCAAATTGTGCCCTTAACACAATGGTCTGTAACTTTTTTGCTCCCAGATGCACCAATGCGGAGATTTTTTCAAGAATGTGGAAATTACAAGAGTGTTGAAAAAAAACGGTATCCGGAGCAGAATACAGAAAAACTTTTACTGCAAAAGTTGTAGCAAATAGTGCCCTTAACACAATGGTCTGTTACTTCTTTGCTCCCAGATGCATCAATGTGGAGAATTTTTGAAAAATGTGCAAATTACAAGAGTGTTGAAAAAAAACGGTATCCGCAGCAGAATACAGAAAAACTTTTACAAGAAAAGTTGTAGCAAATTGTGCCCTTAACACAATGGTCTGTAACTTTTTTGCTCCCAGATGCATCAATACGGAGAATTTTTCAAAAATGTGGAAATTACAAGAGTGTTGAAAAAAACGGTATCCGGAGCAGAATACAGAAAAACTTTTACAAGAAAAGTTGTAGCAAATTGTGCCCTTAACACAATGGTCTGTAACTTTTTTGCTCCCAGATGCATCAATGGGGAGAATTTTTGAAAAATGTGCAAATTACAAGAGTGTTGAAAAAAAACGGTATCCGGAGCAGAATACAGAAAAACTTTTACTACAAAAGTTGTAGCAAATTGCGCCCTTAACACAATGGTCTGTAACTTTTTTGCTCCCAGATGCATCAATGGGGAGAATTTTTGAAAAATGTGCAAATTACAAGAGTGTTGAAAAAAAACGGTATCCGGAGCAGAATACAGAAAAACTTTTACTACAAAAGTTGTAGCAAATTGTGCCCTTAACACAATGGTCTGTAACTTTTTTGCTCCCAGATGCATCAATACGGAGAATTTTTCAAAAATGTGGAAATTACAAGAGTGTTGAAAAAAACGGTATCCGGAGCAGAATACAGAAAAACTTTTACAAGAAAAGTTGTAGCAAATTGTGCCCTTAACACAATGGTCTGTAACTTTTTTGCTCCCAGATGCATCAATACGGAGAATTTTTCAAAAATGTGGAAATTACAAGAGTGTTGAAAAAAACGGTATCCGGAGCAGAATACAGAAAAACTTTTACAAGAAAAGTTGTAGCAAATTGTGCCCTTAACACAATGGTCTGTAACTTTTTTGCTCCCAGATGCATCAATGGGGAGAATTTTTGAAAAATGTGCAAATTACAAGAGTGTTGAAAAAAAACGGTATCCGGAGCAGAATACAGAAAAACTTTTACTACAAAAGTTGTAGCAAATTGTGCCCTTAACACAATGGTCTGTAACTTTTTTGCTCCCAGATGCACCAATGCGGAGATTTTTTCAAGAATGTGGAAATTACAAGAGTGTTGAAAAAAAACGGTATCCGGAGCAGAATACAGAAAAACTTTTACTGCAAAAGTTGTAGCAAATAGTGCCCTTAACACAATGGTCTGTTACTTCTTTGCTCCCAGATGCATCAATGTGGAGAATTTTTGAAAAATGTGCAAATTACAAGAGTGTTGAAAAAAAACGGTATCCGGAGCAGAATACAGAAAAACTTTTACTACAAAAGTTGTAGCAAATTGCGCCCTTAACACAATGGTCTGTAACTTTTTTGCTCCCAGATGCATCAATGGGGAGAATTTTTGAAAAATGTGCAAATTACAAGAGTGTTGAAAAAAAACGGTATCCGGAGCAGAATACAGAAAAACTTTTACTACAAAAGTTGTAGCAAATTGTGCCCTTAACACAATGGTCTGTAACTTTTTTGCTCCCAGATGCATCAATACGGAGAATTTTTCAAAAATGTGGAAATTACAAGAGTGTTGAAAAAAACGGTATCCGGAGCAGAATACAGAAAAACTTTTACTGCAAAAGTTGTAGCAAATAGTGCCCTTAACACAATGGTCTGTTACTTCTTTGCTCCCAGATGCATCAATGTGGAGAATTTTTGAAAAATGTGCAAATTACAAGAGTGTTGAAAAAAAACGGTATCCGGAGCAGAATACAGAAAAACTTTTACTACAAAAGTTGTAGCAAATTGCGCCCTTAACACAATGGTCTGTAACTTTTTTGCTCCCAGATGCATCAATGGGGAGAATTTTTGAAAAATGTGCAAATTACAAGAGTGTTGAAAAAAAACGGTATCCGGAGCAGAATACAGAAAAACTTTTACTACAAAAGTTGTAGCAAATTGTGCCCTTAACACAATGGTCTGTAACTTTTTTGCTCCCAGATGCATCAATACGGAGAATTTTTCAAAAATGTGGAAATTACAAGAGTGTTGAAAAAAACGGTATCCGGAGCAGAATACAGAAAAACTTTTACAAGAAAAGTTGTAGCAAATTGTGCCCTTAACACAATGGTCTGTAACTTTTTTGCTCCCAGATGCATCAATGGGGAGAATTTTTGAAAAATGTGCAAATTACAAGTGTGTTGAAAAAAAACGGTATCCGGAGCAGAATACAGAAAAACTTTTACTACAAAAGTTGTAGCAAATTGTGCCCTTAACACAATGGTCTGTAACTTTTTTGCTCCCAGATGCACCAATGCGGAGATTTTTTCAAGAATGTGGAAATTACAAGAGTGTTGAAAAAAAACGGTATCCGGAGCAGAATACAGAAAAACTTTTACTGCAAAAGTTGTAGCAAATAGTGCCCTTAACACAATGGTCTGTTACTTCTTTGCTCCCAGATGCATCAATGTGGAGAATTTTTGAAAAATGTGCAAATTACAAGAGTGTTGAAAAAAAACGGTATCCGGAGCAGAATACAGAAAAACTTTTACTACAAAAGTTGTAGCAAATTGCGCCCTTAACACAATGGTCTGTAACTTTTTTGCTCCCAGATGCATCAATGGGGAGAATTTTTGAAAAATGTGCAAATTACAAGAGTGTTGAAAAAAAACGGTATCCGGAGCAGAATACAGAAAAACTTTTACTACAAAAGTTGTAGCAAATTGTGCCCTTAACACAATGGTCTGTAACTTTTTTGCTCCCAGATGCATCAATACGGAGAATTTTTCAAAAATGTGGAAATTACAAGAGTGTTGAAAAAAACGGTATCCGGAGCAGAATACAGAAAAACTTTTACAAGAAAAGTTGTAGCAAATTGTGCCCTTAACACAATGGTCTGTAACTTTTTTGCTCCCAGATGCATCAATGGGGAGAATTTTTGAAAAATGTGCAAATTACAAGTGTGTTGAAAAAAAACGGTATCCGGAGCAGAATACAGAAAAACTTTTACTACAAAAGTTGTAGCAAATTGTGCCCTTAACACAATGGTCTGTAACTTTTTTGCTCCCAGATGCACCAATGCGGAGATTTTTTCAAGAATGTGGAAATTACAAGAGTGTTGAAAAAAAACGGTATCCGGAGCAGAATACAGAAAAACTTTTACTGCAAAAGTTGTAGCAAATAGTGCCCTTAACACAATGGTCTGTTACTTCTTTGCTCCCAGATGCATCAATGTGGAGAATTTTTGAAAAATGTGCAAATTACAAGAGTGTTGAAAAAAAACGGTATCCGGAGCAGAATACAGAAAAACTTTTACAAGAAAAGTTGTAGCAAATTGTGCCCTTAACACAATGGTCTGTAACTTTTTTGCTCCCAGATGCATCAATATGGAGAATTTTTCAAAAATGTGGAAATTACAAGAGTGTTGAAAAAAACGGTATCCGGAGCAGAATACAGAAAAACTTTTACAGCAAAAGTTGTAGCAAATAGTGCCCTTAACACAATGGTCTGTTACTTCTTTGCTCCCAGATGCATCAATGTGGAGAATTCTTGAAAAATGTGCAAATTACAAGAGTGTTGAAAAAAAACGGTATCCGGAGCAGAATACAGAAAAACTTTTACAAGAAAAGTTGTAGCAAATTGTGCCCTTAACACAATGGTCTGTAACTTTTTTGCTCCCAGATGCATCAATACGGAGAATTTTTCAAAAATGTGGAAATTACAAGAGTGTTGAAAAAAACGGTATCCGGAGCAGAATACAGAAAAACTTTTACTACAAAAGTTGTAGCAAATTGTGCCCTTAACACAATGGTCTGTAACTTTTTTGCTCCCAGATGCATCAATGTGGAGAATTTTTGAAAAATGTGCAAATTACAAGAGTGTTGAAAAAAAACGGTATCCGCAGCAGAATACAGAAAAACTTTTACAAGAAAAGTTGTAGCAAATTGTGCCCTTAACACAATGGTCTGTAACTTTTTTGCTCCCAGATGCATCAATACGGAGAATTTTTCAAAAATGTGGAAATTACAAGAGTGTTGAAAAAAACGGTATCCGGAGCAGAATACAGAAAAACTTTTACAAGAAAAGTTGTAGCAAATTGTGCCCTTAACACAATGGTCTGTAACTTTTTTGCTCCCAGATGCATCAATGGGGAGAATTTTTGAAAAATGTGCAAATTACAAGAGTGTTGAAAAAAAACGGTATCCGGAGCAGAATACAGAAAAACTTTTACTACAAAAGTTGTAGCAAATTGCGCCCTTAACACAATGGTCTGTAACTTTTTTGCTCCCAGATGCATCAATGGGGAGAATTTTTGAAAAATGTGCAAATTACAAGAGTGTTGAAAAAAAACGGTATCCGGAGCAGAATACAGAAAAACTTTTACTACAAAAGTTGTAGCAAATTGTGCCCTTAACACAATGGTCTGTAACTTTTTTGCTCCCAGATGCATCAATACGGAGAATTTTTCAAAAATGTGGAAATTACAAGAGTGTTGAAAAAAACGGTATCCGGAGCAGAATACAGAAAAACTTTTACAAGAAAAGTTGTAGCAAATTGTGCCCTTAACACAATGGTCTGTAACTTTTTTGCTCCCAGATGCATCAATGGGGAGAATTTTTGAAAAATGTGCAAATTACAAGAGTGTTGAAAAAAAACGGTATCCGGAGCAGAATACAGAAAAACTTTTACTACAAAAGTTGTAGCAAATTGTGCCCTTAACACAATGGTCTGTAACTTTTTTGCTCCCAGATGCACCAATGCGGAGATTTTTTCAAGAATGTGGAAATTACAAGAGTGTTGAAAAAAAACGGTATCCGGAGCAGAATACAGAAAAACTTTTACTGCAAAAGTTGTAGCAAATAGTGCCCTTAACACAATGGTCTGTTACTTCTTTGCTCCCAGATGCATCAATGTGGAGAATTTTTGAAAAATGTGCAAATTACAAGAGTGTTGAAAAAAAACGGTATCCGCAGCAGAATACAGAAAAACTTTTACAAGAAAAGTTGTAGCAAATTGTGCCCTTAACACAATGGTCTGTAACTTTTTTGCTCCCAGATGCATCAATGGGGAGAATTTTTGAAAAATGTGCAAATTACAAGAGTGTTGAAAAAAAACGGTATCCGGAGCAGAATACAGAAAAACTTTTACTACAAAAGTTGTAGCAAATTGCGCCCTTAACACAATGGTCTGTAACTTTTTTGCTCCCAGATGCATCAATGGGGAGAATTTTTGAAAAATGTGCAAATTACAAGAGTGTTGAAAAAAAACGGTATCCGGAGCAGAATACAGAAAAACTTTTACTACAAAAGTTGTAGCAAATTGTGCCCTTAACACAATGGTCTGTAACTTTTTTGCTCCCAGATGCATCAATACGGAGAATTTTTCAAAAATGTGGAAATTACAAGAGTGTTGAAAAAAACGGTATCCGGAGCAGAATACAGAAAAACTTTTACAAGAAAAGTTGTAGCAAATTGTGCCCTTAACACAATGGTCTGTAACTTTTTTGCTCCCAGATGCATCAATGGGGAGAATTTTTGAAAAATGTGCAAATTACAAGAGTGTTGAAAAAAAACGGTATCCGGAGCAGAATACAGAAAAACTTTTACTACAAAAGTTGTAGCAAATTGTGCCCTTAACACAATGGTCTGTAACTTTTTTGCTCCCAGATGCACCAATGCGGAGATTTTTTCAAGAATGTGGAAATTACAAGAGTGTTGAAAAAAAACGGTATCCGGAGCAGAATACAGAAAAACTTTTACTGCAAAAGTTGTAGCAAATAGTGCCCTTAACACAATGGTCTGTTACTTCTTTGCTCCCAGATGCATCAATGTGGAGAATTTTTGAAAAATGTGCAAATTACAAGAGTGTTGAAAAAAAACGGTATCCGCAGCAGAATACAGAAAAACTTTTACAAGAAAAGTTGTAGCAAATTGTGCCCTTAACACAATGGTCTGTAACTTTTTTGCTCCCAGATGCATCAATACGGAGAATTTTTCAAAAATGTGGAAATTACAAGAGTGTTGAAAAAAACGGTATCCGGAGCAGAATACAGAAAAACTTTTACAAGAAAAGTTGTAGCAAATTGTGCCCTTAACACAATGGTCTGTAACTTTTTTGCTCCCAGATGCATCAATGGGGAGAATTTTTGAAAAATGTGCAAATTACAAGAGTGTTGAAAAAAAACGGTATCCGGAGCAGAATACAGAAAAACTTTTACTACAAAAGTTGTAGCAAATTGCGCCCTTAACACAATGGTCTGTAACTTTTTTGCTCCCAGATGCATCAATGGGGAGAATTTTTGAAAAATGTGCAAATTACAAGAGTGTTGAAAAAAAACGGTATCCGGAGCAGAATACAGAAAAACTTTTACTACAAAAGTTGTAGCAAATTGTGCCCTTAACACAATGGTCTGTAACTTTTTTGCTCCCAGATGCATCAATACGGAGAATTTTTCAAAAATGTGGAAATTACAAGAGTGTTGAAAAAAACGGTATCCGGAGCAGAATACAGAAAAACTTTTACAAGAAAAGTTGTAGCAAATTGTGCCCTTAACACAATGGTCTGTAACTTTTTTGCTCCCAGATGCATCAATGGGGAGAATTTTTGAAAAATGTGCAAATTACAAGAGTGTTGAAAAAAAACGGTATCCGGAGCAGAATACAGAAAAACTTTTACTACAAAAGTTGTAGCAAATTGTGCCCTTAACACAATGGTCTGTAACTTTTTTGCTCCCAGATGCACCAATGCGGAGATTTTTTCAAGAATGTGGAAATTACAAGAGTGTTGAAAAAAAACGGTATCCGGAGCAGAATACAGAAAAACTTTTACTGCAAAAGTTGTAGCAAATAGTGCCCTTAACACAATGGTCTGTTACTTCTTTGCTCCCAGATGCATCAATGTGGAGAATTTTTGAAAAATGTGCAAATTACAAGAGTGTTGAAAAAAAACGGTATCCGCAGCAGAATACAGAAAAACTTTTACAAGAAAAGTTGTAGCAAATTGTGCCCTTAACACAATGGTCTGTAACTTTTTTGCTCCCAGATGCATCAATACGGAGAATTTTTCAAAAATGTGGAAATTACAAGAGTGTTGAAAAAAACGGTATCCGGAGCAGAATACAGAAAAACTTTTACAAGAAAAGTTGTAGCAAATTGTGCCCTTAACACAATGGTCTGTAACTTTTTTGCTCCCAGATGCATCAATGGGGAGAATTTTTGAAAAATGTGCAAATTACAAGAGTGTTGAAAAAAAACGGTATCCGGAGCAGAATACAGAAAAACTTTTACTACAAAAGTTGTAGCAAATTGCGCCCTTAACACAATGGTCTGTAACTTTTTTGCTCCCAGATGCATCAATGGGGAGAATTTTTGAAAAATGTGCAAATTACAAGAGTGTTGAAAAAAAACGGTATCCGGAGCAGAATACAGAAAAACTTTTACTACAAAAGTTGTAGCAAATTGTGCCCTTAACACAATGGTCTGTAACTTTTTTGCTCCCAGATGCATCAATACGGAGAATTTTTCAAAAATGTGGAAATTACAAGAGTGTTGAAAAAAACGGTATCCGGAGCAGAATACAGAAAAACTTTTACAAGAAAAGTTGTAGCAAATTGTGCCCTTAACACAATGGTCTGTAACTTTTTTGCTCCCAGATGCATCAATGGGGAGAATTTTTGAAAAATGTGCAAATTACAAGAGTGTTGAAAAAAAACGGTATCCGCAGCAGAATACAGAAAAACTTTTACAAGAAAAGTTGTAGCAAATTGTGCCCTTAACACAATGGTCTGTAACTTTTTTGCTCCCAGATGCATCAATACGGAGAATTTTTCAAAAATGTGGAAATTACAAGAGTGTTGAAAAAAACGGTATCCGGAGCAGAATACAGAAAAACTTTTACAAGAAAAGTTGTAGCAAATTGTGCCCTTAACACAATGGTCTGTAACTTTTTTGCTCCCAGATGCATCAATGGGGAGAATTTTTGAAAAATGTGCAAATTACAAGAGTGTTGAAAAAAAACGGTATCCGGAGCAGAATACAGAAAAACTTTTACTACAAAAGTTGTAGCAAATTGCGCCCTTAACACAATGGTCTGTAACTTTTTTGCTCCCAGATGCATCAATGGGGAGAATTTTTGAAAAATGTGCAAATTACAAGAGTGTTGAAAAAAAACGGTATCCGGAGCAGAATACAGAAAAACTTTTACTACAAAAGTTGTAGCAAATTGTGCCCTTAACACAATGGTCTGTAACTTTTTTGCTCCCAGATGCATCAATACGGAGAATTTTTCAAAAATGTGGAAATTACAAGAGTGTTGAAAAAAACGGTATCCGGAGCAGAATACAGAAAAACTTTTACAAGAAAAGTTGTAGCAAATTGTGCCCTTAACACAATGGTCTGTAACTTTTTTGCTCCCAGATGCATCAATGGGGAGAATTTTTGAAAAATGTGCAAATTACAAGAGTGTTGAAAAAAAACGGTATCCGGAGCAGAATACAGAAAAACTTTTACTACAAAAGTTGTAGCAAATTGTGCCCTTAACACAATGGTCTGTAACTTTTTTGCTCCCAGATGCACCAATGCGGAGATTTTTTCAAGAATGTGGAAATTACAAGAGTGTTGAAAAAAAACGGTATCCGGAGCAGAATACAGAAAAACTTTTACTGCAAAAGTTGTAGCAAATAGTGCCCTTAACACAATGGTCTGTTACTTCTTTGCTCCCAGATGCATCAATGTGGAGAATTTTTGAAAAATGTGCAAATTACAAGAGTGTTGAAAAAAAACGGTATCCGCAGCAGAATACAGAAAAACTTTTACAAGAAAAGTTGTAGCAAATTGTGCCCTTAACACAATGGTCTGTAACTTTTTTGCTCCCAGATGCATCAATACGGAGAATTTTTCAAAAATGTGGAAATTACAAGAGTGTTGAAAAAAACGGTATCCGGAGCAGAATACAGAAAAACTTTTACAAGAAAAGTTGTAGCAAATTGTGCCCTTAACACAATGGTCTGTAACTTTTTTGCTCCCAGATGCATCAATGGGGAGAATTTTTGAAAAATGTGCAAATTACAAGAGTGTTGAAAAAAAACGGTATCCGGAGCAGAATACAGAAAAACTTTTACTACAAAAGTTGTAGCAAATTGCGCCCTTAACACAATGGTCTGTAACTTTTTTGCTCCCAGATGCATCAATGGGGAGAATTTTTGAAAAATGTGCAAATTACAAGAGTGTTGAAAAAAAACGGTATCCGGAGCAGAATACAGAAAAACTTTTACTACAAAAGTTGTAGCAAATTGTGCCCTTAACACAATGGTCTGTAACTTTTTTGCTCCCAGATGCATCAATACGGAGAATTTTTCAAAAATGTGGAAATTACAAGAGTGTTGAAAAAAACGGTATCCGGAGCAGAATACAGAAAAACTTTTACAAGAAAAGTTGTAGCAAATTGTGCCCTTAACACAATGGTCTGTAACTTTTTTGCTCCCAGATGCATCAATGGGGAGAATTTTTGAAAAATGTGCAAATTACAAGAGTGTTGAAAAAAAACGGTATCCGGAGCAGAATACAGAAAAACTTTTACTACAAAAGTTGTAGCAAATTGTGCCCTTAACACAATGGTCTGTAACTTTTTTGCTCCCAGATGCACCAATGCGGAGATTTTTTCAAGAATGTGGAAATTACAAGAGTGTTGAAAAAAAACGGTATCCGGAGCAGAATACAGAAAAACTTTTACTGCAAAAGTTGTAGCAAATAGTGCCCTTAACACAATGGTCTGTTACTTCTTTGCTCCCAGATGCATCAATGTGGAGAATTTTTGAAAAATGTGCAAATTACAAGAGTGTTGAAAAAAAACGGTATCCGCAGCAGAATACAGAAAAACTTTTACTACAAAAGTTGTAGCAAATTGTGCCCTTAACACAATGGTCTGTAACTTTTTTGCTCCCAGATGCATCAATACGGAGAATTTTTCAAAAATGTGGAAATTACAAGAGTGTTGAAAAAAACGGTATCCGGAGCAGAATACAGAAAAACTTTTACAAGAAAAGTTGTAGCAAATTGTGCCCTTAACACAATGGTCTGTAACTTTTTTGCTCCCAGATGCATCAATGGGGAGAATTTTTGAAAAATGTGCAAATTACAAGAGTGTTGAAAAAAAACGGTATCCGCAGCAGAATACAGAAAAACTTTTACAAGAAAAGTTGTAGCAAATTGTGCCCTTAACACAATGGTCTGTAACTTTTTTGCTCCCAGATGCATCAATGGGGAGAATTTTTGAAAAATGTGCAAATTACAAGAGTGTTGAAAAAAAACGGTATCCGCAGCAGAATACAGAAAAACTTTTACAAGAAAAGTTGTAGCAAATTGTGCCCTTAACACAATGGTCTGTAACTTTTTTGCTCCCAGATGCATCAATACGGAGAATTTTTCAAAAATGTGGAAATTACAAGAGTGTTGAAAAAAACGGTATCCGGAGCAGAATACAGAAAAACTTTTACAAGAAAAGTTGTAGCAAATTGTGCCCTTAACACAATGGTCTGTAACTTTTTTGCTCCCAGATGCATCAATGGGGAGAATTTTTGAAAAATGTGCAAATTACAAGAGTGTTGAAAAAAAACGGTATCCGGAGCAGAATACAGAAAAACTTTTACTACAAAAGTTGTAGCAAATTGCGCCCTTAACACAATGGTCTGTAACTTTTTTGCTCCCAGATGCATCAATGGGGAGAATTTTTGAAAAATGTGCAAATTACAAGAGTGTTGAAAAAAAACGGTATCCGGAGCAGAATACAGAAAAACTTTTACTACAAAAGTTGTAGCAAATTGTGCCCTTAACACAATGGTCTGTAACTTTTTTGCTCCCAGATGCATCAATACGGAGAATTTTTCAAAAATGTGGAAATTACAAGAGTGTTGAAAAAAACGGTATCCGGAGCAGAATACAGAAAAACTTTTACAAGAAAAGTTGTAGCAAATTGTGCCCTTAACACAATGGTCTGTAACTTTTTTGCTCCCAGATGCATCAATGGGGAGAATTTTTGAAAAATGTGCAAATTACAAGAGTGTTGAAAAAAAACGGTATCCGGAGCAGAATACAGAAAAACTTTTACTACAAAAGTTGTAGCAAATTGTGCCCTTAACACAATGGTCTGTAACTTTTTTGCTCCCAGATGCACCAATGCGGAGATTTTTTCAAGAATGTGGAAATTACAAGAGTGTTGAAAAAAAACGGTATCCGGAGCAGAATACAGAAAAACTTTTACTGCAAAAGTTGTAGCAAATAGTGCCCTTAACACAATGGTCTGTTACTTCTTTGCTCCCAGATGCATCAATGTGGAGAATTTTTGAAAAATGTGCAAATTACAAGAGTGTTGAAAAAAAACGGTATCCGCAGCAGAATACAGAAAAACTTTTACAAGAAAAGTTGTAGCAAATTGTGCCCTTAACACAATGGTCTGTAACTTTTTTGCTCCCAGATGCATCAATACGGAGAATTTTTCAAAAATGTGGAAATTACAAGAGTGTTGAAAAAAACGGTATCCGGAGCAGAATACAGAAAAACTTTTACAAGAAAAGTTGTAGCAAATTGTGCCCTTAACACAATGGTCTGTAACTTTTTTGCTCCCAGATGCATCAATGGGGAGAATTTTTGAAAAATGTGCAAATTACAAGAGTGTTGAAAAAAAACGGTATCCGGAGCAGAATACAGAAAAACTTTTACTACAAAAGTTGTAGCAAATTGTGCCCTTAACACAATGGTCTGTAACTTTTTTGCTCCCAGATGCACCAATGCGGAGATTTTTTCAAGAATGTGGAAATTACAAGAGTGTTGAAAAAAAACGGTATCCGGAGCAGAATACAGAAAAACTTTTACTGCAAAAGTTGTAGCAAATAGTGCCCTTAACACAATGGTCTGTTACTTCTTTGCTCCCAGATGCATCAATGTGGAGAATTTTTGAAAAATGTGCAAATTACAAGAGTGTTGAAAAAAAACGGTATCCGCAGCAGAATACAGAAAAACTTTTACTACAAAAGTTGTAGCAAATTGTGCCCTTAACACAATGGTCTGTAACTTTTTTGCTCCCAGATGCATCAATACGGAGAATTTTTCAAAAATGTGGAAATTACAAGAGTGTTGAAAAAAACGGTATCCGGAGCAGAATACAGAAAAACTTTTACAAGAAAAGTTGTAGCAAATTGTGCCCTTAACACAATGGTCTGTAACTTTTTTGCTCCCAGATGCATCAATGGGGAGAATTTTTGAAAAATGTGCAAATTACAAGAGTGTTGAAAAAAAACGGTATCCGCAGCAGAATACAGAAAAACTTTTACAAGAAAAGTTGTAGCAAATTGTGCCCTTAACACAATGGTCTGTAACTTTTTTGCTCCCAGATGCATCAATGGGGAGAATTTTTGAAAAATGTGCAAATTACAAGAGTGTTGAAAAAAAACGGTATCCGCAGCAGAATACAGAAAAACTTTTACAAGAAAAGTTGTAGCAAATTGTGCCCTTAACACAATGGTCTGTAACTTTTTTGCTCCCAGATGCATCAATACGGAGAATTTTTCAAAAATGTGGAAATTACAAGAGTGTTGAAAAAAACGGTATCCGGAGCAGAATACAGAAAAACTTTTACAAGAAAAGTTGTAGCAAATTGTGCCCTTAACACAATGGTCTGTAACTTTTTTGCTCCCAGATGCATCAATGGGGAGAATTTTTGAAAAATGTGCAAATTACAAGAGTGTTGAAAAAAAACGGTATCCGGAGCAGAATACAGAAAAACTTTTACTACAAAAGTTGTAGCAAATTGCGCCCTTAACACAATGGTCTGTAACTTTTTTGCTCCCAGATGCATCAATGGGGAGAATTTTTGAAAAATGTGCAAATTACAAGAGTGTTGAAAAAAAACGGTATCCGGAGCAGAATACAGAAAAACTTTTACTACAAAAGTTGTAGCAAATTGTGCCCTTAACACAATGGTCTGTAACTTTTTTGCTCCCAGATGCATCAATACGGAGAATTTTTCAAAAATGTGGAAATTACAAGAGTGTTGAAAAAAACGGTATCCGGAGCAGAATACAGAAAAACTTTTACAAGAAAAGTTGTAGCAAATTGTGCCCTTAACACAATGGTCTGTAACTTTTTTGCTCCCAGATGCATCAATGGGGAGAATTTTTGAAAAATGTGCAAATTACAAGAGTGTTGAAAAAAAACGGTATCCGGAGCAGAATACAGAAAAACTTTTACTACAAAAGTTGTAGCAAATTGTGCCCTTAACACAATGGTCTGTAACTTTTTTGCTCCCAGATGCACCAATGCGGAGATTTTTTCAAGAATGTGGAAATTACAAGAGTGTTGAAAAAAAACGGTATCCGGAGCAGAATACAGAAAAACTTTTACTGCAAAAGTTGTAGCAAATAGTGCCCTTAACACAATGGTCTGTTACTTCTTTGCTCCCAGATGCATCAATGTGGAGAATTTTTGAAAAATGTGCAAATTACAAGAGTGTTGAAAAAAAACGGTATCCGCAGCAGAATACAGAAAAACTTTTACAAGAAAAGTTGTAGCAAATTGTGCCCTTAACACAATGGTCTGTAACTTTTTTGCTCCCAGATGCATCAATACGGAGAATTTTTCAAAAATGTGGAAATTACAAGAGTGTTGAAAAAAACGGTATCCGGAGCAGAATACAGAAAAACTTTTACAAGAAAAGTTGTAGCAAATTGTGCCCTTAACACAATGGTCTGTAACTTTTTTGCTCCCAGATGCATCAATGGGGAGAATTTTTGAAAAATGTGCAAATTACAAGAGTGTTGAAAAAAAACGGTATCCGGAGCAGAATACAGAAAAACTTTTACTACAAAAGTTGTAGCAAATTGCGCCCTTAACACAATGGTCTGTAACTTTTTTGCTCCCAGATGCATCAATGGGGAGAATTTTTGAAAAATGTGCAAATTACAAGAGTGTTGAAAAAAAACGGTATCCGGAGCAGAATACAGAAAAACTTTTACTACAAAAGTTGTAGCAAATTGTGCCCTTAACACAATGGTCTGTAACTTTTTTGCTCCCAGATGCATCAATACGGAGAATTTTTCAAAAATGTGGAAATTACAAGAGTGTTGAAAAAAACGGTATCCGGAGCAGAATACAGAAAAACTTTTACAAGAAAAGTTGTAGCAAATTGTGCCCTTAACACAATGGTCTGTAACTTTTTTGCTCCCAGATGCATCAATGGGGAGAATTTTTGAAAAATGTGCAAATTACAAGAGTGTTGAAAAAAAACGGTATCCGGAGCAGAATACAGAAAAACTTTTACTACAAAAGTTGTAGCAAATTGTGCCCTTAACACAATGGTCTGTAACTTTTTTGCTCCCAGATGCACCAATGCGGAGATTTTTTCAAGAATGTGGAAATTACAAGAGTGTTGAAAAAAAACGGTATCCGGAGCAGAATACAGAAAAACTTTTACTGCAAAAGTTGTAGCAAATAGTGCCCTTAACACAATGGTCTGTTACTTCTTTGCTCCCAGATGCATCAATGTGGAGAATTTTTGAAAAATGTGCAAATTACAAGAGTGTTGAAAAAAAACGGTATCCGCAGCAGAATACAGAAAAACTTTTACTACAAAAGTTGTAGCAAATTGTGCCCTTAACACAATGGTCTGTAACTTTTTTGCTCCCAGATGCATCAATACGGAGAATTTTTCAAAAATGTGGAAATTACAAGAGTGTTGAAAAAAACGGTATCCGGAGCAGAATACAGAAAAACTTTTACAAGAAAAGTTGTAGCAAATTGTGCCCTTAACACAATGGTCTGTAACTTTTTTGCTCCCAGATGCATCAATGGGGAGAATTTTTGAAAAATGTGCAAATTACAAGAGTGTTGAAAAAAAACGGTATCCGCAGCAGAATACAGAAAAACTTTTACAAGAAAAGTTGTAGCAAATTGTGCCCTTAACACAATGGTCTGTAACTTTTTTGCTCCCAGATGCATCAATACGGAGAATTTTTCAAAAATGTGGAAATTACAAGAGTGTTGAAAAAAACGGTATCCGGAGCAGAATACAGAAAAACTTTTACAAGAAAAGTTGTAGCAAATTGTGCCCTTAACACAATGGTCTGTAACTTTTTTGCTCCCAGATGCATCAATGGGGAGAATTTTTGAAAAATGTGCAAATTACAAGAGTGTTGAAAAAAAACGGTATCCGGAGCAGAATACAGAAAAACTTTTACTACAAAAGTTGTAGCAAATTGCGCCCTTAACACAATGGTCTGTAACTTTTTTGCTCCCAGATGCATCAATGGGGAGAATTTTTGAAAAATGTGCAAATTACAAGAGTGTTGAAAAAAAACGGTATCCGGAGCAGAATACAGAAAAACTTTTACTACAAAAGTTGTAGCAAATTGTGCCCTTAACACAATGGTCTGTAACTTTTTTGCTCCCAGATGCATCAATACGGAGAATTTTTCAAAAATGTGGAAATTACAAGAGTGTTGAAAAAAACGGTATCCGGAGCAGAATACAGAAAAACTTTTACAAGAAAAGTTGTAGCAAATTGTGCCCTTAACACAATGGTCTGTAACTTTTTTGCTCCCAGATGCATCAATGGGGAGAATTTTTGAAAAATGTGCAAATTACAAGAGTGTTGAAAAAAAACGGTATCCGGAGCAGAATACAGAAAAACTTTTACTACAAAAGTTGTAGCAAATTGTGCCCTTAACACAATGGTCTGTAACTTTTTTGCTCCCAGATGCACCAATGCGGAGATTTTTTCAAGAATGTGGAAATTACAAGAGTGTTGAAAAAAAACGGTATCCGGAGCAGAATACAGAAAAACTTTTACTGCAAAAGTTGTAGCAAATAGTGCCCTTAACACAATGGTCTGTTACTTCTTTGCTCCCAGATGCATCAATGTGGAGAATTTTTGAAAAATGTGCAAATTACAAGAGTGTTGAAAAAAAACGGTATCCGCAGCAGAATACAGAAAAACTTTTACAAGAAAAGTTGTAGCAAATTGTGCCCTTAACACAATGGTCTGTAACTTTTTTGCTCCCAGATGCATCAATACGGAGAATTTTTCAAAAATGTGGAAATTACAAGAGTGTTGAAAAAAACGGTATCCGGAGCAGAATACAGAAAAACTTTTACAAGAAAAGTTGTAGCAAATTGTGCCCTTAACACAATGGTCTGTAACTTTTTTGCTCCCAGATGCATCAATGGGGAGAATTTTTGAAAAATGTGCAAATTACAAGAGTGTTGAAAAAAAACGGTATCCGGAGCAGAATACAGAAAAACTTTTACTACAAAAGTTGTAGCAAATTGCGCCCTTAACACAATGGTCTGTATCTTTTTTGCTCCCAGATGCATCAATGGGGAGAATTTTTGAAAAATGTGCAAATTACAAGAGTGTTGAAAAAAAACGGTATCCGGAGCAGAATACAGAAAAACTTTTACTACAAAAGTTGTAGCAAATTGTGCCCTTAACACAATGGTCTGTAACTTTTTTGCTCCCAGATGCATCAATACGGAGAATTTTTCAAAAATGTGGAAATTACAAGAGTGTTGAAAAAAACGGTATCCGGAGCAGAATACAGAAAAACTTTTACAAGAAAAGTTGTAGCAAATTGTGCCCTTAACACAATGGTCTGTAACTTTTTTGCTCCCAGATGCATCAATGGGGAGAATTTTTGAAAAATGTGCAAATTACAAGAGTGTTGAAAAAAAACGGTATCCGGAGCAGAATACAGAAAAACTTTTACTACAAAAGTTGTAGCAAATTGTGCCCTTAACACAATGGTCTGTAACTTTTTTGCTCCCAGATGCACCAATGCGGAGATTTTTTCAAGAATGTGGAAATTACAAGAGTGTTGAAAAAAAACGGTATCCGGAGCAGAATACAGAAAAACTTTTACTGCAAAAGTTGTAGCAAATAGTGCCCTTAACACAATGGTCTGTTACTTCTTTGCTCCCAGATGCATCAATGTGGAGAATTTTTGAAAAATGTGCAAATTACAAGAGTGTTGAAAAAAAACGGTATCCGGAGCAGAATACAGAAAAACTTTTACTACAAAAGTTGTAGCAAATTGTGCCCTTAACACAATGGTCTGTAACTTTTTTGCTCCCAGATGCACCAATGCGGAGATTTTTTCAAGAATGTGGAAATTACAAGAGTGTTGAAAAAAAACGGTATCCGGAGCAGAATACAGAAAAACTTTTACTGCAAAAGTTGTAGCAAATAGTGCCCTTAACACAATGGTCTGTTACTTCTTTGCTCCCAGATGCATCAATGTAGAGAATTTTTGAAAAATGTGCAAATTACAAGAGTGTTGAAAAAAAACGGTATCCGGAGCAGAATACAGAAAAACTTTTACAAGAAAAGTTGTAGCAAATTGTGCCCTTAACACAATGGTCTGTAACTTTTTTGCTCCCAGATGCACCAATGTGGAGATTTTTTCAAGAATGTGGAAATTACAAGAGTGTTGAAAAAAAACGGTATCCGGAGCAGAATACAGAAAAACTTTTACTGCAAAAGTTGTAGCAAATAGTGCCCTTAACACAATGGTCTGTTACTTCTTTGCTCCCAGATGCACCAATGTGGAGATTTTTTGAAAAATGTGCAAATTACAATAGTGTTGAAAGAAAACGGTATCCGGAGCAAAATACAGAAAAACTTTTACTACAAAAGTTGTGGCAAATTGTGCCCTTAACACAATGGTGTCCAACATTTTTGCTCCCAGATGCACCATTGTGGAGATTTTTTCAAGAATGTGGAAATTACAAGAGTGTTGAAAAAAAACGGTATCCGGAGCAGAATACAGAAAAACTTTTACTACAAAAGTTGTAGCAAATTGCGCCCTTAACACAATGGTCTGTAACTTTTTTGCTCCCAGATGCATCAATGGGGAGAATTTTTGAAAAATGTGCAAATTACAAGAGTGTTGAAAAAAAACGGTATCCGGAGCAGAATACAGAAAAACTTTTACTACAAAAGTTGTAGCAAATAGTGCCCTTAACACAATGGTCTGTTACTTCTTTGCTCCCAGATGCATCAATGTGGAGAATTTTTGAAAAATGTGCAAATTACAAGAGTGTTGAAAAAAAACGGTATCCGGAGCAGAATACAGAAAAACTTTTACTACAAAAGTTGTAGCAAATTGTGCCCTTAACACAATGGTCTGTAACTTTTTTGCTCCCAGATGCACCAATGCGGAGATTTTTTCAAGAATGTGGAAATTACAAGAGTGTTGAAAAAAAACGGTATCCGGAGCAGAATACAGAAAAACTTTTACTGCAAAAGTTGTAGCAAATAGTGCCCTTAACACAATGGTCTGTTACTTCTTTGCTCCCAGATGCATCAATGTAGAGAATTTTTGAAAAATGTGCAAATTACAAGAGTGTTGAAAAAAAACGGTATCCGGAGCAGAATACAGAAAAACTTTTACAAGAAAAGTTGTAGCAAATTGTGCCCTTAACACAATGGTCTGTAACTTTTTTGCTCCCAGATGCACCAATGTGGAGATTTTTTCAAGAATGTGGAAATTACAAGAGTGTTGAAAAAAAACGGTATCCGGAGCAGAATACAGAAAAACTTTTACTGCAAAAGTTGTAGCAAATAGTGCCCTTAACACAATGGTCTGTTACTTCTTTGCTCCCAGATGCATCAATGTGGAGAATTTTTGAAAAATGTGCAAATTACAAGAGTGTTGAAAAAAAACGGTATCCGGAGCAGAATACAGAAAAACTTTTACTACAAAAGTTGTAGCAAATTGTGCCCTTAACACAATGGTCTGTAACTTTTTTGCTCCCAGATGCACCAATGCGGAGATTTTTTCAAGAATGTGGAAATTACAAGAGTGTTGAAAAAAAACGGTATCCGGAGCAGAATACAGAAAAACTTTTACTGCAAAAGTTGTAGCAAATAGTGCCCTTAACACAATGGTCTGTTACTTCTTTGCTCCCAGATGCATCAATGTAGAGAATTTTTGAAAAATGTGCAAATTACAAGAGTGTTGAAAAAAAACGGTATCCGGAGCAGAATACAGAAAAACTTTTACAAGAAAAGTTGTAGCAAATTGTGCCCTTAACACAATGGTCTGTAACTTTTTTGCTCCCAGATGCACCAATGTGGAGATTTTTTCAAGAATGTGGAAATTACAAGAGTGTTGAAAAAAAACGGTATCCGGAGCAGAATACAGAAAAACTTTTACTGCAAAAGTTGTAGCAAATAGTGCCCTTAACACAATGGTCTGTTACTTCTTTGCTCCCAGATGCACCAATGTGGAGATTTTTTGAAAAATGTGCAAATTACAATAGTGTTGAAAGAAAACGGTATCCGGAGCAAAATACAGAAAAACTTTTACTACAAAAGTTGTGGCAAATTGTGCCCTTAACACAATGGTGTCCAACATTTTTGCTCCCAGATGCACCATTGTGGAGATTTTTTCAAGAATGTGGAAATTACAAGAGTGTTGAAAAAAAACGGTATCCGGAGCAGAATACAGAAAAACTTTTACTACAAAAGTTGTAGCAAATTGCGCCCTTAACACAATGGTCTGTAACTTTTTTGCTCCCAGATGCATCAATGGGGAGAATTTTTGAAAAATGTGCAAATTACAAGAGTGTTGAAAAAAAACGGTATCCGGAGCAGAATACAGAAAAACTTTTACTACAAAAGTTGTAGCAAATTGTGCCCTTAACACAATGGTCTGTAACTTTTTTGCTCCCAGATGCATCAATACGGAGAATTTTTCAAAAATGTGGAAATTACAAGAGTGTTGAAAAAAACGGTATCCGGAGCAGAATACAGAAAAACTTTTACTACAAAAGTTGTAGCAAATTGTGCCCTTAACACAATGGTCTGTAACTTTTTTGCTCCCAGATGCATCAATACGGAGAATTTTTCAAAAATGTGGAAATTACAAGAGTGTTGAAAAAAAACGGTATCCGGAGCAGAATACAGAAAAACTTTTACTGCAAAAGTTGTAGCAAATAGTGCCCTTAACACAATGGTCTGTTACTTCTTTGCTCCCAGATGCATCAATGTGGAGAATTTTTGAAAAATGTGCAAATTACAAGAGTGTTAAAAGAAAACGGTATCCGGAGCAAAATACAGAAAAACTTTTACTACAAAAGTTGTGGCAAATTGTGCCCTTAACACAATGGTGTCCAACATTTTTGCTCCCAGATGCACCAATGCGGAGATTTTTTCAAGAATGTGGAAATTACAAGAGTGTTGAAAAAAAACGGTATCCGGAGCAGAATACAGAAAAACTTTTACTGCAAAAGTTGTAGCAAATAGTGCCCTTAACACAATGGTCTGTTACTTCTTTGCTCCCAGATGCATCAATGTGGAGAATTTTTGAAAAATGTGCAAATTACAAGAGTGTTGAAAAAAAACGGTATCCGGAGCAGAATACAGAAAAACTTTTACAAGAAAAGTTGTAGCAAATTGTGCCCTTAACACAATGGTCTGTAACTTTTTTGCTCCCAGATGCATCAATATGGAGAATTTTTCAAAAATGTGGAAATTACAAGAGTGTTGAAAAAAACGGTATCCGGAGCAGAATACAGAAAAACTTTTACAAGAAAAGTTGTAGCAAATTGTGCCCTTAACACAATGGTCTGTAACTTTTTTGCTCCCAGATGCATCAATGGGGAGAATTTTTGAAAAATGTGCAAATTACAAGAGTGTTGAAAAAAAACGGTATCCGGAGCAGAATACAGAAAAACTTTTACTACAAAAGTTGTAGCAAATTGTGCCCTTAACACAATGGTCTGTAACTTTTTTGCTCCCAGATGCACCAATGCGGAGATTTTTTCAAGAATGTGGAAATTACAAGAGTGTTGAAAAAAAACGGTATCCGGAGCAGAATACAGAAAAACTTTTACTGCAAAAGTTGTAGCAAATAGTGCCCTTAACACAATGGTCTGTTACTTCTTTGCTCCCAGATGCATCAATGTGGAGAATTTTTGAAAAATGTGCAAATTACAAGAGTGTTGAAAAAAAACGGTATCCGGAGCAGAATACAGAAAAACTTTTACTACAAAAGTTGTAGCAAATTGTGCCCTTAACACAATGGTCTGTAACTTTTTTGCTCCCAGATGCACCAATGCGGAGATTTTTTCAAGAATGTGGAAATTACAAGAGTGTTGAAAAAAAACGGTATCCGGAGCAGAATACAGAAAAACTTTTACTGCAAAAGTTGTAGCAAATAGTGCCCTTAACACAATGGTCTGTTACTTCTTTGCTCCCAGATGCATCAATGTAGAGAATTTTTGAAAAATGTGCAAATTACAAGAGTGTTGAAAAAAAACGGTATCCGGAGCAGAATACAGAAAAACTTTTACAAGAAAAGTTGTAGCAAATTGTGCCCTTAACACAATGGTCTGTAACTTTTTTGCTCCCAGATGCACCAATGTGGAGATTTTTTCAAGAATGTGGAAATTACAAGAGTGTTGAAAAAAAACGGTATCCGGAGCAGAATACAGAAAAACTTTTACTGCAAAAGTTGTAGCAAATAGTGCCCTTAACACAATGGTCTGTTACTTCTTTGCTCCCAGATGCACCAATGTGGAGATTTTTTGAAAAATGTGCAAATTACAATAGTGTTGAAAGAAAACGGTATCCGGAGCAAAATACAGAAAAACTTTTACTACAAAAGTTGTGGCAAATTGTGCCCTTAACACAATGGTGTCCAACATTTTTGCTCCCAGATGCACCATTGTGGAGATTTTTTCAAGAATGTGGAAATTACAAGAGTGTTGAAAAAAAACGGTAT
The DNA here is from genome assembly GCF_036711975.1 of Onthophagus taurus. NCBI lineage: Eukaryota > Metazoa > Arthropoda > Insecta > Coleoptera > Scarabaeidae > Onthophagus > Onthophagus taurus. Next base: position 1,166,946 of record NW_027248949.1, read on the forward strand.
CCGGAGCAGAATACAGAAAAACTTTTACTACAAAAGTTGTAGCAAATTGCGCCCTTAACACAATGGTCTGTAACTTTTTTGCTCCCAGATGCATCAATGGGGAGAATTTTTGAAAAATGTGCAAATTACAAGAGTGTTGAAAAAAAACGGTATCCGGAGCAGAATACAGAAAAACTTTTACTACAAAAGTTGTAGCAAATTGTGCCCTTAACACAATGGTCTGTAACTTTTTTGCTCCCAGATGCATCAATACGGAGAATTTTTCAAAAATGTGGAAATTACAAGAGTGTTGAAAAAAACGGTATCCGGAGCAGAATACAGAAAAACTTTTACTACAAAAGTTGTAGCAAATTGTGCCCTTAACACAATGGTCTGTAACTTTTTTGCTCCCAGATGCATCAATACGGAGAATTTTTCAAAAATGTGGAAATTACAAGAGTGTTGAAAAAAAACGGTATCCGGAGCAGAATACAGAAAAACTTTTACTGCAAAAGTTGTAGCAAATAGTGCCCTTAACACAATGGTCTGTTACTTCTTTGCTCCCAGATGCATCAATGTGGAGAATTTTTGAAAAATGTGCAAATTACAAGAGTGTTAAAAGAAAACGGTATCCGGAGCAAAATACAGAAAAACTTTTACTACAAAAGTTGTGGCAAATTGTGCCCTTAACACAATGGTGTCCAACATTTTTGCTCCCAGATGCACCAATGCGGAGATTTTTTCAAGAATGTGGAAATTACAAGAGTGTTGAAAAAAAACGGTATCCGGAGCAGAATACAGAAAAACTTTTACTGCAAAAGTTGTAGCAAATAGTGCCCTTAACACAATGGTCTGTTACTTCTTTGCTCCCAGATGCATCAATGTGGAGAATTTTTGAAAAATGTGCAAATTACAAGAGTGTTGAAAAAAAACGGTATCCGGAGCAGAATACAGAAAAACTTTTACAAGAAAAGTTGTAGCAAATTGTGCCCTTAACACAATGGTCTGTAACTTTTTTGCTCCCAGATGCATCAATATGGAGAATTTTTCAAAAATGTGGAAATTACAAGAGTGTTGAAAAAAACGGTATCCGGAGCAGAATACAGAAAAACTTTTACAGCAAAAGTTGTAGCAAATAGTGCCCTTAACACAATGGTCTGTTACTTCTTTGCTCCCAGATGCATCAATGTGGAGAATTTTTGAAAAATGTGCAAATTACAAGAGTGTTGAAAAAAAACGGTATCCGGAGCAGAATACAGAAAAACTTTTACAAGAAAAGTTGTAGCAAATTGTGCCCTTAACACAATGGTCTGTAACTTTTTTGCTCCCAGATGCATCAATACGGAGAATTTTTCAAAAATGTGGAAATTACAAGAGTGTTGAAAAAAACGGTATCCGGAGCAGAATACAGAAAAACTTTTACAAGAAAAGTTGTAGCAAATTGTGCCCTTAACACAATGGTCTGTAACTTTTTTGCTCCCAGATGCATCAATACGGAGAATTTTTCAAAAATGTGGAAATTACAAGAGTGTTGAAAAAAACGGTATCCGGAGCAGAATACAGAAAAACTTTTACAAGAAAAGTTGTAGCAAATTGTGCCCTTAACACAATGGTCTGTAACTTTTTTGCTCCCAGATGCATCAATGGGGAGAATTTTTGAAAAATGTGCAAATTACAAGAGTGTTGAAAAAAAACGGTATCCGGAGCAGAATACAGAAAAACTTTTACTACAAAAGTTGTAGCAAATTGTGCCCTTAACACAATGGTCTGTAACTTTTTTGCTCCCAGATGCACCAATGCGGAGATTTTTTCAAGAATGTGGAAATTACAAGAGTGTTGAAAAAAAACGGTATCCGGAGCAGAATACAGAAAAACTTTTACTGCAAAAGTTGTAGCAAATAGTGCCCTTAACACAATGGTCTGTTACTTCTTTGCTCCCAGATGCATCAATGTGGAGAATTTTTGAAAAATGTGCAAATTACAAGAGTGTTGAAAAAAAACGGTATCCGCAGCAGAATACAGAAAAACTTTTACAAGAAAAGTTGTAGCAAATTGTGCCCTTAACACAATGGTCTGTAACTTTTTTGCTCCCAGATGCATCAATACGGAGAATTTTTCAAAAATGTGGAAATTACAAGAGTGTTGAAAAAAACGGTATCCGGAGCAGAATACAGAAAAACTTTTACAAGAAAAGTTGTAGCAAATTGTGCCCTTAACACAATGGTCTGTAACTTTTTTGCTCCCAGATGCATCAATGGGGAGAATTTTTGAAAAATGTGCAAATTACAAGAGTGTTGAAAAAAAACGGTATCCGGAGCAGAATACAGAAAAACTTTTACTACAAAAGTTGTAGCAAATTGCGCCCTTAACACAATGGTCTGTAACTTTTTTGCTCCCAGATGCATCAATACGGAGAATTTTTCAAAAATGTGGAAATTACAAGAGTGTTGAAAAAAAACGGTATCCGGAGCAGAATACAGAAAAACTTTTACTGCAAAAGTTGTAGCAAATAGTGCCCTTAACACAATGGTCTGTTACTTCTTTGCTCCCAGATGCATCAATGTGGAGAATTTTTGAAAAATGTGCAAATTACAAGAGTGTTAAAAGAAAACGGTATCCGGAGCAAAATACAGAAAAACTTTTACTACAAAAGTTGTGGCAAATTGTGCCCTTAACACAATGGTGTCCAACATTTTTGCTCCCAGATGCACCAATGCGGAGATTTTTTCAAGAATGTGGAAATTACAAGAGTGTTGAAAAAAAACGGTATCCGGAGCAGAATACAGAAAAACTTTTACTGCAAAAGTTGTAGCAAATAGTGCCCTTAACACAATGGTCTGTTACTTCTTTGCTCCCAGATGCATCAATGTGGAGAATTTTTGAAAAATGTGCAAATTACAAGAGTGTTGAAAAAAAACGGTATCCGGAGCAGAATACAGAAAAACTTTTACAAGAAAAGTTGTAGCAAATTGTGCCCTTAACACAATGGTCTGTAACTTTTTTGCTCCCAGATGCATCAATATGGAGAATTTTTCAAAAATGTGGAAATTACAAGAGTGTTGAAAAAAACGGTATCCGGAGCAGAATACAGAAAAACTTTTACAGCAAAAGTTGTAGCAAATAGTGCCCTTAACACAATGGTCTGTTACTTCTTTGCTCCCAGATGCATCAATGTGGAGAATTTTTGAAAAATGTGCAAATTACAAGAGTGTTGAAAAAAAACGGTATCCGGAGCAGAATACAGAAAAACTTTTACAAGAAAAGTTGTAGCAAATTGTGCCCTTAACACAATGGTCTGTAACTTTTTTGCTCCCAGATGCATCAATACGGAGAATTTTTCAAAAATGTGGAAATTACAAGAGTGTTGAAAAAAACGGTATCCGGAGCAGAATACAGAAAAACTTTTACAAGAAAAGTTGTAGCAAATTGTGCCCTTAACACAATGGTCTGTAACTTTTTTGCTCCCAGATGCATCAATACGGAGAATTTTTCAAAAATGTGGAAATTACAAGAGTGTTGAAAAAAACGGTATCCGGAGCAGAATACAGAAAAACTTTTACAAGAAAAGTTGTAGCAAATTGTGCCCTTAACACAATGGTCTGTAACTTTTTTGCTCCCAGATGCATCAATGGGGAGAATTTTTGAAAAATGTGCAAATTACAAGAGTGTTGAAAAAAAACGGTATCCGGAGCAGAATACAGAAAAACTTTTACTACAAAAGTTGTAGCAAAATGTGCCCTTAACACAATGGTCTGTAACTTTTTTGCTCCCAGATGCACCAATGCGGAGATTTTTTCAAGAATGTGGAAATTACAAGAGTGTTGAAAAAAAACGGTATCCGGAGCAGAATACAGAAAAACTTTTACTGCAAAAGTTGTAGCAAATAGTGCCCTTAACACAATGGTCTGTTACTTCTTTGCTCCCAGATGCATCAATGTGGAGAATTTTTGAAAAATGTGCAAATTACAAGAGTGTTGAAAAAAAACGGTATCCGCAGCAGAATACAGAAAAACTTTTACAAGAAAAGTTGTAGCAAATTGTGCCCTTAACACAATGGTCTGTAACTTTTTTGCTCCCAGATGCATCAATACGGAGAATTTTTCAAAAATGTGGAAATTACAAGAGTGTTGAAAAAAACGGTATCCGGAGCAGAATACAGAAAAACTTTTACAAGAAAAGTTGTAGCAAATTGTGCCCTTAACACAATGGTCTGTAACTTTTTTGCTCCCAGATGCATCAATGGGGAGAATTTTTGAAAAATGTGCAAATTACAAGAGTGTTGAAAAAAAACGGTATCCGGAGCAGAATACAGAAAAACTTTTACTACAAAAGTTGTAGCAAATTGCGCCCTTAACACAATGGTCTGTAACTTTTTTGCTCCCAGATGCATCAATGGGGAGAATTTTTGAAAAATGTGCAAATTACAAGAGTGTTGAAAAAAAACGGTATCCGGAGCAGAATACAGAAAAACTTTTACTACAAAAGTTGTAGCAAATTGTGCCCTTAACACAATGGTCTGTAACTTTTTTGCTCCCAGATGCATCAATACGGAGAATTTTTCAAAAATGTGGAAATTACAAGAGTGTTGAAAAAAAACGGTATCCGGAGCAGAATACAGAAAAACTTTTACTGCAAAAGTTGTAGCAAATAGTGCCCTTAACACAATGGTCTGTTACTTCTTTGCTCCCAGATGCATCAATGTGGAGAATTTTTGAAAAATGTGCAAATTACAAGAGTGTTAAAAGAAAACGGTATCCGGAGCAAAATACAGAAAAACTTTTACTACAAAAGTTGTGGCAAATTGTGCCCTTAACACAATGGTGTCCAACATTTTTGCTCCCAGATGCACCAATGCGGAGATTTTTTCAAGAATGTGGAAATTACAAGAGTGTTGAAAAAAAACGGTATCCGGAGCAGAATACAGAAAAACTTTTACTGCAAAAGTTGTAGCAAATAGTGCCCTTAACACAATGGTCTGTTACTTCTTTGCTCCCAGATGCATCAATGTGGAGAATTTTTGAAAAATGTGCAAATTACAAGAGTGTTGAAAAAAAACGGTATCCGCAGCAGAATACAGAAAAACTTTTACAAGAAAAGTTGTAGCAAATTGTGCCCTTAACACAATGGTCTGTAACTTTTTTGCTCCCAGATGCATCAATACGGAGAATTTTTCAAAAATGTGGAAATTACAAGAGTGTTGAAAAAAACGGTATCCGGAGCAGAATACAGAAAAACTTTTACAAGAAAAGTTGTAGCAAATTGTGCCCTTAACACAATGGTCTGTAACTTTTTTGCTCCCAGATGCATCAATGGGGAGAATTTTTGAAAAATGTGCAAATTACAAGAGTGTTGAAAAAAAACGGTATCCGGAGCAGAATACAGAAAAACTTTTACTACAAAAGTTGTAGCAAATTGCGCCCTTAACACAATGGTCTGTAACTTTTTTGCTCCCAGATGCATCAATGGGGAGAATTTTTGAAAAATGTGCAAATTACAAGAGTGTTGAAAAAAAACGGTATCCGGAGCAGAATACAGAAAAACTTTTACTACAAAAGTTGTAGCAAATTGTGCCCTTAACACAATGGTCTGTAACTTTTTTGCTCCCAGATGCATCAATACGGAGAATTTTTCAAAAATGTGGAAATTACAAGAGTGTTGAAAAAAACGGTATCCGGAGCAGAATACAGAAAAACTTTTACAAGAAAAGTTGTAGCAAATTGTGCCCTTAACACAATGGTCTGTAACTTTTTTGCTCCCAGATGCATCAATGGGGAGAATTTTTGAAAAATGTGCAAATTACAAGAGTGTTGAAAAAAAACGGTATCCGGAGCAGAATACAGAAAAACTTTTACTACAAAAGTTGTAGCAAATTGTGCCCTTAACACAATGGTCTGTAACTTTTTTGCTCCCAGATGCACCAATGCGGAGATTTTTTCAAGAATGTGGAAATTACAAGAGTGTTGAAAAAAAACGGTATCCGGAGCAGAATACAGAAAAACTTTTACTGCAAAAGTTGTAGCAAATAGTGCCCTTAACACAATGGTCTGTTACTTCTTTGCTCCCAGATGCATCAATGTGGAGAATTTTTGAAAAATGTGCAAATTACAAGAGTGTTGAAAAAAAACGGTATCCGCAGCAGAATACAGAAAAACTTTTACAAGAAAAGTTGTAGCAAATTGTGCCCTTAACACAATGGTCTGTAACTTTTTTGCTCCCAGATGCATCAATACGGAGAATTTTTCAAAAATGTGGAAATTACAAGAGTGTTGAAAAAAACGGTATCCGGAGCAGAATACAGAAAAACTTTTACAAGAAAAGTTGTAGCAAATTGTGCCCTTAACACAATGGTCTGTAACTTTTTTGCTCCCAGATGCATCAATGGGGAGAATTTTTGAAAAATGTGCAAATTACAAGAGTGTTGAAAAAAAACGGTATCCGGAGCAGAATACAGAAAAACTTTTACTACAAAAGTTGTAGCAAATTGCGCCCTTAACACAATGGTCTGTAACTTTTTTGCTCCCAGATGCATCAATGGGGAGAATTTTTGAAAAATGTGCAAATTACAAGAGTGTTGAAAAAAAACGGTATCCGGAGCAGAATACAGAAAAACTTTTACTACAAAAGTTGTAGCAAATTGTGCCCTTAACACAATGGTCTGTAACTTTTTTGCTCCCAGATGCATCAATACGGAGAATTTTTCAAAAATGTGGAAATTACAAGAGTGTTGAAAAAAACGGTATCCGGAGCAGAATACAGAAAAACTTTTACAAGAAAAGTTGTAGCAAATTGTGCCCTTAACACAATGGTCTGTAACTTTTTTGCTCCCAGATGCATCAATGGGGAGAATTTTTGAAAAATGTGCAAATTACAAGAGTGTTGAAAAAAAACGGTATCCGGAGCAGAATACAGAAAAACTTTTACTACAAAAGTTGTAGCAAATTGTGCCCTTAACACAATGGTCTGTAACTTTTTTGCTCCCAGATGCACCAATGCGGAGATTTTTTCAAGAATGTGGAAATTACAAGAGTGTTGAAAAAAAACGGTATCCGGAGCAGAATACAGAAAAACTTTTACTGCAAAAGTTGTAGCAAATAGTGCCCTTAACACAATGGTCTGTTACTTCTTTGCTCCCAGATGCATCAATGTAGAGAATTTTTGAAAAATGTGCAAATTACAAGAGTGTTGAAAAAAAACGGTATCCGGAGCAGAATACAGAAAAACTTTTACAAGAAAAGTTGTAGCAAATTGTGCCCTTAACACAATGGTCTGTAACTTTTTTGCTCCCAGATGCACCAATGTGGAGATTTTTTCAAGAATGTGGAAATTACAAGAGTGTTGAAAAAAAACGGTATCCGGAGCAGAATACAGAAAAACTTTTACTGCAAAAGTTGTAGCAAATAGTGCCCTTAACACAATGGTCTGTTACTTCTTTGCTCCCAGATGCACCAATGTGGAGATTTTTTGAAAAATGTGCAAATTACAAGAGTGTTGAAAGAAAACGGTATCCGGAGCAAAATACAGAAAAACTTTTACTACAAAAGTTGTGGCAAATTGTGCCCTTAACACAATGGTGTCCAACATTTTTGCTCCCAGATGCACCATTGTGGAGATTTTTTCAAGAATGTGGAAATTACAAGAGTGTTGAAAAAAAACGGTATCCGGAGCAGAATACAGAAAAACTTTTACTACAAAAGTTGTAGCAAATTGCGCCCTTAACACAATGGTCTGTAACTTTTTTGCTCCCAGATGCATCAATGGGGAGAATTTTTGAAAAATGTGCAAATTACAAGAGTGTTGAAAAAAAACGGTATCCGGAGCAGAATACAGAAAAACTTTTACTACAAAAGTTGTAGCAAATTGCGCCCTTAACACAATGGTCTGTAACTTTTTTGCTCCCAGATGCATCAATGGGGAGAATTTTTGAAAAATGTGCAAATTACAAGAGTGTTGAAAAAAAACGGTATCCGGAGCAGAATACAGAAAAACTTTTACTGCAAAAGTTGTAGCAAATAGTGCCCTTAACACAATGGTCTGTTACTTCTTTGCTCCCAGATGCATCAATGTGGAGAATTTTTGAAAAATGTGCAAATTACAAGAGTGTTGAAAAAAAACGGTATCCGCAGCAGAATACAGAAAAACTTTTACAAGAAAAGTTGTAGCAAATTGTGCCCTTAACACAATGGTCTGTAACTTTTTTGCTCCCAGATGCATCAATACGGAGAATTTTTCAAAAATGTGGAAATTACAAGAGTGTTGAAAAAAACGGTATCCGGAGCAGAATACAGAAAAACTTTTACAAGAAAAGTTGTAGCAAATTGTGCCCTTAACACAATGGTCTGTAACTTTTTTGCTCCCAGATGCATCAATGGGGAGAATTTTTGAAAAATGTGCAAATTACAAGAGTGTTGAAAAAAAACGGTATCCGGAGCAGAATACAGAAAAACTTTTACTACAAAAGTTGTAGCAAATTGTGCCCTTAACACAATGGTCTGTAACTTTTTTGCTCCCAGATGCATCAATACGGAGAATTTTTCAAAAATGTGGAAATTACAAGAGTGTTGAAAAAAACGGTATCCGGAGCAGAATACAGAAAAACTTTTACAAGAAAAGTTGTAGCAAATTGTGCCCTTAACACAATGGTCTGTAACTTTTTTGCTCCCAGATGCATCAATGGGGAGAATTTTTGAAAAATGTGCAAATTACAAGAGTGTTGAAAAAAAACGGTATCCGGAGCAGAATACAGAAAAACTTTTACTACAAAAGTTGTAGCAAATTGTGCCCTTAACACAATGGTCTGTAACTTTTTTGCTCCCAGATGCATCAATACGGAGAATTTTTCAAAAATGTGGAAATTACAAGAGTGTTGAAAAAAACGGTATCCGGAGCAGAATACAGAAAAACTTTTACAAGAAAAGTTGTAGCAAATTGTGCCCTTAACACAATGGTCTGTAACTTTTTTGCTCCCAGATGCATCAATGGGGAGAATTTTTGAAAAATGTGCAAATTACAAGAGTGTTGAAAAAAAACGGTATCCGGAGCAGAATACAGAAAAACTTTTACTACAAAAGTTGTAGCAAATTGTGCCCTTAACACAATGGTCTGTAACTTTTTTGCTCCCAGATGCACCAATGCGGAGATTTTTTCAAGAATGTGGAAATTACAAGAGTGTTGAAAAAAAACGGTATCCGGAGCAGAATACAGAAAAACTTTTACTGCAAAAGTTGTAGCAAATAGTGCCCTTAACACAATGGTCTGTTACTTCTTTGCTCCCAGATGCATCAATGTGGAGAATTTTTGAAAAATGTGCAAATTACAAGAGTGTTGAAAAAAAACGGTATCCGCAGCAGAATACAGAAAAACTTTTACAAGAAAAGTTGTAGCAAATTGTGCCCTTAACACAATGGTCTGTAACTTTTTTGCTCCCAGATGCATCAATACGGAGAATTTTTCAAAAATGTGGAAATTACAAGAGTGTTGAAAAAAACGGTATCCGGAGCAGAATACAGAAAAACTTTTACAAGAAAAGTTGTAGCAAATTGTGCCCTTAACACAATGGTCTGTAACTTTTTTGCTCCCAGATGCATCAATGGGGAGAATTTTTGAAAAATGTGCAAATTACAAGAGTGTTGAAAAAAAACGGTATCCGGAGCAGAATACAGAAAAACTTTTACTACAAAAGTTGTAGCAAATTGCGCCCTTAACACAATGGTCTGTAACTTTTTTGCTCCCAGATGCATCAATGGGGAGAATTTTTGAAAAATGTGCAAATTACAAGAGTGTTGAAAAAAAACGGTATCCGGAGCAGAATACAGAAAAACTTTTACTGCAAAAGTTGTAGCAAATAGTGCCCTTAACACAATGGTCTGTTACTTCTTTGCTCCCAGATGCATCAATGTAGAGAATTTTTGAAAAATGTGCAAATTACAAGAGTGTTGAAAAAAAACGGTATCCGGAGCAGAATACAGAAAAACTTTTACTACAAAAGTTGTAGCAAATTGTGCCCTTAACACAATGGTCTGTAACTTTTTTGCTCCCAGATGCACCAATGCGGAGATTTTTTCAAGAATGTGGAAATTACAAGAGTGTTGAAAAAAAACGGTATCCGGAGCAGAATACAGAAAAACTTTTACTGCAAAAGTTGTAGCAAATAGTGCCCTTAACACAATGGTCTGTTACTTCTTTGCTCCCAGATGCATCAATGTGGAGAATTTTTGAAAAATGTGCAAATTACAAGAGTGTTGAAAAAAAACGGTATCCGGAGCAGAATACAGAAAAACTTTTACAAGAAAAGTTGTAGCAAATTGTGCCCTTAACACAATGGTCTGTAACTTTTTTGCTCCCAGATGCATCAATACGGAGAATTTTTCAAAAATGTGGAAATTACAAGAGTGTTGAAAAAAACGGTATCCGGAGCAGAATACAGAAAAACTTTTACAAGAAAAGTTGTAGCAAATTGTGCCCTTAACACAATGGTCTGTTACTTCTTTGCTCCCAGATGCACCAATGCGGAGATTTTTTCAAGAATGTGGAAATTACAAGAGTGTTGAAAAAAAACGGTATCCGGAGCAGAATACAGAAAAACTTTTACTGCAAAAGTTGTAGCAAATAGTGCCCTTAACACAATGGTCTGTTACTTCTTTGCTCCCAGATGCATCAATGTGGAGAATTTTTGAAAAATGTGCAAATTACAAGAGTGTTGAAAAAAAACGGTATCCGCAGCAGAATACAGAAAAACTTTTACAAGAAAAGTTGTAGCAAATTGTGCCCTTAACACAATGGTCTGTAACTTTTTTGCTCCCAGATGCATCAATACGGAGAATTTTTCAAAAATGTGGAAATTACAAGAGTGTTGAAAAAAACGGTATCCGGAGCAGAATACAGAAAAACTTTTACAAGAAAAGTTGTAGCAAATTGTGCCCTTAACACAATGGTCTGTTACTTCTTTGCTCCCAGATGCACCAATGCGGAGATTTTTTCAAGAATGTGGAAATTACAAGAGTGTTGAAAAAAAACGGTATCCGGAGCAGAATACAGAAAAACTTTTACTGCAAAAGTTGTAGCAAATAGTGCCCTTAACACAATGGTCTGTTACTTCTTTGCTCCCAGATGCATCAATGTGGAGAATTTTTGAAAAATGTGCAAATTACAAGAGTGTTGAAAAAAAACGGTATCCGCAGCAGAATACAGAAAAACTTTTACAAGAAAAGTTGTAGCAAATTGTGCCCTTAACACAATGGTCTGTAACTTTTTTGCTCCCAGATGCATCAATACGGAGAATTTTTCAAAAATGTGGAAATTACAAGAGTGTTGAAAAAAACGGTATCCGGAGCAGAATACAGAAAAACTTTTACAAGAAAAGTTGTAGCAAATTGTGCCCTTAACACAATGGTCTGTAACTTTTTTGCTCCCAGATGCATCAATGGGGAGAATTTTTGAAAAATGTGCAAATTACAAGAGTGTTGAAAAAAAACGGTATCCGGAGCAGAATACAGAAAAACTTTTACTACAAAAGTTGTAGCAAATTGCGCCCTTAACACAATGGTCTGTAACTTTTTTGCTCCCAGATGCATCAATGGGGAGAATTTTTGAAAAATGTGCAAATTACAAGAGTGTTGAAAAAAAACGGTATCCGGAGCAGAATACAGAAAAACTTTTACTACAAAAGTTGTAGCAAATTGTGCCCTTAACACAATGGTCTGTAACTTTTTTGCTCCCAGATGCACCAATGCGGAGATTTTTTCAAGAATGTGGAAATTACAAGAGTGTTGAAAAAAAACGGTATCCGGAGCAGAATACAGAAAAACTTTTACTGCAAAAGTTGTAGCAAATAGTGCCCTTAACACAATGGTCTGTTACTTCTTTGCTCCCAGATGCATCAATGTGGAGAATTTTTGAAAAATGTGCAAATTACAAGAGTGTTGAAAAAAAACGGTATCCGGAGCAGAATACAGAAAAACTTTTACAAGAAAAGTTGTAGCAAATTGTGCCCTTAACACAATGGTCTGTAACTTTTTTGCTCCCAGATGCATCAATACGGAGAATTTTTCAAAAATGTGGAAATTACAAGAGTGTTGAAAAAAACGGTATCCGGAGCAGAATACAGAAAAACTTTTACAAGAAAAGTTGTAGCAAATTGTGCCCTTAACACAATGGTCTGTTACTTCTTTGCTCCCAGATGCACCAATGCGGAGATTTTTTCAAGAATGTGGAAATTACAAGAGTGTTGAAAAAAAACGGTATCCGGAGCAGAATACAGAAAAACTTTTACTGCAAAAGTTGTAGCAAATAGTGCCCTTAACACAATGGTCTGTTACTTCTTTGCTCCCAGATGCATCAATGTGGAGAATTTTTGAAAAATGTGCAAATTACAAGAGTGTTGAAAAAAAACGGTATCCGCAGCAGAATACAGAAAAACTTTTACAAGAAAAGTTGTAGCAAATTGTGCCCTTAACACAATGGTCTGTAACTTTTTTGCTCCCAGATGCATCAATACGGAGAATTTTTCAAAAATGTGGAAATTACAAGAGTGTTGAAAAAAACGGTATCCGGAGCAGAATACAGAAAAACTTTTACAAGAAAAGTTGTAGCAAATTGTGCCCTTAACACAATGGTCTGTAACTTTTTTGCTCCCAGATGCATCAATGGGGAGAATTTTTGAAAAATGTGCAAATTACAAGAGTGTTGAAAAAAAACGGTATCCGGAGCAGAATACAGAAAAACTTTTACTACAAAAGTTGTAGCAAATTGCGCCCTTAACACAATGGTCTGTAACTTTTTTGCTCCCAGATGCATCAATGGGGAGAATTTTTGAAAAATGTGCAAATTACAAGAGTGTTGAAAAAAAACGGTATCCGGAGCAGAATACAGAAAAACTTTTACTACAAAAGTTGTAGCAAATTGTGCCCTTAACACAATGGTCTGTAACTTTTTTGCTCCCAGATGCACCAATGCGGAGATTTTTTCAAGAATGTGGAAATTACAAGAGTGTTGAAAAAAAACGGTATCCGGAGCAGAATACAGAAAAACTTTTACTGCAAAAGTTGTAGCAAATAGTGCCCTTAACACAATGGTCTGTTACTTCTTTGCTCCCAGATGCATCAATGTGGAGAATTTTTGAAAAATGTGCAAATTACAAGAGTGTTGAAAAAAAACGGTATCCGCAGCAGAATACAGAAAAACTTTTACAAGAAAAGTTGTAGCAAATTGTGCCCTTAACACAATGGTCTGTAACTTTTTTGCTCCCAGATGCATCAATACGGAGAATTTTTCAAAAATGTGGAAATTACAAGAGTGTTGAAAAAAACGGTATCCGGAGCAGAATACAGAAAAACTTTTACAAGAAAAGTTGTAGCAAATTGTGCCCTTAACACAATGGTCTGTAACTTTTTTGCTCCCAGATGCATCAATGGGGAGAATTTTTGAAAAATGTGCAAATTACAAGAGTGTTGAAAAAAAACGGTATCCGGAGCAGAATACAGAAAAACTTTTACTACAAAAGTTGTAGCAAATTGCGCCCTTAACACAATGGTCTGTAACTTTTTTGCTCCCAGATGCATCAATGGGGAGAATTTTTGAAAAATGTGCAAATTACAAGAGTGTTGAAAAAAAACGGTATCCGGAGCAGAATACAGAAAAACTTTTACTACAAAAGTTGTAGCAAATTGTGCCCTTAACACAATGGTCTGTAACTTTTTTGCTCCCAGATGCATCAATACGGAGAATTTTTCAAAAATGTGGAAATTACAAGAGTGTTGAAAAAAACGGTATCCGGAGCAGAATACAGAAAAACTTTTACAAGAAAAGTTGTAGCAAATTGTGCCCTTAACACAATGGTCTGTAACTTTTTTGCTCCCAGATGCATCAATGGGGAGAATTTTTGAAAAATGTGCAAATTACAAGAGTGTTGAAAAAAAACGGTATCCGGAGCAGAATACAGAAAAACTTTTACTACAAAAGTTGTAGCAAATTGTGCCCTTAACACAATGGTCTGTAACTTTTTTGCTCCCAGATGCACCAATGCGGAGATTTTTTCAAGAATGTGGAAATTACAAGAGTGTTGAAAAAAAACGGTATCCGGAGCAGAATACAGAAAAACTTTTACTGCAAAAGTTGTAGCAAATAGTGCCCTTAACACAATGGTCTGTTACTTCTTTGCTCCCAGATGCATCAATGTAGAGAATTTTTGAAAAATGTGCAAATTACAAGAGTGTTGAAAAAAAACGGTATCCGGAGCAGAATACAGAAAAACTTTTACAAGAAAAGTTGTAGCAAATTGTGCCCTTAACACAATGGTCTGTAACTTTTTTGCTCCCAGATGCACCAATGTGGAGATTTTTTCAAGAATGTGGAAATTACAAGAGTGTTGAAAAAAAACGGTATCCGGAGCAGAATACAGAAAAACTTTTACTGCAAAAGTTGTAGCAAATAGTGCCCTTAACACAATGGTCTGTTACTTCTTTGCTCCCAGATGCACCAATGTGGAGATTTTTTGAAAAATGTGCAAATTACAAGAGTGTTGAAAGAAAACGGTATCCGGAGCAAAATACAGAAAAACTTTTACTACAAAAGTTGTGGCAAATTGTGCCCTTAACACAATGGTGTCCAACATTTTTGCTCCCAGATGCACCATTGTGGAGATTTTTTCAAGAATGTGGAAATTACAAGAGTGTTGAAAAAAAACGGTATCCGGAGCAGAATACAGAAAAACTTTTACTACAAAAGTTGTAGCAAATTGCGCCCTTAACACAATGGTCTGTAACTTTTTTGCTCCCAGATGCATCAATGGGGAGAATTTTTGAAAAATGTGCAAATTACAAGAGTGTTGAAAAAAAACGGTATCCGGAGCAGAATACAGAAAAACTTTTACTACAAAAGTTGTAGCAAATTGCGCCCTTAACACAATGGTCTGTAACTTTTTTGCTCCCAGATGCATCAATGGGGAGAATTTTTGAAAAATGTGCAAATTACAAGAGTGTTGAAAAAAAACGGTATCCGGAGCAGAATACAGAAAAACTTTTACTGCAAAAGTTGTAGCAAATAGTGCCCTTAACACAATGGTCTGTTACTTCTTTGCTCCCAGATGCATCAATGTGGAGAATTTTTGAAAAATGTGCAAATTACAAGAGTGTTGAAAAAAAACGGTATCCGCAGCAGAATACAGAAAAACTTTTACAAGAAAAGTTGTAGCAAATTGTGCCCTTAACACAATGGTCTGTAACTTTTTTGCTCCCAGATGCATCAATACGGAGAATTTTTCAAAAATGTGGAAATTACAAGAGTGTTGAAAAAAACGGTATCCGGAGCAGAATACAGAAAAACTTTTACAAGAAAAGTTGTAGCAAATTGTGCCCTTAACACAATGGTCTGTAACTTTTTTGCTCCCAGATGCATCAATGGGGAGAATTTTTGAAAAATGTGCAAATTACAAGAGTGTTGAAAAAAAACGGTATCCGGAGCAGAATACAGAAAAACTTTTACTACAAAAGTTGTAGCAAATTGTGCCCTTAACACAATGGTCTGTAACTTTTTTGCTCCCAGATGCATCAATACGGAGAATTTTTCAAAAATGTGGAAATTACAAGAGTGTTGAAAAAAACGGTATCCGGAGCAGAATACAGAAAAACTTTTACAAGAAAAGTTGTAGCAAATTGTGCCCTTAACACAATGGTCTGTAACTTTTTTGCTCCCAGATGCATCAATGGGGAGAATTTTTGAAAAATGTGCAAATTACAAGAGTGTTGAAAAAAAACGGTATCCGGAGCAGAATACAGAAAAACTTTTACTACAAAAGTTGTAGCAAATTGTGCCCTTAACACAATGGTCTGTAACTTTTTTGCTCCCAGATGCACCAATGCGGAGATTTTTTCAAGAATGTGGAAATTACAAGAGTGTTGAAAAAAAACGGTATCCGGAGCAGAATACAGAAAAACTTTTACTGCAAAAGTTGTAGCAAATAGTGCCCTTAACACAATGGTCTGTTACTTCTTTGCTCCCAGATGCATCAATGTGGAGAATTTTTGAAAAATGTGCAAATTACAAGAGTGTTGAAAAAAAACGGTATCCGCAGCAGAATACAGAAAAACTTTTACAAGAAAAGTTGTAGCAAATTGTGCCCTTAACACAATGGTCTGTAACTTTTTTGCTCCCAGATGCATCAATACGGAGAATTTTTCAAAAATGTGGAAATTACAAGAGTGTTGAAAAAAACGGTATCCGGAGCAGAATACAGAAAAACTTTTACAAGAAAAGTTGTAGCAAATTGTGCCCTTAACACAATGGTCTGTAACTTTTTTGCTCCCAGATGCATCAATGGGGAGAATTTTTGAAAAATGTGCAAATTACAAGAGTGTTGAAAAAAAACGGTATCCGGAGCAGAATACAGAAAAACTTTTACTACAAAAGTTGTAGCAAATTGCGCCCTTAACACAATGGTCTGTAACTTTTTTGCTCCCAGATGCATCAATGGGGAGAATTTTTGAAAAATGTGCAAATTACAAGAGTGTTGAAAAAAAACGGTATCCGGAGCAGAATACAGAAAAACTTTTACTGCAAAAGTTGTAGCAAATAGTGCCCTTAACACAATGGTCTGTTACTTCTTTGCTCCCAGATGCATCAATGTAGAGAATTTTTGAAAAATGTGCAAATTACAAGAGTGTTGAAAAAAAACGGTATCCGGAGCAGAATACAGAAAAACTTTTACTACAAAAGTTGTAGCAAATTGTGCCCTTAACACAATGGTCTGTAACTTTTTTGCTCCCAGATGCACCAATGCGGAGATTTTTTCAAGAATGTGGAAATTACAAGAGTGTTGAAAAAAAACGGTATCCGGAGCAGAATACAGAAAAACTTTTACTGCAAAAGTTGTAGCAAATAGTGCCCTTAACACAATGGTCTGTTACTTCTTTGCTCCCAGATGCATCAATGTGGAGAATTTTTGAAAAATGTGCAAATTACAAGAGTGTTGAAAAAAAACGGTATCCGGAGCAGAATACAGAAAAACTTTTACAAGAAAAGTTGTAGCAAATTGTGCCCTTAACACAATGGTCTGTAACTTTTTTGCTCCCAGATGCATCAATACGGAGAATTTTTCAAAAATGTGGAAATTACAAGAGTGTTGAAAAAAACGGTATCCGGAGCAGAATACAGAAAAACTTTTACAAGAAAAGTTGTAGCAAATTGTGCCCTTAACACAATGGTCTGTTACTTCTTTGCTCCCAGATGCACCAATGCGGAGATTTTTTCAAGAATGTGGAAATTACAAGAGTGTTGAAAAAAAACGGTATCCGGAGCAGAATACAGAAAAACTTTTACTGCAAAAGTTGTAGCAAATAGTGCCCTTAACACAATGGTCTGTTACTTCTTTGCTCCCAGATGCATCAATGTGGAGAATTTTTGAAAAATGTGCAAATTACAAGAGTGTTG
Organism: Onthophagus taurus; assembly: GCF_036711975.1. Classification (NCBI taxonomy): domain Eukaryota; kingdom Metazoa; phylum Arthropoda; class Insecta; order Coleoptera; family Scarabaeidae; genus Onthophagus; species Onthophagus taurus. The sequence continues at coordinate 1,184,346 of NW_027248949.1, forward strand.
AAAAAAAACGGTATCCGCAGCAGAATACAGAAAAACTTTTACAAGAAAAGTTGTAGCAAATTGTGCCCTTAACACAATGGTCTGTAACTTTTTTGCTCCCAGATGCATCAATACGGAGAATTTTTCAAAAATGTGGAAATTACAAGAGTGTTGAAAAAAACGGTATCCGGAGCAGAATACAGAAAAACTTTTACAAGAAAAGTTGTAGCAAATTGTGCCCTTAACACAATGGTCTGTAACTTTTTTGCTCCCAGATGCATCAATGGGGAGAATTTTTGAAAAATGTGCAAATTACAAGAGTGTTGAAAAAAAACGGTATCCGGAGCAGAATACAGAAAAACTTTTACTACAAAAGTTGTAGCAAATTGCGCCCTTAACACAATGGTCTGTAACTTTTTTGCTCCCAGATGCATCAATGGGGAGAATTTTTGAAAAATGTGCAAATTACAAGAGTGTTGAAAAAAAACGGTATCCGGAGCAGAATACAGAAAAACTTTTACTACAAAAGTTGTAGCAAATTGTGCCCTTAACACAATGGTCTGTAACTTTTTTGCTCCCAGATGCATCAATACGGAGAATTTTTCAAAAATGTGGAAATTACAAGAGTGTTGAAAAAAACGGTATCCGGAGCAGAATACAGAAAAACTTTTACAAGAAAAGTTGTAGCAAATTGTGCCCTTAACACAATGGTCTGTAACTTTTTTGCTCCCAGATGCATCAATGGGGAGAATTTTTGAAAAATGTGCAAATTACAAGAGTGTTGAAAAAAAACGGTATCCGGAGCAGAATACAGAAAAACTTTTACTACAAAAGTTGTAGCAAATTGTGCCCTTAACACAATGGTCTGTAACTTTTTTGCTCCCAGATGCACCAATGCGGAGATTTTTTCAAGAATGTGGAAATTACAAGAGTGTTGAAAAAAAACGGTATCCGGAGCAGAATACAGAAAAACTTTTACTGCAAAAGTTGTAGCAAATAGTGCCCTTAACACAATGGTCTGTTACTTCTTTGCTCCCAGATGCATCAATGTAGAGAATTTTTGAAAAATGTGCAAATTACAAGAGTGTTGAAAAAAAACGGTATCCGGAGCAGAATACAGAAAAACTTTTACTACAAAAGTTGTAGCAAATTGTGCCCTTAACACAATGGTCTGTAACTTTTTTGCTCCCAGATGCACCAATGCGGAGATTTTTTCAAGAATGTGGAAATTACAAGAGTGTTGAAAAAAAACGGTATCCGGAGCAGAATACAGAAAAACTTTTACTGCAAAAGTTGTAGCAAATAGTGCCCTTAACACAATGGTCTGTTACTTCTTTGCTCCCAGATGCATCAATGTGGAGAATTTTTGAAAAATGTGCAAATTACAAGAGTGTTGAAAAAAAACGGTATCCGGAGCAGAATACAGAAAAACTTTTACAAGAAAAGTTGTAGCAAATTGTGCCCTTAACACAATGGTCTGTAACTTTTTTGCTCCCAGATGCATCAATACGGAGAATTTTTCAAAAATGTGGAAATTACAAGAGTGTTGAAAAAAACGGTATCCGGAGCAGAATACAGAAAAACTTTTACAAGAAAAGTTGTAGCAAATTGTGCCCTTAACACAATGGTCTGTAACTTTTTTGCTCCCAGATGCATCAATACGGAGAATTTTTCAAAAATGTGGAAATTACAAGAGTGTTGAAAAAAACGGTATCCGGAGCAGAATACAGAAAAACTTTTACAGCAAAAGTTGTAGCAAATAGTGCCCTTAACACAATGGTCTGTTACTTCTTTGCTCCCAGATGCATCAATGTGGAGAATTTTTGAAAAATGTGCAAATTACAAGAGTGTTGAAAAGAAACGGTATCCGGAGCAGAATACAGAAAAACTTTTACAAGAAAAGTTGTAGCAAATTGCGCCCTTAACACAATGGTCTGTAACTTTTTTGCTCCCAGATGCATCAATGGGGAGAATTTTTGAAAAATGTGCAAATTACAAGAGTGTTGAAAAAAAACGGTATCCGGAGCAGAATACAGAAAAACTTTTACTACAAAAGTTGTAGCAAATTGTGCCCTTAACACAATGGTCTGTAACTTTTTTGCTCCCAGATGCATCAATACGGAGAATTTTTCAAAAATGTGGAAATTACAAGAGTGTTGAAAAAAACGGTATCCGGAGCAGAATACAGAAAAACTTTTACAAGAAAAGTTGTAGCAAATTGTGCCCTTAACACAATGGTCTGTAACTTTTTTGCTCCCAGATGCATCAATGGGGAGAATTTTTGAAAAATGTGCAAATTACAAGAGTGTTGAAAAAAAACGGTATCCGGAGCAGAATACAGAAAAACTTTTACTACAAAAGTTGTAGCAAATTGTGCCCTTAACACAATGGTCTGTAACTTTTTTGCTCCCAGATGCACCAATGCGGAGATTTTTTCAAGAATGTGGAAATTACAAGAGTGTTGAAAAAAAACGGTATCCGGAGCAGAATACAGAAAAACTTTTACTGCAAAAGTTGTAGCAAATAGTGCCCTTAACACAATGGTCTGTTACTTCTTTGCTCCCAGATGCATCAATGTAGAGAATTTTTGAAAAATGTGCAAATTACAAGAGTGTTGAAAAAAAACGGTATCCGGAGCAGAATACAGAAAAACTTTTACTACAAAAGTTGTAGCAAATTGTGCCCTTAACACAATGGTCTGTAACTTTTTTGCTCCCAGATGCACCAATGCGGAGATTTTTTCAAGAATGTGGAAATTACAAGAGTGTTGAAAAAAAACGGTATCCGGAGCAGAATACAGAAAAACTTTTACTGCAAAAGTTGTAGCAAATAGTGCCCTTAACACAATGGTCTGTTACTTCTTTGCTCCCAGATGCATCAATGTGGAGAATTTTTGAAAAATGTGCAAATTACAAGAGTGTTGAAAAAAAACGGTATCCGGAGCAGAATACAGAAAAACTTTTACAAGAAAAGTTGTAGCAAATTGTGCCCTTAACACAATGGTCTGTAACTTTTTTGCTCCCAGATGCATCAATACGGAGAATTTTTCAAAAATGTGGAAATTACAAGAGTGTTGAAAAAAACGGTATCCGGAGCAGAATACAGAAAAACTTTTACAAGAAAAGTTGTAGCAAATTGTGCCCTTAACACAATGGTCTGTTACTTCTTTGCTCCCAGATGCACCAATGCGGAGATTTTTTCAAGAATGTGGAAATTACAAGAGTGTTGAAAAAAAACGGTATCCGGAGCAGAATACAGAAAAACTTTTACTGCAAAAGTTGTAGCAAATAGTGCCCTTAACACAATGGTCTGTTACTTCTTTGCTCCCAGATGCATCAATGTGGAGAATTTTTGAAAAATGTGCAAATTACAAGAGTGTTGAAAAAAAACGGTATCCGCAGCAGAATACAGAAAAACTTTTACAAGAAAAGTTGTAGCAAATTGTGCCCTTAACACAATGGTCTGTAACTTTTTTGCTCCCAGATGCATCAATACGGAGAATTTTTCAAAAATGTGGAAATTACAAGAGTGTTGAAAAAAACGGTATCCGGAGCAGAATACAGAAAAACTTTTACAAGAAAAGTTGTAGCAAATTGTGCCCTTAACACAATGGTCTGTAACTTTTTTGCTCCCAGATGCATCAATGGGGAGAATTTTTGAAAAATGTGCAAATTACAAGAGTGTTGAAAAAAAACGGTATCCGGAGCAGAATACAGAAAAACTTTTACTACAAAAGTTGTAGCAAATTGCGCCCTTAACACAATGGTCTGTAACTTTTTTGCTCCCAGATGCATCAATGGGGAGAATTTTTGAAAAATGTGCAAATTACAAGAGTGTTGAAAAAAAACGGTATCCGGAGCAGAATACAGAAAAACTTTTACTACAAAAGTTGTAGCAAATTGTGCCCTTAACACAATGGTCTGTAACTTTTTTGCTCCCAGATGCATCAATACGGAGAATTTTTCAAAAATGTGGAAATTACAAGAGTGTTGAAAAAAACGGTATCCGGAGCAGAATACAGAAAAACTTTTACAAGAAAAGTTGTAGCAAATTGTGCCCTTAACACAATGGTCTGTAACTTTTTTGCTCCCAGATGCATCAATGGGGAGAATTTTTGAAAAATGTGCAAATTACAAGAGTGTTGAAAAAAAACGGTATCCGGAGCAGAATACAGAAAAACTTTTACTACAAAAGTTGTAGCAAATTGTGCCCTTAACACAATGGTCTGTAACTTTTTTGCTCCCAGATGCACCAATGCGGAGATTTTTTCAAGAATGTGGAAATTACAAGAGTGTTGAAAAAAAACGGTATCCGGAGCAGAATACAGAAAAACTTTTACTGCAAAAGTTGTAGCAAATAGTGCCCTTAACACAATGGTCTGTTACTTCTTTGCTCCCAGATGCATCAATGTAGAGAATTTTTGAAAAATGTGCAAATTACAAGAGTGTTGAAAAAAAACGGTATCCGGAGCAGAATACAGAAAAACTTTTACTACAAAAGTTGTAGCAAATTGTGCCCTTAACACAATGGTCTGTAACTTTTTTGCTCCCAGATGCACCAATGCGGAGATTTTTTCAAGAATGTGGAAATTACAAGAGTGTTGAAAAAAAACGGTATCCGGAGCAGAATACAGAAAAACTTTTACTGCAAAAGTTGTAGCAAATAGTGCCCTTAACACAATGGTCTGTTACTTCTTTGCTCCCAGATGCATCAATGTGGAGAATTTTTGAAAAATGTGCAAATTACAAGAGTGTTGAAAAAAAACGGTATCCGGAGCAGAATACAGAAAAACTTTTACAAGAAAAGTTGTAGCAAATTGTGCCCTTAACACAATGGTCTGTAACTTTTTTGCTCCCAGATGCATCAATACGGAGAATTTTTCAAAAATGTGGAAATTACAAGAGTGTTGAAAAAAACGGTATCCGGAGCAGAATACAGAAAAACTTTTACAAGAAAAGTTGTAGCAAATTGTGCCCTTAACACAATGGTCTGTAACTTTTTTGCTCCCAGATGCATCAATACGGAGAATTTTTCAAAAATGTGGAAATTACAAGAGTGTTGAAAAAAACGGTATCCGGAGCAGAATACAGAAAAACTTTTACAGCAAAAGTTGTAGCAAATAGTGCCCTTAACACAATGGTCTGTTACTTCTTTGCTCCCAGATGCATCAATGTGGAGAATTTTTGAAAAATGTGCAAATTACAAGAGTGTTGAAAAGAAACGGTATCCGGAGCAGAATACAGAAAAACTTTTACAAGAAAAGTTGTAGCAAATTGCGCCCTTAACACAATGGTCTGTAACTTTTTTGCTCCCAGATGCATCAATGGGGAGAATTTTTGAAAAATGTGCAAATTACAAGAGTGTTGAAAAAAAACGGTATCCGGAGCAGAATACAGAAAAACTTTTACTACAAAAGTTGTAGCAAATTGTGCCCTTAACACAATGGTCTGTAACTTTTTTGCTCCCAGATGCATCAATACGGAGAATTTTTCAAAAATGTGGAAATTACAAGAGTGTTGAAAAAAACGGTATCCGGAGCAGAATACAGAAAAACTTTTACAAGAAAAGTTGTAGCAAATTGTGCCCTTAACACAATGGTCTGTAACTTTTTTGCTCCCAGATGCATCAATGGGGAGAATTTTTGAAAAATGTGCAAATTACAAGAGTGTTGAAAAAAAACGGTATCCGGAGCAGAATACAGAAAAACTTTTACTACAAAAGTTGTAGCAAATTGTGCCCTTAACACAATGGTCTGTAACTTTTTTGCTCCCAGATGCATCAATACGGAGAATTTTTCAAAAATGTGGAAATTACAAGAGTGTTGAAAAAAACGGTATCCGGAGCAGAATACAGAAAAACTTTTACAAGAAAAGTTGTAGCAAATTGTGCCCTTAACACAATGGTCTGTAACTTTTTTGCTCCCAGATGCACCAATGCGGAGATTTTTTCAAGAATGTGGAAATTACAAGAGTGTTGAAAAAAAACGGTATCCGGAGCAGAATACAGAAAAACTTTTACTGCAAAAGTTGTAGCAAATAGTGCCCTTAACACAATGGTCTGTTACTTCTTTGCTCCCAGATGCATCAATGTGGAGAATTTTTGAAAAATGTGCAAATTACAAGAGTGTTGAAAAAAAACGGTATCCGCAGCAGAATACAGAAAAACTTTTACAAGAAAAGTTGTAGCAAATTGTGCCCTTAACACAATGGTCTGTAACTTTTTTGCTCCCAGATGCATCAATACGGAGAATTTTTCAAAAATGTGGAAATTACAAGAGTGTTGAAAAAAACGGTATCCGGAGCAGAATACAGAAAAACTTTTACAAGAAAAGTTGTAGCAAATTGTGCCCTTAACACAATGGTCTGTAACTGTTTTGCTCCCAGATGCATCAATGGGGAGAATTTTTGAAAAATGTGCAAATTACAAGAGTGTTGAAAAAAAACGGTATCCGGAGCAGAATACAGAAAAACTTTTACTACAAAAGTTGTAGCAAATTGCGCCCTTAACACAATGGTCTGTAACTTTTTTGCTCCCAGATGCATCAATGGGGAGAATTTTTGAAAAATGTGCAAATTACAAGAGTGTTGAAAAAAAACGGTATCCGGAGCAGAATACAGAAAAACTTTTACTACAAAAGTTGTAGCAAATTGTGCCCTTAACACAATGGTCTGTAACTTTTTTGCTCCCAGATGCATCAATACGGAGAATTTTTCAAAAATGTGGAAATTACAAGAGTGTTGAAAAAAACGGTATCCGGAGCAGAATACAGAAAAACTTTTACAAGAAAAGTTGTAGCAAATTGTGCCCTTAACACAATGGTCTGTAACTTTTTTGCTCCCAGATGCATCAATGGGGAGAATTTTTGAAAAATGTGCAAATTACAAGAGTGTTGAAAAAAAACGGTATCCGGAGCAGAATACAGAAAAACTTTTACTACAAAAGTTGTAGCAAATTGTGCCCTTAACACAATGGTCTGTAACTTTTTTGCTCCCAGATGCACCAATGCGGAGATTTTTTCAAGAATGTGGAAATTACAAGAGTGTTGAAAAAAAACGGTATCCGGAGCAGAATACAGAAAAACTTTTACTGCAAAAGTTGTAGCAAATAGTGCCCTTAACACAATGGTCTGTTACTTCTTTGCTCCCAGATGCATCAATGTGGAGAATTTTTGAAAAATGTGCAAATTACAAGAGTGTTGAAAAAAAACGGTATCCGGAGCAGAATACAGAAAAACTTTTACAAGAAAAGTTGTAGCAAATTGTGCCCTTAACACAATGGTCTGTAACTTTTTTGCTCCCAGATGCATCAATACGGAGAATTTTTCAAAAATGTGGAAATTACAAGAGTGTTGAAAAAAACGGTATCCGGAGCAGAATACAGAAAAACTTTTACAAGAAAAGTTGTAGCAAATTGTGCCCTTAACACAATGGTCTGTAACTTTTTTGCTCCCAGATGCATCAATACGGAGAATTTTTCAAAAATGTGGAAATTACAAGAGTGTTGAAAAAAACGGTATCCGGAGCAGAATACAGAAAAACTTTTACAGCAAAAGTTGTAGCAAATAGTGCCCTTAACACAATGGTCTGTTACTTCTTTGCTCCCAGATGCATCAATGTGGAGAATTTTTGAAAAATGTGCAAATTACAAGAGTGTTGAAAAAAAACGGTATCCGGAGCAGAATACAGAAAAACTTTTACAAGAAAAGTTGTAGCAAATTGTGCCCTTAACACAATGGTCTGTAACTTTTTTGCTCCCAGATGCATCAATACGGAGATTTTTTCAAGAATGTGGAAATTACAAGAGTGTTGAAAAAAAACGGTATCCGGAGCAGAATACAGAAAAACTTTTACTGCAAAAGTTGTAGCAAATAGTGCCCTTAACACAATGGTCTGTTACTTCTTTGCTCCCAGATGCATCAATGTGGAGAATTTTTGAAAAATGTGCAAATTACAAGAGTGTTGAAAAAAAACGGTATCCGGAGCAGAATACAGAAAAACTTTTACAAGAAAAGTTGTAGCAAATTGTGCCCTTAACACAATGGTCTGTAACTTTTTTGCTCCCAGATGCATCAATACGGAGAATTTTTCAAAAATGTGGAAATTACAAGAGTGTTGAAAGAAAACGGTATCCGGAGCAAAATACAGAAAAACTTTTACTACAAAAGTTGTGGCAAATTGTGCCCTTAACACAATGGTGTCCAACATTTTTGCTCCCAGATGCACCATTGTGGAGATTTTTTGAAAAATGTGCAAATTACAAGAGTGTTGAAAAAAAACGGTATCCGGAGCAAAATACAGAAAAACTTTTACTACAAAAGTTGTGGCAAATAGTGCCCTTAACACAATGGTCTGTTACTTCTTTGCTCCCAGATGCATCAATGTAGAGAATTTTTGAAAAATGTGCAAATTACAAGAGTGTTGAAAAAAAACGGTATCCGGAGCAGAATACAGAAAAACTTTTACAAGAAAAGTTGTAGCAAATTGTGCCCTTAACACAATGGTCTGTAACTTTTTTGCTCCCAGATGCATCAATACGGAGAATTTTTCAAAAATGTGGAAATTACAAGAGTGTTGAAAAAAACGGTATCCGGAGCAGAATACAGAAAAACTTTTACAAGAAAAGTTGTAGCAAATTGTGCCCTTAACACAATGGTCTGTAACTTTTTTGCTCCCAGATGCATCAATACGGAGAATTTTTCAAAAATGTGGAAATTACAAGAGTGTTGAAAAAAACGGTATCCGGAGCAGAATACAGAAAAACTTTTACAGCAAAAGTTGTAGCAAATAGTGCCCTTAACACAATGGTCTGTTACTTCTTTGCTCCCAGATGCATCAATGTGGAGAATTTTTGAAAAATGTGCAAATTACAAGAGTGTTGAAAAAAAACGGTATCCGGAGCAGAATACAGAAAAACTTTTACAAGAAAAGTTGTAGCAAATTGTGCCCTTAACACAATGGTCTGTAACTTTTTTGCTCCCAGATGCATCAATACGGAGATTTTTTCAAGAATGTGGAAATTACAAGAGTGTTGAAAAAAAACGGTATCCGGAGCAGAATACAGAAAAACTTTTACTGCAAAAGTTGTAGCAAATAGTGCCCTTAACACAATGGTCTGTTACTTCTTTGCTCCCAGATGCATCAATGTGGAGAATTTTTGAAAAATGTGCAAATTACAAGAGTGTTGAAAAAAAACGGTATCCGGAGCAGAATACAGAAAAACTTTTACAAGAAAAGTTGTAGCAAATTGTGCCCTTAACACAATGGTCTGTAACTTTTTTGCTCCCAGATGCATCAATACGGAGAATTTTTCAAAAATGTGGAAATTACAAGAGTGTTGAAAGAAAACGGTATCCGGAGCAAAATACAGAAAAACTTTTACTACAAAAGTTGTGGCAAATTGTGCCCTTAACACAATGGTGTCCAACATTTTTGCTCCCAGATGCACCATTGTGGAGATTTTTTGAAAAATGTGCAAATTACAAGAGTGTTGAAAAAAAACGGTATCCGGAGCAAAATACAGAAAAACTTTTACTACAAAAGTTGTGGCAAATAGTGCCCTTAACACAATGGTCTGTTACTTCTTTGCTCCCAGATGCATCAATGTAGAGAATTTTTGAAAAATGTGCAAATTACAAGAGTGTTGAAAAAAAACGGTATCCGGAGCAGAATACAGAAAAACTTTTACTACAAAAGTTGTAGCAAATTGTGCCCTTAACACAATGGTCTGTAACTTTTTTGCTCCCAGATGCATCAATACGGAGAATTTTTCAAAAATGTGGAAATTACAAGAGTGTTGAAAAAAACGGTATCCGGAGCAGAATACAGAAAAACTTTTACAAGAAAAGTTGTAGCAAATTGTGCCCTTAACACAATGGTCTGTAACTTTTTTGCTCCCAGATGCATCAATACGGAGAATTTTTCAAAAATGTGGAAATTACAAGAGTGTTGAAAAAAACGGTATCCGGAGCAGAATACAGAAAAACTTTTACAGCAAAAGTTGTAGCAAATAGTGCCCTTAACACAATGGTCTGTTACTTCTTTGCTCCCAGATGCATCAATGTGGAGAATTTTTGAAAAATGTGCAAATTACAAGAGTGTTGAAAAAAAACGGTATCCGGAGCAGAATACAGAAAAACTTTTACAAGAAAAGTTGTAGCAAATTGTGCCCTTAACACAATGGTCTGTAACTTTTTTGCTCCCAGATGCATCAATACGGAGATTTTTTCAAGAATGTGGAAATTACAAGAGTGTTGAAAAAAAACGGTATCCGGAGCAGAATACAGAAAAACTTTTACTGCAAAAGTTGTAGCAAATAGTGCCCTTAACACAATGGTCTGTTACTTCTTTGCTCCCAGATGCATCAATGTGGAGAATTTTTGAAAAATGTGCAAATTACAAGAGTGTTGAAAAAAAACGGTATCCGGAGCAGAATACAGAAAAACTTTTACAAGAAAAGTTGTAGCAAATTGTGCCCTTAACACAATGGTCTGTAACTTTTTTGCTCCCAGATGCATCAATACGGAGAATTTTTCAAAAATGTGGAAATTACAAGAGTGTTGAAAGAAAACGGTATCCGGAGCAAAATACAGAAAAACTTTTACTACAAAAGTTGTGGCAAATTGTGCCCTTAACACAATGGTGTCCAACATTTTTGCTCCCAGATGCACCATTGTGGAGATTTTTTGAAAAATGTGCAAATTACAAGAGTGTTGAAAAAAAACGGTATCCGGAGCAAAATACAGAAAAACTTTTACTACAAAAGTTGTGGCAAATAGTGCCCTTAACACAATGGTCTGTTACTTCTTTGCTCCCAGATGCATCAATGTAGAGAATTTTTGAAAAATGTGCAAATTACAAGAGTGTTGAAAAAAAACGGTATCCGGAGCAGAATACAGAAAAACTTTTACTACAAAAGTTGTAGCAAATTGTGCCCTTAACACAATGGTCTGTAACTTTTTTGCTCCCAGATGCATCAATACGGAGAATTTTTCAAAAATGTGGAAATTACAAGAGTGTTGAAAAAAACGGTATCCGGAGCAGAATACAGAAAAACTTTTACAAGAAAAGTTGTAGCAAATTGTGCCCTTAACACAATGGTCTGTAACTTTTTTGCTCCCAGATGCATCAATACGGAGAATTTTTCAAAAATGTGGAAATTACAAGAGTGTTGAAAAAAACGGTATCCGGAGCAGAATACAGAAAAACTTTTACAGCAAAAGTTGTAGCAAATAGTGCCCTTAACACAATGGTCTGTTACTTCTTTGCTCCCAGATGCATCAATGTGGAGAATTTTTGAAAAATGTGCAAATTACAAGAGTGTTGAAAAAAAACGGTATCCGGAGCAGAATACAGAAAAACTTTTACAAGAAAAGTTGTAGCAAATTGTGCCCTTAACACAATGGTCTGTAACTTTTTTGCTCCCAGATGCATCAATACGGAGATTTTTTCAAGAATGTGGAAATTACAAGAGTGTTGAAAAAAAACGGTATCCGGAGCAGAATACAGAAAAACTTTTACTGCAAAAGTTGTAGCAAATAGTGCCCTTAACACAATGGTCTGTTACTTCTTTGCTCCCAGATGCATCAATGTGGAGAATTTTTGAAAAATGTGCAAATTACAAGAGTGTTGAAAAAAAACGGTATCCGGAGCAGAATACAGAAAAACTTTTACAAGAAAAGTTGTAGCAAATTGTGCCCTTAACACAATGGTCTGTAACTTTTTTGCTCCCAGATGCATCAATACGGAGAATTTTTCAAAAATGTGGAAATTACAAGAGTGTTGAAAGAAAACGGTATCCGGAGCAAAATACAGAAAAACTTTTACTACAAAAGTTGTGGCAAATTGTGCCCTTAACACAATGGTGTCCAACATTTTTGCTCCCAGATGCACCATTGTGGAGATTTTTTGAAAAATGTGCAAATTACAAGAGTGTTGAAAAAAAACGGTATCCGGAGCAAAATACAGAAAAACTTTTACTACAAAAGTTGTGGCAAATAGTGCCCTTAACACAATGGTCTGTTACTTCTTTGCTCCCAGATGCATCAATGTAGAGAATTTTTGAAAAATGTGCAAATTACAAGAGTGTTGAAAAAAAACGGTATCCGGAGCAGAATACAGAAAAACTTTTACTACAAAAGTTGTAGCAAATTGTGCCCTTAACACAATGGTCTGTAACTTTTTTGCTCCCAGATGCATCAATACGGAGAATTTTTCAAAAATGTGGAAATTACAAGAGTGTTGAAAAAAACGGTATCCGGAGCAGAATACAGAAAAACTTTTACAAGAAAAGTTGTAGCAAATTGTGCCCTTAACACAATGGTCTGTAACTTTTTTGCTCCCAGATGCATCAATGGGGAGAATTTTTGAAAAATGTGCAAATTACAAGTGTGTTGAAAAAAAACGGTATCCGGAGCAGAATACAGAAAAACTTTTACTACAAAAGTTGTAGCAAATTGTGCCCTTAACACAATGGTCTGTAACTTTTTTGCTCCCAGATGCACCAATGCGGAGATTTTTTCAAGAATGTGGAAATTACAAGAGTGTTGAAAAAAAACGGTATCCGGAGCAGAATACAGAAAAACTTTTACTGCAAAAGTTGTAGCAAATAGTGCCCTTAACACAATGGTCTGTTACTTCTTTGCTCCCAGATGCATCAATGTAGAGAATTTTTGAAAAATGTGCAAATTACAAGAGTGTTGAAAAAAAACGGTATCCGGAGCAGAATACAGAAAAACTTTTACAAGAAAAGTTGTAGCAAATTGTGCCCTTAACACAATGGTCTGTAACTTTTTTGCTCCCAGATGCACCAATGTGGAGATTTTTTCAAGAATGTGGAAATTACAAGAGTGTTGAAAAAAAACGGTATCCGGAGCAGAATACAGAAAAACTTTTACTGCAAAAGTTGTAGCAAATAGTGCCCTTAACACAATGGTCTGTTACTTCTTTGCTCCCAGATGCACCAATGTGGAGATTTTTTGAAAAATGTGCAAATTACAAGAGTGTTGAAAGAAAACGGTATCCGGAGCAAAATACAGAAAAACTTTTACTACAAAAGTTGTGGCAAATTGTGCCCTTAACACAATGGTGTCCAACATTTTTGCTCCCAGATGCACCATTGTGGAGATTTTTTCAAGAATGTGGAAATTACAAGAGTGTTGAAAAAAAACGGTATCCGGAGCAGAATACAGAAAAACTTTTACTACAAAAGTTGTAGCAAATTGCGCCCTTAACACAATGGTCTGTAACTTTTTTGCTCCCAGATGCATCAATGGGGAGAATTTTTGAAAAATGTGCAAATTACAAGAGTGTTGAAAAAAAACGGTATCCGGAGCAGAATACAGAAAAACTTTTACTACAAAAGTTGTAGCAAATTGTGCCCTTAACACAATGGTCTGTAACTTTTTTGCTCCCAGATGCATCAATACGGAGAATTTTTCAAAAATGTGGAAATTACAAGAGTGTTGAAAAAAACGGTATCCGGAGCAGAATACAGAAAAACTTTTACAAGAAAAGTTGTAGCAAATTGTGCCCTTAACACAATGGTCTGTAACTTTTTTGCTCCCAGATGCATCAATGGGGAGAATTTTTGAAAAATGTGCAAATTACAAGTGTGTTGAAAAAAAACGGTATCCGGAGCAGAATACAGAAAAACTTTTACTACAAAAGTTGTAGCAAATTGTGCCCTTAACACAATGGTCTGTAACTTTTTTGCTCCCAGATGCACCAATGCGGAGATTTTTTCAAGAATGTGGAAATTACAAGAGTGTTGAAAAAAAACGGTATCCGGAGCAGAATACAGAAAAACTTTTACTGCAAAAGTTGTAGCAAATAGTGCCCTTAACACAATGGTCTGTTACTTCTTTGCTCCCAGATGCATCAATGTGGAGAATTTTTGAAAAATGTGCAAATTACAAGAGTGTTGAAAAAAAACGGTATCCGGAGCAGAATACAGAAAAACTTTTACAAGAAAAGTTGTAGCAAATTGTGCCCTTAACACAATGGTCTGTAACTTTTTTGCTCCCAGATGCATCAATATGGAGAATTTTTCAAAAATGTGGAAATTACAAGAGTGTTGAAAAAAACGGTATCCGGAGCAGAATACAGAAAAACTTTTACAGCAAAAGTTGTAGCAAATAGTGCCCTTAACACAATGGTCTGTTACTTCTTTGCTCCCAGATGCATCAATGTGGAGAATTTTTGAAAAATGTGCAAATTACAAGAGTGTTGAAAAAAAACGGTATCCGGAGCAGAATACAGAAAAACTTTTACAAGAAAAGTTGTAGCAAATTGTGCCCTTAACACAATGGTCTGTAACTTTTTTGCTCCCAGATGCATCAATACGGAGAATTTTTCAAAAATGTGGAAATTACAAGAGTGTTGAAAAAAACGGTATCCGGAGCAGAATACAGAAAAACTTTTACAAGAAAAGTTGTAGCAAATTGTGCCCTTAACACAATGGTCTGTAACTTTTTTGCTCCCAGATGCATCAATACGGAGAATTTTTCAAAAATGTGGAAATTACAAGAGTGTTGAAAAAAACGGTATCCGGAGCAGAATACAGAAAAACTTTTACAGCAAAAGTTGTAGCAAATAGTGCCCTTAACACAATGGTCTGTTACTTCTTTGCTCCCAGATGCATCAATGTGGAGAATTTTTGAAAAATGTGCAAATTACAAGAGTGTTGAAAAAAAACGGTATCCGGAGCAGAATACAGAAAAACTTTTACAAGAAAAGTTGTAGCAAATTGTGCCCTTAACACAATGGTCTGTAACTTTTTTGCTCCCAGATGCATCAATACGGAGAATTTTTCAAAAATGTGGAAATTACAAGAGTGTTGAAAAAAACGGTATCCGGAGCAGAATACAGAAAAACTTTTACAAGAAAAGTTGTAGCAAATTGTGCCCTTAACACAATGGTCTGTAACTTTTTTGCTCCCAGATGCATCAATGGGGAGAATTTTTGAAAAATGTGCAAATTACAAGTGTGTTGAAAAAAAACGGTATCCGGAGCAGAATACAGAAAAACTTTTACTACAAAAGTTGTAGCAAATTGTGCCCTTAACACAATGGTCTGTAACTTTTTTGCTCCCAGATGCACCAATGCGGAGATTTTTTCAAGAATGTGGAAATTACAAGAGTGTTGAAAAAAAACGGTATCCGGAGCAGAATACAGAAAAACTTTTACTGCAAAAGTTGTAGCAAATAGTGCCCTTAACACAATGGTCTGTTACTTCTTTGCTCCCAGATGCATCAATGTGGAGAATTTTTGAAAAATGTGCAAATTACAAGAGTGTTGAAAAAAAACGGTATCCGGAGCAGAATACAGAAAAACTTTTACAAGAAAAGTTGTAGCAAATTGTGCCCTTAACACAATGGTCTGTAACTTTTTTGCTCCCAGATGCATCAATATGGAGAATTTTTCAAAAATGTGGAAATTACAAGAGTGTTGAAAAAAACGGTATCCGGAGCAGAATACAGAAAAACTTTTACAGCAAAAGTTGTAGCAAATAGTGCCCTTAACACAATGGTCTGTTACTTCTTTGCTCCCAGATGCATCAATGTGGAGAATTTTTGAAAAATGTGCAAATTACAAGAGTGTTGAAAAAAAACGGTATCCGGAGCAGAATACAGAAAAACTTTTACAAGAAAAGTTGTAGCAAATTGTGCCCTTAACACAATGGTCTGTAACTTTTTTGCTCCCAGATGCATCAATACGGAGAATTTTTCAAAAATGTGGAAATTACAAGAGTGTTGAAAAAAACGGTATCCGGAGCAGAATACAGAAAAACTTTTACAAGAAAAGTTGTAGCAAATTGTGCCCTTAACACAATGGTCTGTAACTTTTTTGCTCCCAGATGCATCAATACGGAGAATTTTTCAAAAATGTGGAAATTACAAGAGTGTTGAAAAAAACGGTATCCGGAGCAGAATACAGAAAAACTTTTACAGCAAAAGTTGTAGCAAATAGTGCCCTTAACACAATGGTCTGTTACTTCTTTGCTCCCAGATGCATCAATGTGGAGAATTTTTGAAAAATGTGCAAATTACAAGAGTGTTGAAAAAAAACGGTATCCGGAGCAGAATACAGAAAAACTTTTACAAGAAAAGTTGTAGCAAATTGTGCCCTTAACACAATGGTCTGTAACTTTTTTGCTCCCAGATGCATCAATACGGAGAATTTTTCAAAAATGTGGAAATTACAAGAGTGTTGAAAAAAACGGTATCCGGAGCAGAATACAGAAAAACTTTTACAAGAAAAGTTGTAGCAAATTGTGCCCTTAACACAATGGTCTGTAACTTTTTTGCTCCCAGATGCATCAATGGGGAGAATTTTTGAAAAATGTGCAAATTACAAGTGTGTTGAAAAAAAACGGTATCCGGAGCAGAATACAGAAAAACTTTTACTACAAAAGTTGTAGCAAATTGTGCCCTTAACACAATGGTCTGTAACTTTTTTGCTCCCAGATGCACCAATGCGGAGATTTTTTCAAGAATGTGGAAATTACAAGAGTGTTGAAAAAAAACGGTATCCGGAGCAGAATACAGAAAAACTTTTACTGCAAAAGTTGTAGCAAATAGTGCCCTTAACACAATGGTCTGTTACTTCTTTGCTCCCAGATGCATCAATGTGGAGAATTTTTGAAAAATGTGCAAATTACAAGAGTGTTGAAAAAAAACGGTATCCGGAGCAGAATACAGAAAAACTTTTACAAGAAAAGTTGTAGCAAATTGTGCCCTTAACACAATGGTCTGTAACTTTTTTGCTCCCAGATGCATCAATATGGAGAATTTTTCAAAAATGTGGAAATTACAAGAGTGTTGAAAAAAACGGTATCCGGAGCAGAATACAGAAAAACTTTTACAGCAAAAGTTGTAGCAAATAGTGCCCTTAACACAATGGTCTGTTACTTCTTTGCTCCCAGATGCATCAATGTGGAGAATTTTTGAAAAATGTGCAAATTACAAGAGTGTTGAAAAAAAACGGTATCCGGAGCAGAATACAGAAAAACTTTTACAAGAAAAGTTGTAGCAAATTGTGCCCTTAACACAATGGTCTGTAACTTTTTTGCTCCCAGATGCATCAATACGGAGAATTTTTCAAAAATGTGGAAATTACAAGAGTGTTGAAAAAAACGGTATCCGGAGCAGAACACAGAAAAACTTTTACTACAAAAGTTGTGGCAAATTGTGCCCTTAACACAATGGTGTCCAACATTTTTGCTCCCAGATGCACCATTGTGGAGATTTTTTCAAGAATGTGGAAATTACAAGAGTGTTGAAAAAAAACGGTATCCGGAGCAGAATACAGAAAAACTTTTACTACAAAAGTTGTAGCAAATTGCGCCCTTAACACAATGGTCTGTAACTTTTTTGCTCCCAGATGCATCAATGGGGAGAATTTTTGAAAAATGTGCAAATTACAAGAGTGTTGAAAAAAAACGGTATCCGGAGCAGAATACAGAAAAACTTTTACTACAAAAGTTGTAGCAAATTGTGCCCTTAACACAATGGTCTGTAACTTTTTTGCTCCCAGATGCATCAATACGGAGAATTTTTCAAAAATGTGGAAATTACAAGAGTGTTGAAAAAAACGGTATCCGGAGCAGAATACAGAAAAACTTTTACAAGAAAAGTTGTAGCAAATTGTGCCCTTAACACAATGGTCTGTAACTTTTTTGCTCCCAGATGCATCAATGGGGAGAATTTTTGAAAAATGTGCAAATTACAAGTGTGTTGAAAAAAAACGGTATCCGGAGCAGAATACAGAAAAACTTTTACTACAAAAGTTGTAGCAAATTGTGCCCTTAACACAATGGTCTGTAACTTTTTTGCTCCCAGATGCACCAATGCGGAGATTTTTTCAAGAATGTGGAAATTACAAGAGTGTTGAAAAAAAACGGTATCCGGAGCAGAATACAGAAAAACTTTTACTGCAAAAGTTGTAGCAAATAGTGCCCTTAACACAATGGTCTGTTACTTCTTTGCTCCCAGATGCATCAATGTGGAGAATTTTTGAAAAATGTGCAAATTACAAGAGTGTTGAAAAAAAACGGTATCCGGAGCAGAATACAGAAAAACTTTTACAAGAAAAGTTGTAGCAAATTGTGCCCTTAACACAATGGTCTGTAACTTTTTTGCTCCCAGATGCATCAATATGGAGAATTTTTCAAAAATGTGGAAATTACAAGAGTGTTGAAAAAAACGGTATCCGGAGCAGAATACAGAAAAACTTTTACAGCAAAAGTTGTAGCAAATAGTGCCCTTAACACAATGGTCTGTTACTTCTTTGCTCCCAGATGCATCAATGTGGAGAATTTTTGAAAAATGTGCAAATTACAAGAGTGTTGAAAAAAAACGGTATCCGGAGCAGAATACAGAAAAACTTTTACAAGAAAAGTTGTAGCAAATTGTGCCCTTAACACAATGGTCTGTAACTTTTTTGCTCCCAGATGCATCAATACGGAGAATTTTTCAAAAATGTGGAAATTACAAGAGTGTTGAAAAAAACGGTATCCGGAGCAGAATACAGAAAAACTTTTACTACAAAAGTTGTAGCAAATTGCGCCCTTAACACAATGGTCTGTAACTTTTTTGCTCCCAGATGCATCAATGGGGAGAATTTTTGAAAAATGTGCAAATTACAAGAGTGTTGAAAAAAAACGGTATCCGGAGCAGAATACAGAAAAACTTTTACTACAAAAGTTGTAGCAAATTGTGCCCTTAACACAATGGTCTGTAACTTTTTTGCTCCCAGATGCATCAATACGGAGAATTTTTCAAAAATGTGGAAATTACAAGAGTGTTGAAAAAAACGGTATCCGGAGCAGAATACAGAAAAACTTTTACAAGAAAAGTTGTAGCAAATTGTGCCCTTAACACAATGGTCTGTAACTTTTTTGCTCCCAGATGCATCAATGGGGAGAATTTTTGAAAAATGTGCAAATTACAAGTGTGTTGAAAAAAAACGGTATCCGGAGCAGAATACAGAAAAACTTTTACTACAAAAGTTGTAGCAAATTGTGCCCTTAACACAATGGTCTGTAACTTTTTTGCTCCCAGATGCACCAATGCGGAGATTTTTTCAAGAATGTGGAAATTACAAGAGTGTTGAAAAAAAACGGTATCCGGAGCAGAATACAGAAAAACTTTTACTGCAAAAGTTGTAGCAAATAGTGCCCTTAACACAATGGTCTGTTACTTCTTTGCTCCCAGATGCATCAATGTGGAGAATTTTTGAAAAATGTGCAAATTACAAGAGTGTTGAAAAAAAACGGTATCCGGAGCAGAATACAGAAAAACTTTTACAAGAAAAGTTGTAGCAAATTGTGCCCTTAACACAATGGTCTGTAACTTTTTTGCTCCCAGATGCATCAATATGGAGAATTTTTCAAAAATGTGGAAATTACAAGAGTGTTGAAAAAAACGGTATCCGGAGCAGAATACAGAAAAACTTTTACAGCAAAAGTTGTAGCAAATAGTGCCCTTAACACAATGGTCTGTTACTTCTTTGCTCCCAGATGCATCAATGTGGAGAATTTTTGAAAAATGTGCAAATTACAAGAGTGTTGAAAAAAAACGGTATCCGGAGCAGAATACAGAAAAACTTTTACAAGAAAAGTTGTAGCAAATTGTGCCCTTAACACAATGGTCTGTAACTTTTTTGCTCCCAGATGCATCAATACGGAGAATTTTTCAAAAATGTGGAAATTACAAGAGTGTTGAAAAAAACGGTATCCGGAGCAGAATACAGAAAAACTTTTACAAGAAAAGTTGTAGCAAATTGTGCCCTTAACACAATGGTCTGTAACTTTTTTGCTCCCAGATGCATCAATACGGAGAATTTTTCAAAAATGTGGAAATTACAAGAGTGTTGAAAAAAACGGTATCCGGAGCAGAATACAGAAAAACTTTTACAGCAAAAGTTGTAGCAAATAGTGCCCTTAACACAATGGTCTGTTACTTCTTTGCTCCCAGATGCATCAATGTGGAGAATTTTTGAAAAATGTGCAAATTACAAGAGTGTTGAAAAAAAACGGTATCCGGAGCAGAATACAGAAAAACTTTTACAAGAAAAGTTGTAGCAAATTGTGCCCTTAACACAATGGTCTGTAACTTTTTTGCTCCCAGATGCATCAATACGGAGATTTTTTCAAGAATGTGGAAATTACAAGAGTGTTGAAAAAAAACGGTATCCGGAGCAGAATACAGAAAAACTTTTACTGCAAAAGTTGTAGCAAATAGTGCCCTTAACACAATGGTCTGTTACTTCTTTGCTCCCAGATGCATCAATGTGGAGAATTTTTGAAAAATGTGCAAATTACAAGAGTGTTGAAAAAAAACGGTATCCGGAGCAGAATACAGAAAAACTTTTACAAGAAAAGTTGTAGCAAATTGTGCCCTTAACACAATGGTCTGTAACTTTTTTGCTCCCAGATGCATCAATACGGAGAATTTTTCAAAAATGTGGAAATTACAAGAGTGTTGAAAAAAACGGTATCCGGAGCAGAATACAGAAAAACTTTTACAAGAAAAGTTGTAGCAAATTGTGCCCTTAACACAATGGTCTGTAACTTTTTTGCTCCCAGATGCATCAATGGGGAGAATTTTTGAAAAATGTGCAAATTACAAGAGTGTTGAAAAAAAACGGTATCCGGAGCAGAATACAGAAAAACTTTTACTACAAAAGTTGTAGCAAATTGTGCCTTAACACAATGGTCTGTAACTTTTTTGCTCCCAGATGCATCAATACGGAGAATTTTTCAAAAATGTGGAAATTACAAGAGTGTTGAAAAAAACGGTATCCGGAGCAGAATACAGAAAAACTTTTACAAGAAAAGTTGTAGCAAATTGTGCCCTTAACACAATGGTCTGTAACTTTTTTGCTCCCAGATGCATCAATGGGGAGAATTTTTGAAAAATGTGCAAATTACAAGAGTGTTGAAAAAAAACGGTATCCGGAGCAGAATACAGAAAAACTTTTACTACAAAAGTTGTAGCAAATTGTGCCCTTAACACAATGGTCTGTAACTTTTTTGCTCCCAGATGCATCAATACGGAGAATTTTTCAAAAATGTGGAAATTACAAGAGTGTTGAAAAAAACGGTATCCGGAGCAGAATACAGAAAAACTTTTACAAGAAAAGTTGTAGCAAATTGTGCCCTTAACACAATGGTCTGTAACTTTTTTGCTCCCAGATGCATCAATGGGGAGAATTTTTGAAAAATGTGCAAATTACAAGTGTGTTGAAAAAAAACGGTATCCGGAGCAGAATACAGAAAAACTTTTACTACAAAAGTTGTAGCAAATTGTGCCCTTAACACAATGGTCTGTAACTTTTTTGCTCCCAGATGCACCAATGCGGAGATTTTTTCAAGAATGTGGAAATTACAAGAGTGTTGAAAAAAAACGGTATCCGGAGCAGAATACAGAAAAACTTTTACTGCAAAAGTTGTAGCAAATAGTGCCCTTAACACAATGGTCTGTTACTTCTTTGCTCCCAGATGCATCAATGTGGAGAATTTTTGAAAAATGTGCAAATTACAAGAGTGTTGAAAAAAAACGGTATCCGGAGCAGAATACAGAAAAACTTTTACAAGAAAAGTTGTAGCAAATTGTGCCCTTAACACAATGGTCTGTAACTTTTTTGCTCCCAGATGCATCAATATGGAGAATTTTTCAAAAATGTGGAAATTACAAGAGTGTTGAAAAAAACGGTATCCGGAGCAGAATACAGAAAAACTTTTACAGCAAAAGTTGTAGCAAATAGTGCCCTTAACACAATGGTCTGTTACTTCTTTGCTCCCAGATGCATCAATGTGGAGAATTTTTGAAAAATGTGCAAATTACAAGAGTGTTGAAAAAAAACGGTATCCGGAGCAGAATACAGAAAAACTTTTACAAGAAAAGTTGTAGCAAATTGTGCCCTTAACACAATGGTCTGTAACTTTTTTGCTCCCAGATGCATCAATACGGAGAATTTTTCAAAAATGTGGAAATTACAAGAGTGTTGAAAAAAACGGTATCCGGAGCAGAATACAGAAAAACTTTTACAAGAAAAGTTGTAGCAAATTGTGCCCTTAACACAATGGTCTGTAACTTTTTTGCTCCCAGATGCATCAATACGGAGAATTTTTCAAAAATGTGGAAATTACAAGAGTGTTGAAAAAAACGGTATCCGGAGCAGAATACAGAAAAACTTTTACAGCAAAAGTTGTAGCAAATAGTGCCCTTAACACAATGGTCTGTTACTTCTTTGCTCCCAGATGCATCAATGTGGAGAATTTTTGAAAAATGTGCAAATTACAAGAGTGTTGAAAAAAAACGGTATCCGGAGCAGAATACAGAAAAACTTTTACAAGAAAAGTTGTAGCAAATTGTGCCCTTAACACAATGGTCTGTAACTTTTTTGCTCCCAGATGCATCAATACGGAGATTTTTTCAAGAATGTGGAAATTACAAGAGTGTTGAAAAAAAACGGTATCCGGAGCAGAATACAGAAAAACTTTTACTGCAAAAGTTGTAGCAAATAGTGCCCTTAACACAATGGTCTGTTACTTCTTTGCTCCCAGATGCATCAATGTGGAGAATTTTTGAAAAATGTGCAAATTACAAGAGTGTTGAAAAAAAACGGTATCCGGAGCAGAATACAGAAAAACTTTTACAAGAAAAGTTGTAGCAAATTGTGCCCTTAACACAATGGTCTGTAACTTTTTTGCTCCCAGATGCATCAATACGGAGAATTTTTCAAAAATGTGGAAATTACAAGAGTGTTGAAAAAAACGGTATCCGGAGCAGAATACAGAAAAACTTTTACAAGAAAAGTTGTAGCAAATTGTGCCCTTAACACAATGGTCTGTAACTTTTTTGCTCCCAGATGCATCAATGGGGAGAATTTTTGAAAAATGTGCAAATTACAAGAGTGTTGAAAAAAAACGGTATCCGGAGCAGAATACAGAAAAACTTTTACTACAAAAGTTGTAGCAAATTGTGCCTTAACACAATGGTCTGTAACTTTTTTGCTCCCAGATGCATCAATACGGAGAATTTTTCAAAAATGTGGAAATTACAAGAGTGTTGAAAAAAACGGTATCCGGAGCAGAATACAGAAAAACTTTTACAAGAAAAGTTGTAGCAAATTGTGCCCTTAACACAATGGTCTGTAACTTTTTTGCTCCCAGATGCATCAATGGGGAGAATTTTTGAAAAATGTGCAAATTACAAGAGTGTTGAAAAAAAACGGTATCCGGAGCAGAATACAGAAAAACTTTTACTACAAAAGTTGTAGCAAATTGTGCCCTTAACACAATGGTCTGTAACTTTTTTGCTCCCAGATGCATCAATACGGAGAATTTTTCAAAAATGTGGAAATTACAAGAGTGTTGAAAAAAACGGTATCCGGAGCAGAATACAGAAAAACTTTTACAAGAAAAGTTGTAGCAAATTGTGCCCTTAACACAATGGTCTGTAACTTTTTTGCTCCCAGATGCATCAATGGGGAGAATTTTTGAAAAATGTGCAAATTACAAGTGTGTTGAAAAAAAACGGTATCCGGAGCAGAATACAGAAAAACTTTTACTACAAAAGTTGTAGCAAATTGTGCCCTTAACACAATGGTCTGTAACTTTTTTGCTCCCAGATGCACCAATGCGGAGATTTTTTCAAGAATGTGGAAATTACAAGAGTGTTGAAAAAAAACGGTATCCGGAGCAGAATACAGAAAAACTTTTACTGCAAAAGTTGTAGCAAATAGTGCCCTTAACACAATGGTCTGTTACTTCTTTGCTCCCAGATGCATCAATGTGGAGAATTTTTGAAAAATGTGCAAATTACAAGAGTGTTGAAAAAAAACGGTATCCGGAGCAGAATACAGAAAAACTTTTACAAGAAAAGTTGTAGCAAATTGTGCCCTTAACACAATGGTCTGTAACTTTTTTGCTCCCAGATGCATCAATATGGAGAATTTTTCAAAAATGTGGAAATTACAAGAGTGTTGAAAAAAACGGTATCCGGAGCAGAATACAGAAAAACTTTTACAGCAAAAGTTGTAGCAAATAGTGCCCTTAACACAATGGTCTGTTACTTCTTTGCTCCCAGATGCATCAATGTGGAGAATTTTTGAAAAATGTGCAAATTACAAGAGTGTTGAAAAAAAACGGTATCCGGAGCAGAATACAGAAAAACTTTTACAAGAAAAGTTGTAGCAAATTGTGCCCTTAACACAATGGTCTGTAACTTTTTTGCTCCCAGATGCATCAATACGGAGAATTTTTCAAAAATGTGGAAATTACAAGAGTGTTGAAAAAAACGGTATCCGGAGCAGAACACAGAAAAACTTTTACTACAAAAGTTGTGGCAAATTGTGCCCTTAACACAATGGTGTCCAACATTTTTGCTCCCAGATGCACCATTGTGGAGATTTTTTCAAGAATGTGGAAATTACAAGAGTGTTGAAAAAAAACGGTATCCGGAGCAGAATACAGAAAAACTTTTACTACAAAAGTTGTAGCAAATTGCGCCCTTAACACAATGGTCTGTAACTTTTTTGCTCCCAGATGCATCAATGGGGAGAATTTTTGAAAAATGTGCAAATTACAAGAGTGTTGAAAAAAAACGGTATCCGGAGCAGAATACAGAAAAACTTTTACTACAAAAGTTGTAGCAAATTGTGCCCTTAACACAATGGTCTGTAACTTTTTTGCTCCCAGATGCATCAATACGGAGAATTTTTCAAAAATGTGGAAATTACAAGAGTGTTGAAAAAAACGGTATCCGGAGCAGAATACAGAAAAACTTTTACAAGAAAAGTTGTAGCAAATTGTGCCCTTAACACAATGGTCTGTAACTTTTTTGCTCCCAGATGCATCAATGGGGAGAATTTTTGAAAAATGTGCAAATTACAAGTGTGTTGAAAAAAAACGGTATCCGGAGCAGAATACAGAAAAACTTTTACTACAAAAGTTGTAGCAAATTGTGCCCTTAACACAATGGTCTGTAACTTTTTTGCTCCCAGATGCACCAATGCGGAGATTTTTTCAAGAATGTGGAAATTACAAGAGTGTTGAAAAAAAACGGTATCCGGAGCAGAATACAGAAAAACTTTTACTGCAAAAGTTGTAGCAAATAGTGCCCTTAACACAATGGTCTGTTACTTCTTTGCTCCCAGATGCATCAATGTGGAGAATTTTTGAAAAATGTGCAAATTACAAGAGTGTTGAAAAAAAACGGTATCCGGAGCAGAATACAGAAAAACTTTTACAAGAAAAGTTGTAGCAAATTGTGCCCTTAACACAATGGTCTGTAACTTTTTTGCTCCCAGATGCATCAATATGGAGAATTTTTCAAAAATGTGGAAATTACAAGAGTGTTGAAAAAAACGGTATCCGGAGCAGAATACAGAAAAACTTTTACAGCAAAAGTTGTAGCAAATAGTGCCCTTAACACAATGGTCTGTTACTTCTTTGCTCCCAGATGCATCAATGTGGAGAATTTTTGAAAAATGTGCAAATTACAAGAGTGTTGAAAAAAAACGGTATCCGGAGCAGAATACAGAAAAACTTTTACAAGAAAAGTTGTAGCAAATTGTGCCCTTAACACAATGGTCTGTAACTTTTTTGCTCCCAGATGCATCAATACGGAGAATTTTTCAAAAATGTGGAAATTACAAGAGTGTTGAAAAAAACGGTATCCGGAGCAGAATACAGAAAAACTTTTACAAGAAAAGTTGTAGCAAATTGTGCCCTTAACACAATGGTCTGTAACTTTTTTGCTCCCAGATGCATCAATACGGAGAATTTTTCAAAAATGTGGAAATTACAAGAGTGTTGAAAAAAACGGTATCCGGAGCAGAATACAGAAAAACTTTTACAGCAAAAGTTGTAGCAAATAGTGCCCTTAACACAATGGTCTGTTACTTCTTTGCTCCCAGATGCATCAATGTGGAGAATTTTTGAAAAATGTGCAAATTACAAGAGTGTTGAAAAAAAACGGTATCCGGAGCAGAATACAGAAAAACTTTTACAAGAAAAGTTGTAGCAAATTGTGCCCTTAACACAATGGTCTGTAACTTTTTTGCTCCCAGATGCATCAATACGGAGATTTTTTCAAGAATGTGGAAATTACAAGAGTGTTGAAAAAAAACGGTATCCGGAGCAGAATACAGAAAAACTTTTACTGCAAAAGTTGTAGCAAATAGTGCCCTTAACACAATGGTCTGTTACTTCTTTGCTCCCAGATGCATCAATGTGGAGAATTTTTGAAAAATGTGCAAATTACAAGAGTGTTGAAAAAAAACGGTATCCGGAGCAGAATACAGAAAAACTTTTACAAGAAAAGTTGTAGCAAATTGTGCCCTTAACACAATGGTCTGTAACTTTTTTGCTCCCAGATGCATCAATACGGAGAATTTTTCAAAAATGTGGAAATTACAAGAGTGTTGAAAAAAACGGTATCCGGAGCAGAATACAGAAAAACTTTTACAAGAAAAGTTGTAGCAAATTGTGCCCTTAACACAATGGTCTGTAACTTTTTTGCTCCCAGATGCATCAATGGGGAGAATTTTTGAAAAATGTGCAAATTACAAGAGTGTTGAAAAAAAACGGTATCCGGAGCAGAATACAGAAAAACTTTTACTACAAAAGTTGTAGCAAATTGTGCCTTAACACAATGGTCTGTAACTTTTTTGCTCCCAGATGCATCAATACGGAGAATTTTTCAAAAATGTGGAAATTACAAGAGTGTTGAAAAAAACGGTATCCGGAGCAGAATACAGAAAAACTTTTACAAGAAAAGTTGTAGCAAATTGTGCCCTTAACACAATGGTCTGTAACTTTTTTGCTCCCAGATGCATCAATGGGGAGAATTTTTGAAAAATGTGCAAATTACAAGAGTGTTGAAAAAAAACGGTATCCGGAGCAGAATACAGAAAAACTTTTACTACAAAAGTTGTAGCAAATTGTGCCCTTAACACAATGGTCTGTAACTTTTTTGCTCCCAGATGCACCAATGCGGAGATTTTTTCAAGAATGTGGAAATTACAAGAGTGTTGAAAAAAAACGGTATCCGGAGCAGAATACAGAAAAACTTTTACTGCAAAAGTTGTAGCAAATAGTGCCCTTAACACAATGGTCTGTTACTTCTTTGCTCCCAGATGCATCAATGTGGAGAATTTTTGAAAAATGTGCAAATTACAAGAGTGTTGAAAAAAAACGGTATCCGCAGCAGAATACAGAAAAACTTTTACAAGAAAAGTTGTAGCAAATTGTGCCCTTAACACAATGGTCTGTAACTTTTTTGCTCCCAGATGCATCAATACGGAGAATTTTTCAAAAATGTGGAAATTACAAGAGTGTTGAAAAAAACGGTATCCGGAGCAGAATACAGAAAAACTTTTACAAGAAAAGTTGTAGCAAATTGTGCCCTTAACACAATGGTCTGTAACTTTTTTGCTCCCAGATGCATCAATGGGGAGAATTTTTGAAAAATGTGCAAATTACAAGAGTGTTGAAAATAAACGGTATCCGGAGCAGAATACAGAAAAACTTTTACTACAAAAGTTGTAGCAAATTGCGCCCTTAACACAATGGTCTGTAACTTTTTTGCTCCCAGATGCATCAATGGGGAGAATTTTTGAAAAATGTGCAAATTACAAGAGTGTTGAAAAAAAACGGTATCCGGAGCAGAATACAGAAAAACTTTTACTACAAAAGTTGTAGCAAATTGTGCCCTTAACACAATGGTCTGTAACTTTTTTGCTCCCAGATGCATCAATACGGAGAATTTTTCAAAAATGTGGAAATTACAAGAGTGTTGAAAAAAACGGTATCCGGAGCAGAATACAGAAAAACTTTTACAAGAAAAGTTGTAGCAAATTGTGCCCTTAACACAATGGTCTGTAACTTTTTTGCTCCCAGATGCATCAATGGGGAGAATTTTTGAAAAATGTGCAAATTACAAGAGTGTTGAAAAAAAACGGTATCCGGAGCAGAATACAGAAAAACTTTTACTACAAAAGTTGTAGCAAATTGTGCCCTTAACACAATGGTCTGTAACTTTTTTGCTCCCAGATGCACCAATGCGGAGATTTTTTCAAGAATGTGGAAATTACAAGAGTATTGAAAAAAAACGGTATCCGGAGCAGAATACAGAAAAACTTTTACTGCAAAAGTTGTAGCAAATAGTGCCCTTAACACAATGGTCTGTTACTTCTTTGCTCCCAGATGCATCAATGTGGAGAATTTTTGAAAAATGTGCAAATTACAAGAGTGTTGAAAAAAAACGGTATCCGGAGCAGAATACAGAAAAACTTTTACAAGAAAAGTTGTAGCAAATTGTGCCCTTAACACAATGGTCTGTAACTTTTTTGCTCCCAGATGCACCAATGTGGAGATTTTTTCAAGAATGTGGAAATTACAAGAGTGTTGAAAAAAAACGGTATCCGGAGCAGAATACAGAAAAACTTTTACTACAAAAGTTGTAGCAAATTGCGCCCTTAACACAATGGTCTGTAACTTTTTTGCTCCCAGATGCATCAATGGGGAGAATTTTTGAAAAATGTGCAAATTACAAGAGTGTTGAAAGAAAACGGTATCCGGAGCAAAATACAGAAAAACTTTTACTACAAAAGTTGTGGCAAATTGTGCCCTTAACACAATGGTGTCCAACATTTTTGCTCCCAGATGCACCATTGTGGAGATTTTTTGAAAAATGTGCAAATTACAAGAGTGTTGAAAAAAAACGGTATCCGGAGCAAAATACAGAAAAACTTTTACTACAAAAGTTGTGGCAAATAGTGCCCTTAACACAATGGTCTGTTACTTCTTTGCTCCCAGATGCATCAATGTAGAGAATTTTTGAAAAATGTGCAAATTACAAGAGTGTTGAAAAAAAACGGTATCCGGAGCAGAATACAGAAAAACTTTTACTACAAAAGTTGTAGCAAATTGTGCCCTTAACACAATGGTCTGTAACTTTTTTGCTCCCAGATGCATCAATACGGAGAATTTTTCAAAAATGTGGAAATTACAAGAGTGATGAAAAAAACGGTATCCGGAGCAGAATACAGAAAAACTTTTACAAGAAAAGTTGTAGCAAATTGTGCCCTTAACACAATGGTCTGTAACTTTTTTGCTCCCAGATGCATCAATGGGGAGAATTTTTGAAAAATGTGCAAATTACAAGTGTGTTGAAAAAAAACGGTATCCGGAGCAGAATACAGAAAAACTTTTACTACAAAAGTTGTAGCAAATTGTGCCCTTAACACAATGGTCTGTAACTTTTTTGCTCCCAGATGCACCAATGCGGAGATTTTTTCAAGAATGTGGAAATTACAAGAGTGTTGAAAAAAAACGGTATCCGGAGCAGAATACAGAAAAACTTTTACTGCAAAAGTTGTAGCAAATAGTGCCCTTAACACAATGGTCTGTTACTTCTTTGCTCCCAGATGCATCAATGTAGAGAATTTTTGAAAAATGTGCAAATTACAAGAGTGTTGAAAAAAAACGGTATCCGGAGCAGAATACAGAAAAACTTTTACAAGAAAAGTTGTAGCAAATTGTGCCCTTAACACAATGGTCTGTAACTTTTTTGCTCCCAGATGCACCAATGTGGAGATTTTTTCAAGAATGTGGAAATTACAAGAGTGTTGAAAAAAAACGGTATCCGGAGCAGAATACAGAAAAACTTTTACTGCAAAAGTTGTAGCAAATAGTGCCCTTAACACAATGGTCTGTTACTTCTTTGCTCCCAGATGCACCAATGTGGAGATTTTTTGAAAAATGTGCAAATTACAAGAGTGTTGAAAGAAAACGGTATCCGGAGCAAAATACAGAAAAACTTTTACTACAAAAGTTGTGGCAAATTGTGCCCTTAACACAATGGTGTCCAACATTTTTGCTCCCAGATGCACCATTGTGGAGATTTTTTCAAGAATGTGGAAATTACAAGAGTGTTGAAAAAAAACGGTATCCGGAGCAGAATACAGAAAAACTTTTACTACAAAAGTTGTAGCAAATTGCGCCCTTAACACAATGGTCTGTAACTTTTTTGCTCCCAGATGCATCAATGGGGAGAATTTTTGAAAAATGTGCAAATTACAAGAGTGTTGAAAAAAAACGGTATCCGGAGCAGAATACAGAAAAACTTTTACTACAAAAGTTGTAGCAAATTGTGCCCTTAACACAATGGTCTGTAACTTTTTTGCTCCCAGATGCATCAATACGGAGAATTTTTCAAAAATGTGGAAATTACAAGAGTGTTGAAAAAAACGGTATCCGGAGCAGAATACAGAAAAACTTTTACAAGAAAAGTTGTAGCAAATTGTGCCCTTAACACAATGGTCTGTAACTTTTTTGCTCCCAGATGCATCAATGGGGAGAATTTTTGAAAAATGTGCAAATTACAAGTGTGTTGAAAAAAAACGGTATCCGGAGCAGAATACAGAAAAACTTTTACTACAAAAGTTGTAGCAAATTGTGCCCTTAACACAATGGTCTGTAACTTTTTTGCTCCCAGATGCACCAATGCGGAGATTTTTTCAAGAATGTGGAAATTACAAGAGTGTTGAAAAAAAACGGTATCCGGAGCAGAATACAGAAAAACTTTTACTGCAAAAGTTGTAGCAAATAGTGCCCTTAACACAATGGTCTGTTACTTCTTTGCTCCCAGATGCATCAATGTGGAGAATTTTTGAAAAATGTGCAAATTACAAGAGTGTTGAAAAAAAACGGTATCCGGAGCAGAATACAGAAAAACTTTTACAAGAAAAGTTGTAGCAAATTGTGCCCTTAACACAATGGTCTGTAACTTTTTTGCTCCCAGATGCATCAATATGGAGAATTTTTCAAAAATGTGGAAATTACAAGAGTGTTGAAAAAAAACGGTATCCGGAGCAGAATACAGAAAAACTTTTACTGCAAAAGTTGTAGCAAATAGTGCCCTTAACACAATGGTCTGTTACTTCTTTGCTCCCAGATGCATCAATGTAGAGAATTTTTGAAAAATGTGCAAATTACAAGAGTGTTGAAAAAAAACGGTATCCGGAGCAGAATACAGAAAAACTTTTACAAGAAAAGTTGTAGCAAATTGTGCCCTTAACACAATGGTCTGTAACTTTTTTGCTCCCAGATGCACCAATGTGGAGATTTTTTCAAGAATGTGGAAATTACAAGAGTGTTGAAAAAAAACGGTATCCGGAGCAGAATACAGAAAAACTTTTACTGCAAAAGTTGTAGCAAATAGTGCCCTTAACACAATGGTCTGTTACTTCTTTGCTCCCAGATGCACCAATGTGGAGATTTTTTGAAAAATGTGCAAATTACAAGAGTGTTGAAAGAAAACGGTATCCGGAGCAAAATACAGAAAAACTTTTACTACAAAAGTTGTGGCAAATTGTGCCCTTAACACAATGGTGTCCAACATTTTTGCTCCCAGATGCACCATTGTGGAGATTTTTTCAAGAATGTGGAAATTACAAGAGTGTTGAAAAAAAACGGTATCCGGAGCAGAATACAGAAAAACTTTTACTACAAAAGTTGTAGCAAATTGCGCCCTTAACACAATGGTCTGTAACTTTTTTGCTCCCAGATGCATCAATGGGGAGAATTTTTGAAAAATGTGCAAATTACAAGAGTGTTGAAAAAAAACGGTATCCGGAGCAGAATACAGAAAAACTTTTACTACAAAAGTTGTAGCAAATAGTGCCCTTAACACAATGGTCTGTTACTTCTTTGCTCCCAGATGCATCAATGTGGAGAATTTTTGAAAAATGTGCAAATTACAAGAGTGTTGAAAAAAAACGGTATCCGCAGCAGAATACAGAAAAACTTTTACAAGAAAAGTTGTAGCAAATTGTGCCCTTAACACAATGGTCTGTAACTTTTTTGCTCCCAGATGCATCAATACGGAGAATTTTTCAAAAATGTGGAAATTACAAGAGTGTTGAAAAAAACGGTATCCGGAGCAGAATACAGAAAAACTTTTACAAGAAAAGTTGTAGCAAATTGTGCCCTTAACACAATGGTCTGTAACTTTTTTGCTCCCAGATGCATCAATGGGGAGAATTTTTGAAAAATGTGCAAATTACAAGAGTGTTGAAAATAAACGGTATCCGGAGCAGAATACAGAAAAACTTTTACTACAAAAGTTGTAGCAAATTGCGCCCTTAACACAATGGTCTGTAACTTTTTTGCTCCCAGATGCATCAATGGGGAGAATTTTTGAAAAATGTGCAAATTACAAGAGTGTTGAAAAAAAACGGTATCCGGAGCAGAATACAGAAAAACTTTTACTACAAAAGTTGTAGCAAATTGTGCCCTTAACACAATGGTCTGTAACTTTTTTGCTCCCAGATGCATCAATACGGAGAATTTTTCAAAAATGTGGAAATTACAAGAGTGTTGAAAAAAACGGTATCCGGAGCAGAATACAGAAAAACTTTTACAAGAAAAGTTGTAGCAAATTGTGCCCTTAACACAATGGTCTGTAACTTTTTTGCTCCCAGATGCATCAATGGGGAGAATTTTTGAAAAATGTGCAAATTACAAGAGTGTTGAAAAAAAACGGTATCCGGAGCAGAATACAGAAAAACTTTTACTACAAAAGTTGTAGCAAATTGTGCCCTTAACACAATGGTCTGTAACTTTTTTGCTCCCAGATGCACCAATGCGGAGATTTTTTCAAGAATGTGGAAATTACAAGAGTATTGAAAAAAAACGGTATCCGGAGCAGAATACAGAAAAACTTTTACTGCAAAAGTTGTAGCAAATAGTGCCCTTAACACAATGGTCTGTTACTTCTTTGCTCCCAGATGCATCAATGTGGAGAATTTTTGAAAAATGTGCAAATTACAAGAGTGTTGAAAAAAAACGGTATCCGGAGCAGAATACAGAAAAACTTTTACAAGAAAAGTTGTAGCAAATTGTGCCCTTAACACAATGGTCTGTAACTTTTTTGCTCCCAGATGCACCAATGTGGAGATTTTTTCAAGAATGTGGAAATTACAAGAGTGTTGAAAAAAAACGGTATCCGGAGCAGAATACAGAAAAACTTTTACTACAAAAGTTGTAGCAAATTGCGCCCTTAACACAATGGTCTGTAACTTTTTTGCTCCCAGATGCATCAATGGGGAGAATTTTTGAAAAATGTGCAAATTACAAGAGTGTTGAAAGAAAACGGTATCCGGAGCAAAATACAGAAAAACTTTTACTACAAAAGTTGTGGCAAATTGTGCCCTTAACACAATGGTGTCCAACATTTTTGCTCCCAGATGCACCATTGTGGAGATTTTTTGAAAAATGTGCAAATTACAAGAGTGTTGAAAAAAAACGGTATCCGGAGCAAAATACAGAAAAACTTTTACTACAAAAGTTGTGGCAAATAGTGCCCTTAACACAATGGTCTGTTACTTCTTTGCTCCCAGATGCATCAATGTAGAGAATTTTTGAAAAATGTGCAAATTACAAGAGTGTTGAAAAAAAACGGTATCCGGAGCAGAATACAGAAAAACTTTTACTACAAAAGTTGTAGCAAATTGTGCCCTTAACACAATGGTCTGTAACTTTTTTGCTCCCAGATGCATCAATACGGAGAATTTTTCAAAAATGTGGAAATTACAAGAGTGTTGAAAAAAACGGTATCCGGAGCAGAATACAGAAAAACTTTTACAAGAAAAGTTGTAGCAAATTGTGCCCTTAACACAATGGTCTGTAACTTTTTTGCTCCCAGATGCATCAATGGGGAGAATTTTTGAAAAATGTGCAAATTACAAGTGTGTTGAAAAAAAACGGTATCCGGAGCAGAATACAGAAAAACTTTTACTACAAAAGTTGTAGCAAATTGTGCCCTTAACACAATGGTCTGTAACTTTTTTGCTCCCAGATGCACCAATGCGGAGATTTTTTCAAGAATGTGGAAATTACAAGAGTGTTGAAAAAAAACGGTATCCGGAGCAGAATACAGAAAAACTTTTACTGCAAAAGTTGTAGCAAATAGTGCCCTTAACACAATGGTCTGTTACTTCTTTGCTCCCAGATGCATCAATGTGGAGAATTTTTGAAAAATGTGCAAATTACAAGAGTGTTGAAAAAAAACGGTATCCGGAGCAGAATACAGAAAAACTTTTACAAGAAAAGTTGTAGCAAATTGTGCCCTTAACACAATGGTCTGTAACTTTTTTGCTCCCAGATGCATCAATATGGAGAATTTTTCAAAAATGTGGAAATTACAAGAGTGTTGAAAAAAACGGTATCCGGAGCAGAATACAGAAAAACTTTTACAGCAAAAGTTGTAGCAAATAGTGCCCTTAACACAATGGTCTGTTACTTCTTTGCTCCCAGATGCATCAATGTGGAGAATTTTTGAAAAATGTGCAAATTACAAGAGTGTTGAAAAAAAACGGTATCCGGAGCAGAATACAGAAAAACTTTTACAAGAAAAGTTGTAGCAAATTGTGCCCTTAACACAATGGTCTGTAACTTTTTTGCTCCCAGATGCATCAATACGGAGAATTTTTCAAAAATGTGGAAATTACAAGAGTGTTGAAAAAAACGGTATCCGGAGCAGAATACAGAAAAACTTTTACAAGAAAAGTTGTAGCAAATTGTGCCCTTAACACAATGGTCTGTAACTTTTTTGCTCCCAGATGCATCAATGGGGAGAATTTTTGAAAAATGTGCAAATTACAAGTGTGTTGAAAAAAAACGGTATCCGGAGCAGAATACAGAAAAACTTTTACTACAAAAGTTGTAGCAAATTGTGCCCTTAACACAATGGTCTGTAACTTTTTTGCTCCCAGATGCACCAATGCGGAGATTTTTTCAAGAATGTGGAAATTACAAGAGTGTTGAAAAAAAACGGTATCCGGAGCAGAATACAGAAAAACTTTTACTGCAAAAGTTGTAGCAAATAGTGCCCTTAACACAATGGTCTGTTACTTCTTTGCTCCCAGATGCATCAATGTGGAGAATTTTTGAAAAATGTGCAAATTACAAGAGTGTTGAAAAAAAACGGTATCCGGAGCAGAATACAGAAAAACTTTTACAAGAAAAGTTGTAGCAAATTGTGCCCTTAACACAATGGTCTGTAACTTTTTTGCTCCCAGATGCATCAATATGGAGAATTTTTCAAAAATGTGGAAATTACAAGAGTGTTGAAAAAAAACGGTATCCGGAGCAGAATACAGAAAAACTTTTACTGCAAAAGTTGTAGCAAATAGTGCCCTTAACACAATGGTCTGTTACTTCTTTGCTCCCAGATGCATCAATGTAGAGAATTTTTGAAAAATGTGCAAATTACAAGAGTGTTGAAAAAAAACGGTATCCGGAGCAGAATACAGAAAAACTTTTACAAGAAAAGTTGTAGCAAATTGTGCCCTTAACACAATGGTCTGTAACTTTTTTGCTCCCAGATGCACCAATGTGGAGATTTTTTCAAGAATGTGGAAATTACAAGAGTGTTGAAAAAAAACGGTATCCGGAGCAGAATACAGAAAAACTTTTACTGCAAAAGTTGTAGCAAATAGTGCCCTTAACACAATGGTCTGTTACTTCTTTGCTCCCAGATGCACCAATGTGGAGATTTTTTGAAAAATGTGCAAATTACAAGAGTGTTGAAAGAAAACGGTATCCGGAGCAAAATACAGAAAAACTTTTACTACAAAAGTTGTGGCAAATTGTGCCCTTAACACAATGGTGTCCAACATTTTTGCTCCCAGATGCACCATTGTGGAGATTTTTTCAAGAATGTGGAAATTACAAGAGTGTTGAAAAAAAACGGTATCCGGAGCAGAATACAGAAAAACTTTTACTACAAAAGTTGTAGCAAATTGCGCCCTTAACACAATGGTCTGTAACTTTTTTGCTCCCAGATGCATCAATGGGGAGAATTTTTGAAAAATGTGCAAATTACAAGAGTGTTGAAAAAAAACGGTATCCGGAGCAGAATACAGAAAAACTTTTACTACAAAAGTTGTAGCAAATAGTGCCCTTAACACAATGGTCTGTTACTTCTTTGCTCCCAGATGCATCAATGTGGAGAATTTTTGAAAAATGTGCAAATTACAAGAGTGTTGAAAAAAAACGGTATCCGCAGCAGAATACAGAAAAACTTTTACAAGAAAAGTTGTAGCAAATTGTGCCCTTAACACAATGGTCTGTAACTTTTTTGCTCCCAGATGCATCAATACGGAGAATTTTTCAAAAATGTGGAAATTACAAGAGTGTTGAAAAAAACGGTATCCGGAGCAGAATACAGAAAAACTTTTACAAGAAAAGTTGTAGCAAATTGTGCCCTTAACACAATGGTCTGTAACTTTTTTGCTCCCAGATGCATCAATGGGGAGAATTTTTGAAAAATGTGCAAATTACAAGAGTGTTGAAAATAAACGGTATCCGGAGCAGAATACAGAAAAACTTTTACTACAAAAGTTGTAGCAAATTGCGCCCTTAACACAATGGTCTGTAACTTTTTTGCTCCCAGATGCATCAATGGGGAGAATTTTTGAAAAATGTGCAAATTACAAGAGTGTTGAAAAAAAACGGTATCCGGAGCAGAATACAGAAAAACTTTTACTACAAAAGTTGTAGCAAATTGTGCCCTTAACACAATGGTCTGTAACTTTTTTGCTCCCAGATGCATCAATACGGAGAATTTTTCAAAAATGTGGAAATTACAAGAGTGTTGAAAAAAACGGTATCCGGAGCAGAATACAGAAAAACTTTTACAAGAAAAGTTGTAGCAAATTGTGCCCTTAACACAATGGTCTGTAACTTTTTTGCTCCCAGATGCATCAATGGGGAGAATTTTTGAAAAATGTGCAAATTACAAGAGTGTTGAAAAAAAACGGTATCCGGAGCAGAATACAGAAAAACTTTTACTACAAAAGTTGTAGCAAATTGTGCCCTTAACACAATGGTCTGTAACTTTTTTGCTCCCAGATGCACCAATGCGGAGATTTTTTCAAGAATGTGGAAATTACAAGAGTATTGAAAAAAAACGGTATCCGGAGCAGAATACAGAAAAACTTTTACTGCAAAAGTTGTAGCAAATAGTGCCCTTAACACAATGGTCTGTTACTTCTTTGCTCCCAGATGCATCAATGTGGAGAATTTTTGAAAAATGTGCAAATTACAAGAGTGTTGAAAAAAAACGGTATCCGGAGCAGAATACAGAAAAACTTTTACAAGAAAAGTTGTAGCAAATTGTGCCCTTAACACAATGGTCTGTAACTTTTTTGCTCCCAGATGCACCAATGTGGAGATTTTTTCAAGAATGTGGAAATTACAAGAGTGTTGAAAAAAAACGGTATCCGGAGCAGAATACAGAAAAACTTTTACTACAAAAGTTGTAGCAAATTGCGCCCTTAACACAATGGTCTGTAACTTTTTTGCTCCCAGATGCATCAATGGGGAGAATTTTTGAAAAATGTGCAAATTACAAGAGTGTTGAAAGAAAACGGTATCCGGAGCAAAATACAGAAAAACTTTTACTACAAAAGTTGTGGCAAATTGTGCCCTTAACACAATGGTGTCCAACATTTTTGCTCCCAGATGCACCATTGTGGAGATTTTTTGAAAAATGTGCAAATTACAAGAGTGTTGAAAAAAAACGGTATCCGGAGCAAAATACAGAAAAACTTTTACTACAAAAGTTGTGGCAAATAGTGCCCTTAACACAATGGTCTGTTACTTCTTTGCTCCCAGATGCATCAATGTAGAGAATTTTTGAAAAATGTGCAAATTACAAGAGTGTTGAAAAAAAACGGTATCCGGAGCAGAATACAGAAAAACTTTTACTACAAAAGTTGTAGCAAATTGTGCCCTTAACACAATGGTCTGTAACTTTT
Source organism: Onthophagus taurus (assembly GCF_036711975.1). Classification (NCBI taxonomy): domain Eukaryota; kingdom Metazoa; phylum Arthropoda; class Insecta; order Coleoptera; family Scarabaeidae; genus Onthophagus; species Onthophagus taurus. The sequence continues at coordinate 1,222,157 of NW_027248949.1, forward strand.
TTGCTCCCAGATGCATCAATACGGAGAATTTTTCAAAAATGTGGAAATTACAAGAGTGTTGAAAAAAACGGTATCCGGAGCAGAATACAGAAAAACTTTTACAAGAAAAGTTGTAGCAAATTGTGCCCTTAACACAATGGTCTGTAACTTTTTTGCTCCCAGATGCATCAATGGGGAGAATTTTTGAAAAATGTGCAAATTACAAGTGTGTTGAAAAAAAACGGTATCCGGAGCAGAATACAGAAAAACTTTTACTACAAAAGTTGTAGCAAATTGTGCCCTTAACACAATGGTCTGTAACTTTTTTGCTCCCAGATGCACCAATGCGGAGATTTTTTCAAGAATGTGGAAATTACAAGAGTGTTGAAAAAAAACGGTATCCGGAGCAGAATACAGAAAAACTTTTACTGCAAAAGTTGTAGCAAATAGTGCCCTTAACACAATGGTCTGTTACTTCTTTGCTCCCAGATGCATCAATGTGGAGAATTTTTGAAAAATGTGCAAATTACAAGAGTGTTGAAAAAAAACGGTATCCGGAGCAGAATACAGAAAAACTTTTACAAGAAAAGTTGTAGCAAATTGTGCCCTTAACACAATGGTCTGTAACTTTTTTGCTCCCAGATGCATCAATATGGAGAATTTTTCAAAAATGTGGAAATTACAAGAGTGTTGAAAAAAACGGTATCCGGAGCAGAATACAGAAAAACTTTTACAGCAAAAGTTGTAGCAAATAGTGCCCTTAACACAATGGTCTGTTACTTCTTTGCTCCCAGATGCATCAATGTGGAGAATTTTTGAAAAATGTGCAAATTACAAGAGTGTTGAAAAAAAACGGTATCCGGAGCAGAATACAGAAAAACTTTTACAAGAAAAGTTGTAGCAAATTGTGCCCTTAACACAATGGTCTGTAACTTTTTTGCTCCCAGATGCATCAATACGGAGAATTTTTCAAAAATGTGGAAATTACAAGAGTGTTGAAAAAAACGGTATCCGGAGCAGAATACAGAAAAACTTTTACAAGAAAAGTTGTAGCAAATTGTGCCCTTAACACAATGGTCTGTAACTTTTTTGCTCCCAGATGCATCAATGGGGAGAATTTTTGAAAAATGTGCAAATTACAAGTGTGTTGAAAAAAAACGGTATCCGGAGCAGAATACAGAAAAACTTTTACTACAAAAGTTGTAGCAAATTGTGCCCTTAACACAATGGTCTGTAACTTTTTTGCTCCCAGATGCACCAATGCGGAGATTTTTTCAAGAATGTGGAAATTACAAGAGTGTTGAAAAAAAACGGTATCCGGAGCAGAATACAGAAAAACTTTTACTGCAAAAGTTGTAGCAAATAGTGCCCTTAACACAATGGTCTGTTACTTCTTTGCTCCCAGATGCACCAATGTGGAGATTTTTTGAAAAATGTGCAAATTACAAGAGTGTTGAAAGAAAACGGTATCCGGAGCAAAATACAGAAAAACTTTTACTACAAAAGTTGTGGCAAATTGTGCCCTTAACACAATGGTGTCCAACATTTTTGCTCCCAGATGCACCATTGTGGAGATTTTTTCAAGAATGTGGAAATTACAAGAGTGTTGAAAAAAAACGGTATCCGGAGCAGAATACAGAAAAACTTTTACTACAAAAGTTGTAGCAAATTGCGCCCTTAACACAATGGTCTGTAACTTTTTTGCTCCCAGATGCATCAATGGGGAGAATTTTTGAAAAATGTGCAAATTACAAGAGTGTTGAAAAAAAACGGTATCCGGAGCAGAATACAGAAAAACTTTTACTACAAAAGTTGTAGCAAATTGTGCCCTTAACACAATGGTCTGTAACTTTTTTGCTCCCAGATGCATCAATACGGAGAATTTTTCAAAAATGTGGAAATTACAAGAGTGTTGAAAAAAACGGTATCCGGAGCAGAATACAGAAAAACTTTTACAAGAAAAGTTGTAGCAAATTGTGCCCTTAACACAATGGTCTGTAACTTTTTTGCTCCCAGATGCATCAATGGGGAGAATTTTTGAAAAATGTGCAAATTACAAGTGTGTTGAAAAAAAACGGTATCCGGAGCAGAATACAGAAAAACTTTTACTACAAAAGTTGTAGCAAATTGTGCCCTTAACACAATGGTCTGTAACTTTTTTGCTCCCAGATGCACCAATGCGGAGATTTTTTCAAGAATGTGGAAATTACAAGAGTGTTGAAAAAAAACGGTATCCGGAGCAGAATACAGAAAAACTTTTACTGCAAAAGTTGTAGCAAATAGTGCCCTTAACACAATGGTCTGTTACTTCTTTGCTCCCAGATGCATCAATGTGGAGAATTTTTGAAAAATGTGCAAATTACAAGAGTGTTGAAAAAAAACGGTATCCGGAGCAGAATACAGAAAAACTTTTACAAGAAAAGTTGTAGCAAATTGTGCCCTTAACACAATGGTCTGTAACTTTTTTGCTCCCAGATGCATCAATATGGAGAATTTTTCAAAAATGTGGAAATTACAAGAGTGTTGAAAAAAACGGTATCCGGAGCAGAATACAGAAAAACTTTTACAGCAAAAGTTGTAGCAAATAGTGCCCTTAACACAATGGTCTGTTACTTCTTTGCTCCCAGATGCATCAATGTGGAGAATTTTTGAAAAATGTGCAAATTACAAGAGTGTTGAAAAAAAACGGTATCCGGAGCAGAATACAGAAAAACTTTTACAAGAAAAGTTGTAGCAAATTGTGCCCTTAACACAATGGTCTGTAACTTTTTTGCTCCCAGATGCATCAATACGGAGAATTTTTCAAAAATGTGGAAATTACAAGAGTGTTGAAAAAAACGGTATCCGGAGCAGAATACAGAAAAACTTTTACAAGAAAAGTTGTAGCAAATTGTGCCCTTAACACAATGGTCTGTAACTTTTTTGCTCCCAGATGCATCAATACGGAGAATTTTTCAAAAATGTGGAAATTACAAGAGTGTTGAAAAAAACGGTATCCGGAGCAGAATACAGAAAAACTTTTACAGCAAAAGTTGTAGCAAATAGTGCCCTTAACACAATGGTCTGTTACTTCTTCGCTCCCAGATGCATCAATGTGGAGAATTTTTGAAAAATGTGCAAATTACAAGAGTGTTGAAAAAAAACGGTATCCGGAGCAGAATACAGAAAAACTTTTACAAGAAAAGTTGTAGCAAATTGTGCCCTTAACACAATGGTCTGTAACTTTTTTGCTCCCAGATGCATCAATACGGAGATTTTTTCAAGAATGTGGAAATTACAAGAGTGTTGAAAAAAAACGGTATCCGGAGCAGAATACAGAAAAACTTTTACTGCAAAAGTTGTAGCAAATAGTGCCCTTAACACAATGGTCTGTTACTTCTTTGCTCCCAGATGCATCAATGTGGAGAATTTTTGAAAAATGTGCAAATTACAAGAGTGTTGAAAAAAAACGGTATCCGGAGCAGAATACAGAAAAACTTTTACAAGAAAAGTTGTAGCAAATTGTGCCCTTAACACAATGGTCTGTAACTTTTTTGCTCCCAGATGCATCAATACGGAGAATTTTTCAAAAATGTGGAAATTACAAGAGTGTTGAAAAAAACGGTATCCGGAGCAGAATACAGAAAAACTTTTACAAGAAAAGTTGTAGCAAATTGTGCCCTTAACACAATGGTCTGTAACTTTTTTGCTCCCAGATGCATCAATGGGGAGAATTTTTGAAAAATGTGCAAATTACAAGAGTGTTGAAAAAAAACGGTATCCGGAGCAGAATACAGAAAAACTTTTACTACAAAAGTTGTAGCAAATTGTGCCCTTAACACAATGGTCTCTAACATTTTGCTCCCAGATGCACCAATGCGGAGATTTTTTCAAGAATGTGGAAATTACAAGAGTGTTGAAAAAAAACGGTATCCGGAGCAGAATACAGAAAAACTTTTACTGCAAAAGTTGTAGCAAATAGTGCCCTTAACACAATGGTCTGTTACTTCTTTGCTCCCAGATGCATCAATGTAGAGAATTTTTGAAAAATGTGCAAATTACAAGAGTGTTGAAAAAAAACGGTATCCGGAGCAGAATACAGAAAAACTTTTACAAGAAAAGTTGTAGCAAATTGTGCCCTTAACACAATGGTCTGTAACTTTTTTGCTCCCAGATGCACCAATGTGGAGATTTTTTCAAGAATGTGGAAATTACAAGAGTGTTGAAAAAAAACGGTATCCGGAGCAGAATACAGAAAAACTTTTACTGCAAAAGTTGTAGCAAATAGTGCCCTTAACACAATGGTCTGTTACTTCTTTGCTCCCAGATGCACCAATGTGGAGATTTTTTGAAAAATGTGCAAATTACAAGAGTGTTGAAAGAAAACGGTATCCGGAGCAAAATACAGAAAAACTTTTACTACAAAAGTTGTGGCAAATTGTGCCCTTAACACAATGGTGTCCAACATTTTTGCTCCCAGATGCACCATTGTGGAGATTTTTTCAAGAATGTGGAAATTACAAGAGTGTTGAAAAAAAACGGTATCCGGAGCAGAATACAGAAAAACTTTTACTACAAAAGTTGTAGCAAATTGCGCCCTTAACACAATGGTCTGTAACTTTTTTGCTCCCAGATGCATCAATGGGGAGAATTTTTGAAAAATGTGCAAATTACAAGAGTGTTGAAAAAAAACGGTATCCGGAGCAGAATACAGAAAAACTTTTACTACAAAAGTTGTAGCAAATTGTGCCCTTAACACAATGGTCTGTAACTTTTTTGCTCCCAGATGCATCAATACGGAGAATTTTTCAAAAATGTGGAAATTACAAGAGTGTTGAAAAAAACGGTATCCGGAGCAGAATACAGAAAAACTTTTACAAGAAAAGTTGTAGCAAATTGTGCCCTTAACACAATGGTCTGTAACTTTTTTGCTCCCAGATGCATCAATGGGGAGAATTTTTGAAAAATGTGCAAATTACAAGTGTGTTGAAAAAAAACGGTATCCGGAGCAGAATACAGAAAAACTTTTACTACAAAAGTTGTAGCAAATTGTGCCCTTAACACAATGGTCTGTAACTTTTTTGCTCCCAGATGCACCAATGCGGAGATTTTTTCAAGAATGTGGAAATTACAAGAGTGTTGAAAAAAAACGGTATCCGGAGCAGAATACAGAAAAACTTTTACTGCAAAAGTTGTAGCAAATAGTGCCCTTAACACAATGGTCTGTTACTTCTTTGCTCCCAGATGCATCAATGTGGAGAATTTTTGAAAAATGTGCAAATTACAAGAGTGTTGAAAAAAAACGGTATCCGGAGCAGAATACAGAAAAACTTTTACAAGAAAAGTTGTAGCAAATTGTGCCCTTAACACAATGGTCTGTAACTTTTTTGCTCCCAGATGCATCAATACGGAGAATTTTTCAAAAATGTGGAAATTACAAGAGTGTTGAAAAAAACGGTATCCGGAGCAGAATACAGAAAAACTTTTACAGCAAAAGTTGTAGCAAATAGTGCCCTTAACACAATGGTCTGTTACTTCTTTGCTCCCAGATGCATCAATGTGGAGAATTTTTGAAAAATGTGCAAATTACAAGAGTGTTGAAAAAAAACGGTATCCGGAGCAGAATACAGAAAAACTTTTACAAGAAAAGTTGTAGCAAATTGTGCCCTTAACACAATGGTCTGTAACTTTTTTGCTCCCAGATGCATCAATACGGAGATTTTTTCAAGAATGTGGAAATTACAAGAGTGTTGAAAAAAAACGGTATCCGGAGCAGAATACAGAAAAACTTTTACTGCAAAAGTTGTAGCAAATAGTGCCCTTAACACAATGGTCTGTTACTTCTTTGCTCCCAGATGCATCAATGTGGAGAATTTTTGAAAAATGTGCAAATTACAAGAGTGTTGAAAAAAAACGGTATCCGGAGCAGAATACAGAAAAACTTTTACAAGAAAAGTTGTAGCAAATTGTGCCCTTAACACAATGGTCTGTAACTTTTTTGCTCCCAGATGCATCAATACGGAGAATTTTTCAAAAATGTGGAAATTACAAGAGTGTTGAAAAAAACGGTATCCGGAGCAGAATACAGAAAAACTTTTACAAGAAAAGTTGTAGCAAATTGTGCCCTTAACACAATGGTCTGTAACTTTTTTGCTCCCAGATGCATCAATGGGGAGAATTTTTGAAAAATGTGCAAATTACAAGAGTGTTGAAAAAAAACGGTATCCGGAGCAGAATACAGAAAAACTTTTACTACAAAAGTTGTAGCAAATTGTGCCCTTAACACAATGATCTGTAACTTTTTTGCTCCCAGATGCACCAATGCGGAGATTTTTTCAAGAATGTGGAAATTACAAGAGTGTTGAAAAAAAACGGTATCCGGAGCAGAATACAGAAAAACTTTTACTGCAAAAGTTGTAGCAAATAGTGCCCTTAACACAATGGTCTGTTACTTCTTTGCTCCCAGATGCATCAATGTGGAGAATTTTTGAAAAATGTGCAAATTACAAGAGTGTTGAAAAAAAACGGTATCCGCAGCAGAATACAGAAAAACTTTTACAAGAAAAGTTGTAGCAAATTGTGCCCTTAACACAATGGTCTGTAACTTTTTTGCTCCCAGATGCATCAATACGGAGAATTTTTCAAAAATGTGGAAATTACAAGAGTGTTGAAAAAAAACGGTATCCGGAGCAGAATACAGAAAAACTTTTACTACAAAAGTTGTAGCAAATTGCGCCCTTAACACAATGGTCTGTAACTTTTTTGCTCCCAGATGCATCAATGGGGAGAATTTTTGAAAAATGTGCAAATTACAAGAGTGTTGAAAAAAAACGGTATCCGGAGCAGAATACAGAAAAACTTTTACTACAAAAGTTGTAGCAAATTGTGCCCTTAACACAATGGTCTGTAACTTTTTTGCTCCCAGATGCACCAATGTGGAGATTTTTTCGAGAATGTGGAAATTACAAGAGTGTTGAAAAAAAACGGTATCCGGAGCAGAATACAGAAAAACTTTTACAAGAAAAGTTGTAGCAAATTGTGCCCTTAACACAATGGTCTGTAACTTTTTTGCTCCCAGATGCATCAATACGGAGAATTTTTCAAAAATGTGGAAATTACAAGAGTGTTGAAAAAAACGGTATCCGGAGCAGAATACAGAAAAACTTTTACAAGAAAAGTTGTAGCAAATTGTGCCCTTAACACAATGGTCTGTAACTTTTTTGCTCCCAGATGCATCAATGGGGAGAATTTTTGAAAAATGTGCAAATTACAAGAGTGTTGAAAAAAAACGGTATCCGGAGCAGAATACAGAAAAACTTTTACTACAAAAGTTGTAGCAAATTGTGCCCTTAACACAATGATCTGTAACTTTTTTGCTCCCAGATGCACCAATGCGGAGATTTTTTCAAGAATGTGGAAATTACAAGAGTGTTGAAAAAAAACGGTATCCGGAGCAGAATACAGAAAAACTTTTACTGCAAAAGTTGTAGCAAATAGTGCCCTTAACACAATGGTCTGTTACTTCTTTGCTCCCAGATGCATCAATGTGGAGAATTTTTGAAAAATGTGCAAATTACAAGAGTGTTGAAAAAAAACGGTATCCGCAGCAGAATACAGAAAAACTTTTACAAGAAAAGTTGTAGCAAATTGTGCCCTTAACACAATGGTCTGTAACTTTTTTGCTCCCAGATGCATCAATACGGAGAATTTTTCAAAAATGTGGAAATTACAAGAGTGTTGAAAAAAAACGGTATCCGGAGCAGAATACAGAAAAACTTTTACTACAAAAGTTGTAGCAAATTGCGCCCTTAACACAATGGTCTGTAACTTTTTTGCTCCCAGATGCATCAATGGGGAGAATTTTTGAAAAATGTGCAAATTACAAGAGTGTTGAAAAAAAACGGTATCCGGAGCAGAATACAGAAAAACTTTTACTACAAAAGTTGTAGCAAATTGTGCCCTTAACACAATGGTCTGTAACTTTTTTGCTCCCAGATGCACCAATGTGGAGATTTTTTCGAGAATGTGGAAATTACAAGAGTGTTGAAAAAAAACGGTATCCGGAGCAGAATACAGAAAAACTTTTACAAGAAAAGTTGTAGCAAATTGTGCCCTTAACACAATGGTCTGTAACTTTTTTGCTCCCAGATGCATCAATACGGAGAATTTTTCAAAAATGTGGAAATTACAAGAGTGTTGAAAAAAACGGTATCCGGAGCAGAATACAGAAAAACTTTTACAAGAAAAGTTGTAGCAAATAGTGCCCTTAACACAATGGTCTGTAACTTTTTTGCTCCCAGATGCATCAATGGGGAGAATTTTTGAAAAATGTGCAAATTACAAGAGTGTTGAAAAAAAACGGTATCCGGAGCAGAATACAGAAAAACTTTTACTACAAAAGTTGTAGCAAATTGTGCCCTTAACACAATGATCTGTAACTTTTTTGCTCCCAGATGCACCAATGCGGAGATTTTTTCAAGAATGTGGAAATTACAAGAGTGTTGAAAAAAAACGGTATCCGGAGCAGAATACAGAAAAACTTTTACTGCAAAAGTTGTAGCAAATAGTGCCCTTAACACAATGGTCTGTTACTTCTTTGCTCCCAGATGCATCAATGTGGAGAATTTTTGAAAAATGTGCAAATTACAAGAGTGTTGAAAAAAAACGGTATCCGCAGCAGAATACAGAAAAACTTTTACAAGAAAAGTTGTAGCAAATTGTGCCCTTAACACAATGGTCTGTAACTTTTTTGCTCCCAGATGCATCAATACGGAGAATTTTTCAAAAATGTGGAAATTACAAGAGTGTTGAAAAAAAACGGTATCCGGAGCAGAATACAGAAAAACTTTTACTACAAAAGTTGTAGCAAATTGCGCCCTTAACACAATGGTCTGTAACTTTTTTGCTCCCAGATGCATCAATGGGGAGAATTTTTGAAAAATGTGCAAATTACAAGAGTGTTGAAAAAAAACGGTATCCGGAGCAGAATACAGAAAAACTTTTACTACAAAAGTTGTAGCAAATTGTGCCCTTAACACAATGGTCTGTAACTTTTTTGCTCCCAGATGCACCAATGTGGAGATTTTTTCGAGAATGTGGAAATTACAAGAGTGTTGAAAAAAAACGGTATCCGGAGCAGAATACAGAAAAACTTTTACAAGAAAAGTTGTAGCAAATTGTGCCCTTAACACAATGGTCTGTAACTTTTTTGCTCCCAGATGCATCAATACGGAGAATTTTTCAAAAATGTGGAAATTACAAGAGTGTTGAAAAAAACGGTATCCGGAGCAGAATACAGAAAAACTTTTACAAGAAAAGTTGTAGCAAATTGTGCCCTTAACACAATGGTCTGTAACTTTTTTGCTCCCAGATGCATCAATGGGGAGAATTTTTGAAAAATGTGCAAATTACAAGAGTGTTGAAAAAAAACGGTATCCGGAGCAGAATACAGAAAAACTTTTACTACAAAAGTTGTAGCAAATTGTGCCCTTAACACAATGATCTGTAACTTTTTTGCTCCCAGATGCACCAATGCGGAGATTTTTTCAAGAATGTGGAAATTACAAGAGTGTTGAAAAAAAACGGTATCCGGAGCAGAATACAGAAAAACTTTTACTGCAAAAGTTGTAGCAAATAGTGCCCTTAACACAATGGTCTGTTACTTCTTTGCTCCCAGATGCATCAATGTGGAGAATTTTTGAAAAATGTGCAAATTACAAGAGTGTTGAAAAAAAACGGTATCCGCAGCAGAATACAGAAAAACTTTTACAAGAAAAGTTGTAGCAAATTGTGCCCTTAACACAATGGTCTGTAACTTTTTTGCTCCCAGATGCATCAATACGGAGAATTTTTCAAAAATGTGGAAATTACAAGAGTGTTGAAAAAAACGGTATCCGGAGCAGAATACAGAAAAACTTTTACAAGAAAAGTTGTAGCAAATTGTGCCCTTAACACAATGGTCTGTAACTTTTTTGCTCCCAGATGCATCAATGGGGAGAATTTTTGAAAAATGTGCAAATTACAAGAGTGTTGAAAAAAAACGGTATCCGGAGCAGAATACAGAAAAACTTTTACTACAAAAGTTGTAGCAAATTGCGCCCTTAACACAATGGTCTGTAACTTTTTTGCTCCCAGATGCATCAATGGGGAGAATTTTTGAAAAATGTGCAAATTACAAGAGTGTTGAAAAAAAACGGTATCCGGAGCAGAATACAGAAAAACTTTTACTACAAAAGTTGTAGCAAATTGTGCCCTTAACACAATGGTCTGTAACTTTTTTGCTCCCAGATGCACCAATGTGGAGATTTTTTCGAGAATGTGGAAATTACAAGAGTGTTGAAAAAAAACGGTATCCGGAGCAGAATACAGAAAAACTTTTACTGCAAAAGTTGTAGCAAATAGTGCCCTTAACACAATGGTCTGTTACTTCTTTGCTCCCAGATGCATCAATACGGAGAATTTTTCAAAAATGTGGAAATTACAAGAGTGTTGAAAAAAACGGTATCCGGAGCAGAATACAGAAAAACTTTTACAAGAAAAGTTGTAGCAAATTGTGCCCTTAACACAATGGTCTGTAACTTTTTTGCTCCCAGATGCATCAATGGGGAGAATTTTTGAAAAATGTGCAAATTACAAGAGTGTTGAAAAAAAACGGTATCCGGAGCAGAATACAGAAAAACTTTTACTACAAAAGTTGTAGCAAATTGCGCCCTTAACACAATGGTCTGTAACTTTTTTGCTCCCAGATGCATCAATGGGGAGAATTTTTGAAAAATGTGCAAATTACAAGAGTGTTGAAAAAAAACGGTATCCGGAGCAGAATACAGAAAAACTTTTACTACAAAAGTTGTAGCAAATTGTGCCCTTAACACAATGGTCTGTAACTTTTTTGCTCCCAGATGCATCAATACGGAGAATTTTTCAAAAATGTGGAAATTACAAGAGTGTTGAAAAAAACGGTATCCGGAGCAGAATACAGAAAAACTTTTACAAGAAAAGTTGTAGCAAATTGTGCCCTTAACACAATGGTCTGTAACTTTTTTGCTCCCAGATGCATCAATGGGGAGAATTTTTGAAAAATGTGCAAATTACAAGAGTGTTGAAAAAAAACGGTATCCGGAGCAGAATACAGAAAAACTTTTACTACAAAAGTTGTAGCAAATTGTGCCCTTAACACAATGGTCTGTAACTTTTTTGCTCCCAGATGCACCAATGCGGAGATTTTTTCAAGAATGTGGAAATTACAAGAGTGTTGAAAAAAAACGGTATCCGGAGCAGAATACAGAAAAACTTTTACTGCAAAAGTTGTAGCAAATAGTGCCCTTAACACAATGGTCTGTTACTTCTTTGCTCCCAGATGCATCAATGTGGAGAATTTTTGAAAAATGTGCAAATTACAAGAGTGTTGAAAAAAAACGGTATCCGCAGCAGAATACAGAAAAACTTTTACAAGAAAAGTTGTAGCAAATTGTGCCCTTAACACAATGGTCTGTAACTTTTTTGCTCCCAGATGCATCAATACGGAGAATTTTTCAAAAATGTGGAAATTACAAGAGTGTTGAAAAAAACGGTATCCGGAGCAGAATACAGAAAAACTTTTACAAGAAAAGTTGTAGCAAATTGTGCCCTTAACACAATGGTCTGTAACTTTTTTGCTCCCAGATGCATCAATGGGGAGAATTTTTGAAAAATGTGCAAATTACAAGAGTGTTGAAAAAAAACGGTATCCGGAGCAGAATACAGAAAAACTTTTACTACAAAAGTTGTAGCAAATTGTGCCCTTAACACAATGATCTGTAACTTTTTTGCTCCCAGATGCACCAATGCGGAGATTTTTTCAAGAATGTGGAAATTACAAGAGTGTTGAAAAAAAACGGTATCCGGAGCAGAATACAGAAAAACTTTTACTGCAAAAGTTGTAGCAAATAGTGCCCTTAACACAATGGTCTGTTACTTCTTTGCTCCCAGATGCATCAATGTGGAGAATTTTTGAAAAATGTGCAAATTACAAGAGTGTTGAAAAAAAACGGTATCCGCAGCAGAATACAGAAAAACTTTTACAAGAAAAGTTGTAGCAAATTGTGCCCTTAACACAATGGTCTGTAACTTTTTTGCTCCCAGATGCATCAATACGGAGAATTTTTCAAAAATGTGGAAATTACAAGAGTGTTGAAAAAAACGGTATCCGGAGCAGAATACAGAAAAACTTTTACAAGAAAAGTTGTAGCAAATTGTGCCCTTAACACAATGGTCTGTAACTTTTTTGCTCCCAGATGCATCAATGGGGAGAATTTTTGAAAAATGTGCAAATTACAAGAGTGTTGAAAAAAAACGGTATCCGGAGCAGAATACAGAAAAACTTTTACTACAAAAGTTGTAGCAAATTGCGCCCTTAACACAATGGTCTGTAACTTTTTTGCTCCCAGATGCATCAATGGGGAGAATTTTTGAAAAATGTGCAAATTACAAGAGTGTTGAAAAAAAACGGTATCCGGAGCAGAATACAGAAAAACTTTTACTACAAAAGTTGTAGCAAATTGTGCCCTTAACACAATGGTCTGTAACTTTTTTGCTCCCAGATGCATCAATACGGAGAATTTTTCAAAAATGTGGAAATTACAAGAGTGTTGAAAAAAACGGTATCCGGAGCAGAATACAGAAAAACTTTTACAAGAAAAGTTGTAGCAAATTGTGCCCTTAACACAATGGTCTGTAACTTTTTTGCTCCCAGATGCATCAATGGGGAGAATTTTTGAAAAATGTGCAAATTACAAGAGTGTTGAAAAAAAACGGTATCCGGAGCAGAATACAGAAAAACTTTTACTACAAAAGTTGTAGCAAATTGTGCCCTTAACACAATGGTCTGTAACTTTTTTGCTCCCAGATGCACCAATGCGGAGATTTTTTCAAGAATGTGGAAATTACAAGAGTGTTGAAAAAAAACGGTATCCGGAGCAGAATACAGAAAAACTTTTACTGCAAAAGTTGTAGCAAATAGTGCCCTTAACACAATGGTCTGTTACTTCTTTGCTCCCAGATGCATCAATGTGGAGAATTTTTGAAAAATGTGCAAATTACAAGAGTGTTGAAAAAAAAACGGTATCCGGAGCAGAATACAGAAAAACTTTTACAAGAAAAGTTGTAGCAAATTGTGCCCTTAACACAATGGTCTGTAACTTTTTTGCTCCCAGATGCACCAATGTGGAGATTTTTTCAAGAATGTGGAAATTACAAGAGTGTTGAAAAAAAACGGTATCCGGAGCAGAATACAGAAAAACTTTTACTACAAAAGTTGTAGCAAATTGCGCCCTTAACACAATGGTCTGTAACTTTTTTGCTCCCAGATGCATCAATGGGGAGAATTTTTGAAAAATGTGCAAATTACAAGAGTGTTGAAAGAAAACGGTATCCGGAGCAAAATACAGAAAAACTTTTACTACAAAAGTTGTGGCAAATTGTGCCCTTAACACAATGGTGTCCAACATTTTTGCTCCCAGATGCACCATTGTGGAGATTTTTTGAAAAATGTGCAAATTACAAGAGTGTTGAAAAAAAACGGTATCCGGAGCAAAATACAGAAAAACTTTTACTACAAAAGTTGTGGCAAATTGTGCCCTTAACACAATGGTGTCCAACATTTTTGCTCCCAGATGCATCAATACGGAGAATTTTTCAAAAATGTGGAAATTACAAGAGTGTTGAAAAAAACGGTATCCGGAGCAGAATACAGAAAAACTTTTACAAGAAAAGTTGTAGCAAATTGTGCCCTTAACACAATGGTCTGTAACTTTTTTGCTCCCAGATGCATCAATACGGAGAATTTTTCAAAAATGTGGAAATTACAAGAGTGTTGAAAAAAACGGTATCCGGAGCAGAATACAGAAAAACTTTTACAGCAAAAGTTGTAGCAAATAGTGCCCTTAACACAATGGTCTGTTACTTCTTTGCTCCCAGATGCATCAATGTGGAGAATTTTTGAAAAATGTGCAAATTACAAGAGTGTTGAAAAAAAACGGTATCCGGAGCAGAATACAGAAAAACTTTTACAAGAAAAGTTGTAGCAAATTGTGCCCTTAACACAATGGTCTGTAACTTTTTTGCTCCCAGATGCATCAATACGGAGAATTTTTCAAAAATGTGGAAATTACAAGAGTGTTGAAAAAAACGGTATCCGGAGCAGAATACAGAAAAACTTTTACAAGAAAAGTTGTAGCAAATTGTGCCCTTAACACAATGGTCTGTAACTTTTTTGCTCCCAGATGCATCAATACGGAGAATTTTTCAAAAATGTGGAAATTACAAGAGTGTTGAAAAAAACGGTATCCGGAGCAGAATACAGAAAAACTTTTACAGCAAAAGTTGTAGCAAATAGTGCCCTTAACACAATGGTCTGTTACTTCTTTGCTCCCAGATGCATCAATGTGGAGAATTTTTGAAAAATGTGCAAATTACAAGAGTGTTGAAAAAAAACGGTATCCGGAGCAGAATACAGAAAAACTTTTACAAGAAAAGTTGTAGCAAATTGTGCCCTTAACACAATGGTCTGTAACTTTTTTGCTCCCAGATGCATCAATACGGAGAATTTTTCAAAAATGTGGAAATTACAAGAGTGTTGAAAAAAACGGTATCCGGAGCAGAATACAGAAAAACTTTTACAAGAAAAGTTGTAGCAAATTGTGCCCTTAACACAATGGTCTGTAACTTTTTTGCTCCCAGATGCATCAATGGGGAGAATTTTTGAAAAATGTGCAAATTACAAGAGTGTTGAAAAAAAACGGTATCCGGAGCAGAATACAGAAAAACTTTTACTACAAAAGTTGTAGCAAATTGCGCCCTTAACACAATGGTCTGTAACTTTTTTGCTCCCAGATGCATCAATGGGGAGAATTTTTGAAAAATGTGCAAATTACAAGAGTGTTGAAAGAAAACGGTATCCGGAGCAAAATACAGAAAAACTTTTACTACAAAAGTTGTGGCAAATTGTGCCCTTAACACAATGGTGTCCAACATTTTTGCTCCCAGATGCACCATTGTGGAGATTTTTTGAAAAATGTGCAAATTACAAGAGTGTTGAAAAAAAACGGTATCCGGAGCAAAATACAGAAAAACTTTTACTGCAAAAGTTGTAGCAAATAGTGCCCTTAACACAATGGTGTCCAACATTTTTGCTCCCAGATGCATCAATACGGAGAATTTTTCAAAAATGTGGAAATTACAAGAGTGTTGAAAAAAACGGTATCCGGAGCAGAATACAGAAAAACTTTTACAAGAAAAGTTGTAGCAAATTGTGCCCTTAACACAATGGTCTGTAACTTTTTTGCTCCCAGATGCATCAATACGGAGAATTTTTCAAAAATGTGGAAATTACAAGTGTGTTGAAAAAAACGGTATCCGGAGCAGAATACAGAAAAACTTTTACAGCAAAAGTTGTAGCAAATAGTGCCCTTAACACAATGGTCTGTTACTTCTTTGCTCCCAGATGCATCAATGTGGAGAATTTTTGAAAAATGTGCAAATTACAAGAGTGTTGAAAAAAAACGGTATCCGGAGCAGAATACAGAAAAACTTTTACAAGAAAAGTTGTAGCAAATTGTGCCCTTAACACAATGGTCTGTAACTTTTTTGCTCCCAGATGCACCAATGTGGAGATTTTTTCAAGAATGTGGAAATTACAAGAGTGTTGAAAAAAAACGGTATCCGGAGCAGAATACAGAAAAACTTTTACAAGAAAAGTTGTAGCAAATTGTGCCCTTAACACAATGGTCTGTAACTTTTTTGCTCCCAGATGCATCAATACGGAGAATTTTTCAAAAATGTGGAAATTACAAGAGTGTTGAAAAAAACGGTATCCGGAGCAGAATACAGAAAAACTTTTACAGCAAAAGTTGTAGCAAATAGTGCCCTTAACACAATGGTCTGTTACTTCTTTGCTCCCAGATGCATCAATGTGGAGAATTTTTGAAAAATGTGCAAATTACAAGAGTGTTGAAAAAAAACGGTATCCGGAGCAGAATACAGAAAAACTTTTACAAGAAAAGTTGTAGCAAATTGTGCCCTTAACACAATGGTCTGTAACTTTTTTGCTCCCAGATGCATCAATACGGAGAATTTTTCAAAAATGTGGAAATTACAAGAGTGTTGAAAAAAACGGTATCCGGAGCAGAATACAGAAAAACTTTTACAAGAAAAGTTGTAGCAAATTGTGCCCTTAACACAATGGTCTGTAACTTTTTTGCTCCCAGATGCATCAATGGGGAGAATTTTTGAAAAATGTGCAAATTACAAGAGTGTTGAAAAAAAACGGTATCCGGAGCAGAATACAGAAAAACTTTTACTACAAAAGTTGTAGCAAATTGCGCCCTTAACACAATGGTCTGTAACTTTTTTGCTCCCAGATGCATCAATGGGGACAATTTTTGAAAAATGTGCAAATTACAAGAGTGTTGAAAAAAAACGGTATCCGGAGCAGAATACAGAAAAACTTTTACTACAAAAGTTGTAGCAAATTGTGCCCTTAACACAATGGTCTGTAACTTTTTTGCTCCCAGATGCACCAATGCGGAGATTTTTTCAAGAATGTGGAAATTACAAGAGTGTTGAAAAAAAACGGTATCCGGAGCAGAATACAGAAAAACTTTTACTGCAAAAGTTGTAGCAAATAGTGCCCTTAACACAATGGTCTGTTACTTCTTTGCTCCCAGATGCATCAATGTGGAGAATTTTTGAAAAATGTGCAAATTACAAGAGTGTTGAAAAAAAACGGTATCCGGAGCAGAATACAGAAAAACTTTTACAAGAAAAGTTGTAGCAAATTGTGCCCTTAACACAATGGTCTGTAACTTTTTTGCTCCCAGATGCACCAATGCGGAGATTTTTTCAAGAATGTGGAAATTACAAGAGTGTTGAAAAAAAACGGTATCCGGAGCAGAATACAGAAAAACTTTTACTGCAAAAGTTGTAGCAAATAGTGCCCTTAACACAATGGTCTGTTACTTCTTTGCTCCCAGATGCATCAATGTGGAGAATTTTTGAAAAATGTGCAAATTACAAGAGTGTTGAAAAAAAACGGTATCCGGAGCAGAATACAGAAAAACTTTTACAAGAAAAGTTGTAGCAAATTGTGCCCTTAACACAATGGTCTGTAACTTTTTTGCTCCCAGATGCACCAATGTGGAGATTTTTTCAAGAATGTGGAAATTACAAGAGTGTTGAAAAAAAACGGTATCCGGAGCAGAATACAGAAAAACTTTTACAAGAAAAGTTGTAGCAAATTGTGCCCTTAACACAATGGTCTGTAACTTTTTTGCTCCCAAATGCATCAATACGGAGAATTTTTCAAAAATGTGGAAATTACAAGAGTGTTGAAAAAAACGGTATCCGGAGCAGAATACAGAAAAACTTTTACAGCAAAAGTTGTAGCAAATAGTGCCCTTAACACAATGGTCTGTTACTTCTTTGCTCCCAGATGCATCAATGTGGAGAATTTTTGAAAAATGTGCAAATTACAAGAGTGTTGAAAAAAAACGGTATCCGGAGCAGAATACAGAAAAACTTTTACAAGAAAAGTTGTAGCAAATTGTGCCCTTAACACAATGGTCTGTAACTTTTTTGCTCCCAGATGCATCAATACGGAGAATTTTTCAAAAATGTGGAAATTACAAGAGTGTTGAAAAAAACGGTATCCGGAGCAGAATACAGAAAAACTTTTACAAGAAAAGTTGTAGCAAATTGTGCCCTTAACACAATGGTCTGTAACTTTTTTGCTCCCAGATGCATCAATGGGGAGAATTTTTGAAAAATGTGCAAATTACAAGAGTGTTGAAAAAAAACGGTATCCGGAGCAGAATACAGAAAAACTTTTACTACAAAAGTTGTAGCAAATTGCGCCCTTAACACAATGGTCTGTAACTTTTTTGCTCCCAGATGCATCAATGGGGACAATTTTTGAAAAATGTGCAAATTACAAGAGTGTTGAAAAAAAACGGTATCCGGAGCAGAATACAGAAAAACTTTTACTACAAAAGTTGTAGCAAATTGTGCCCTTAACACAATGGTCTGTAACTTTTTTGCTCCCAGATGCACCAATGCGGAGATTTTTTCAAGAATGTGGAAATTACAAGAGTGTTGAAAAAAAACGGTATCCGGAGCAGAATACAGAAAAACTTTTACTGCAAAAGTTGTAGCAAATAGTGCCCTTAACACAATGGTCTGTTACTTCTTTGCTCCCATATGCATCAATGTGGAGAATTTTTGAAAAATGTGCAAATTACAAGAGTGTTGAAAAAAAAACCGTATCCGGAGCAGAATACAGAAAAACTTTTACAAGAAAAGTTGTAGCAAATTGTGCCCTTAACACAATGGTCTGTAACTTTTTTGCTCCCAGATGCACCAATGTGGAGATTTTTTCAAGAATGTGGAAATTACAAGAGTGTTGAAAAAAAACGGTATCCGGAGCAGAATACAGAAAAACTTTTACAAGAAAAGTTGTAGCAAATTGTGCCCTTAACACAATGGTCTGTAACTTTTTTGCTCCCAGATGCATCAATACGGAGAATTTTTCAAAAATGTGGAAATTACAAGAGTGTTGAAAAAAACGGTATCCGGAGCAGAATACAGAAAAACTTTTACAAGAAAAGTTGTAGCAAATTGTGCCCTTAACACAATGGTCTGTAACTTTTTTGCTCCCAGATGCATCAATACGGAGAATTTTTCAAAAATGTGGAAATTACAAGAGTGTTGAAAAAAACGGTATCCGGAGCAGAATACAGAAAAACTTTTACAAGAAAAGTTGTAGCAAATTGTGCCCTTAACACAATGGTCTGTAACTTTTTTGCTCCCAGATGCATCAATGGGGAGAATTTTTGAAAAATGTGCAAATTACAAGAGTGTTGAAAAAAAACGGTATCCGGAGCAGAATACAGAAAAACTTTTACTACAAAAGTTGTAGCAAATTGCGCCCTTAACACAATGGTCTGTAACTTTTTTGCTCCCAGATGCATCAATGGGGACAATTTTTGAAAAATGTGCAAATTACAAGAGTGTTGAAAAAAAACGGTATCCGGAGCAGAATACAGAAAAACTTTTACTACAAAAGTTGTAGCAAATTGTGCCCTTAACACAATGGTCTGTAACTTTTTTGCTCCCAGATGCACCAATGCGGAGATTTTTTCAAGAATGTGGAAATTACAAGAGTGTTGAAAAAAAACGGTATCCGGAGCAGAATACAGAAAAACTTTTACTGCAAAAGTTGTAGCAAATAGTGCCCTTAACACAATGGTCTGTTACTTCTTTGCTCCCAGATGCATCAATGTGGAGAATTTTTGAAAAATGTGCAAATTACAAGAGTGTTGAAAAAAAACCGTATCCGGAGCAGAATACAGAAAAACTTTTACAAGAAAAGTTGTAGCAAATTGTGCCCTTAACACAATGGTCTGTAACTTTTTTGCTCCCAGATGCACCAATGTGGAGATTTTTTCAAGAATGTGGAAATTACAAGAGTGTTGAAAAAAAACGGTATCCGGAGCAGAATACAGAAAAACTTTTACAAGAAAAGTTGTAGCAAATTGTGCCCTTAACACAATGGTCTGTAACTTTTTTGCTCCCAGATGCATCAATACGGAGAATTTTTCAAAAATGTGGAAATTACAAGAGTGTTGAAAAAAACGGTATCCGGAGCAGAATACAGAAAAACTTTTACAAGAAAAGTTGTAGCAAATTGTGCCCTTAACACAATGGTCTGTAACTTTTTTGCTCCCAGATGCATCAATACGGAGAATTTTTCAAAAATGTGGAAATTACAAGAGTGTTGAAAAAAACGGTATCCGGAGCAGAATACAGAAAAACTTTTACAAGAAAAGTTGTAGCAAATTGTGCCCTTAACACAATGGTCTGTAACTTTTTTGCTCCCAGATGCATCAATGGGGAGAATTTTTGAAAAATGTGCAAATTACAAGAGTGTTGAAAAAAAACGGTATCCGGAGCAGAATACAGAAAAACTTTTACTACAAAAGTTGTAGCAAATTGCGCCCTTAACACAATGGTCTGTAACTTTTTTGCTCCCAGATGCATCAATGGGGAGAATTTTTGAAAAATGTGCAAATTACAAGAGTGTTGAAAAAAAACGGTATCCGGAGCAGAATACAGAAAAACTTTTACTACAAAAGTTGTAGCAAATTGTGCCCTTAACACAATGGTCTGTAACTTTTTTGCTCCCAGATGCATCAATGCGGAGAATTTTTCAAAAATGTGGAAATTACAAGAGTGTTGAAAAAAAACGGTATCCGGAGCAGAATACAGAAAAACTTTTACTACAAAAGTTGTAGCAAATTGTGCCCTTAACACAATGGTCTGTAACTTTTTTGCTCCCAGATGCATCAATGCGGAGAATTTTTCAAAAATGTGGAAATTACAAGAGTGTTGAAAAAAAACGGTATCCGGAGCAGAATACAGAAAAACTTTTACAAGAAAAGTTGTAGCAAATTGTGCCCTTAACACAATGGTCTGTAACTTTTTTGCTCCCAGATGCATCAATGCGGAGAATTTTTCAAAAATGTGGAAATTACAAGAGTGTTGAAAAAAAACGGTATCCGGAGCAGAATACAGAAAAACTTTTACTACAAAAGTTGTAGCAAATTGTGCCCTTAACACAATGCTCTGTAACTTTTTTGCTCCCAGATGCATCAATGCGGAGAATTTTTCAAAAATGTGGAAATTACAAGAGTGTTGAAAAAAAACGGTATCCGGAGCAGAATACAGAAAAACTTTTACAAGAAAAGTTGTAGCAAATTGTGCCCTTAACACAATGGTCTATAACTTTTTTGCTCCCAGATGCATCAATGCGGAGAATTTTTCAAAAATGTGGAAATTACAAGAGTGTTGAAAAAAAAACGGTATCCGGAGCAGAATACAGAAAAACTTTTACTACAAAAGTTGTAGCAAATTGTGCCCTTAACACAATGGTCTATAACTTTTTTGCTCCCAGATGCATCAATGCGGAGAATTTTTCAAAAATGTGGAAATTACAAGAGTGTTGAAAAAAAACGGTATCCGGAGCAGAATACAGAAAAACTTTTACAAGAGAAGTTGTAGCAAATTGTGCCCTTAACACAATGGTTTATAATTTTTTTGCTCCCAGATGCATCAATGTGGAGAATTTTTGAAAAATGTGCAAATTACAAGAGTGTTGAAAAAAAACGGTATCCGGAGCAGAATACAGAAAAACTTTTACTACAAAAGTTGTAGCAAATTGTGCCCTTAACACAATGCTCTGTAACTTTTTTGCTCCCAGATGCATCAATGCGGAGAATTTTTCAAAAATGTGGAAATTACAAGAGTGTTGAAAAAAAACGGTATCCGGAGCAGAATACAGAAAAACTTTTACTACAAAAGTTGTAGCAAATTGTGCCCTTAACACAATGGTCTCTAACATTTTGCTCCCAGATGCATCAATGCGGAGAATTTTTCAAAAATGTGGAAATTACAAGAGTGTTGAAAAAAAACGGTATCCGGAGCAGAATACAGAAAAACTTTTACAAGAAAAGTTGTAGCAAATTGTGCCCTTAACACAATGGTCTGTAACTTTTTTGCTCCCAGATGCATCAATGCGGAGAATTTTTCAAAAATGTGGAAATTACAAGAGTGTTGAAAAAAAACGGTATCCGGAGCAGAATACAGAAAAACTTTTACTACAAAAGTTGTAGCAAATTGTGCCCTTAACACAATGCTCTGTAACTTTTTTGCTCCCAGATGCATCAATGCGGAGAATTTTTCAAAAATGTGGAAATTACAAGAGTGTTGAAAAAAAACGGTATCCGGAGCAGAATACAGAAAAACTTTTACAAGAAAAGTTGTAGCAAATTGTGCCCTTAACACAATGGTCTGTAACTTTTTTGCTCCCAGATGCATCAATGGGGAGAATTTTTGAAAAATGTGCAAATTACAAGAGTGTTGAAAAAAAACGGTATCCGGAGCAGAATACAGAAAAACTTTTACTACAAAAGTTGTAGCAAATTGCGCCCTTAACACAATGGTCTGTAACTTTTTTGCTCCCAGATGCATCAATGGGGAGAATTTTTGAAAAATGTGCAAATTACAAGAGTGTTGAAAGAAAACGGTATCCGGAGCAAAATACAGAAAAACTTTTACTACAAAAGTTGTGGCAAATTGTGCCCTTAACACAATGGTGTCCAACATTTTTGCTCCCAGATGCACCATTGTGGAGATTTTTTGAAAAATGTGCAAATTACAAGAGTGTTGAAAAAAAACGGTATCCGGAGCAAAATACAGAAAAACTTTTACTACAAAAGTTGTGGCAAATTGTGCCCTTAACACAATGGTGTCCAACATTTTTGCTCCCAGATGCACCAATGTGGAGATTTTTTGAAAAATGTGCAAATTACAAGAGTGTTGAAAGAAAACGGTATCCGGAGCAAAATACAGAAAAACTTTTACTACAAAAGTTGTGGCAAATTGTGCCCTTAACACAACGGTCTGTAACTTTTTTGCTCCCAGATGCACCAATGTGGAGATTTTTTGAAAAATGTGGAAATTACAAGAGTGTTGAAAGAAAACGGTATCCGGAGCAAAATACAGAAAAACTTTTACTACAAAAGTTGTGGCAAATTGTGCCCTTAACACAATGGTGTCCAACATTTTTGCTCCCAGATGCACCATTGTGGAGATTTTTTGAAAAATGTGGAAATTACAAGAGTGTTGAAAAAAAACGGTATCCGGAGCAAAATACAGAAAAACTTTTACTGCAAAAGTTGTAGCAAATAGTGCCCTTAACACAATGGTCTGTTACTTCTTTGCTCCCAGATGCATCAATGTGGAGAATTTTTGAAAAATGTGCAAATTACAAGAGTGTTGAAAAAAAACCGTATCCGGAGCAGAATACAGAAAAACTTTTACAAGAAAAGTTGTAGCAAATTGTGCCCTTAACACAATGGTCTGTAACTTTTTTGCTCCCAGATGCATCAATACGGAGAATTTTTCAAAAATGTGGAAATTACAAGAGTGTTGAAAAAAACGGTATCCGGAGCAGAATACAGAAAAACTTTTACAAGAAAAGTTGTAGCAAATTGTGCCCTTAACACAATGGTCTGTAACTTTTTTGCTCCCAGATGCATCAATGGGGAGAATTTTTGAAAAATGTGCAAATTACAAGAGTGTTGAAAAAAAACGGTATCCGGAGCAGAATACAGAAAAACTTTTACTACAAAAGTTGTAGCAAATTGCGCCCTTAACACAATGGTCTGTAACTTTTTTGCTCCCAGATGCATCAATGCGGAGAATTTTTCAAAAATGTGGAAATTACAAGAGTGTTGAAAAAAAACGGTATCCGGAGCAGAATACAGAAAAACTTTTACTACAAAAGTTGTAGCAAATTGTGCCCTTAACACAATGGTCTGTAACTTTTTTGCTCCCAGATGCATCAATGCGGAGAATTTTTCAAAAATGTGGAAATTACAAGAGTGTTGAAAAAAAACGGTATCCGGAGCAGAATACAGAAAAACTTTTACTACAAAAGTTGTAGCAAATTGTGCCCTTAACACAATGGTCTGTAACTTTTTTGCTCCCAGATGCATCAATGCGGAGAATTTTTCAAAAATGTGGAAATTACAAGAGTGTTGAAAAAAAACGGTATCCGGAGCAGAATACAGAAAAACTTTTACAAGAAAAGTTGTAGCAAATTGTGCCCTTAACACAATGGTCTGTAACTTTTTTGCTCCCAGATGCATCAATGCGGAGAATTTTTCAAAAATGTGGAAATTACAAGAGTGTTGAAAAAAAACGGTATCCGGAGCAGAATACAGAAAAACTTTTACTACAAAAGTTGTAGCAAATTGTGCCCTTAACACAATGCTCTGTAACTTTTTTGCTCCCAGATGCATCAATGCGGAGAATTTTTCAAAAATGTGGAAATTACAAGAGTGTTGAAAAAAAACGGTATCCGGAGCAGAATACAGAAAAACTTTTACAAGAAAAGTTGTAGCAAATTGTGCCCTTAACACAATGGTCTATAACTTTTTTGCTCCCAGATGCATCAATGCGGAGAATTTTTCAAAAATGTGGAAATTACAAGAGTGTTGAAAAAAAAACGGTATCCGGAGCAGAATACAGAAAAACTTTTACTACAAAAGTTGTAGCAAATTGTGCCCTTAACACAATGGTCTATAACTTTTTTGCTCCCAGATGCATCAATGCGGAGAATTTTTCAAAAATGTGGAAATTACAAGAGTGTTGAAAAAAAACGGTATCCGGAGCAGAATACAGAAAAACTTTTACAAGAGAAGTTGTAGCAAATTGTGCCCTTAACACAATGGTTTATAATTTTTTTGCTCCCAGATGCATCAATGTGGAGAATTTTTGAAAAATGTGCAAATTACAAGAGTGTTGAAAAAAAACGGTATCCGGAGCAGAATACAGAAAAACTTTTACTACAAAAGTTGTAGCAAATTGTGCCCTTAACACAATGCTCTGTAACTTTTTTGCTCCCAGATGCATCAATGCGGAGAATTTTTCAAAAATGTGGAAATTACAAGAGTGTTGAAAAAAAACGGTATCCGGAGCAGAATACAGAAAAACTTTTACTACAAAAGTTGTAGCAAATTGTGCCCTTAACACAATGGTCTCTAACATTTTGCTCCCAGATGCATCAATGCGGAGAATTTTTCAAAAATGTGGAAATTACAAGAGTGTTGAAAAAAAACGGTATCCGGAGCAGAATACAGAAAAACTTTTACAAGAAAAGTTGTAGCAAATTGTGCCCTTAACACAATGGTCTGTAACTTTTTTGCTCCCAGATGCATCAATGCGGAGAATTTTTCAAAAATGTGGAAATTACAAGAGTGTTGAAAAAAAACGGTATCCGGAGCAGAATACAGAAAAACTTTTACTACAAAAGTTGTAGCAAATTGTGCCCTTAACACAATGCTCTGTAACTTTTTTGCTCCCAGATGCATCAATGCGGAGAATTTTTCAAAAATGTGGAAATTACAAGAGTGTTGAAAAAAAACGGTATCCGGAGCAGAATACAGAAAAACTTTTACAAGAAAAGTTGTAGCAAATTGTGCCCTTAACACAATGGTCTGTAACTTTTTTGCTCCCAGATGCATCAATGGGGAGAATTTTTGAAAAATGTGCAAATTACAAGAGTGTTGAAAAAAAACGGTATCCGGAGCAGAATACAGAAAAACTTTTACTACAAAAGTTGTAGCAAATTGCGCCCTTAACACAATGGTCTGTAACTTTTTTGCTCCCAGATGCATCAATGGGGAGAATTTTTGAAAAATGTGCAAATTACAAGAGTGTTGAAAGAAAACGGTATCCGGAGCAAAATACAGAAAAACTTTTACTACAAAAGTTGTGGCAAATTGTGCCCTTAACACAATGGTGTCCAACATTTTTGCTCCCAGATGCACCATTGTGGAGATTTTTTGAAAAATGTGCAAATTACAAGAGTGTTGAAAAAAAACGGTATCCGGAGCAAAATACAGAAAAACTTTTACTACAAAAGTTGTGGCAAATTGTGCCCTTAACACAATGGTGTCCAACATTTTTGCTCCCAGATGCACCAATGTGGAGATTTTTTGAAAAATGTGCAAATTACAAGAGTGTTGAAAGAAAACGGTATCCGGAGCAAAATACAGAAAAACTTTTACTACAAAAGTTGTGGCAAATTGTGCCCTTAACACAACGGTCTGTAACTTTTTTGCTCCCAGATGCACCAATGTGGAGATTTTTTGAAAAATGTGGAAATTACAAGAGTGTTGAAAGAAAACGGTATCCGGAGCAAAATACAGAAAAACTTTTACTACAAAAGTTGTGGCAAATTGTGCCCTTAACACAATGGTGTCCAACATTTTTGCTCCCAGATGCACCATTGTGGAGATTTTTTGAAAAATGTGGAAATTACAAGAGTGTTGAAAAAAAACGGTATCCGGAGCAAAATACAGAAAAACTTTTACTGCAAAAGTTGTAGCAAATAGTGCCCTTAACACAATGGTCTGTTACTTCTTTGCTCCCAGATGCATCAATGTGGAGAATTTTTGAAAAATGTGCAAATTACAAGAGTGTTGAAAAAAAACCGTATCCGGAGCAGAATACAGAAAAACTTTTACAAGAAAAGTTGTAGCAAATTGTGCCCTTAACACAATGGTCTGTAACTTTTTTGCTCCCAGATGCATCAATACGGAGAATTTTTCAAAAATGTGGAAATTACAAGAGTGTTGAAAAAAACGGTATCCGGAGCAGAATACAGAAAAACTTTTACAAGAAAAGTTGTAGCAAATTGTGCCCTTAACACAATGGTCTGTAACTTTTTTGCTCCCAGATGCATCAATGGGGAGAATTTTTGAAAAATGTGCAAATTACAAGAGTGTTGAAAAAAAACGGTATCCGGAGCAGAATACAGAAAAACTTTTACTACAAAAGTTGTAGCAAATTGCGCCCTTAACACAATGGTCTGTAACTTTTTTGCTCCCAGATGCATCAATGGGGAGAATTTTTGAAAAATGTGCAAATTACAAGAGTGTTGAAAAAAAACGGTATCCGGAGCAGAATACAGAAAAACTTTTACTACAAAAGTTGTAGCAAATTGTGCCCTTAACACAATGCTCTGTAACTTTTTTGCTCCCAGATGCATCAATGCGGAGAATTTTTCAAAAATGTGGAAATTACAAGAGTGTTGAAAAAAAACGGTATCCGGAGCAGAATACAGAAAAACTTTTACAAGAAAAGTTGTAGCAAATTGTGCCCTTAACACAATGGTCTGTAACTTTTTTGCTCCCAGATGCATCAATGCGGAGAATTTTTCAAAAATGTGGAAATTACAAGAGTGTTGAAAAAAAACGGTATCCGGAGCAGAATACAGAAAAACTTTTACTACAAAAGTTGTAGCAAATTGTGCCCTTAACACAATGGTCTATAACTTTTTTGCTCCCAGATGCATCAATGCGGAGAATTTTTCAAAAATGTGGAAATTACAAGAGTGTTGAAAAAAAACGGTATCCGGAGCAGAATACAGAAAAACTTTTACTACAAAAGTTGTAGCAAATTGTGCCCTTAACACAATGGTCTGTAGCTTTTTTGCTCCCAGATGCATCAATGCGGAGAATTTTTCAAAAATGTGGAAATTACAAGAGTGTTGAAAAAAAACGGTATCCGGAGCAGAATACAGAAAAACTTTTACTACAAAAGTTGTAGCAAATTGTGCCCTTAACACAATGCTCTGTAACTTTTTTGCTCCCAGATGCATCAATGCGGAGAATTTTTCAAAAATGTGGAAATTACAAGAGTGTTGAAAAAAAACGGTATCCGGAGCAGAATACAGAAAAACTTTTACAAGAAAAGTTGTAGCAAATTGTGCCCTTAACACAATGGTCTATAACTTTTTTGCTCCCAGATGCATCAATGCGGAGAATTTTTCAAAAATGTGGAAATTACAAGAGTGTTGAAAAAAAACGGTATCCGGAGCAGAATACAGAAAAACTTTTACTACAAAAGTTGTAGCAAATTGTGCCCTTAACACAATGGTCTATAACTTTTTTGCTCCCAGATGCATCAATGCGGAGAATTTTTCAAAAATGTGGAAATTACAAGAGTGTTGAAAAAAAACGGTATCCGGAGCAGAATACAGAAAAACTTTTACTACAAAAGTTGTAGCAAATTGTGCCCTTAACACAATGGTCTGTAGCTTTTTTGCTCCCAGATGCATCAATGCGGAGAATTTTTCAAAAATGTGGAAATTACAAGAGTGTTGAAAAAAAACGGTATCCGGAGCAGAATACAGAAAAACTTTTACAAGAAAAGTTGTAGCAAATTGTGCCCTTAACACAATGGTCTATAACTTTTTTGCTCCCAGATGCATCAATGCGGAGAATTTTTCAAAAATGTGGAAATTACAAGAGTGTTGAAAAAAAACGGTATCCGGAGCAGAATACAGAAAAACTTTTACTACAAAAGTTGTAGCAAATTGTGCCCTTAACACAATGGTCTATAACTTTTTTGCTCCCAGATGCATCAATGCGGAGAATTTTTCAAAAATGTGGAAATTACAAGAGTGTTGAAAAAAAACGGTATCCGGAGCAGAATACAGAAAAACTTTTACTACAAAAGTTGTAGCAAATTGTGCCCTTAACACAATGGTCTGTAGCTTTTTTGCTCCCAGATGCATCAATGCGGAGAATTTTTCAAAAATGTGGAAATTACAAGAGTGTTGAAAAAAAACGGTATCCGGAGCAGAATACAGAAAAACTTTTACTACAAAAGTTGTAGCAAATTGTGCCCTTAACACAATGCTCTGTAACTTTTTTGCTCCCAGATGCATCAATGCGGAGAATTTTTCAAAAATGTGGAAATTACAAGAGTGTTGAAAAAAAACGGTATCCGGAGCAGAATACAGAAAAACTTTTACAAGAAAAGTTGTAGCAAATTGTGCCCTTAACACAATGGTCTATAACTTTTTTGCTCCCAGATGCATCAATGCGGAGAATTTTTCAAAAATGTGGAAATTACAAGAGTGTTGAAAAAAAAACGGTATCCGGAGCAGAATACAGAAAAACTTTTACTACAAAAGTTGTAGCAAATTGTGCCCTTAACACAATGGTCTATAACTTTTTTGCTCCCAGATGCATCAATGCGGAGAATTTTTCAAAAATGTGGAAATTACAAGAGTGTTGAAAAAAAACGGTATCCGGAGCAGAATACAGAAAAACTTTTACAAGAAAAGTTGTAGCAAATTGTGCCCTTAACACAATGGTTTATAATTTTTTTGCTCCCAGATGCATCAATGTGGAGAATTTTTGAAAAATGTGCAAATTACAAGAGTGTTGAAAAAAAACGGTATCCGGAGCAGAATACAGAAAAACTTTTACTACAAAAGTTGTAGCAAATTGTGCCCTTAACACAATGCTCTGTAACTTTTTTGCTCCCAGATGCATCAATACGGAGAATTTTTCAAAAATGTGGAAATTACAAGAGTGTTGAAAAAAACGGTATCCGGAGCAGAATACAGAAAAACTTTTACAAGAAAAGTTGTAGCAAATTGTGCCCTTAACACAATGGTCTGTAACTTTTTTGCTCCCAGATGCATCAATGGGGAGAATTTTTGAAAAATGTGCAAATTACAAGAGTGTTGAAAAAAAACGGTATCCGGAGCAGAATACAGAAAAACTTTTACAAGAAAAGTTGTAGCAAATTGTGCCCTTAACACAATGGTCTATAACTTTTTTGCTCCCAGATGCATCAATGCGGAGAATTTTTCAAAAATGTGGAAATTACAAGAGTGTTGAAAAAAAAACGGTATCCGGAGCAGAATACAGAAAAACTTTTACTACAAAAGTTGTAGCAAATTGTGCCCTTAACACAATGGTCTATAACTTTTTTGCTCCCAGATGCATCAATGCGGAGAATTTTTCAAAAATGTGGAAATTACAAGAGTGTTGAAAAAAAACGGTATCCGGAGCAGAATACAGAAAAACTTTTACAAGAAAAGTTGTAGCAAATTGTGCCCTTAACACAATGGTTTATAATTTTTTTGCTCCCAGATGCATCAATGTGGAGAATTTTTGAAAAATGTGCAAATTACAAGAGTGTTGAAAAAAAACGGTATCCGGAGCAGAATACAGAAAAACTTTTACTACAAAAGTTGTAGCAAATTGTGCCCTTAACACAATGCTCTGTAACTTTTTTGCTCCCAGATGCATCAATACGGAGAATTTTTCAAAAATGTGGAAATTACAAGAGTGTTGAAAAAAACGGTATCCGGAGCAGAATACAGAAAAACTTTTACAAGAAAAGTTGTAGCAAATTGTGCCCTTAACACAATGGTCTGTAACTTTTTTGCTCCCAGATGCATCAATGGGGAGAATTTTTGAAAAATGTGCAAATTACAAGAGTGTTGAAAAAAAACGGTATCCGGAGCAGAATACAGAAAAACTTTTACTACAAAAGTTGTAGCAAATTGCGCCCTTAACACAATGGTCTGTAACTTTTTTGCTCCCAGATGCATCAATGGGGAGAATTTTTGAAAAATGTGCAAATTACAAGAGTGTTGAAAGAAAACGGTATCCGGAGCAAAATACAGAAAAACTTTTACTACAAAAGTTGTGGCAAATTGTGCCCTTAACACAATGGTGTCCAACATTTTTGCTCCCAGATGCACCATTGTGGAGATTTTTTGAAAAATGTGCAAATTACAAGAGTGTTGAAAAAAAACGGTATCCGGAGCAAAATACAGAAAAACTTTTACTACAAAAGTTGTGGCAAATTGTGCCCTTAACACAATGGTGTCCAACATTTTTGCTCCCAGATGCACCAATGTGGAGATTTTTTGAAAAATGTGCAAATTACAAGAGTGTTGAAAGAAAACGGTATCCGGAGCAAAATACAGAAAAACTTTTACTACAAAAGTTGTGGCAAATTGTGCCCTTAACACAACGGTCTGTAACTTTTTTGCTCCCAGATGCACCAATGTGGAGATTTTTTGAAAAATGTGGAAATTACAAGAGTGTTGAAAGAAAACGGTATCCGGAGCAAAATACAGAAAAACTTTTACTACAAAAGTTGTGGCAAATTGTGCCCTTAACACAATGGTGTCCAACATTTTTGCTCCCAGATGCACCATTGTGGAGATTTTTTGAAAAATGTGGAAATTACAAGAGTGTTGAAAAAAAACGGTATCCGGAGCAAAATACAGAAAAACTTTTACTGCAAAAGTTGTAGCAAATAGTGCCCTTAACACAATGGTCTGTTACTTCTTTGCTCCCAGATGCATCAATGTGGAGAATTTTTGAAAAATGTGCAAATTACAAGAGTGTTGAAAAAAAACCGTATCCGGAGCAGAATACAGAAAAACTTTTACAAGAAAAGTTGTAGCAAATTGTGCCCTTAACACAATGGTCTGTAACTTTTTTGCTCCCAGATGCACCAATGTGGAGATTTTTTCAAGAATGTGGAAATTACAAGAGTGTTGAAAAAAAACGGTATCCGGAGCAGAATACAGAAAAACTTTTACAAGAAAAGTTGTAGCAAATTGTGCCCTTAACACAATGGTCTGTAACTTTTTTGCTCCCAGATGCATCAATACGGAGAATTTTTCAAAAATGTGGAAATTACAAGAGTGTTGAAAAAAACGGTATCCGGAGCAGAATACAGAAAAACTTTTACAAGAAAAGTTGTAGCAAATTGTGCCCTTAACACAATGGTCTGTAACTTTTTTGCTCCCAGATGCATCAATGGGGAGAATTTTTGAAAAATGTGCAAATTACAAGAGTGTTGAAAAAAAACGGTATCCGGAGCAGAATACAGAAAAACTTTTACTACAAAAGTTGTAGCAAATTGCGCCCTTAACACAATGGTCTGTAACTTTTTTGCTCCCAGATGCATCAATGGGGAGAATTTTTGAAAAATGTGCAAATTACAAGAGTGTTGAAAAAAAACGGTATCCGGAGCAGAATACAGAAAAACTTTTACTACAAAAGTTGTAGCAAATTGTGCCCTTAACACAATGCTCTGTAACTTTTTTGCTCCCAGATGCATCAATGCGGAGAATTTTTCAAAAATGTGGAA
This sequence comes from Onthophagus taurus, assembly GCF_036711975.1. Lineage (NCBI taxonomy): Eukaryota > Metazoa > Arthropoda > Insecta > Coleoptera > Scarabaeidae > Onthophagus > Onthophagus taurus. The sequence continues at coordinate 1,253,684 of NW_027248949.1, forward strand.
ATTACAAGAGTGTTGAAAAAAAACGGTATCCGGAGCAGAATACAGAAAAACTTTTACTACAAAAGTTGTAGCAAATTGTGCCCTTAACACAATGGTCTATAACTTTTTTGCTCCCAGATGCATCAATGCGGAGAATTTTTCAAAAATGTGGAAATTACAAGAGTGTTGAAAAAAAACGGTATCCGGAGCAGAATACAGAAAAACTTTTACTACAAAAGTTGTAGCAAATTGTGCCCTTAACACAATGGTCTGTAACTTTTTTGCTCCCAGATGCATCAATGCGGAGAATTTTTCAAAAATGTGGAAATTACAAGAGTGTTGAAAAAAAACGGTATCCGGAGCAGAATACAGAAAAACTTTTACAAGAAAAGTTGTAGCAAATTGTGCCCTTAACACAATGGTCTATAACTTTTTTGCTCCCAGATGCACCAATGTGGAGATTTTTTCAAGAATGTGGAAATTACAAGAGTGTTGAAAAAAAACGGTATCCGGAGCAGAATACAGAAAAACTTTTACAAGAAAAGTTGTAGCAAATTGTGCCCTTAACACAATGGTCTGTAACTTTTTTGCTCCCAGATGCATCAATACGGAGAATTTTTCAAAAATGTGGAAATTACAAGAGTGTTGAAAAAAACGGTATCCGGAGCAGAATACAGAAAAACTTTTACAAGAAAAGTTGTAGCAAATTGTGCCCTTAACACAATGGTCTGTAACTTTTTTGCTCCCAGATGCATCAATGGGGAGAATTTTTGAAAAATGTGCAAATTACAAGAGTGTTGAAAAAAAACGGTATCCGGAGCAGAATACAGAAAAACTTTTACTACAAAAGTTGTAGCAAATTGCGCCCTTAACACAATGGTCTGTAACTTTTTTGCTCCCAGATGCATCAATGGGGAGAATTTTTGAAAAATGTGCAAATTACAAGAGTGTTGAAAAAAAACGGTATCCGGAGCAGAATACAGAAAAACTTTTACTACAAAAGTTGTAGCAAATTGTGCCCTTAACACAATGCTCTGTAACTTTTTTGCTCCCAGATGCATCAATGCGGAGAATTTTTCAAAAATGTGGAAATTACAAGAGTGTTGAAAAAAAACGGTATCCGGAGCAGAATACAGAAAAACTTTTACTACAAAAGTTGTAGCAAATTGTGCCCTTAACACAATGGTCTATAACTTTTTTGCTCCCAGATGCATCAATGCGGAGAATTTTTCAAAAATGTGGAAATTACAAGAGTGTTGAAAAAAAACGGTATCCGGAGCAGAATACAGAAAAACTTTTACTACAAAAGTTGTAGCAAATTGTGCCCTTAACACAATGGTCTGTAACTTTTTTGCTCCCAGATGCATCAATGCGGAGAATTTTTCAAAAATGTGGAAATTACAAGAGTGTTGAAAAAAAACGGTATCCGGAGCAGAATACAGAAAAACTTTTACAAGAAAAGTTGTAGCAAATTGTGCCCTTAACACAATGGTCTATAACTTTTTTGCTCCCAGATGCATCAATGCGGAGAATTTTTCAAAAATGTGGAAATTACAAGAGTGTTGAAAAAAAAACGGTATCCGGAGCAGAATACAGAAAAACTTTTACTACAAAAGTTGTAGCAAATTGTGCCCTTAACACAATGGTCTATAACTTTTTTGCTCCCAGATGCATCAATGCGGAGAATTTTTCAAAAATGTGGAAATTACAAGAGTGTTGAAAAAAAACGGTATCCGGAGCAGAATACAGAAAAACTTTTACAAGAAAAGTTGTAGCAAATTGTGCCCTTAACACAATGGTTTATAATTTTTTTGCTCCCAGATGCATCAATGTGGAGAATTTTTGAAAAATGTGCAAATTACAAGAGTGTTGAAAAAAAACGGTATCCGGAGCAGAATACAGAAAAACTTTTACTACAAAAGTTGTAGCAAATTGTGCCCTTAACACAATGCTCTGTAACTTTTTTGCTCCCAGATGCATCAATGCGGAGAATTTTTCAAAAATGTGGAAATTACAAGAGTGTTGAAAAAAAACGGTATCCGGAGCAGAATACAGAAAAACTTTTACTACAAAAGTTGTAGCAAATTGTGCCCTTAACACAATGGTCTGTAACTTTTTTGCTCCCAGATGCATCAATGCGGAGAATTTTTCAAAAATGTGGAAATTACAAGAGTGTTGAAAAAAAACGGTATCCGGAGCAGAATACAGAAAAACTTTTACTACAAAAGTTGTAGCAAATTGTGCCCTTAACACAATGCTCTGTAACTTTTTTGCTCCCAGATGCATCAATGTGGAGAACTTTTCAAAAATGTGGAAATTACAAGAGTGTTGAAAAAAAACGGTATCCGGAGCAGAATACAGAAAAACTTTTACAAGAAAAGCTGTAGCAAATTGTGCCCTTAACACAATGGTCTATAACTTTTTTGCTCCCAGATGCATCAATGCGGAGAATTTTTCAAAAATGTGGAAATTACAAGAGTGTTGAAAAAAAACGGTATCCGGAGCAGAATACAGAAAAACTTTTACTACAAAAGTTGTAGCAAATTGTGCCCTTAACACAATGCTCTGTAACTTTTTTGCTCCCAGATGCATCAGTGCGGAGAATTTTTCAAAAATGTGGAAATTACAAGAGTGTTGAAAAAAAACGGTATCCGGAGCAGAATACAGAAAAACTTTTACAAGAAAAGCTGTAGCAAATTGTGCCCTTAACACAATGGTCTATAACTTTTTTGCTCCCAGATGCATCAATGCGGAGAATTTTTCAAAAATGTGGAAATTACAAGAGTGTTGAAAAAAAAACGGTATCCGGAGCAGAATACAGAAAAACTTTTACTACAAAAGTTGTAGCAAATTGTGCCCTTAACACAATGCTCTGTAACTTTTTTGCTCCCAGATGCATCAATACGGAGAATTTTTCAAAAATGTGGAAATTACAAGAGTGTTGAAAAAAACGGTATCCGGAGCAGAATACAGAAAAACTTTTACAAGAAAAGTTGTAGCAAATTGTGCCCTTAACACAATGGTCTGTAACTTTTTTGCTCCCAGATGCATCAATGGGGAGAATTTTTGAAAAATGTGCAAATTACAAGAGTGTTGAAAAAAAACGGTATCCGGAGCAGAATACAGAAAAACTTTTACTACAAAAGTTGTAGCAAATTGCGCCCTTAACACAATGGTCTGTAACTTTTTTGCTCCCAGATGCATCAATGGGGAGAATTTTTGAAAAATGTGCAAATTACAAGAGTGTTGAAAAAAAACGGTATCCGGAGCAGAATACAGAAAAACTTTTACTACAAAAGTTGTAGCAAATTGTGCCCTTAACACAATGGTCTGTTACTTCTTTGCTCCCAGATGCATCAATGTGGAGAATTTTTGAAAAATGTGCAAATTACAAGAGTGTTGAAAAAAAACCGTATCCGGAGCAGAATACAGAAAAACTTTTACAAGAAAAGTTGTAGCAAATTGTGCCCTTAACACAATGGTCTGTAACTTTTTTGCTCCCAGATGCACCAATGTGGAGATTTTTTCAAGAATGTGGAAATTACAAGAGTGTTGAAAAAAAACGGTATCCGGAGCAGAATACAGAAAAACTTTTACAAGAAAAGTTGTAGCAAATTGTGCCCTTAACACAATGGTCTGTAACTTTTTTGCTCCCAGATGCATCAATACGGAGAATTTTTCAAAAATGTGGAAATTACAAGAGTGTTGAAAAAAACGGTATCCGGAGCAGAATACAGAAAAACTTTTACAAGAAAAGTTGTAGCAAATTGTGCCCTTAACACAATGGTCTGTAACTTTTTTGCTCCCAGATGCATCAATGCGGAGAATTTTTCAAAAATGTGGAAATTACAAGAGTGTTGAAAAAAAAACGGTATCCGGAGCAGAATACAGAAAAACTTTTACTACAAAAGTTGTAGCAAATTGTGCCCTTAACACAATGGTCTATAACTTTTTTGCTCCCAGATGCATCAATGCGGAGAATTTTTCAAAAATGTGGAAATTACAAGAGTGTTGAAAAAAAACGGTATCCGGAGCAGAATACAGAAAAACTTTTACAAGAAAAGTTGTAGCAAATTGTGCCCTTAACACAATGGTTTATAATTTTTTTGCTCCCAGATGCATCAATGTGGAGAATTTTTGAAAAATGTGCAAATTACAAGAGTGTTGAAAAAAAACGGTATCCGGAGCAGAATACAGAAAAACTTTTACTACAAAAGTTGTAGCAAATTGTGCCCTTAACACAATGCTCTGTAACTTTTTTGCTCCCAGATGCATCAATGCGGAGAATTTTTCAAAAATGTGGAAATTACAAGAGTGTTGAAAAAAAACGGTATCCGGAGCAGAATACAGAAAAACTTTTACTGCAAAAGTTGTAGCAAATAGTGCCCTTAACACAATGGTCTGTTACTTCTTTGCTCCCAGATGCATCAATGTGGAGAATTTTTGAAAAATGTGCAAATTACAAGAGTGTTGAAAAAAAACCGTATCCGGAGCAGAATACAGAAAAACTTTTACAAGAAAAGTTGTAGCAAATTGTGCCCTTAACACAATGGTCTGTAACTTTTTTGCTCCCAGATGCACCAATGTGGAGATTTTTTCAAGAATGTGGAAATTACAAGAGTGTTGAAAAAAAACGGTATCCGGAGCAGAATACAGAAAAACTTTTACAAGAAAAGTTGTAGCAAATTGTGCCCTTAACACAATGGTCTGTAACTTTTTTGCTCCCAGATGCATCAATACGGAGAATTTTTCAAAAATGTGGAAATTACAAGAGTGTTGAAAAAAACGGTATCCGGAGCAGAATACAGAAAAACTTTTACAAGAAAAGTTGTAGCAAATTGTGCCCTTAACACAATGGTCTGTAACTTTTTTGCTCCCAGATGCATCAATGGGGAGAATTTTTGAAAAATGTGCAAATTACAAGAGTGTTGAAAAAAAAACGGTATCCGGAGCAGAATACAGAAAAACTTTTACTACAAAAGTTGTAGCAAATTGCGCCCTTAACACAATGGTCTGTAACTTTTTTGCTCCCAGATGCATCAATGGGGAGAATTTTTGAAAAATGTGCAAATTACAAGAGTGTTGAAAAAAAACGGTATCCGGAGCAGAATACAGAAAAACTTTTACTACAAAAGTTGTAGCAAATTGTGCCCTTAACACAATGCTCTGTAACTTTTTTGCTCCCAGATGCATCAATGCGGAGAATTTTTCAAAAATGTGGAAATTACAAGAGTGTTGAAAAAAAACGGTATCCGGAGCAGAATACAGAAAAACTTTTACTACAAAAGTTGTAGCAAATTGTGCCCTTAACACAATGGTCTGTAACTTTTTTGCTCCCAGATGCATCAATGCGGAGAATTTTTCAAAAATGTGGAAATTACAAGAGTGTTGAAAAAAAACGGTATCCGGAGCAGAATACAGAAAAACTTTTACAAGAAAAGTTGTAGCAAATTGTGCCCTTAACACAATGGTCTGTAACTTTTTTGCTCCCAGATGCATCAATGCGGAGAATTTTTCAAAAATGTGGAAATTACAAGAGTGTTGAAAAAAAACGGTATCCGGAGCAGAATACAGAAAAACTTTTACTACAAAAGTTGTAGCAAATTGTGCCCTTAACACAATGGTCTGTAACTTTTTTGCTCCCAGATGCATCAATGCGGAGAATTTTTCAAAAATGTGGAAATTACAAGAGTGTTGAAAAAAAACGGTATCCGGAGCAGAATACAGAAAAACTTTTACAAGAAAAGTTGTAGCAAATTGTGCCCTTAACACAATGGTCTGTAACTTTTTTGCTCCCAGATGCATCAATGCGGAGAATTTTTCAAAAATGTGGAAATTACAAGAGTGTTGAAAAAAAACGGTATCCGGAGCAGAATACAGAAAAACTTTTACTACAAAAGTTGTAGCAAATTGTGCCCTTAACACAATGCTCTGTAACTTTTTTGCTCCCAGATGCATCAATGCGGAGAATTTTTCAAAAATGTGGAAATTACAAGAGTGTTGAAAAAAAACGGTATCCGGAGCAGAATACAGAAAAACTTTTACTACAAAAGTTGTAGCAAATTGTGCCCTTAACACAATGGTCTGTAACTTTTTTGCTCCCAGATGCATCAATGCGGAGAATTTTTCAAAAATGTGGAAATTACAAGAGTGTTGAAAAAAAACGGTATCCGGAGCAGAATACAGAAAAACTTTTACAAGAAAAGTTGTAGCAAATTGTGCCCTTAACACAATGGTCTGTAACTTTTTTGCTCCCAGATGCATCAATGCGGAGAATTTTTCAAAAATGTGGAAATTACAAGAGTGTTGAAAAAAAACGGTATCCGGAGCAGAATACAGAAAAACTTTTACTACAAAAGTTGTAGCAAATTGTGCCCTTAACACAATGGTCTGTAACTTTTTTGCTCCCAGATGCATCAATGCGGAGAATTTTTCAAAAATGTGGAAATTACAAGAGTGTTGAAAAAAAACGGTATCCGGAGCAGAATACAGAAAAACTTTTACAAGAAAAGTTGTAGCAAATTGTGCCCTTAACACAATGGTCTGTAACTTTTTTGCTCCCAGATGCATCAATGCGGAGAATTTTTCAAAAATGTGGAAATTACAAGAGTGTTGAAAAAAAACGGTATCCGGAGCAGAATACAGAAAAACTTTTACTACAAAAGTTGTAGCAAATTGTGCCCTTAACACAATGCTCTGTAACTTTTTTGCTCCCAGATGCATCAATGCGGAGAATTTTTCAAAAATGTGGAAATTACAAGATTGTTGAAAAAAAACGGTATCCGGAGCAGAATACAGAAAAACTTTTACAAGAAAAGTTGTAGCAAATTGTGCCCTTAACACAATGGTCTATAACTTTTTTGCTCCCAGATGCATCAATGCGGAGAATTTTTCAAAAATGTGGAAATTACAAGAGTGTTGAAAAAAAACGGTATCCGGAGCAGAATACAGAAAAACTTTTACAAGAAAAGTTGTAGCAAATTGTGCCCTTAACACAATGGTCTGTAACTTTTTTGCTCCCAGATGCATCAATGCGGAGAATTTTTCAAAAATGTGGAAATTACAAGAGTGTTGAAAAAAAACGGTATCCGGAGCAGAATACAGAAAAACTTTTACTACAAAAGTTGTAGCAAATTGTGCCCTTAACACAATGGTCTGTAACTTTTTTGCTCCCAGATGCATCAATGCGGAGAATTTTTCAAAAATGTGGAAATTACAAGAGTGTTGAAAAAAAACGGTATCCGGAGCAGAATACAGAAAAACTTTTACAAGAAAAGTTGTAGCAAATTGTGCCCTTAACACAATGGTCTGTAACTTTTTTGCTCCCAGATGCATCAATGCGGAGAATTTTTCAAAAATGTGGAAATTACAAGAGTGTTGAAAAAAAACGGTATCCGGAGCAGAATACAGAAAAACTTTTACTACAAAAGTTGTAGCAAATTGTGCCCTTAACACAATGCTCTGTAACTTTTTTGCTCCCAGATGCATCAATGCGGAGAATTTTTCAAAAATGTGGAAATTACAAGAGTGTTGAAAAAAAACGGTATCCGGAGCAGAATACAGAAAAACTTTTACAAGAAAAGTTGTAGCAAATTGTGCCCTTAACACAATGGTCTGTAACTTTTTTGCTCCCAGATGCATCAATGCGGAGAATTTTTCAAAAATGTGGAAATTACAAGAGTGTTGAAAAAAAACGGTATCCGGAGCAGAATACAGAAAAACTTTTACAAGAAAAGTTGTAGCAAATTGTGCCCTTAACACAATGGTCTGTAACTTTTTTGCTCCCAGATGCATCAATGCGGAGAATTTTTCAAAAATGTGGAAATTACAAGAGTGTTGAAAAAAAACGGTATCCGGAGCAGAATACAGAAAAACTTTTACTACAAAAGTTGTAGCAAATTGTGCCCTTAACACAATGCTCTGTAACTTTTTTGCTCCCAGATGCATCAATGCGGAGAATTTTTCAAAAATGTGGAAATTACAAGAGTGTTGAAAAAAAACGGTATCCGGAGCAGAATACAGAAAAACTTTTACAAGAAAAGTTGTAGCAAATTGTGCCCTTAACACAATGGTCTGTAACTTTTTTGCTCCCAGATGCATCAATGCGGAGAATTTTTCAAAAATGTGGAAATTACAAGAGTGTTGAAAAAAAACGGTATCCGGAGCAGAATACAGAAAAACTTTTACTACAAAAGTTGTAGCAAATTGTGCCCTTAACACAATGGTCTGTAACTTTTTTGCTCCCAGATGCATCAATGCGGAGAATTTTTCAAAAATGTGGAAATTACAAGAGTGTTGAAAAAAAACGGTATCCGGAGCAGAATACAGAAAAACTTTTACAAGAAAAGTTGTAGCAAATTGTGCCCTTAACACAATGGTCTGTAACTTTTTTGCTCCCAGATGCATCAATGCGGAGAATTTTTCAAAAATGTGGAAATTACAAGAGTGTTGAAAAAAAACGGTATCCGGAGCAGAATACAGAAAAACTTTTACTACAAAAGTTGTAGCAAATTGTGCCCTTAACACAATGCTCTGTAACTTTTTTGCTCCCAGATGCATCAATGCGGAGAATTTTTCAAAAATGTGGAAATTACAAGATTGTTGAAAAAAAACGGTATCCGGAGCAGAATACAGAAAAACTTTTACAAGAAAAGTTGTAGCAAATTGTGCCCTTAACACAATGGTCTATAACTTTTTTGCTCCCAGATGCATCAATGCGGAGAATTTTTCAAAAATGTGGAAATTACAAGAGTGTTGAAAAAAAACGGTATCCGGAGCAGAATACAGAAAAACTTTTACTACAAAAGTTGTAGCAAATTGTGCCCTTAACACAATGGTCTGTAACTTTTTTGCTCCCAGATGCATCAATGCGGAGAATTTTTCAAAAATGTGGAAATTACAAGAGTGTTGAAAAAAAACGGTATCCGGAGCAGAATACAGAAAAACTTTTACAAGAAAAGTTGTAGCAAATTGTGCCCTTAACACAATGGTCTGTAACTTTTTTGCTCCCAGATGCATCAATGCGGAGAATTTTTCAAAAATGTGGAAATTACAAGAGTGTTGAAAAAAAACGGTATCCGGAGCAGAATACAGAAAAACTTTTACTACAAAAGTTGTAGCAAATTGTGCCCTTAACACAATGCTCTGTAACTTTTTTGCTCCCAGATGCATCAATGCGGAGAATTTTTCAAAAATGTGGAAATTACAAGAGTGTTGAAAAAAAACGGTATCCGGAGCAGAATACAGAAAAACTTTTACTACAAAAGTTGTAGCAAATTGTGCCCTTAACACAATGGTCTGTAACTTTTTTGCTCCCAGATGCATCAATGCGGAGAATTTTTCAAAAATGTGGAAATTACAAGAGTGTTGAAAAAAAACGGTATCCGGAGCAGAATACAGAAAAACTTTTACTACAAAAGTTGTAGCAAATTGTGCCCTTAACACAATGCTCTGTAACTTTTTTGCTCCCAGATGCATCAATGCGGAGAATTTTTCAAAAATGTGGAAATTACAAGAGTGTTGAAAAAAAACGGTATCCGGAGCAGAATACAGAAAAACTTTTACAAGAAAAGTTGTAGCAAATTGTGCCCTTAACACAATGGTCTGTAACTTTTTTGCTCCCAGATGCATCAATGCGGAGAATTTTTCAAAAATGTGGAAATTACAAGAGTGTTGAAAAAAAACGGTATCCGGAGCAGAATACAGAAAAACTTTTACAAGAAAAGTTGTAGCAAATTGTGCCCTTAACACAATGGTCTGTAACTTTTTTGCTCCCAGATGCATCAATGCGGAGAATTTTTCAAAAATGTGGAAATTACAAGAGTGTTGAAAAAAAACGGTATCCGGAGCAGAATACAGAAAAACTTTTACTACAAAAGTTGTAGCAAATTGTGCCCTTAACACAATGCTCTGTAACTTTTTTGCTCCCAGATGCATCAATGCGGAGAATTTTTCAAAAATGTGGAAATTACAAGAGTGTTGAAAAAAAACGGTATCCGGAGCAGAATACAGAAAAACTTTTACAAGAAAAGTTGTAGCAAATTGTGCCCTTAACACAATGGTCTGTAACTTTTTTGCTCCCAGATGCATCAATGCGGAGAATTTTTCAAAAATGTGGAAATTACAAGAGTGTTGAAAAAAAACGGTATCCGGAGCAGAATACAGAAAAACTTTTACTACAAAAGTTGTAGCAAATTGTGCCCTTAACACAATGGTCTGTAACTTTTTTGCTCCCAGATGCATCAATGCGGAGAATTTTTCAAAAATGTGGAAATTACAAGAGTGTTGAAAAAAAACGGTATCCGGAGCAGAATACAGAAAAACTTTTACAAGAAAAGTTGTAGCAAATTGTGCCCTTAACACAATGGTCTGTAACTTTTTTGCTCCCAGATGCATCAATGCGGAGAATTTTTCAAAAATGTGGAAATTACAAGAGTGTTGAAAAAAAACGGTATCCGGAGCAGAATACAGAAAAACTTTTACTACAAAAGTTGTAGCAAATTGTGCCCTTAACACAATGCTCTGTAACTTTTTTGCTCCCAGATGCATCAATGCGGAGAATTTTTCAAAAATGTGGAAATTACAAGATTGTTGAAAAAAAACGGTATCCGGAGCAGAATACAGAAAAACTTTTACAAGAAAAGTTGTAGCAAATTGTGCCCTTAACACAATGGTCTATAACTTTTTTGCTCCCAGATGCATCAATGCGGAGAATTTTTCAAAAATGTGGAAATTACAAGAGTGTTGAAAAAAAACGGTATCCGGAGCAGAATACAGAAAAACTTTTACTACAAAAGTTGTAGCAAATTGTGCCCTTAACACAATGGTCTGTAACTTTTTTGCTCCCAGATGCATCAATGCGGAGAATTTTTCAAAAATGTGGAAATTACAAGAGTGTTGAAAAAAAACGGTATCCGGAGCAGAATACAGAAAAACTTTTACAAGAAAAGTTGTAGCAAATTGTGCCCTTAACACAATGGTCTGTAACTTTTTTGCTCCCAGATGCATCAATGCGGAGAATTTTTCAAAAATGTGGAAATTACAAGAGTGTTGAAAAAAAACGGTATCCGGAGCAGAATACAGAAAAACTTTTACTACAAAAGTTGTAGCAAATTGTGCCCTTAACACAATGCTCTGTAACTTTTTTGCTCCCAGATGCATCAATGCGGAGAATTTTTCAAAAATGTGGAAATTACAAGAGTGTTGAAAAAAAACGGTATCCGGAGCAGAATACAGAAAAACTTTTACTACAAAAGTTGTAGCAAATTGTGCCCTTAACACAATGGTCTGTAACTTTTTTGCTCCCAGATGCATCAATGCGGAGAATTTTTCAAAAATGTGGAAATTACAAGAGTGTTGAAAAAAAACGGTATCCGGAGCAGAATACAGAAAAACTTTTACTACAAAAGTTGTAGCAAATTGTGCCCTTAACACAATGCTCTGTAACTTTTTTGCTCCCAGATGCATCAATGCGGAGAATTTTTCAAAAATGTGGAAATTACAAGAGTGTTGAAAAAAAACGGTATCCGGAGCAGAATACAGAAAAACTTTTACAAGAAAAGTTGTAGCAAATTGTGCCCTTAACACAATGGTCTGTAACTTTTTTGCTCCCAGATGCATCAATGCGGAGAATTTTTCAAAAATGTGGAAATTACAAGAGTGTTGAAAAAAAACGGTATCCGGAGCAGAATACAGAAAAACTTTTACTACAAAAGTTGTAGCAAATTGTGCCCTTAACACAATGGTCTGTAACTTTTTTGCTCCCAGATGCATCAATGCGGAGAATTTTTCAAAAATGTGGAAATTACAAGAGTGTTGAAAAAAAACGGTATCCGGAGCAGAATACAGAAAAACTTTTACAAGAAAAGTTGTAGCAAATTGTGCCCTTAACACAATGGTCTGTAACTTTTTTGCTCCCAGATGCATCAATGCGGAGAATTTTTCAAAAATGTGGAAATTACAAGAGTGTTGAAAAAAAACGGTATCCGGAGCAGAATACAGAAAAACTTTTACTACAAAAGTTGTAGCAAATTGTGCCCTTAACACAATGCTCTGTAACTTTTTTGCTCCCAGATGCATCAATGCGGAGAATTTTTCAAAAATGTGGAAATTACAAGATTGTTGAAAAAAAACGGTATCCGGAGCAGAATACAGAAAAACTTTTACAAGAAAAGTTGTAGCAAATTGTGCCCTTAACACAATGGTCTATAACTTTTTTGCTCCCAGATGCATCAATGCGGAGAATTTTTCAAAAATGTGGAAATTACAAGAGTGTTGAAAAAAAACGGTATCCGGAGCAGAATACAGAAAAACTTTTACTACAAAAGTTGTAGCAAATTGTGCCCTTAACACAATGGTCTGTAACTTTTTTGCTCCCAGATGCATCAATGCGGAGAATTTTTCAAAAATGTGGAAATTACAAGAGTGTTGAAAAAAAACGGTATCCGGAGCAGAATACAGAAAAACTTTTACAAGAAAAGTTGTAGCAAATTGTGCCCTTAACACAATGGTCTGTAACTTTTTTGCTCCCAGATGCATCAATGCGGAGAATTTTTCAAAAATGTGGAAATTACAAGAGTGTTGAAAAAAAACGGTATCCGGAGCAGAATACAGAAAAACTTTTACTACAAAAGTTGTAGCAAATTGTGCCCTTAACACAATGGTCTGTAACTTTTTTGCTCCCAGATGCATCAATGCGGAGAATTTTTCAAAAATGTGGAAATTACAAGAGTGTTGAAAAAAAACGGTATCCGGAGCAGAATACAGAAAAACTTTTACAAGAAAAGTTGTAGCAAATTGTGCCCTTAACACAATGGTCTGTAACTTTTTTGCTCCCAGATGCATCAATGCGGAGAATTTTTCAAAAATGTGGAAATTACAAGAGTGTTGAAAAAAAACGGTATCCGGAGCAGAATACAGAAAAACTTTTACTACAAAAGTTGTAGCAAATTGTGCCCTTAACACAATGCTCTGTAACTTTTTTGCTCCCAGATGCATCAATGCGGAGAATTTTTCAAAAATGTGGAAATTACAAGATTGTTGAAAAAAAACGGTATCCGGAGCAGAATACAGAAAAACTTTTACAAGAAAAGTTGTAGCAAATTGTGCCCTTAACACAATGGTCTATAACTTTTTTGCTCCCAGATGCATCAATGCGGAGAATTTTTCAAAAATGTGGAAATTACAAGAGTGTTGAAAAAAAACGGTATCCGGAGCAGAATACAGAAAAACTTTTACTACAAAAGTTGTAGCAAATTGTGCCCTTAACACAATGGTCTGTAACTTTTTTGCTCCCAGATGCATCAATGCGGAGAATTTTTCAAAAATGTGGAAATTACAAGAGTGTTGAAAAAAAACGGTATCCGGAGCAGAATACAGAAAAACTTTTACAAGAAAAGTTGTAGCAAATTGTGCCCTTAACACAATGGTCTGTAACTTTTTTGCTCCCAGATGCATCAATGCGGAGAATTTTTCAAAAATGTGGAAATTACAAGAGTGTTGAAAAAAAACGGTATCCGGAGCAGAATACAGAAAAACTTTTACTACAAAAGTTGTAGCAAATTGTGCCCTTAACACAATGGTCTGTAACTTTTTTGCTCCCAGATGCATCAATGCGGAGAATTTTTCAAAAATGTGGAAATTACAAGAGTGTTGAAAAAAAACGGTATCCGGAGCAAAATACAGAAAAACTTTTACAAGAAAAGTTGTAGCAAATTGTGCCCTTAACACAATGGTCTGTAACTTTTTTGCTCCCAGATGCATCAATGCGGAGAATTTTTCAAAAATGTGGAAATTACAAGAGTGTTGAAAAAAAACGGTATCCGGAGCAGAATACAGAAAAACTTTTACTACAAAAGTTGTAGCAAATTGTGCCCTTAACACAATGCTCTGTAACTTTTTTGCTCCCAGATGCATCAATGCGGAGAATTTTTCAAAAATGTGGAAATTACAAGATTGTTGAAAAAAAACGGTATCCGGAGCAGAATACAGAAAAACTTTTACAAGAAAAGTTGTAGCAAATTGTGCCCTTAACACAATGGTCTATAACTTTTTTGCTCCCAGATGCATCAATGCGGAGAATTTTTCAAAAATGTGGAAATTACAAGAGTGTTGAAAAAAAACGGTATCCGGAGCAGAATACAGAAAAACTTTTACTACAAAAGTTGTAGCAAATTGTGCCCTTAACACAATGGTCTGTAACTTTTTTGCTCCCAGATGCATCAATGCGGAGAATTTTTCAAAAATGTGGAAATTACAAGAGTGTTGAAAAAAAACGGTATCCGGAGCAGAATACAGAAAAACTTTTACAAGAAAAGTTGTAGCAAATTGTGCCCTTAACACAATGGTCTGTAACTTTTTTGCTCCCAGATGCATCAATGCGGAGAATTTTTCAAAAATGTGGAAATTACAAGAGTGTTGAAAAAAAACGGTATCCGGAGCAGAATACAGAAAAACTTTTACTACAAAAGTTGTAGCAAATTGTGCCCTTAACACAATGGTCTGTAACTTTTTTGCTCCCAGATGCATCAATGCGGAGAATTTTTCAAAAATGTGGAAATTACAAGAGTGTTGAAAAAAAACGGTATTCGGAGCAGAATACAGAAAAACTTTTACAAGAAAAGTTGTAGCAAATTGTGCCCTTAACACAATGGTCTGTAACTTTTTTGCTCCCAGATGCATCAATGCGGAGAATTTTTCAAAAATGTGGAAATTACAAGAGTGTTGAAAAAAAACGGTATCCGGAGCAGAATACAGAAAAACTTTTACAAGAAAAGTTGTAGCAAATTGTGCCCTTAACACAATGGTCTGTAACTTTTTTGCTCCCAGATGCATCAATGGGGAGAATTTTTGAAAAATGTGCAAATTACAAGAGTGTTGAAAAAAAACGGTATCCGGAGCAGAATACAGAAAAACTTTTACTACAAAAGTTGTAGCAAATTGCGCCCTTAACACAATGGTCTGTAACTTTTTTGCTCCCAGATGCATCAATGGGGAGAATTTTTGAAAAATGTGCAAATTACAAGAGTGTTGAAAAAAAACGGTATCCGGAGCAGAATACAGAAAAACTTTTACAAGAAAAGTTGTAGCAAATTGTGCCCTTAACACAATGGTCTGTAACTTTTTTGCTCCCAGATGCATCAATGCGGAGAATTTTTCAAAAATGTGGAAATTACAAGAGTGTTGAAAAAAAACGGTATCCGGAGCAGAATACAGAAAAACTTTTACTACAAAAGTTGTAGCAAATTGTGCCCTTAACACAATGGTCTATAACTTTTTTGCTCCCAGATGCATCAATGCGGAGAATTTTTCAAAAATGTGGAAATTACAAGAGTGTTGAAAAAAAACGGTATCCGGAGCAGAATACAGAAAAACTTTTACAAGAAAAGTTGTAGCAAATTGTGCCCTTAACACAATGGTCTGTAACTTTTTTGCTCCCAGATGCATCAATGCGGAGAATTTTTCAAAAATGTGGAAATTACAAGAGTGTTGAAAAAAAACGGTATCCGGAGCAGAATACAGAAAAACTTTTACTACAAAAGTTGTAGCAAATTGTGCCCTTAACACAATGGTCTGTAACTTTTTTGCTCCCAGATGCATCAATGCGGAGAATTTTTCAAAAATGTGGAAATTACAAGAGTGTTGAAAAAAAACGGTATCCGGAGCAGAATACAGAAAAACTTTTACAAGAAAAGTTGTAGCAAATTGTGCCCTTAACACAATGGTCTGTAACTTTTTTGCTCCCAGATGCATCAATGCGGAGAATTTTTCAAAAATGTGGAAATTACAAGAGTGTTGAAAAAAAACGGTATCCGGAGCAGAATACAGAAAAACTTTTACTACAAAAGTTGTAGCAAATTGTGCCCTTAACACAATGCTCTGTAACTTTTTTGCTCCCAGATGCATCAATGCGGAGAATTTTTCAAAAATGTGGAAATTACAAGATTGTTGAAAAAAAACGGTATCCGGAGCAGAATACAGAAAAACTTTTACAAGAAAAGTTGTAGCAAATTGTGCCCTTAACACAATGGTCTATAACTTTTTTGCTCCCAGATGCATCAATGCGGAGAATTTTTCAAAAATGTGGAAATTACAAGAGTGTTGAAAAAAAACGGTATCCGGAGCAGAATACAGAAAAACTTTTACTACAAAAGTTGTAGCAAATTGTGCCCTTAACACAATGGTCTGTAACTTTTTTGCTCCCAGATGCATCAATGCGGAGAATTTTTCAAAAATGTGGAAATTACAAGAGTGTTGAAAAAAAACGGTATCCGGAGCAGAATACAGAAAAACTTTTACTACAAAAGTTGTAGCAAATTGTGCCCTTAACACAATGCTCTGTAACTTTTTTGCTCCCAGATGCATCAATGCGGAGAATTTTTCAAAAATGTGGAAATTACAAGAGTGTTGAAAAAAAACGGTATCCGGAGCAGAATACAGAAAAACTTTTACAAGAAAAGTTGTAGCAAATTGTGCCCTTAACACAATGGTCTGTAACTTTTTTGCTCCCAGATGCATCAATGCGGAGAATTTTTCAAAAATGTGGAAATTACAAGAGTGTTGAAAAAAAACGGTATCCGGAGCAGAATACAGAAAAACTTTTACTACAAAAGTTGTAGCAAATTGTGCCCTTAACACAATGGTCTGTAACTTTTTTGCTCCCAGATGCATCAATGCGGAGAATTTTTCAAAAATGTGGAAATTACAAGAGTGTTGAAAAAAAACGGTATCCGGAGCAGAATACAGAAAAACTTTTACAAGAAAAGTTGTAGCAAATTGTGCCCTTAACACAATGGTCTGTAACTTTTTTGCTCCCAGATGCATCAATGCGGAGAATTTTTCAAAAATGTGGAAATTACAAGAGTGTTGAAAAAAAACGGTATCCGGAGCAGAATACAGAAAAACTTTTACTACAAAAGTTGTAGCAAATTGTGCCCTTAACACAATGCTCTGTAACTTTTTTGCTCCCAGATGCATCAATGCGGAGAATTTTTCAAAAATGTGGAAATTACAAGATTGTTGAAAAAAAACGGTATCCGGAGCAGAATACAGAAAAACTTTTACAAGAAAAGTTGTAGCAAATTGTGCCCTTAACACAATGGTCTATAACTTTTTTGCTCCCAGATGCATCAATGCGGAGAATTTTTCAAAAATGTGGAAATTACAAGAGTGTTGAAAAAAAACGGTATCCGGAGCAGAATACAGAAAAACTTTTACTACAAAAGTTGTAGCAAATTGTGCCCTTAACACAATGGTCTGTAACTTTTTTGCTCCCAGATGCATCAATGCGGAGAATTTTTCAAAAATGTGGAAATTACAAGAGTGTTGAAAAAAAACGGTATCCGGAGCAGAATACAGAAAAACTTTTACAAGAAAAGTTGTAGCAAATTGTGCCCTTAACACAATGGTCTGTAACTTTTTTGCTCCCAGATGCATCAATGCGGAGAATTTTTCAAAAATGTGGAAATTACAAGAGTGTTGAAAAAAAACGGTATCCGGAGCAGAATACAGAAAAACTTTTACTACAAAAGTTGTAGCAAATTGTGCCCTTAACACAATGGTCTGTAACTTTTTTGCTCCCAGATGCATCAATGCGGAGAATTTTTCAAAAATGTGGAAATTACAAGAGTGTTGAAAAAAAACGGTATCCGGAGCAGAATACAGAAAAACTTTTACAAGAAAAGTTGTAGCAAATTGTGCCCTTAACACAATGGTCTGTAACTTTTTTGCTCCCAGATGCATCAATGCGGAGAATTTTTCAAAAATGTGGAAATTACAAGAGTGTTGAAAAAAAACGGTATCCGGAGCAGAATACAGAAAAACTTTTACTACAAAAGTTGTAGCAAATTGTGCCCTTAACACAATGCTCTGTAACTTTTTTGCTCCCAGATGCATCAATGCGGAGAATTTTTCAAAAATGTGGAAATTACAAGATTGTTGAAAAAAAACGGTATCCGGAGCAGAATACAGAAAAACTTTTACAAGAAAAGTTGTAGCAAATTGTGCCCTTAACACAATGGTCTATAACTTTTTTGCTCCCAGATGCATCAATGCGGAGAATTTTTCAAAAATGTGGAAATTACAAGAGTGTTGAAAAAAAACGGTATCCGGAGCAGAATACAGAAAAACTTTTACTACAAAAGTTGTAGCAAATTGTGCCCTTAACACAATGGTCTGTAACTTTTTTGCTCCCAGATGCATCAATGCGGAGAATTTTTCAAAAATGTGGAAATTACAAGAGTGTTGAAAAAAAACGGTATCCGGAGCAGAATACAGAAAAACTTTTACAAGAAAAGTTGTAGCAAATTGTGCCCTTAACACAATGGTCTGTAACTTTTTTGCTCCCAGATGCATCAATGCGGAGAATTTTTCAAAAATGTGGAAATTACAAGAGTGTTGAAAAAAAACGGTATCCGGAGCAGAATACAGAAAAACTTTTACTACAAAAGTTGTAGCAAATTGTGCCCTTAACACAATGGTCTGTAACTTTTTTGCTCCCAGATGCATCAATGCGGAGAATTTTTCAAAAATGTGGAAATTACAAGAGTGTTGAAAAAAAACGGTATCCGGAGCAGAATACAGAAAAACTTTTACAAGAAAAGTTGTAGCAAATTGTGCCCTTAACACAATGGTCTGTAACTTTTTTGCTCCCAGATGCATCAATGCGGAGAATTTTTCAAAAATGTGGAAATTACAAGAGTGTTGAAAAAAAACGGTATCCGGAGCAGAATACAGAAAAACTTTTACTACAAAAGTTGTAGCAAATTGTGCCCTTAACACAATGCTCTGTAACTTTTTTGCTCCCAGATGCATCAATGCGGAGAATTTTTCAAAAATGTGGAAATTACAAGATTGTTGAAAAAAAACGGTATCCGGAGCAGAATACAGAAAAACTTTTACAAGAAAAGTTGTAGCAAATTGTGCCCTTAACACAATGGTCTATAACTTTTTTGCTCCCAGATGCATCAATGCGGAGAATTTTTCAAAAATGTGGAAATTACAAGAGTGTTGAAAAAAAACGGTATCCGGAGCAGAATACAGAAAAACTTTTACTACAAAAGTTGTAGCAAATTGTGCCCTTAACACAATGGTCTGTAACTTTTTTGCTCCCAGATGCATCAATGCGGAGAATTTTTCAAAAATGTGGAAATTACAAGAGTGTTGAAAAAAAACGGTATCCGGAGCAGAATACAGAAAAACTTTTACAAGAAAAGTTGTAGCAAATTGTGCCCTTAACACAATGGTCTGTAACTTTTTTGCTCCCAGATGCATCAATGCGGAGAATTTTTCAAAAATGTGGAAATTACAAGAGTGTTGAAAAAAAACGGTATCCGGAGCAGAATACAGAAAAACTTTTACTACAAAAGTTGTAGCAAATTGTGCCCTTAACACAATGGTCTGTAACTTTTTTGCTCCCAGATGCATCAATGCGGAGAATTTTTCAAAAATGTGGAAATTACAAGAGTGTTGAAAAAAAACGGTATTCGGAGCAGAATACAGAAAAACTTTTACAAGAAAAGTTGTAGCAAATTGTGCCCTTAACACAATGGTCTGTAACTTTTTTGCTCCCAGATGCATCAATGCGGAGAATTTTTCAAAAATGTGGAAATTACAAGAGTGTTGAAAAAAAACGGTATCCGGAGCAGAATACAGAAAAACTTTTACAAGAAAAGTTGTAGCAAATTGTGCCCTTAACACAATGGTCTGTAACTTTTTTGCTCCCAGATGCATCAATGGGGAGAATTTTTGAAAAATGTGCAAATTACAAGAGTGTTGAAAAAAAACGGTATCCGGAGCAGAATACAGAAAAACTTTTACTACAAAAGTTGTAGCAAATTGCGCCCTTAACACAATGGTCTGTAACTTTTTTGCTCCCAGATGCATCAATGGGGAGAATTTTTGAAAAATGTGCAAATTACAAGAGTGTTGAAAAAAAACGGTATCCGGAGCAGAATACAGAAAAACTTTTACAAGAAAAGTTGTAGCAAATTGTGCCCTTAACACAATGGTCTGTAACTTTTTTGCTCCCAGATGCATCAATGCGGAGAATTTTTCAAAAATGTGGAAATTACAAGAGTGTTGAAAAAAAACGGTATCCGGAGCAGAATACAGAAAAACTTTTACTACAAAAGTTGTAGCAAATTGTGCCCTTAACACAATGGTCTATAACTTTTTTGCTCCCAGATGCATCAATGCGGAGAATTTTTCAAAAATGTGGAAATTACAAGAGTGTTGAAAAAAAACGGTATCCGGAGCAGAATACAGAAAAACTTTTACAAGAAAAGTTGTAGCAAATTGTGCCCTTAACACAATGGTCTGTAACTTTTTTGCTCCCAGATGCATCAATGCGGAGAATTTTTCAAAAATGTGGAAATTACAAGAGTGTTGAAAAAAAACGGTATCCGGAGCAGAATACAGAAAAACTTTTACTACAAAAGTTGTAGCAAATTGTGCCCTTAACACAATGGTCTATAACTTTTTTGCTCCCAGATGCATCAATGCGGAGAATTTTTCAAAAATGTGGAAATTACAAGAGTGTTGAAAAAAAACGGTATCCGGAGCAGAATACAGAAAAACTTTTACTACAAAAGTTGTAGCAAATTGTGCCCTTAACACAATGGTCTGTAGCTTTTTTGCTCCCAGATGCATCAATGCGGAGAATTTTTCAAAAATGTGGAAATTACAAGAGTGTTGAAAAAAAACGGTATCCGGAGCAGAATACAGAAAAACTTTTACTACAAAAGTTGTAGCAAATTGTGCCCTTAACACAATGCTCTGTAACTTTTTTGCTCCCAGATGCATCAATGCGGAGAATTTTTCAAAAATGTGGAAATTACAAGAGTGTTGAAAAAAAACGGTATCCGGAGCAGAATACAGAAAAACTTTTACAAGAAAAGTTGTAGCAAATTGTGCCCTTAACACAATGGTCTATAACTTTTTTGCTCCCAGATGCATCAATGCGGAGAATTTTTCAAAAATGTGGAAATTACAAGAGTGTTGAAAAAAAAACGGTATCCGGAGCAGAATACAGAAAAACTTTTACTACAAAAGTTGTAGCAAATTGTGCCCTTAACACAATGGTCTATAACTTTTTTGCTCCCAGATGCATCAATGCGGAGAATTTTTCAAAAATGTGGAAATTACAAGAGTGTTGAAAAAAAACGGTATCCGGAGCAGAATACAGAAAAACTTTTACAAGAAAAGTTGTAGCAAATTGTGCCCTTAACACAATGGTTTATAATTTTTTTGCTCCCAGATGCATCAATGTGGAGAATTTTTGAAAAATGTGCAAATTACAAGAGTGTTGAAAAAAAACGGTATCCGGAGCAGAATACAGAAAAACTTTTACTACAAAAGTTGTAGCAAATTGTGCCCTTAACACAATGCTCTGTAACTTTTTTGCTCCCAGATGCATCAATACGGAGAATTTTTCAAAAATGTGGAAATTACAAGAGTGTTGAAAAAAACGGTATCCGGAGCAGAATACAGAAAAACTTTTACAAGAAAAGTTGTAGCAAATTGTGCCCTTAACACAATGGTCTGTAACTTTTTTGCTCCCAGATGCATCAATGGGGAGAATTTTTGAAAAATGTGCAAATTACAAGAGTGTTGAAAAAAAACGGTATCCGGAGCAGAATACAGAAAAACTTTTACTACAAAAGTTGTAGCAAATTGCGCCCTTAACACAATGGTCTGTAACTTTTTTGCTCCCAGATGCATCAATGGGGAGAATTTTTGAAAAATGTGCAAATTACAAGAGTGTTGAAAGAAAACGGTATCCGGAGCAAAATACAGAAAAACTTTTACTACAAAAGTTGTGGCAAATTGTGCCCTTAACACAATGGTGTCCAACATTTTTGCTCCCAGATGCACCATTGTGGAGATTTTTTGAAAAATGTGCAAATTACAAGAGTGTTGAAAAAAAACGGTATCCGGAGCAAAATACAGAAAAACTTTTACTACAAAAGTTGTGGCAAATTGTGCCCTTAACACAATGGTGTCCAACATTTTTGCTCCCAGATGCACCAATGTGGAGATTTTTTGAAAAATGTGCAAATTACAAGAGTGTTGAAAGAAAACGGTATCCGGAGCAAAATACAGAAAAACTTTTACTACAAAAGTTGTGGCAAATTGTGCCCTTAACACAACGGTCTGTAACTTTTTTGCTCCCAGATGCACCAATGCGGAGATTTTTTCAAGAATGTGGAAATTACAAGAGTGTTGAAAAAAAACGGTATCCGGAGCAGAATACAGAAAAACTTTTACTGCAAAAGTTGTAGCAAATAGTGCCCTTAACACAATGGTCTGTTACTTCTTTGCTCCCATATGCATCAATGTGGAGAATTTTTGAAAAATGTGCAAATTACAAGAGTGTTGAAAAAAAACCGTATCCGGAGCAGAATACAGAAAAACTTTTACAAGAAAAGTTGTAGCAAATTGTGCCCTTAACACAATGGTCTGTAACTTTTTTGCTCCCAGATGCACCAATGTGGAGATTTTTTCAAGAATGTGGAAATTACAAGAGTGTTGAAAAAAAACGGTATCCGGAGCAGAATACAGAAAAACTTTTACAAGAAAAGTTGTAGCAAATTGTGCCCTTAACACAATGGTCTGTAACTTTTTTGCTCCCAGATGCATCAATACGGAGAATTTTTCAAAAATGTGGAAATTACAAGAGTGTTGAAAAAAACGGTATCCGGAGCAGAATACAGAAAAACTTTTACAAGAAAAGTTGTAGCAAATTGTGCCCTTAACACAATGGTCTGTAACTTTTTTGCTCCCAGATGCATCAATACGGAGAATTTTTCAAAAATGTGGAAATTACAAGAGTGTTGAAAAAAACGGTATCCGGAGCAGAATACAGAAAAACTTTTACAAGAAAAGTTGTAGCAAATTGTGCCCTTAACACAATGGTCTGTAACTTTTTTGCTCCCAGATGCATCAATGGGGAGAATTTTTGAAAAATGTGCAAATTACAAGAGTGTTGAAAAAAAACGGTATCCGGAGCAGAATACAGAAAAACTTTTACTACAAAAGTTGTAGCAAATTGCGCCCTTAACACAATGGTCTGTAACTTTTTTGCTCCCAGATGCATCAATGGGGACAATTTTTGAAAAATGTGCAAATTACAAGAGTGTTGAAAAAAAACGGTATCCGGAGCAGAATACAGAAAAACTTTTACTACAAAAGTTGTAGCAAATTGTGCCCTTAACACAATGGTCTGTAACTTTTTTGCTCCCAGATGCACCAATGCGGAGATTTTTTCAAGAATGTGGAAATTACAAGAGTGTTGAAAAAAAACGGTATCCGGAGCAGAATACAGAAAAACTTTTACTGCAAAAGTTGTAGCAAATAGTGCCCTTAACACAATGGTCTGTTACTTCTTTGCTCCCAGATGCATCAATGTGGAGAATTTTTGAAAAATGTGCAAATTACAAGAGTGTTGAAAAAAAACCGTATCCGGAGCAGAATACAGAAAAACTTTTACAAGAAAAGTTGTAGCAAATTGTGCCCTTAACACAATGGTCTGTAACTTTTTTGCTCCCAGATGCACCAATGTGGAGATTTTTTCAAGAATGTGGAAATTACAAGAGTGTTGAAAAAAAACGGTATCCGGAGCAGAATACAGAAAAACTTTTACAAGAAAAGTTGTAGCAAATTGTGCCCTTAACACAATGGTCTGTAACTTTTTTGCTCCCAGATGCATCAATACGGAGAATTTTTCAAAAATGTGGAAATTACAAGAGTGTTGAAAAAAACGGTATCCGGAGCAGAATACAGAAAAACTTTTACAAGAAAAGTTGTAGCAAATTGTGCCCTTAACACAATGGTCTGTAACTTTTTTGCTCCCAGATGCATCAATACGGAGAATTTTTCAAAAATGTGGAAATTACAAGAGTGTTGAAAAAAACGGTATCCGGAGCAGAATACAGAAAAACTTTTACAAGAAAAGTTGTAGCAAATTGTGCCCTTAACACAATGGTCTGTAACTTTTTTGCTCCCAGATGCATCAATGGGGAGAATTTTTGAAAAATGTGCAAATTACAAGAGTGTTGAAAAAAAACGGTATCCGGAGCAGAATACAGAAAAACTTTTACTACAAAAGTTGTAGCAAATTGCGCCCTTAACACAATGGTCTGTAACTTTTTTGCTCCCAGATGCATCAATGGGGAGAATTTTTGAAAAATGTGCAAATTACAAGAGTGTTGAAAAAAAACGGTATCCGGAGCAGAATACAGAAAAACTTTTACTACAAAAGTTGTAGCAAATTGTGCCCTTAACACAATGCTCTGTAACTTTTTTGCTCCCAGATGCATCAATGCGGAGAATTTTTCAAAAATGTGGAAATTACAAGAGTGTTGAAAAAAAACGGTATCCGGAGCAGAATACAGAAAAACTTTTACTACAAAAGTTGTAGCAAATTGCGCCCTTAACACAATGGTCTGTAACTTTTTTGCTCCCAGATGCATCAATGCGGAGAATTTTTCAAAAATGTGGAAATTACAAGAGTGTTGAAAAAAAACGGTATCCGGAGCAGAATACAGAAAAACTTTTACTACAAAAGTTGTAGCAAATTGTGCCCTTAACACAATGGTCTGTAACTTTTTTGCTCCCAGATGCATCAATGCGGAGAATTTTTCAAAAATGTGGAAATTACAAGAGTGTTGAAAAAAAACGGTATCCGGAGCAGAATACAGAAAAACTTTTACAAGAAAAGTTGTAGCAAATTGTGCCCTTAACACAATGGTCTGTAACTTTTTTGCTCCCAGATGCATCAATGCGGAGAATTTTTCAAAAATGTGGAAATTACAAGAGTGTTGAAAAAAAACGGTATCCGGAGCAGAATACAGAAAAACTTTTACTACAAAAGTTGTAGCAAATTGTGCCCTTAACACAATGCTCTGTAACTTTTTTGCTCCCAGATGCATCAATGCGGAGAATTTTTCAAAAATGTGGAAATTACAAGAGTGTTGAAAAAAAACGGTATCCGGAGCAGAATACAGAAAAACTTTTACAAGAAAAGTTGTAGCAAATTGTGCCCTTAACACAATGGTCTATAACTTTTTTGCTCCCAGATGCATCAATGCGGAGAATTTTTCAAAAATGTGGAAATTACAAGAGTGTTGAAAAAAAAACGGTATCCGGAGCAGAATACAGAAAAACTTTTACTACAAAAGTTGTAGCAAATTGTGCCCTTAACACAATGGTCTATAACTTTTTTGCTCCCAGATGCATCAATGCGGAGAATTTTTCAAAAATGTGGAAATTACAAGAGTGTTGAAAAAAAACGGTATCCGGAGCAGAATACAGAAAAACTTTTACAAGAGAAGTTGTAGCAAATTGTGCCCTTAACACAATGGTTTATAATTTTTTTGCTCCCAGATGCATCAATGTGGAGAATTTTTGAAAAATGTGCAAATTACAAGAGTGTTGAAAAAAAACGGTATCCGGAGCAGAATACAGAAAAACTTTTACTACAAAAGTTGTAGCAAATTGTGCCCTTAACACAATGCTCTGTAACTTTTTTGCTCCCAGATGCATCAATGCGGAGAATTTTTCAAAAATGTGGAAATTACAAGAGTGTTGAAAAAAAACGGTATCCGGAGCAGAATACAGAAAAACTTTTACTACAAAAGTTGTAGCAAATTGTGCCCTTAACACAATGGTCTCTAACATTTTGCTCCCAGATGCATCAATGCGGAGAATTTTTCAAAAATGTGGAAATTACAAGAGTGTTGAAAAAAAACGGTATCCGGAGCAGAATACAGAAAAACTTTTACAAGAAAAGTTGTAGCAAATTGTGCCCTTAACACAATGGTCTGTAACTTTTTTGCTCCCAGATGCATCAATGCGGAGAATTTTTCAAAAATGTGGAAATTACAAGAGTGTTGAAAAAAAACGGTATCCGGAGCAGAATACAGAAAAACTTTTACTACAAAAGTTGTAGCAAATTGTGCCCTTAACACAATGCTCTGTAACTTTTTTGCTCCCAGATGCATCAATGCGGAGAATTTTTCAAAAATGTGGAAATTACAAGAGTGTTGAAAAAAAACGGTATCCGGAGCAGAATACAGAAAAACTTTTACAAGAAAAGTTGTAGCAAATTGTGCCCTTAACACAATGGTCTGTAACTTTTTTGCTCCCAGATGCATCAATGGGGAGAATTTTTGAAAAATGTGCAAATTACAAGAGTGTTGAAAAAAAACGGTATCCGGAGCAGAATACAGAAAAACTTTTACTACAAAAGTTGTAGCAAATTGCGCCCTTAACACAATGGTCTGTAACTTTTTTGCTCCCAGATGCATCAATGGGGAGAATTTTTGAAAAATGTGCAAATTACAAGAGTGTTGAAAGAAAACGGTATCCGGAGCAAAATACAGAAAAACTTTTACTACAAAAGTTGTGGCAAATTGTGCCCTTAACACAATGGTGTCCAACATTTTTGCTCCCAGATGCACCATTGTGGAGATTTTTTGAAAAATGTGCAAATTACAAGAGTGTTGAAAAAAAACGGTATCCGGAGCAAAATACAGAAAAACTTTTACTACAAAAGTTGTGGCAAATTGTGCCCTTAACACAATGGTGTCCAACATTTTTGCTCCCAGATGCACCAATGTGGAGATTTTTTGAAAAATGTGCAAATTACAAGAGTGTTGAAAGAAAACGGTATCCGGAGCAAAATACAGAAAAACTTTTACTACAAAAGTTGTGGCAAATTGTGCCCTTAACACAACGGTCTGTAACTTTTTTGCTCCCAGATGCACCAATGTGGAGATTTTTTGAAAAATGTGGAAATTACAAGAGTGTTGAAAGAAAACGGTATCCGGAGCAAAATACAGAAAAACTTTTACTACAAAAGTTGTGGCAAATTGTGCCCTTAACACAATGGTGTCCAACATTTTTGCTCCCAGATGCACCATTGTGGAGATTTTTTGAAAAATGTGGAAATTACAAGAGTGTTGAAAAAAAACGGTATCCGGAGCAAAATACAGAAAAACTTTTACTGCAAAAGTTGTAGCAAATAGTGCCCTTAACACAATGGTCTGTTACTTCTTTGCTCCCAGATGCATCAATGTGGAGAATTTTTGAAAAATGTGCAAATTACAAGAGTGTTGAAAAAAAACCGTATCCGGAGCAGAATACAGAAAAACTTTTACAAGAAAAGTTGTAGCAAATTGTGCCCTTAACACAATGGTCTGTAACTTTTTTGCTCCCAGATGCATCAATGGGGAGAATTTTTGAAAAATGTGCAAATTACAAGAGTGTTGAAAAAAAACGGTATCCGGAGCAGAATACAGAAAAACTTTTACTACAAAAGTTGTAGCAAATTGCGCCCTTAACACAATGGTCTGTAACTTTTTTGCTCCCAGATGCATCAATGCGGAGAATTTTTCAAAAATGTGGAAATTACAAGAGTGTTGAAAAAAAACGGTATCCGGAGCAGAATACAGAAAAACTTTTACTACAAAAGTTGTAGCAAATTGTGCCCTTAACACAATGGTCTGTAACTTTTTTGCTCCCAGATGCATCAATGCGGAGAATTTTTCAAAAATGTGGAAATTACAAGAGTGTTGAAAAAAAACGGTATCCGGAGCAGAATACAGAAAAACTTTTACTACAAAAGTTGTAGCAAATTGTGCCCTTAACACAATGGTCTGTAACTTTTTTGCTCCCAGATGCATCAATGCGGAGAATTTTTCAAAAATGTGGAAATTACAAGAGTGTTGAAAAAAAACGGTATCCGGAGCAGAATACAGAAAAACTTTTACAAGAAAAGTTGTAGCAAATTGTGCCCTTAACACAATGGTCTGTAACTTTTTTGCTCCCAGATGCATCAATGCGGAGAATTTTTCAAAAATGTGGAAATTACAAGAGTGTTGAAAAAAAACGGTATCCGGAGCAGA
Source organism: Onthophagus taurus (assembly GCF_036711975.1). Lineage (NCBI taxonomy): Eukaryota > Metazoa > Arthropoda > Insecta > Coleoptera > Scarabaeidae > Onthophagus > Onthophagus taurus. Next base: position 1,281,565 of record NW_027248949.1, read on the forward strand.
ATACAGAAAAACTTTTACTACAAAAGTTGTAGCAAATTGTGCCCTTAACACAATGCTCTGTAACTTTTTTGCTCCCAGATGCATCAATGCGGAGAATTTTTCAAAAATGTGGAAATTACAAGAGTGTTGAAAAAAAACGGTATCCGGAGCAGAATACAGAAAAACTTTTACAAGAAAAGTTGTAGCAAATTGTGCCCTTAACACAATGGTCTATAACTTTTTTGCTCCCAGATGCATCAATGCGGAGAATTTTTCAAAAATGTGGAAATTACAAGAGTGTTGAAAAAAAAACGGTATCCGGAGCAGAATACAGAAAAACTTTTACTACAAAAGTTGTAGCAAATTGTGCCCTTAACACAATGGTCTATAACTTTTTTGCTCCCAGATGCATCAATGCGGAGAATTTTTCAAAAATGTGGAAATTACAAGAGTGTTGAAAAAAAACGGTATCCGGAGCAGAATACAGAAAAACTTTTACAAGAGAAGTTGTAGCAAATTGTGCCCTTAACACAATGGTTTATAATTTTTTTGCTCCCAGATGCATCAATGTGGAGAATTTTTGAAAAATGTGCAAATTACAAGAGTGTTGAAAAAAAACGGTATCCGGAGCAGAATACAGAAAAACTTTTACTACAAAAGTTGTAGCAAATTGTGCCCTTAACACAATGCTCTGTAACTTTTTTGCTCCCAGATGCATCAATGCGGAGAATTTTTCAAAAATGTGGAAATTACAAGAGTGTTGAAAAAAAACGGTATCCGGAGCAGAATACAGAAAAACTTTTACTACAAAAGTTGTAGCAAATTGTGCCCTTAACACAATGGTCTCTAACATTTTGCTCCCAGATGCATCAATGCGGAGAATTTTTCAAAAATGTGGAAATTACAAGAGTGTTGAAAAAAAACGGTATCCGGAGCAGAATACAGAAAAACTTTTACAAGAAAAGTTGTAGCAAATTGTGCCCTTAACACAATGGTCTGTAACTTTTTTGCTCCCAGATGCATCAATGCGGAGAATTTTTCAAAAATGTGGAAATTACAAGAGTGTTGAAAAAAAACGGTATCCGGAGCAGAATACAGAAAAACTTTTACTACAAAAGTTGTAGCAAATTGTGCCCTTAACACAATGCTCTGTAACTTTTTTGCTCCCAGATGCATCAATGCGGAGAATTTTTCAAAAATGTGGAAATTACAAGAGTGTTGAAAAAAAACGGTATCCGGAGCAGAATACAGAAAAACTTTTACAAGAAAAGTTGTAGCAAATTGTGCCCTTAACACAATGGTCTGTAACTTTTTTGCTCCCAGATGCATCAATGGGGAGAATTTTTGAAAAATGTGCAAATTACAAGAGTGTTGAAAAAAAACGGTATCCGGAGCAGAATACAGAAAAACTTTTACTACAAAAGTTGTAGCAAATTGCGCCCTTAACACAATGGTCTGTAACTTTTTTGCTCCCAGATGCATCAATGGGGAGAATTTTTGAAAAATGTGCAAATTACAAGAGTGTTGAAAGAAAACGGTATCCGGAGCAAAATACAGAAAAACTTTTACTACAAAAGTTGTGGCAAATTGTGCCCTTAACACAATGGTGTCCAACATTTTTGCTCCCAGATGCACCATTGTGGAGATTTTTTGAAAAATGTGCAAATTACAAGAGTGTTGAAAAAAAACGGTATCCGGAGCAAAATACAGAAAAACTTTTACTACAAAAGTTGTGGCAAATTGTGCCCTTAACACAATGGTGTCCAACATTTTTGCTCCCAGATGCACCAATGTGGAGATTTTTTGAAAAATGTGCAAATTACAAGAGTGTTGAAAGAAAACGGTATCCGGAGCAAAATACAGAAAAACTTTTACTACAAAAGTTGTGGCAAATTGTGCCCTTAACACAACGGTCTGTAACTTTTTTGCTCCCAGATGCACCAATGTGGAGATTTTTTGAAAAATGTGGAAATTACAAGAGTGTTGAAAGAAAACGGTATCCGGAGCAAAATACAGAAAAACTTTTACTACAAAAGTTGTGGCAAATTGTGCCCTTAACACAATGGTGTCCAACATTTTTGCTCCCAGATGCACCATTGTGGAGATTTTTTGAAAAATGTGGAAATTACAAGAGTGTTGAAAAAAAACGGTATCCGGAGCAAAATACAGAAAAACTTTTACTGCAAAAGTTGTAGCAAATAGTGCCCTTAACACAATGGTCTGTTACTTCTTTGCTCCCAGATGCATCAATGCGGAGAATTTTTCAAAAATGTGGAAATTACAAGAGTGTTGAAAAAAAACGGTATCCGGAGCAGAATACAGAAAAACTTTTACAAGAAAAGTTGTAGCAAATTGTGCCCTTAACACAATGGTCTGTAACTTTTTTGCTCCCAGATGCATCAATGGGGAGAATTTTTGAAAAATGTGCAAATTACAAGAGTGTTGAAAAAAAACGGTATCCGGAGCAGAATACAGAAAAACTTTTACTACAAAAGTTGTAGCAAATTGCGCCCTTAACACAATGGTCTGTAACTTTTTTGCTCCCAGATGCATCAATGGGGAGAATTTTTGAAAAATGTGCAAATTACAAGAGTGTTGAAAGAAAACGGTATCCGGAGCAAAATACAGAAAAACTTTTACTACAAAAGTTGTGGCAAATTGTGCCCTTAACACAATGGTGTCCAACATTTTTGCTCCCAGATGCACCATTGTGGAGATTTTTTGAAAAATGTGCAAATTACAAGAGTGTTGAAAAAAAACGGTATCCGGAGCAAAATACAGAAAAACTTTTACTACAAAAGTTGTGGCAAATTGTGCCCTTAACACAATGGTGTCCAACATTTTTGCTCCCAGATGCACCAATGTGGAGATTTTTTGAAAAATGTGCAAATTACAAGAGTGTTGAAAGAAAACGGTATCCGGAGCAAAATACAGAAAAACTTTTACTACAAAAGTTGTGGCAAATTGTGCCCTTAACACAACGGTCTGTAACTTTTTTGCTCCCAGATGCACCAATGTGGAGATTTTTTGAAAAATGTGGAAATTACAAGAGTGTTGAAAGAAAACGGTATCCGGAGCAAAATACAGAAAAACTTTTACTACAAAAGTTGTGGCAAATTGTGCCCTTAACACAATGGTGTCCAACATTTTTGCTCCCAGATGCACCATTGTGGAGATTTTTTGAAAAATGTGGAAATTACAAGAGTGTTGAAAAAAAACGGTATCCGGAGCAAAATACAGAAAAACTTTTACTGCAAAAGTTGTAGCAAATAGTGCCCTTAACACAATGGTCTGTTACTTCTTTGCTCCCAGATGCATCAATGTGGAGAATTTTTGAAAAATGTGCAAATTACAAGAGTGTTGAAAAAAAACCGTATCCGGAGCAGAATACAGAAAAACTTTTACAAGAAAAGTTGTAGCAAATTGTGCCCTTAACACAATGGTCTGTAACTTTTTTGCTCCCAGATGCATCAATACGGAGAATTTTTCAAAAATGTGGAAATTACAAGAGTGTTGAAAAAAACGGTATCCGGAGCAGAATACAGAAAAACTTTTACAAGAAAAGTTGTAGCAAATTGTGCCCTTAACACAATGGTCTGTAACTTTTTTGCTCCCAGATGCATCAATGGGGAGAATTTTTGAAAAATGTGCAAATTACAAGAGTGTTGAAAAAAAACGGTATCCGGAGCAGAATACAGAAAAACTTTTACTACAAAAGTTGTAGCAAATTGCGCCCTTAACACAATGGTCTGTAACTTTTTTGCTCCCAGATGCATCAATGGGGAGAATTTTTGAAAAATGTGCAAATTACAAGAGTGTTGAAAAAAAACGGTATCCGGAGCAGAATACAGAAAAACTTTTACTACAAAAGTTGTAGCAAATTGTGCCCTTAACACAATGCTCTGTAACTTTTTTGCTCCCAGATGCATCAATGCGGAGAATTTTTCAAAAATGTGGAAATTACAAGAGTGTTGAAAAAAAACGGTATCCGGAGCAGAATACAGAAAAACTTTTACTACAAAAGTTGTAGCAAATTGTGCCCTTAACACAATGGTCTCTAACATTTTGCTCCCAGATGCATCAATGCGGAGAATTTTTCAAAAATGTGGAAATTACAAGAGTGTTGAAAAAAAACGGTATCCGGAGCAGAATACAGAAAAACTTTTACAAGAAAAGTTGTAGCAAATTGTGCCCTTAACACAATGGTCTGTAACTTTTTTGCTCCCAGATGCATCAATGCGGAGAATTTTTCAAAAATGTGGAAATTACAAGAGTGTTGAAAAAAAACGGTATCCGGAGCAGAATACAGAAAAACTTTTACTACAAAAGTTGTAGCAAATTGTGCCCTTAACACAATGCTCTGTAACTTTTTTGCTCCCAGATGCATCAATGCGGAGAATTTTTCAAAAATGTGGAAATTACAAGAGTGTTGAAAAAAAACGGTATCCGGAGCAGAATACAGAAAAACTTTTACAAGAAAAGTTGTAGCAAATTGTGCCCTTAACACAATGGTCTGTAACTTTTTTGCTCCCAGATGCATCAATGGGGAGAATTTTTGAAAAATGTGCAAATTACAAGAGTGTTGAAAAAAAACGGTATCCGGAGCAGAATACAGAAAAACTTTTACTACAAAAGTTGTAGCAAATTGCGCCCTTAACACAATGGTCTGTAACTTTTTTGCTCCCAGATGCATCAATGGGGAGAATTTTTGAAAAATGTGCAAATTACAAGAGTGTTGAAAGAAAACGGTATCCGGAGCAAAATACAGAAAAACTTTTACTACAAAAGTTGTGGCAAATTGTGCCCTTAACACAATGGTGTCCAACATTTTTGCTCCCAGATGCACCATTGTGGAGATTTTTTGAAAAATGTGCAAATTACAAGAGTGTTGAAAAAAAACGGTATCCGGAGCAAAATACAGAAAAACTTTTACTACAAAAGTTGTGGCAAATTGTGCCCTTAACACAATGGTGTCCAACATTTTTGCTCCCAGATGCACCAATGTGGAGATTTTTTGAAAAATGTGCAAATTACAAGAGTGTTGAAAGAAAACGGTATCCGGAGCAAAATACAGAAAAACTTTTACTACAAAAGTTGTGGCAAATTGTGCCCTTAACACAACGGTCTGTAACTTTTTTGCTCCCAGATGCACCAATGTGGAGATTTTTTAAAAAATGTGGAAATTACAAGAGTGTTGAAAAAAACGGTATCCGGAGCAGAATACAGAAAAACTTTTACAAGAAAAGTTGTAGCAAATTGTGCCCTTAACACAATGGTCTGTAACTTTTTTGCTCCCAGATGCATCAATGGGGAGAATTTTTGAAAAATGTGCAAATTACAAGAGTGTTGAAAAAAAACGGTATCCGGAGCAGAATACAGAAAAACTTTTACTACAAAAGTTGTAGCAAATTGTGCCCTTAACACAATGGTCTGTAACTTTTTTGCTCCCAGATGCATCAATGCGGAGAATTTTTCAAAAATGTGGAAATTACAAGAGTGTTGAAAAAAAACGGTATCCGGAGCAGAATACAGAAAAACTTTTACTACAAAAGTTGTAGCAAATTGTGCCCTTAACACAATGGTCTGTAGCTTTTTTGCTCCCAGATGCATCAATGCGGAGAATTTTTCAAAAATGTGGAAATTACAAGAGTGTTGAAAAAAAACGGTATCCGGAGCAGAATACAGAAAAACTTTTACTACAAAAGTTGTAGCAAATTGTGCCCTTAACACAATGCTCTGTAACTTTTTTGCTCCCAGATGCATCAATGCGGAGAATTTTTCAAAAATGTGGAAATTACAAGAGTGTTGAAAAAAAACGGTATCCGGAGCAGAATACAGAAAAACTTTTACAAGAAAAGTTGTAGCAAATTGTGCCCTTAACACAATGGTCTATAACTTTTTTGCTCCCAGATGCATCAATGCGGAGAATTTTTCAAAAATGTGGAAATTACAAGAGTGTTGAAAAAAAAACGGTATCCGGAGCAGAATACAGAAAAACTTTTACTACAAAAGTTGTAGCAAATTGTGCCCTTAACACAATGGTCTATAACTTTTTTGCTCCCAGATGCATCAATGCGGAGAATTTTTCAAAAATGTGGAAATTACAAGAGTGTTGAAAAAAAACGGTATCCGGAGCAGAATACAGAAAAACTTTTACAAGAAAAGTTGTAGCAAATTGTGCCCTTAACACAATGGTTTATAATTTTTTTGCTCCCAGATGCATCAATGTGGAGAATTTTTGAAAAATGTGCAAATTACAAGAGTGTTGAAAAAAAACGGTATCCGGAGCAGAATACAGAAAAACTTTTACTACAAAAGTTGTAGCAAATTGTGCCCTTAACACAATGCTCTGTAACTTTTTTGCTCCCAGATGCATCAATACGGAGAATTTTTCAAAAATGTGGAAATTACAAGAGTGTTGAAAAAAACGGTATCCGGAGCAGAATACAGAAAAACTTTTACAAGAAAAGTTGTAGCAAATTGTGCCCTTAACACAATGGTCTGTAACTTTTTTGCTCCCAGATGCATCAATGGGGAGAATTTTTGAAAAATGTGCAAATTACAAGAGTGTTGAAAAAAAACGGTATCCGGAGCAGAATACAGAAAAACTTTTACTACAAAAGTTGTAGCAAATTGCGCCCTTAACACAATGGTCTGTAACTTTTTTGCTCCCAGATGCATCAATGGGGAGAATTTTTGAAAAATGTGCAAATTACAAGAGTGTTGAAAGAAAACGGTATCCGGAGCAAAATACAGAAAAACTTTTACTACAAAAGTTGTGGCAAATTGTGCCCTTAACACAATGGTGTCCAACATTTTTGCTCCCAGATGCACCATTGTGGAGATTTTTTGAAAAATGTGCAAATTACAAGAGTGTTGAAAAAAAACGGTATCCGGAGCAAAATACAGAAAAACTTTTACTACAAAAGTTGTGGCAAATTGTGCCCTTAACACAATGGTGTCCAACATTTTTGCTCCCAGATGCACCAATGTGGAGATTTTTTGAAAAATGTGCAAATTACAAGAGTGTTGAAAGAAAACGGTATCCGGAGCAAAATACAGAAAAACTTTTACTACAAAAGTTGTGGCAAATTGTGCCCTTAACACAACGGTCTGTAACTTTTTTGCTCCCAGATGCACCAATGTGGAGATTTTTTGAAAAATGTGGAAATTACAAGAGTGTTGAAAGAAAACGGTATCCGGAGCAAAATACAGAAAAACTTTTACTACAAAAGTTGTGGCAAATTGTGCCCTTAACACAATGGTGTCCAACATTTTTGCTCCCAGATGCACCATTGTGGAGATTTTTTGAAAAATGTGGAAATTACAAGAGTGTTGAAAAAAAACGGTATCCGGAGCAAAATACAGAAAAACTTTTACTGCAAAAGTTGTAGCAAATAGTGCCCTTAACACAATGGTCTGTTACTTCTTTGCTCCCAGATGCATCAATGTGGAGAATTTTTGAAAAATGTGCAAATTACAAGAGTGTTGAAAAAAAACCGTATCCGGAGCAGAATACAGAAAAACTTTTACAAGAAAAGTTGTAGCAAATTGTGCCCTTAACACAATGGTCTGTAACTTTTTTGCTCCCAGATGCACCAATGTGGAGATTTTTTCAAGAATGTGGAAATTACAAGAGTGTTGAAAAAAAACGGTATCCGGAGCAGAATACAGAAAAACTTTTACAAGAAAAGTTGTAGCAAATTGTGCCCTTAACACAATGGTCTGTAACTTTTTTGCTCCCAGATGCATCAATACGGAGAATTTTTCAAAAATGTGGAAATTACAAGAGTGTTGAAAAAAACGGTATCCGGAGCAGAATACAGAAAAACTTTTACAAGAAAAGTTGTAGCAAATTGTGCCCTTAACACAATGGTCTGTAACTTTTTTGCTCCCAGATGCATCAATGGGGAGAATTTTTGAAAAATGTGCAAATTACAAGAGTGTTGAAAAAAAACGGTATCCGGAGCAGAATACAGAAAAACTTTTACTACAAAAGTTGTAGCAAATTGCGCCCTTAACACAATGGTCTGTAACTTTATTGCTCCCAGATGCATCAATGGGGAGAATTTTTGAAAAATGTGCAAATTACAAGAGTGTTGAAAAAAAACGGTATCCGGAGCAGAATACAGAAAAACTTTTACTACAAAAGTTGTAGCAAATTGCGCCCTTAACACAATGGTCTGTAACTTTTTTGCTCCCAGATGCATCAATGGGGAGAATTTTTGAAAAATGTGCAAATTACAAGAGTGTTGAAAAAAAACGGTATCCGGAGCAGAATACAGAAAAACTTTTACTACAAAAGTTGTAGCAAATTGTGCCCTTAACACAATGCTCTGTAACTTTTTTGCTCCCAGATGCATCAATGCGGAGAATTTTTCAAAAATGTGGAAATTACAAGAGTGTTGAAAAAAAACGGTATCCGGAGCAGAATACAGAAAAACTTTTACAAGAAAAGTTGTAGCAAATTGTGCCCTTAACACAATGGTCTGTAACTTTTTTGCTCCCAGATGCATCAATGCGGAGAATTTTTCAAAAATGTGGAAATTACAAGAGTGTTGAAAAAAAACGGTATCCGGAGCAGAATACAGAAAAACTTTTACTACAAAAGTTGTAGCAAATTGTGCCCTTAACACAATGGTCTATAACTTTTTTGCTCCCAGATGCATCAATGCGGAGAATTTTTCAAAAATGTGGAAATTACAAGAGTGTTGAAAAAAAACGGTATCCGGAGCAGAATACAGAAAAACTTTTACTACAAAAGTTGTAGCAAATTGTGCCCTTAACACAATGGTCTGTAGCTTTTTTGCTCCCAGATGCATCAATGCGGAGAATTTTTCAAAAATGTGGAAATTACAAGAGTGTTGAAAAAAAACGGTATCCGGAGCAGAATACAGAAAAACTTTTACTACAAAAGTTGTAGCAAATTGTGCCCTTAACACAATGCTCTGTAACTTTTTTGCTCCCAGATGCATCAATGCGGAGAATTTTTCAAAAATGTGGAAATTACAAGAGTGTTGAAAAAAAACGGTATCCGGAGCAGAATACAGAAAAACTTTTACAAGAAAAGTTGTAGCAAATTGTGCCCTTAACACAATGGTCTATAACTTTTTTGCTCCCAGATGCATCAATGCGGAGAATTTTTCAAAAATGTGGAAATTACAAGAGTGTTGAAAAAAAAACGGTATCCGGAGCAGAATACAGAAAAACTTTTACTACAAAAGTTGTAGCAAATTGTGCCCTTAACACAATGGTCTATAACTTTTTTGCTCCCAGATGCATCAATGCGGAGAATTTTTCAAAAATGTGGAAATTACAAGAGTGTTGAAAAAAAACGGTATCCGGAGCAGAATACAGAAAAACTTTTACAAGAAAAGTTGTAGCAAATTGTGCCCTTAACACAATGGTTTATAATTTTTTTGCTCCCAGATGCATCAATGTGGAGAATTTTTGAAAAATGTGCAAATTACAAGAGTGTTGAAAAAAAACGGTATCCGGAGCAGAATACAGAAAAACTTTTACTACAAAAGTTGTAGCAAATTGTGCCCTTAACACAATGCTCTGTAACTTTTTTGCTCCCAGATGCATCAATACGGAGAATTTTTCAAAAATGTGGAAATTACAAGAGTGTTGAAAAAAACGGTATCCGGAGCAGAATACAGAAAAACTTTTACAAGAAAAGTTGTAGCAAATTGTGCCCTTAACACAATGGTCTGTAACTTTTTTGCTCCCAGATGCATCAATGGGGAGAATTTTTGAAAAATGTGCAAATTACAAGAGTGTTGAAAAAAAACGGTATCCGGAGCAGAATACAGAAAAACTTTTACTACAAAAGTTGTAGCAAATTGCGCCCTTAACACAATGGTCTGTAACTTTTTTGCTCCCAGATGCATCAATGGGGAGAATTTTTGAAAAATGTGCAAATTACAAGAGTGTTGAAAGAAAACGGTATCCGGAGCAAAATACAGAAAAACTTTTACTACAAAAGTTGTGGCAAATTGTGCCCTTAACACAATGGTGTCCAACATTTTTGCTCCCAGATGCACCATTGTGGAGATTTTTTGAAAAATGTGCAAATTACAAGAGTGTTGAAAAAAAACGGTATCCGGAGCAAAATACAGAAAAACTTTTACTACAAAAGTTGTGGCAAATTGTGCCCTTAACACAATGGTGTCCAACATTTTTGCTCCCAGATGCACCAATGTGGAGATTTTTTGAAAAATGTGCAAATTACAAGAGTGTTGAAAGAAAACGGTATCCGGAGCAAAATACAGAAAAACTTTTACTACAAAAGTTGTGGCAAATTGTGCCCTTAACACAACGGTCTGTAACTTTTTTGCTCCCAGATGCACCAATGTGGAGATTTTTTGAAAAATGTGGAAATTACAAGAGTGTTGAAAGAAAACGGTATCCGGAGCAAAATACAGAAAAACTTTTACTACAAAAGTTGTGGCAAATTGTGCCCTTAACACAATGGTGTCCAACATTTTTGCTCCCAGATGCACCATTGTGGAGATTTTTTGAAAAATGTGGAAATTACAAGAGTGTTGAAAAAAAACGGTATCCGGAGCAAAATACAGAAAAACTTTTACTGCAAAAGTTGTAGCAAATCGTGCCCTTAACACAATGGTCTGTTACTTCTTTGCTCCCAGATGCATCAATGTGGAGAATTTTTGAAAAATGTGCAAATTACAAGAGTGTTGAAAAAAAACCGTATCCGGAGCAGAATACAGAAAAACTTTTACAAGAAAAGTTGTAGCAAATTGTGCCCTTAACACAATGGTCTGTAACTTTTTTGCTCCCAGATGCACCAATGTGGAGATTTTTTCAAGAATGTGGAAATTACAAGAGTGTTGAAAAAAAACGGTATCCGGAGCAGAATACAGAAAAACTTTTACAAGAAAAGTTGTAGCAAATTGTGCCCTTAACACAATGGTCTGTAACTTTTTTGCTCCCAGATGCATCAATACGGAGAATTTTTCAAAAATGTGGAAATTACAAGAGTGTTGAAAAAAACGGTATCCGGAGCAGAATACAGAAAAACTTTTACAAGAAAAGTTGTAGCAAATTGTGCCCTTAACACAATGGTCTGTAACTTTTTTGCTCCCAGATGCATCAATGGGGAGAATTTTTGAAAAATGTGCAAATTACAAGAGTGTTGAAAAAAAACGGTATCCGGAGCAGAATACAGAAAAACTTTTACTACAAAAGTTGTAGCAAATTGCGCCCTTAACACAATGGTCTGTAACTTTTTTGCTCCCAGATGCATCAATGGGGAGAATTTTTGAAAAATGTGCAAATTACAAGAGTGTTGAAAAAAAACGGTATCCGGAGCAGAATACAGAAAAACTTTTACTACAAAAGTTGTAGCAAATTGTGCCCTTAACACAATGCTCTGTAACTTTTTTGCTCCCAGATGCATCAATGCGGAGAATTTTTCAAAAATGTGGAAATTACAAGAGTGTTGAAAAAAAACGGTATCCGGAGCAGAATACAGAAAAACTTTTACTACAAAAGTTGTAGCAAATTGTGCCCTTAACACAATGGTCTATAACTTTTTTGCTCCCAGATGCATCAATGCGGAGAATTTTTCAAAAATGTGGAAATTACAAGAGTGTTGAAAAAAAACGGTATCCGGAGCAGAATACAGAAAAACTTTTACTACAAAAGTTGTAGCAAATTGTGCCCTTAACACAATGGTCTGTAACTTTTTTGCTCCCAGATGCATCAATGCGGAGAATTTTTCAAAAATGTGGAAATTACAAGAGTGTTGAAAAAAAACGGTATCCGGAGCAGAATACAGAAAAACTTTTACAAGAAAAGTTGTAGCAAATTGTGCCCTTAACACAATGGTCTATAACTTTTTTGCTCCCAGATGCACCAATGTGGAGATTTTTTCAAGAATGTGGAAATTACAAGAGTGTTGAAAAAAAACGGTATCCGGAGCAGAATACAGAAAAACTTTTACAAGAAAAGTTGTAGCAAATTGTGCCCTTAACACAATGGTCTGTAACTTTTTTGCTCCCAGATGCATCAATACGGAGAATTTTTCAAAAATGTGGAAATTACAAGAGTGTTGAAAAAAACGGTATCCGGAGCAGAATACAGAAAAACTTTTACAAGAAAAGTTGTAGCAAATTGTGCCCTTAACACAATGGTCTGTAACTTTTTTGCTCCCAGATGCATCAATGGGGAGAATTTTTGAAAAATGTGCAAATTACAAGAGTGTTGAAAAAAAACGGTATCCGGAGCAGAATACAGAAAAACTTTTACTACAAAAGTTGTAGCAAATTGCGCCCTTAACACAATGGTCTGTAACTTTTTTGCTCCCAGATGCATCAATGGGGAGAATTTTTGAAAAATGTGCAAATTACAAGAGTGTTGAAAAAAAACGGTATCCGGAGCAGAATACAGAAAAACTTTTACTACAAAAGTTGTAGCAAATTGTGCCCTTAACACAATGCTCTGTAACTTTTTTGCTCCCAGATGCATCAATGCGGAGAATTTTTCAAAAATGTGGAAATTACAAGAGTGTTGAAAAAAAACGGTATCCGGAGCAGAATACAGAAAAACTTTTACTACAAAAGTTGTAGCAAATTGTGCCCTTAACACAATGGTCTATAACTTTTTTGCTCCCAGATGCATCAATGCGGAGAATTTTTCAAAAATGTGGAAATTACAAGAGTGTTGAAAAAAAACGGTATCCGGAGCAGAATACAGAAAAACTTTTACTACAAAAGTTGTAGCAAATTGTGCCCTTAACACAATGGTCTGTAACTTTTTTGCTCCCAGATGCATCAATGCGGAGAATTTTTCAAAAATGTGGAAATTACAAGAGTGTTGAAAAAAAACGGTATCCGGAGCAGAATACAGAAAAACTTTTACAAGAAAAGTTGTAGCAAATTGTGCCCTTAACACAATGGTCTATAACTTTTTTGCTCCCAGATGCATCAATGCGGAGAATTTTTCAAAAATGTGGAAATTACAAGAGTGTTGAAAAAAAACGGTATCCGGAGCAGAATACAGAAAAACTTTTACTACAAAAGTTGTAGCAAATTGTGCCCTTAACACAATGGTCTGTAACTTTTTTGCTCCCAGATGCATCAATGCGGAGAATTTTTCAAAAATGTGGAAATTACAAGAGTGTTGAAAAAAAACGGTATCCGGAGCAGAATACAGAAAAACTTTTACAAGAAAAGTTGTAGCAAATTGTGCCCTTAACACAATGGTCTATAACTTTTTTGCTCCCAGATGCATCAATGCGGAGAATTTTTCAAAAATGTGGAAATTACAAGAGTGTTGAAAAAAAAACGGTATCCGGAGCAGAATACAGAAAAACTTTTACTACAAAAGTTGTAGCAAATTGTGCCCTTAACACAATGGTCTATAACTTTTTTGCTCCCAGATGCATCAATGCGGAGAATTTTTCAAAAATGTGGAAATTACAAGAGTGTTGAAAAAAAACGGTATCCGGAGCAGAATACAGAAAAACTTTTACAAGAAAAGTTGTAGCAAATTGTGCCCTTAACACAATGGTTTATAATTTTTTTGCTCCCAGATGCATCAATGTGGAGAATTTTTGAAAAATGTGCAAATTACAAGAGTGTTGAAAAAAAACGGTATCCGGAGCAGAATACAGAAAAACTTTTACTACAAAAGTTGTAGCAAATTGTGCCCTTAACACAATGCTCTGTAACTTTTTTGCTCCCAGATGCATCAATGCGGAGAATTTTTCAAAAATGTGGAAATTACAAGAGTGTTGAAAAAAAACGGTATCCGGAGCAGAATACAGAAAAACTTTTACTACAAAAGTTGTAGCAAATTGTGCCCTTAACACAATGGTCTGTAACTTTTTTGCTCCCAGATGCATCAATGCGGAGAATTTTTCAAAAATGTGGAAATTACAAGAGTGTTGAAAAAAAACGGTATCCGGAGCAGAATACAGAAAAACTTTTACTACAAAAGTTGTAGCAAATTGTGCCCTTAACACAATGCTCTGTAACTTTTTTGCTCCCAGATGCATCAATGTGGAGAATTTTTCAAAAATGTGGAAATTACAAGAGTGTTGAAAAAAAACGGTATCCGGAGCAGAATACAGAAAAACTTTTACAAGAAAAGCTGTAGCAAATTGTGCCCTTAACACAATGGTCTATAACTTTTTTGCTCCCAGATGCATCAATGCGGAGAATTTTTCAAAAATGTGGAAATTACAAGAGTGTTGAAAAAAAACGGTATCCGGAGCAGAATACAGAAAAACTTTTACTACAAAAGTTGTAGCAAATTGTGCCCTTAACACAATGCTCTGTAACTTTTTTGCTCCCAGATGCATCAGTGCGGAGAATTTTTCAAAAATGTGGAAATTACAAGAGTGTTGAAAAAAAACGGTATCCGGAGCAGAATACAGAAAAACTTTTACAAGAAAAGCTGTAGCAAATTGTGCCCTTAACACAATGGTCTATAACTTTTTTGCTCCCAGATGCATCAATGCGGAGAATTTTTCAAAAATGTGGAAATTACAAGAGTGTTGAAAAAAAAACGGTATCCGGAGCAGAATACAGAAAAACTTTTACTACAAAAGTTGTAGCAAATTGTGCCCTTAACACAATGCTCTGTAACTTTTTTGCTCCCAGATGCATCAATACGGAGAATTTTTCAAAAATGTGGAAATTACAAGAGTGTTGAAAAAAACGGTATCCGGAGCAGAATACAGAAAAACTTTTACAAGAAAAGTTGTAGCAAATTGTGCCCTTAACACAATGGTCTGTAACTTTTTTGCTCCCAGATGCATCAATGGGGAGAATTTTTGAAAAATGTGCAAATTACAAGAGTGTTGAAAAAAAACGGTATCCGGAGCAGAATACAGAAAAACTTTTACTACAAAAGTTGTAGCAAATTGCGCCCTTAACACAATGGTCTGTAACTTTTTTGCTCCCAGATGCATCAATGGGGAGAATTTTTGAAAAATGTGCAAATTACAAGAGTGTTGAAAAAAAACGGTATCCGGAGCAGAATACAGAAAAACTTTTACTACAAAAGTTGTAGCAAATTGTGCCCTTAACACAATGCTCTGTAACTTTTTTGCTCCCAGATGCATCAATGCGGAGAATTTTTCAAAAATGTGGAAATTACAAGAGTGTTGAAAAAAAACGGTATCCGGAGCAGAATACAGAAAAACTTTTACAAGAAAAGTTGTAGCAAATTGTGCCCTTAACACAATGGTCTGTAACTTTTTTGCTCCCAGATGCATCAATGCGGAGAATTTTTCAAAAATGTGGAAATTACAAGAGTGTTGAAAAAAAACGGTATCCGGAGCAGAATACAGAAAAACTTTTACTACAAAAGTTGTAGCAAATTGTGCCCTTAACACAATGGTCTATAACTTTTTTGCTCCCAGATGCATCAATGCGGAGAATTTTTCAAAAATGTGGAAATTACAAGAGTGTTGAAAAAAAACGGTATCCGGAGCAGAATACAGAAAAACTTTTACTACAAAAGTTGTAGCAAATTGTGCCCTTAACACAATGGTCTGTAACTTTTTTGCTCCCAGATGCATCAATGCGGAGAATTTTTCAAAAATGTGGAAATTACAAGAGTGTTGAAAAAAAACGGTATCCGGAGCAGAATACAGAAAAACTTTTACAAGAAAAGTTGTAGCAAATTGTGCCCTTAACACAATGGTCTATAACTTTTTTGCTCCCAGATGCATCAATGCGGAGAATTTTTCAAAAATGTGGAAATTACAAGAGTGTTGAAAAAAAAACGGTATCCGGAGCAGAATACAGAAAAACTTTTACTACAAAAGTTGTAGCAAATTGTGCCCTTAACACAATGGTCTATAACTTTTTTGCTCCCAGATGCATCAATGCGGAGAATTTTTCAAAAATGTGGAAATTACAAGAGTGTTGAAAAAAAACGGTATCCGGAGCAGAATACAGAAAAACTTTTACAAGAAAAGTTGTAGCAAATTGTGCCCTTAACACAATGGTTTATAATTTTTTTGCTCCCAGATGCATCAATGTGGAGAATTTTTGAAAAATGTGCAAATTACAAGAGTGTTGAAAAAAAACGGTATCCGGAGCAGAATACAGAAAAACTTTTACTACAAAAGTTGTAGCAAATTGTGCCCTTAACACAATGCTCTGTAACTTTTTTGCTCCCAGATGCATCAATGCGGAGAATTTTTCAAAAATGTGGAAATTACAAGAGTGTTGAAAAAAAACGGTATCCGGAGCAGAATACAGAAAAACTTTTACTACAAAAGTTGTAGCAAATTGTGCCCTTAACACAATGGTCTGTAACTTTTTTGCTCCCAGATGCATCAATGCGGAGAATTTTTCAAAAATGTGGAAATTACAAGAGTGTTGAAAAAAAACGGTATCCGGAGCAGAATACAGAAAAACTTTTACTACAAAAGTTGTAGCAAATTGTGCCCTTAACACAATGGTCTGTAACTTTTTTGCTCCCAGATGCATCAATGCGGAGAATTTTTCAAAAATGTGGAAATTACAAGAGTGTTGAAAAAAAACGGTATCCGGAGCAGAATACAGAAAAACTTTTACAAGAAAAGTTGTAGCAAATTGTGCCCTTAACACAATGGTCTGTAACTTTTTTGCTCCCAGATGCATCAATGCGGAGAATTTTTCAAAAATGTGGAAATTACAAGAGTGTTGAAAAAAAACGGTATCCGGAGCAGAATACAGAAAAACTTTTACAAGAAAAGTTGTAGCAAATTGTGCCCTTAACACAATGGTCTGTAACTTTTTTGCTCCCAGATGCATCAATGCGGAGAATTTTTCAAAAATGTGGAAATTACAAGAGTGTTGAAAAAAAACGGTATCCGGAGCAGAATACAGAAAAACTTTTACAAGAAAAGCTGTAGCAAATTGTGCCCTTAACACAATGGTCTATAACTTTTTTGCTCCCAGATGCATCAATGCGGAGAATTTTTCAAAAATGTGGAAATTACAAGAGTGTTGAAAAAAAAACGGTATCCGGAGCAGAATACAGAAAAACTTTTACTACAAAAGTTGTAGCAAATTGTGCCCTTAACACAATGGTCTATAACTTTTTTGCTCCCAGATGCATCAATGCGGAGAATTTTTCAAAAATGTGGAAATTACAAGAGTGTTGAAAAAAAACGGTATCCGGAGCAGAATACAGAAAAACTTTTACAAGAAAAGTTGTAGCAAATTGTGCCCTTAACACAATGGTTTATAATTTTTTTGCTCCCAGATGCATCAATGTGGAGAATTTTTGAAAAATGTGCAAATTACAAGAGTGTTGAAAAAAAACGGTATCCGGAGCAGAATACAGAAAAACTTTTACTACAAAAGTTGTAGCAAATTGTGCCCTTAACACAATGCTCTGTAACTTTTTTGCTCCCAGATGCATCAATGCGGAGAATTTTTCAAAAATGTGGAAATTACAAGAGTGTTGAAAAAAAACGGTATCCGGAGCAGAATACAGAAAAACTTTTACTGCAAAAGTTGTAGCAAATAGTGCCCTTAACACAATGGTCTGTTACTTCTTTGCTCCCAGATGCATCAATGTGGAGAATTTTTGAAAAATGTGCAAATTACAAGAGTGTTGAAAAAAAACCGTATCCGGAGCAGAATACAGAAAAACTTTTACAAGAAAAGTTGTAGCAAATTGTGCCCTTAACACAATGGTCTGTAACTTTTTTGCTCCCAGATGCACCAATGTGGAGATTTTTTCAAGAATGTGGAAATTACAAGAGTGTTGAAAAAAAACGGTATCCGGAGCAGAATACAGAAAAACTTTTACAAGAAAAGTTGTAGCAAATTGTGCCCTTAACACAATGGTCTGTAACTTTTTTGCTCCCAGATGCATCAATACGGAGAATTTTTCAAAAATGTGGAAATTACAAGAGTGTTGAAAAAAACGGTATCCGGAGCAGAATACAGAAAAACTTTTACAAGAAAAGTTGTAGCAAATTGTGCCCTTAACACAATGGTCTGTAACTTTTTTGCTCCCAGATGCATCAATGCGGAGAATTTTTCAAAAATGTGGAAATTACAAGAGTGTTGAAAAAAAAACGGTATCCGGAGCAGAATACAGAAAAACTTTTACTACAAAAGTTGTAGCAAATTGTGCCCTTAACACAATGGTCTATAACTTTTTTGCTCCCAGATGCATCAATGCGGAGAATTTTTCAAAAATGTGGAAATTACAAGAGTGTTGAAAAAAAACGGTATCCGGAGCAGAATACAGAAAAACTTTTACAAGAAAAGTTGTAGCAAATTGTGCCCTTAACACAATGGTTTATAATTTTTTTGCTCCCAGATGCATCAATGTGGAGAATTTTTGAAAAATGTGCAAATTACAAGAGTGTTGAAAAAAAACGGTATCCGGAGCAGAATACAGAAAAACTTTTACTACAAAAGTTGTAGCAAATTGTGCCCTTAACACAATGCTCTGTAACTTTTTTGCTCCCAGATGCATCAATGCGGAGAATTTTTCAAAAATGTGGAAATTACAAGAGTGTTGAAAAAAAACGGTATCCGGAGCAGAATACAGAAAAACTTTTACTGCAAAAGTTGTAGCAAATAGTGCCCTTAACACAATGGTCTGTTACTTCTTTGCTCCCAGATGCATCAATGTGGAGAATTTTTGAAAAATGTGCAAATTACAAGAGTGTTGAAAAAAAACCGTATCCGGAGCAGAATACAGAAAAACTTTTACAAGAAAAGTTGTAGCAAATTGTGCCCTTAACACAATGGTCTGTAACTTTTTTGCTCCCAGATGCACCAATGTGGAGATTTTTTCAAGAATGTGGAAATTACAAGAGTGTTGAAAAAAAACGGTATCCGGAGCAGAATACAGAAAAACTTTTACAAGAAAAGTTGTAGCAAATTGTGCCCTTAACACAATGGTCTGTAACTTTTTTGCTCCCAGATGCATCAATACGGAGAATTTTTCAAAAATGTGGAAATTACAAGAGTGTTGAAAAAAACGGTATCCGGAGCAGAATACAGAAAAACTTTTACAAGAAAAGTTGTAGCAAATTGTGCCCTTAACACAATGGTCTGTAACTTTTTTGCTCCCAGATGCATCAATGGGGAGAATTTTTGAAAAATGTGCAAATTACAAGAGTGTTGAAAAAAAACGGTATCCGGAGCAGAATACAGAAAAACTTTTACTACAAAAGTTGTAGCAAATTGCGCCCTTAACACAATGGTCTGTAACTTTTTTGCTCCCAGATGCATCAATGGGGAGAATTTTTGAAAAATGTGCAAATTACAAGAGTGTTGAAAAAAAACGGTATCCGGAGCAGAATACAGAAAAACTTTTACTACAAAAGTTGTAGCAAATTGTGCCCTTAACACAATGCTCTGTAACTTTTTTGCTCCCAGATGCATCAATGCGGAGAATTTTTCAAAAATGTGGAAATTACAAGAGTGTTGAAAAAAAACGGTATCCGGAGCAGAATACAGAAAAACTTTTACTACAAAAGTTGTAGCAAATTGTGCCCTTAACACAATGGTCTGTAACTTTTTTGCTCCCAGATGCATCAATGCGGAGAATTTTTCAAAAATGTGGAAATTACAAGAGTGTTGAAAAAAAACGGTATCCGGAGCAGAATACAGAAAAACTTTTACAAGAAAAGTTGTAGCAAATTGTGCCCTTAACACAATGGTCTGTAACTTTTTTGCTCCCAGATGCATCAATGCGGAGAATTTTTCAAAAATGTGGAAATTACAAGAGTGTTGAAAAAAAACGGTATCCGGAGCAGAATACAGAAAAACTTTTACTACAAAAGTTGTAGCAAATTGTGCCCTTAACACAATGGTCTGTAACTTTTTTGCTCCCAGATGCATCAATGCGGAGAATTTTTCAAAAATGTGGAAATTACAAGAGTGTTGAAAAAAAACGGTATCCGGAGCAGAATACAGAAAAACTTTTACAAGAAAAGTTGTAGCAAATTGTGCCCTTAACACAATGGTCTGTAACTTTTTTGCTCCCAGATGCATCAATGCGGAGAATTTTTCAAAAATGTGGAAATTACAAGAGTGTTGAAAAAAAACGGTATCCGGAGCAGAATACAGAAAAACTTTTACTACAAAAGTTGTAGCAAATTGTGCCCTTAACACAATGCTCTGTAACTTTTTTGCTCCCAGATGCATCAATGCGGAGAATTTTTCAAAAATGTGGAAATTACAAGAGTGTTGAAAAAAAACGGTATCCGGAGCAGAATACAGAAAAACTTTTACTACAAAAGTTGTAGCAAATTGTGCCCTTAACACAATGCTCTGTAACTTTTTTGCTCCCAGATGCATCAATGCGGAGAATTTTTCAAAAATGTGGAAATTACAAGAGTGTTGAAAAAAAACGGTATCCGGAGCAGAATACAGAAAAACTTTTACAAGAAAAGTTGTAGCAAATTGTGCCCTTAACACAATGGTCTGTAACTTTTTTGCTCCCAGATGCATCAATGGGGAGAATTTTTGAAAAATGTGCAAATTACAAGAGTGTTGAAAAAAAACGGTATCCGGAGCAGAATACAGAAAAACTTTTACTACAAAAGTTGTAGCAAATTGCGCCCTTAACACAATGGTCTGTAACTTTTTTGCTCCCAGATGCATCAATGGGGAGAATTTTTGAAAAATGTGCAAATTACAAGAGTGTTGAAAAAAAACGGTATCCGGAGCAGAATACAGAAAAACTTTTACTACAAAAGTTGTAGCAAATTGTGCCCTTAACACAATGCTCTGTAACTTTTTTGCTCCCAGATGCATCAATGCGGAGAATTTTTCAAAAATGTGGAAATTACAAGAGTGTTGAAAAAAAACGGTATCCGGAGCAGAATACAGAAAAACTTTTACTACAAAAGTTGTAGCAAATTGTGCCCTTAACACAATGGTCTGTAACTTTTTTGCTCCCAGATGCATCAATGGGGAGAATTTTTGAAAAATGTGCAAATTACAAGAGTGTTGAAAAAAAACGGTATCCGGAGCAGAATACAGAAAAACTTTTACTACAAAAGTTGTAGCAAATTGCGCCCTTAACACAATGGTCTGTAACTTTTTTGCTCCCAGAAGCATCAATGGGGAGAATTTTTGAAAAATGTGCAAATTACAAGAGTGTTGAAAAAAAACGGTATCCGGAGCAGAATACAGAAAAACTTTTACTACAAAAGTTGTAGCAAATTGTGCCCTTAACACAATGCTCTGTAACTTTTTTGCTCCCAGATGCATCAATGCGGAGAATTTTTCAAAAATGTGGAAATTACAAGAGTGTTGAAAAAAAACGGTATCCGGAGCAGAATACAGAAAAACTTTTACTACAAAAGTTGTAGCAAATTGTGCCCTTAACACAATGGTCTGTAACTTTTTTGCTCCCAGATGCATCAATGCGGAGAATTTTTCAAAAATGTGGAAATTACAAGAGTGTTGAAAAAAAACGGTATCCGGAGCAGAATACAGAAAAACTTTTACAAGAAAAGTTGTAGCAAATTGTGCCCTTAACACAATGGTCTGTAACTTTTTTGCTCCCAGATGCATCAATGCGGAGAATTTTTCAAAAATGTGGAAATTACAAGAGTGTTGAAAAAAAACGGTATCCGGAGCAGAATACAGAAAAACTTTTACTACAAAAGTTGTAGCAAATTGTGCCCTTAACACAATGGTCTGTAACTTTTTTGCTCCCAGATGCATCAATGCGGAGAATTTTTCAAAAATGTGGAAATTACAAGAGTGTTGAAAAAAAACGGTATCCGGAGCAGAATACAGAAAAACTTTTACAAGAAAAGTTGTAGCAAATTGTGCCCTTAACACAATGGTCTGTAACTTTTTTGCTCCCAGATGCATCAATGCGGAGAATTTTTCAAAAATGTGGAAATTACAAGAGTGTTGAAAAAAAACGGTATCCGGAGCAGAATACAGAAAAACTTTTACTACAAAAGTTGTAGCAAATTGTGCCCTTAACACAATGGTCTGTAACTTTTTTGCTCCCAGATGCATCAATGCGGAGAATTTTTCAAAAATGTGGAAATTACAAGAGTGTTGAAAAAAAACGGTATCCGGAGCAGAATACAGAAAAACTTTTACAAGAAAAGTTGTAGCAAATTGTGCCCTTAACACAATGGTCTGTAACTTTTTTGCTCCCAGATGCATCAATGGGGAGAATTTTTGAAAAATGTGCAAATTACAAGAGTGTTGAAAAAAAACGGTATCCGGAGCAGAATACAGAAAAACTTTTACTACAAAAGTTGTAGCAAATTGCGCCCTTAACACAATGGTCTGTAACTTTTTTGCTCCCAGATGCATCAATGGGGAGAATTTTTGAAAAATGTGCAAATTACAAGAGTGTTGAAAAAAAACGGTATCCGGAGCAGAATACAGAAAAACTTTTACTACAAAAGTTGTAGCAAATTGTGCCCTTAACACAATGCTCTGTAACTTTTTTGCTCCCAGATGCATCAATGCGGAGAATTTTTCAAAAATGTGGAAATTACAAGAGTGTTGAAAAAAAACGGTATCCGGAGCAGAATACAGAAAAACTTTTACTACAAAAGTTGTAGCAAATTGTGCCCTTAACACAATGGTCTGTAACTTTTTTGCTCCCAGATGCATCAATGGGGAGAATTTTTGAAAAATGTGCAAATTACAAGAGTGTTGAAAAAAAACGGTATCCGGAGCAGAATACAGAAAAACTTTTACTACAAAAGTTGTAGCAAATTGCGCCCTTAACACAATGGTCTGTAACTTTTTTGCTCCCAGATGCATCAATGGGGAGAATTTTTGAAAAATGTGCAAATTACAAGAGTGTTGAAAAAAAACGGTATCCGGAGCAGAATACAGAAAAACTTTTACTACAAAAGTTGTAGCAAATTGTGCCCTTAACACAATGCTCTGTAACTTTTTTGCTCCCAGATGCATCAATGCGGAGAATTTTTCAAAAATGTGGAAATTACAAGAGTGTTGAAAAAAAACGGTATCCGGAGCAGAATACAGAAAAACTTTTACTACAAAAGTTGTAGCAAATTGTGCCCTTAACACAATGGTCTGTAACTTTTTTGCTCCCAGATGCATCAATGCGGAGAATTTTTCAAAAATGTGGAAATTACAAGAGTGTTGAAAAAAAACGGTATCCGGAGCAGAATACAGAAAAACTTTTACAAGAAAAGTTGTAGCAAATTGTGCCCTTAACACAATGGTCTGTAACTTTTTTGCTCCCAGATGCATCAATGCGGAGAATTTTTCAAAAATGTGGAAATTACAAGAGTGTTGAAAAAAAACGGTATCCGGAGCAGAATACAGAAAAACTTTTACTACAAAAGTTGTAGCAAATTGTGCCCTTAACACAATGGTCTGTAACTTTTTTGCTCCCAGATGCATCAATGCGGAGAATTTTTCAAAAATGTGGAAATTACAAGAGTGTTGAAAAAAAACGGTATCCGGAGCAGAATACAGAAAAACTTTTACAAGAAAAGTTGTAGCAAATTGTGCCCTTAACACAATGGTCTGTAACTTTTTTGCTCCCAGATGCATCAATGCGGAGAATTTTTCAAAAATGTGGAAATTACAAGAGTGTTGAAAAAAAACGGTATCCGGAGCAGAATACAGAAAAACTTTTACTACAAAAGTTGTAGCAAATTGTGCCCTTAACACAATGGTCTGTAACTTTTTTGCTCCCAGATGCATCAATGCGGAGAATTTTTCAAAAATGTGGAAATTACAAGAGTGTTGAAAAAAAACGGTATCCGGAGCAGAATACAGAAAAACTTTTACAAGAAAAGTTGTAGCAAATTGTGCCCTTAACACAATGGTCTGTAACTTTTTTGCTCCCAGATGCATCAATGCGGAGAATTTTTCAAAAATGTGGAAATTACAAGAGTGTTGAAAAAAAACGGTATCCGGAGCAGAATACAGAAAAACTTTTACTACAAAAGTTGTAGCAAATTGTGCCCTTAACACAATGCTCTGTAACTTTTTTGCTCCCAGATGCATCAATGCGGAGAATTTTTCAAAAATGTGGAAATTACAAGAGTGTTGAAAAAAAACGGTATCCGGAGCAGAATACAGAAAAACTTTTACTACAAAAGTTGTAGCAAATTGTGCCCTTAACACAATGGTCTGTAACTTTTTTGCTCCCAGATGCATCAATGCGGAGAATTTTTCAAAAATGTGGAAATTACAAGAGTGTTGAAAAAAAACGGTATCCGGAGCAGAATACAGAAAAACTTTTACAAGAAAAGTTGTAGCAAATTGTGCCCTTAACACAATGGTCTGTAACTTTTTTGCTCCCAGATGCATCAATGCGGAGAATTTTTCAAAAATGTGGAAATTACAAGAGTGTTGAAAAAAAACGGTATCCGGAGCAGAATACAGAAAAACTTTTACAAGAAAAGTTGTAGCAAATTGTGCCCTTAACACAATGGTCTGTAACTTTTTTGCTCCCAGATGCATCAATGGGGAGAATTTTTGAAAAATGTGCAAATTACAAGAGTGTTGAAAAAAAACGGTATCCGGAGCAGAATACAGAAAAACTTTTACTACAAAAGTTGTAGCAAATTGCGCCCTTAACACAATGGTCTGTAACTTTTTTGCTCCCAGATGCATCAATGGGGAGAATTTTTGAAAAATGTGCAAATTACAAGAGTGTTGAAAAAAAACGGTATCCGGAGCAGAATACAGAAAAACTTTTACTACAAAAGTTGTAGCAAATTGTGCCCTTAACACAATGCTCTGTAACTTTTTTGCTCCCAGATGCATCAATGCGGAGAATTTTTCAAAAATGTGGAAATTACAAGAGTGTTGAAAAAAAACGGTATCCGGAGCAGAATACAGAAAAACTTTTACTACAAAAGTTGTAGCAAATTGTGCCCTTAACACAATGGTCTGTAACTTTTTTGCTCCCAGATGCATCAATGGGGAGAATTTTTGAAAAATGTGCAAATTACAAGAGTGTTGAAAAAAAACGGTATCCGGAGCAGAATACAGAAAAACTTTTACTACAAAAGTTGTAGCAAATTGCGCCCTTAACACAATGGTCTGTAACTTTTTTGCTCCCAGATGCATCAATGGGGAGAATTTTTGAAAAATGTGCAAATTACAAGAGTGTTGAAAAAAAACGGTATCCGGAGCAGAATACAGAAAAACTTTTACTACAAAAGTTGTAGCAAATTGTGCCCTTAACACAATGCTCTGTAACTTTTTTGCTCCCAGATGCATCAATGCGGAGAATTTTTCAAAAATGTGGAAATTACAAGAGTGTTGAAAAAAAACGGTATCCGGAGCAGAATACAGAAAAACTTTTACTACAAAAGTTGTAGCAAATTGTGCCCTTAACACAATGGTCTGTAACTTTTTTGCTCCCAGATGCATCAATGCGGAGAATTTTTCAAAAATGTGGAAATTACAAGAGTGTTGAAAAAAAACGGTATCCGGAGCAGAATACAGAAAAACTTTTACAAGAAAAGTTGTAGCAAATTGTGCCCTTAACACAATGGTCTGTAACTTTTTTGCTCCCAGATGCATCAATGCGGAGAATTTTTCAAAAATGTGGAAATTACAAGAGTGTTGAAAAAAAACGGTATCCGGAGCAGAATACAGAAAAACTTTTACTACAAAAGTTGTAGCAAATTGTGCCCTTAACACAATGGTCTGTAACTTTTTTGCTCCCAGATGCATCAATGCGGAGAATTTTTCAAAAATGTGGAAATTACAAGAGTGTTGAAAAAAAACGGTATCCGGAGCAGAATACAGAAAAACTTTTACAAGAAAAGTTGTAGCAAATTGTGCCCTTAACACAATGGTCTGTAACTTTTTTGCTCCCAGATGCATCAATGCGGAGAATTTTTCAAAAATGTGGAAATTACAAGAGTGTTGAAAAAAAACGGTATCCGGAGCAGAATACAGAAAAACTTTTACTACAAAAGTTGTAGCAAATTGTGCCCTTAACACAATGCTCTGTAACTTTTTTGCTCCCAGATGCATCAATGCGGAGAATTTTTCAAAAATGTGGAAATTACAAGAGTGTTGAAAAAAAACGGTATCCGGAGCAGAATACAGAAAAACTTTTACTACAAAAGTTGTAGCAAATTGTGCCCTTAACACAATGGTCTGTAACTTTTTTGCTCCCAGATGCATCAATGCGGAGAATTTTTCAAAAATGTGGAAATTACAAGAGTGTTGAAAAAAAACGGTATCCGGAGCAGAATACAGAAAAACTTTTACAAGAAAAGTTGTAGCAAATTGTGCCCTTAACACAATGGTCTGTAACTTTTTTGCTCCCAGATGCATCAATGGGGAGAATTTTTGAAAAATGTGCAAATTACAAGAGTGTTGAAAAAAAACGGTATCCGGAGCAGAATACAGAAAAACTTTTACTACAAAAGTTGTAGCAAATTGCGCCCTTAACACAATGGTCTGTAACTTTTTTGCTCCCAGATGCATCAATGGGGAGAATTTTTGAAAAATGTGCAAATTACAAGAGTGTTGAAAAAAAACGGTATCCGGAGCAGAATACAGAAAAACTTTTACTACAAAAGTTGTAGCAAATTGTGCCCTTAACACAATGGTCTGTAACTTTTTTGCTCCCAGATGCATCAATGCGGAGAATTTTTCAAAAATGTGGAAATTACAAGAGTGTTGAAAAAAAACGGTATCCGGAGCAGAATACAGAAAAACTTTTACAAGAAAAGTTGTAGCAAATTGTGCCCTTAACACAATGGTCTGTAACTTTTTTGCTCCCAGATGCATCAATGGGGAGAATTTTTGAAAAATGTGCAAATTACAAGAGTGTTGAAAAAAAACGGTATCCGGAGCAGAATACAGAAAAACTTTTACTACAAAAGTTGTAGCAAATTGCGCCCTTAACACAATGGTCTGTAACTTTTTTGCTCCCAGATGCATCAATGGGGAGAATTTTTGAAAAATGTGCAAATTACAAGAGTGTTGAAAAAAAACGGTATCCGGAGCAGAATACAGAAAAACTTTTACTACAAAAGTTGTAGCAAATTGTGCCCTTAACACAATGCTCTGTAACTTTTTTGCTCCCAGATGCATCAATGCGGAGAATTTTTCAAAAATGTGGAAATTACAAGAGTGTTGAAAAAAAACGGTATCCGGAGCAGAATACAGAAAAACTTTTACTACAAAAGTTGTAGCAAATTGTGCCCTTAACACAATGGTCTGTAACTTTTTTGCTCCCAGATGCATCAATGGGGAGAATTTTTGAAAAATGTGCAAATTACAAGAGTGTTGAAAAAAAACGGTATCCGGAGCAGAATACAGAAAAACTTTTACTACAAAAGTTGTAGCAAATTGCGCCCTTAACACAATGGTCTGTAACTTTTTTGCTCCCAGATGCATCAATGGGGAGAATTTTTGAAAAATGTGCAAATTACAAGAGTGTTGAAAAAAAACGGTATCCGGAGCAGAATACAGAAAAACTTTTACTACAAAAGTTGTAGCAAATTGTGCCCTTAACACAATGCTCTGTAACTTTTTTGCTCCCAGATGCATCAATGCGGAGAATTTTTCAAAAATGTGGAAATTACAAGAGTGTTGAAAAAAAACGGTATCCGGAGCAGAATACAGAAAAACTTTTACTACAAAAGTTGTAGCAAATTGTGCCCTTAACACAATGGTCTGTAACTTTTTTGCTCCCAGATGCATCAATGCGGAGAATTTTTCAAAAATGTGGAAATTACAAGAGTGTTGAAAAAAAACGGTATCCGGAGCAGAATACAGAAAAACTTTTACAAGAAAAGTTGTAGCAAATTGTGCCCTTAACACAATGGTCTGTAACTTTTTTGCTCCCAGATGCATCAATGCGGAGAATTTTTCAAAAATGTGGAAATTACAAGAGTGTTGAAAAAAAACGGTATCCGGAGCAGAATACAGAAAAACTTTTACTACAAAAGTTGTAGCAAATTGTGCCCTTAACACAATGGTCTGTAACTTTTTTGCTCCCAGATGCATCAATGCGGAGAATTTTTCAAAAATGTGGAAATTACAAGAGTGTTGAAAAAAAACGGTATCCGGAGCAGAATACAGAAAAACTTTTACAAGAAAAGTTGTAGCAAATTGTGCCCTTAACACAATGGTCTGTAACTTTTTTGCTCCCAGATGCATCAATGCGGAGAATTTTTCAAAAATGTGGAAATTACAAGAGTGTTGAAAAAAAACGGTATCCGGAGCAGAATACAGAAAAACTTTTACTACAAAAGTTGTAGCAAATTGTGCCCTTAACACAATGCTCTGTAACTTTTTTGCTCCCAGATGCATCAATGCGGAGAATTTTTCAAAAATGTGGAAATTACAAGAGTGTTGAAAAAAAACGGTATCCGGAGCAGAATACAGAAAAACTTTTACTACAAAAGTTGTAGCAAATTGTGCCCTTAACACAATGGTCTGTAACTTTTTTGCTCCCAGATGCATCAATGCGGAGAATTTTTCAAAAATGTGGAAATTACAAGAGTGTTGAAAAAAAACGGTATCCGGAGCAGAATACAGAAAAACTTTTACAAGAAAAGTTGTAGCAAATTGTGCCCTTAACACAATGGTCTGTAACTTTTTTGCTCCCAGATGCATCAATGGGGAGAATTTTTGAAAAATGTGCAAATTACAAGAGTGTTGAAAAAAAACGGTATCCGGAGCAGAATACAGAAAAACTTTTACTACAAAAGTTGTAGCAAATTGCGCCCTTAACACAATGGTCTGTAACTTTTTTGCTCCCAGATGCATCAATGGGGAGAATTTTTGAAAAATGTGCAAATTACAAGAGTGTTGAAAAAAAACGGTATCCGGAGCAGAATACAGAAAAACTTTTACTACAAAAGTTGTAGCAAATTGTGCCCTTAACACAATGCTCTGTAACTTTTTTGCTCCCAGATGCATCAATGCGGAGAATTTTTCAAAAATGTGGAAATTACAAGAGTGTTGAAAAAAAACGGTATCCGGAGCAGAATACAGAAAAACTTTTACTACAAAAGTTGTAGCAAATTGTGCCCTTAACACAATGGTCTGTAACTTTTTTGCTCCCAGATGCATCAATGGGGAGAATTTTTGAAAAATGTGCAAATTACAAGAGTGTTGAAAAAAAACGGTATCCGGAGCAGAATACAGAAAAACTTTTACTACAAAAGTTGTAGCAAATTGCGCCCTTAACACAATGGTCTGTAACTTTTTTGCTCCCAGATGCATCAATGCGGAGAATTTTTCAAAAATGTGGAAATTACAAGAGTGTTGAAAAAAAACGGTATCCGGAGCAGAATACAGAAAAACTTTTACAAGAAAAGTTGTAGCAAATTGTGCCCTTAACACAATGGTTTATAATTTTTTTGCTCCCAGATGCATCAATGTGGAGAATTTTTGAAAAATGTGCAAATTACAAGAGTGTTGAAAAAAAACGGTATCCGGAGCAGAATACAGAAAAACTTTTACTACAAAAGTTGTAGCAAATTGTGCCCTTAACACAATGCTCTGTAACTTTTTTGCTCCCAGATGCATCAATGCGGAGAATTTTTCAAAAATGTGGAAATTACAAGAGTGTTGAAAAAAAACGGTATCCGGAGCAGAATACAGAAAAACTTTTACTACAAAAGTTGTAGCAAATTGTGCCCTTAACTTTTTTTTTCAACACTCTTGTAATTTGCACATTTTTCAAAAATTCTCCCCATTGATGCATCTGGGAGCAAAAAAGTTACAGACCATTGTGTTAAGGGCACAATTTGCTACAACTTTTCTTGTAAAAGTTTTTCTGTATTCTGCTCCGGATACCGTTTTTTTCAACACTCTTGTAATTTCCACATTTTTGAAAAATTCTCCGTATTGATGCATCTGGGAGCAAAAAAGTTACAGACCATTGTGTTAAGGGCACAATTTGCTACAACTTTTCTTGTAAAAGTTTTTCTGTATTCTGCTCCGGATACCGTTTTTTTTCAACACTCTTGTAATTTCCACATTTTTGAAAAATTCTCCGCATTGATGCATCTGGGAGCAAAAAAGTTACAGACCATTGTGTTAAGGGCACAATTTGCTACAACTTTTCTTGTAAACGTTTTTCTGTATTCTGCTCCGGATACCGTTTTTTTTCAACACTCTTGTAATTTCCACATTTTTCAAAAATTCTCCGCATTGATGCATCTGGGAACAAAAAAGTTACAGACCATTGTGTTAAGGGCACAATTTGCTACAACTTTTGTAGTAAAAGTTTTTCTGTATTCTGCTCCGGATACCGTTTTTTTTCAACACTCTTGTAATTTGCACATTTTTAAAAAATTCTCCACATTGATGCATCTGGGAGCAAAAAAGTTACAGACCATTGTGTTAAGGGCACAATTTGCTACAACTTTTCTTGTAAAAGTTTTTCTGTATTCTGCTCCGGATACCGTTTTTTTTCAACACTCTTGTAATTTCCACATTTTTCAAAAATTCTCCGCATTGATGCATCTGGGAGCAAAAAAGTTACAGACCATTGTGTTAAGGGCACAATTTGCTACAACTTTTCTTGTAAAAGTTTTTCTGTATTCTGCTCCGGATACCGTTTTTTTTCAACACTCTTGTAATTTCCACATTTTTGAAAAATTCTCCGCATTGATGCATCTGGGAGCAAAAAAGTTATAGACCATTGTGTTAAGGGCACAATTTGCTACAACTTTTGTAGTAAAAGTTTTTCTGTATTCTGCTCCGGATACCGTTTTTTTTTCAACACTCTTGTAATTTCCACATTTTTGAAAAATTCTCCGCATTGATGCATCTGGGAGCAAAAAAGTTATAGACCATTGTGTTAAGGGCACAATTTGCTACAACTTTTCTTGTAAAAGTTTTTCTGTATTCTGCTCCGGATACCGTTTTTTTTCAACACTCTTGTAATTTCCACATTTTTGAAAAATTCTCCGCATTGATGCATCTGGGAGCAAAAAAGTTACAGAGCATTGTGTTAAGGGCACAATTTGCTACAACTTTTGTAGTAAAAGTTTTTCTGTATTCTGCTCCGGATACCGTTTTTTTTCAACACTCTTGTAATTTCCACATTTTTGAAAAATTCTCCGTATTGATGCATCTGGGAGCAAAAAAGTTACAGACCATTGTGTTAAGGGCACAATTTGCTACAACTTTTCTTGTAAAAGTTTTTCTGTATTCTGCTCCGGATACCGTTTTTTTTCAACACTCTTGTAATTTCCACATTTTTGAAAAATTCTCCGCATTGATGCATCTGGGAGCAAAAAAGTTACAGACCATTGTGTTAAGGGCACAATTTGCTACAACTTTTCTTGTAAACGTTTTTCTGTATTCTGCTCCGGATACCGTTTTTTTTCAACACTCTTGTAATTTCCACATTTTTCAAAAATTCTCCGCATTGATGCATCTGGGAACAAAAAAGTTACAGACCATTGTGTTAAGGGCACAATTTGCTACAACTTTTGTAGTAAAAGTTTTTCTGTATTCTGCTCCGGATACCGTTTTTTTTCAACACTCTTGTAATTTGCACATTTTTAAAAAATTCTCCACATTGATGCATCTGGGAGCAAAAAAGTTACAGACCATTGTGTTAAGGGCACAATTTGCTACAACTTTTCTTGTAAAAGTTTTTCTGTATTCTGCTCCGGATACCGTTTTTTTTCAACACTCTTGTAATTTCCACATTTTTCAAAAATTCTCCGCATTGATGCATCTGGGAGCAAAAAAGTTACAGACCATTGTGTTAAGGGCACAATTTGCTACAACTTTTCTTGTAAAAGTTTTTCTGTATTCTGCTCCGGATACCGTTTTTTTTCAACACTCTTGTAATTTCCACATTTTTGAAAAATTCTCCGCATTGATGCATCTGGGAGCAAAAAAGTTATAGACCATTGTGTTAAGGGCACAATTTGCTACAACTTTTGTAGTAAAAGTTTTTCTGTATTCTGCTCCGGATACCGTTTTTTTTTCAACACTCTTGTAATTTCCACATTTTTGAAAAATTCTCCGCATTGATGCATCTGGGAGCAAAAAAGTTATAGACCATTGTGTTAAGGGCACAATTTGCTACAACTTTTCTTGTAAAAGTTTTTCTGTATTCTGCTCCGGATACCGTTTTTTTTCAACACTCTTGTAATTTCCACATTTTTGAAAAATTCTCCGCATTGATGCATCTGGGAGCAAAAAAGTTACAGAGCATTGTGTTAAGGGCACAATTTGCTACAACTTTTGTAGTAAAAGTTTTTCTGTATTCTGCTCCGGATACCGTTTTTTTTCAACACTCTTGTAATTTCCACATTTTTGAAAAATTCTCCGCATTGATGCATCTGGGAGCAAAAAAGTTATAGACCATTGTGTTAAGGGCACAATTTGCTACAACTTTTCTTGTAAAAGTTTTTCTGTATTCTGCTCCGGATACCGTTTTTTTTCAACACTCTTGTAATTTCCACATTTTTGAAAAATTCTCCGCATTGATGCATCTGGGAGCAAAAAAGTTACAGACCATTGTGTTAAGGGCACAATTTGGTACAACTTTTGTAGTAAAAGTTTTTCTGTATTCTGCTCCGGATACCGTTTTTTTTCAACACTCTTGTAATTTCCACATTTTTGAAAAATTCTCCGCATTGATGCATCTGGGAGCAAAAAAGTTACAGAGCATTGTGTTAAGGGCACAATTTGCTACAACTTTTGTAGTAAAAGTTTTTCTGTATTCTGCTCCGGATACCGTTTTTTTTCAACACTCTTGTAATTTGCACATTTTTCAAAAATTCTCCACATTGATGCATCTGGGAGCAAAAAAAATATAGACCATTGTGTTAAGGGCACAATTTGCTACAACTTTTCTTGTAAAAGTTTTTCTGTATTCTGCTCCGGATACCGTTTTTTTTCAACACTCTTGTAATTTCCACATTTTTCAAAAATTCTCCGCATTGATGCATCTGGGAGCAAAAAAGTTACAGACCATTGTGTTAAGGGCACAATTTGCTACAACTTTTCTTGTAAAAGTTTTTCTGTATTCTGCTCCGGATACCGTTTTTTTTCAACACTCTTGTAATTTCCACATTTTTGAAAAATTCTCCGCATTGATGCATCTGGGAGCAAAAAAGTTACAGACCATTGTGTTAAGGGCACAATTTGCTACAACTTTTCTTGTAAAAGTTTTTCTGTATTCTGCTCCGGATACCGTTTTTTTTCAACACTCTTGTAATTTCCACATTTTTCAAAAATTCTCCGCATTGATGCATCTGGGAGCAAAAAAGTTACAGACCATTGTGTTAAGGGCACAATTTGCTACAACTTTTCTTGTAAACGTTTTTCTGTATTCTGCTCCGGATACCGTTTTTTTTCAACACTCTTGTAATTTCCACATTTTTCAAAAATTCTCCGCATTGATGCATCTGGGAACAAAAAAGTTACAGACCATTGTGTTAAGGGCACAATTTGCTACAACTTTTGTAGTAAAAGTTTTTCTGTATTCTGCTCCGGATACCGTTTTTTTTCAACACTCTTGTAATTTGCACATTTTTAAAAAATTCTCCACATTGATGCATCTGGGAGCAAAAAAGTTACAGACCATTGTGTTAAGGGCACAATTTGCTACAACTTTTCTTGTAAAAGTTTTTCTGTATTCTGCTCCGGATACCGTTTTTTTTCAACACTCTTGTAATTTCCACATTTTTCAAAAATTCTCCGCATTGATGCATCTGGGAGCAAAAAAGTTACAGACCATTGTGTTAAGGGCACAATTTGCTACAACTTTTCTTGTAAAAGTTTTTCTGTATTCTGCTCCGGATACCGTTTTTTTTCAACACTCTTGTAATTTCCACATTTTTGAAAAATTCTCCGCATTGATGCATCTGGGAGCAAAAAAGTTATAGACCATTGTGTTAAGGGCACAATTTGCTACAACTTTTGTAGTAAAAGTTTTTCTGTATTCTGCTCCGGATACCGTTTTTTTTTCAACACTCTTGTAATTTCCACATTTTTGAAAAATTCTCCGCATTGATGCATCTGGGAGCAAAAAAGTTATAGACCATTGTGTTAAGGGCACAATTTGCTACAACTTTTCTTGTAAAAGTTTTTCTGTATTCTGCTCCGGATACCGTTTTTTTTCAACACTCTTGTAATTTCCACATTTTTGAAAAATTCTCCGCATTGATGCATCTGGGAGCAAAAAAGTTACAGAGCATTGTGTTAAGGGCACAATTTGCTACAACTTTTGTAGTAAAAGTTTTTCTGTATTCTGCTCCGGATACCGTTTTTTTTCAACACTCTTGTAATTTCCACATTTTTGAAAAATTCTCCGCATTGATGCATCTGGGAGCAAAAAAGTTATAGACCATTGTGTTAAGGGCACAATTTGCTACAACTTTTCTTGTAAAAGTTTTTCTGTATTCTGCTCCGGATACCGTTTTTTTTCAACACTCTTGTAATTTCCACATTTTTGAAAAATTCTCCGCATTGATGCATCTGGGAGCAAAAAAGTTATAGACCATTGTGTTAAGGGCACAATTTGCTACAACTTTTGTAGTAAAAGTTTTTCTGTATTCTGCTCCGGATACCGTTTTTTTTTCAACACTCTTGTAATTTCCACATTTTTGAAAAATTCTCCGCATTGATGCATCTGGGAGCAAAAAAGTTATAGACCATTGTGTTAAGGGCACAATTTGCTACAACTTTTCTTGTAAAAGTTTTTCTGTATTCTGCTCCGGATACCGTTTTTTTTCAACACTCTTGTAATTTCCACATTTTTGAAAAATTCTCCGCATTGATGCATCTGGGAGCAAAAAAGTTACAGAGCATTGTGTTAAGGGCACAATTTGCTACAACTTTTGTAGTAAAAGTTTTTCTGTATTCTGCTCCGGATACCGTTTTTTTTCAACACTCTTGTAATTTCCACATTTTTGAAAAATTCTCCGCATTGATGCATCTGGGAGCAAAAAAGTTATAGACCATTGTGTTAAGGGCACAATTTGCTACAACTTTTCTTGTAAAAGTTTTTCTGTATTCTGCTCCGGATACCGTTTTTTTTCAACACTCTTGTAATTTCCACATTTTTGAAAAATTCTCCGCATTGATGCATCTGGGAGCAAAAAAGTTACAGACCATTGTGTTAAGGGCACAATTTGGTACAACTTTTGTAGTAAAAGTTTTTCTGTATTCTGCTCCGGATACCGTTTTTTTTCAACACTCTTGTAATTTCCACATTTTTGAAAAATTCTCCGCATTGATGCATCTGGGAGCAAAAAAGTTACAGAGCATTGTGTTAAGGGCACAATTTGCTACAACTTTTGTAGTAAAAGTTTTTCTGTATTCTGCTCCGGATACCGTTTTTTTTCAACACTCTTGTAATTTGCACATTTTTCAAAAATTCTCCACATTGATGCATCTGGGAGCAAAAAAATTATAGACCATTGTGTTAAGGGCACAATTTGCTACAACTTTTCTTGTAAAAGTTTTTCTGTATTCTGCTCCGGATACCGTTTTTTTTCAACACTCTTGTAATTTCCACATTTTTCAAAAATTCTCCGCATTGATGCATCTGGGAGCAAAAAAGTTACGGACCATTGTGTTAAGGGCACAATTTGCTACAACTTTTGTAGTAAAAGTTTTTCTGTATTCTGCTCCGGATACCGTTTTTTTTCAACACTCTTGTAATTTCCACATTTTTTAAGAATTCTCCACATTGATGCATCTGGGAGCAAAAAAGTTACAGACCATTGTGTTAAGGGCACAATTTGCTACAACTTTTGTAGTAAAAGTTTTTCTGTATTCTGCTCCGGATACCGTTTTTTTTCAACACTCTTGTAATTTCCACATTTTTTAAGAATTCTCCACATTGATGCATCTGGGAGCAAAAAAGTTACAGACCATTGTGTTAAGGGCACAATTTGCTACAACTTTTGTAGTAAAAGTTTTTCTGTATTCTGCTCCGGATACCGTTTTTTTTCAACACTCTTGTAATTTGCACATTTTTCAAAAATTCTCCACATTGATGCATCTGGGAGCAAAAAAGTTACGGACCATTGTGTTAAGGGCACAATTTGCTACAACTTTTGTAGTAAAAGTTTTTCTGTATTCTGCTCCGGATACCGTTTTTTTTCAACACTCTTGTAATTTGCACATTTTTCAAA
Source organism: Onthophagus taurus (assembly GCF_036711975.1). Taxonomy (NCBI): domain Eukaryota; kingdom Metazoa; phylum Arthropoda; class Insecta; order Coleoptera; family Scarabaeidae; genus Onthophagus; species Onthophagus taurus. The sequence goes on from NW_027248949.1 coordinate 1,317,608, forward strand.
AATTCTCCACATTGATGCATCTGGGAGCAAAAAAGTTACAGACCATTGTGTTAAGGGCACAATTTGCTACAACTTTTGTAGTAAAAGTTTTTCTGTATTCTGCTCCGGATACCGTTTTTTTTCAACACTCTTGTAATTTGCACATTTTTCAAAAATTCTCCACATTGATGCATCTGGGAGCAAAAAAGTTACAGACCATTGTGTTAAGGGCACAATTTGCTACAACTTTTGTAGTAAAAGCTTTTCTGTATTCTGCTCCGGATACCGTTTTTTTTCAACACTCTTGTAATTTGCACATTTTTCAAAAATTCTCCACATTGATGCATCTGGGAGCAAAAAAGTTACAGACCATTGTGTTAAGGGCACAATTTGCTACAACTTTTGTAGTAAAAGTTTTTCTGTATTCTGCTCCGGATACCGTTTTTTTTCAACACTCTTGTAATTTGCACATTTTTAAAAAATTCTCCACATTGATGCATCTGGGAGCAAAAAAGTTACAGACCATTGTGTTAAGGGCACAATTTGCTACAACTTTTCTTGTAAAAGTTTTTCTGTATTCTGCTCCGGATACCGTTTTTTTTCAACACTCTTGTAATTTCCACATTTTTCAAAAATTCTCCGCATTGATGCATCTGGGAGCAAAAAAGTTACAGACCATTGTGTTAAGGGCACAATTTGCTACAACTTTTCTTGTAAAAGTTTTTCTGTATTCTGCTCCGGATACCGTTTTTTTTCAACACTCTTGTAATTTCCACATTTTTGAAAAATTCTCCGCATTGATGCATCTGGGAGCAAAAAAGTTATAGACCATTGTGTTAAGGGCACAATTTGCTACAACTTTTGTAGTAAAAGTTTTTCTGTATTCTGCTCCGGATACCGTTTTTTTTTCAACACTCTTGTAATTTCCACATTTTTGAAAAATTCTCCGCATTGATGCATCTGGGAGCAAAAAAGTTATAGACCATTGTGTTAAGGGCACAATTTGCTACAACTTTTCTTGTAAAAGTTTTTCTGTATTCTGCTCCGGATACCGTTTTTTTTCAACACTCTTGTAATTTCCACATTTTTGAAAAATTCTCCGCATTGATGCATCTGGGAGCAAAAAAGTTACAGAGCATTGTGTTAAGGGCACAATTTGCTACAACTTTTGTAGTAAAAGTTTTTCTGTATTCTGCTCCGGATACCGTTTTTTTTCAACACTCTTGTAATTTCCACATTTTTGAAAAATTCTCCGCATTGATGCATCTGGGAGCAAAAAAGTTATAGACCATTGTGTTAAGGGCACAATTTGCTACAACTTTTCTTGTAAAAGTTTTTCTGTATTCTGCTCCGGATACCGTTTTTTTTCAACACTCTTGTAATTTCCACATTTTTGAAAAATTCTCCGCATTGATGCATCTGGGAGCAAAAAAGTTATAGACCATTGTGTTAAGGGCACAATTTGCTACAACTTTTGTAGTAAAAGTTTTTCTGTATTCTGCTCCGGATACCGTTTTTTTTTCAACACTCTTGTAATTTCCACATTTTTGAAAAATTCTCCGCATTGATGCATCTGGGAGCAAAAAAGTTATAGACCATTGTGTTAAGGGCACAATTTGCTACAACTTTTCTTGTAAAAGTTTTTCTGTATTCTGCTCCGGATACCGTTTTTTTTCAACACTCTTGTAATTTCCACATTTTTGAAAAATTCTCCGCATTGATGCATCTGGGAGCAAAAAAGTTACAGAGCATTGTGTTAAGGGCACAATTTGCTACAACTTTTGTAGTAAAAGTTTTTCTGTATTCTGCTCCGGATACCGTTTTTTTTCAACACTCTTGTAATTTCCACATTTTTGAAAAATTCTCCGCATTGATGCATCTGGGAGCAAAAAAGTTATAGACCATTGTGTTAAGGGCACAATTTGCTACAACTTTTCTTGTAAAAGTTTTTCTGTATTCTGCTCCGGATACCGTTTTTTTTCAACACTCTTGTAATTTCCACATTTTTGAAAAATTCTCCGCATTGATGCATCTGGGAGCAAAAAAGTTACAGACCATTGTGTTAAGGGCACAATTTGGTACAACTTTTGTAGTAAAAGTTTTTCTGTATTCTGCTCCGGATACCGTTTTTTTTCAACACTCTTGTAATTTCCACATTTTTGAAAAATTCTCCGCATTGATGCATCTGGGAGCAAAAAAGTTACAGAGCATTGTGTTAAGGGCACAATTTGCTACAACTTTTGTAGTAAAAGTTTTTCTGTATTCTGCTCCGGATACCGTTTTTTTTCAACACTCTTGTAATTTGCACATTTTTCAAAAATTCTCCACATTGATGCATCTGGGAGCAAAAAAATTATAGACCATTGTGTTAAGGGCACAATTTGCTACAACTTTTCTTGTAAAAGTTTTTCTGTATTCTGCTCCGGATACCGTTTTTTTTCAACACTCTTGTAATTTCCACATTTTTCAAAAATTCTCCGCATTGATGCATCTGGGAGCAAAAAAGTTACAGACCATTGTGTTAAGGGCACAATTTGCTACAACTTTTCTTGTAAAAGTTTTTCTGTATTCTGCTCCGGATACCGTTTTTTTTCAACACTCTTGTAATTTCCACATTTTTGAAAAATTCTCCGCATTGATGCATCTGGGAGCAAAAAAGTTACAGACCATTGTGTTAAGGGCACAATTTGCTACAACTTTTCTTGTAAAAGTTTTTCTGTATTCTGCTCCGGATACCGTTTTTTTTCAACACTCTTGTAATTTCCACATTTTTGAAAAATTCTCCGCATTGATGCATCTGGGAGCAAAAAAGTTACAGAGCATTGTGTTAAGGGCACAATTTGCTACAACTTTTGTAGTAAAAGTTTTTCTGTATTCTGCTCCGGATACCGTTTTTTTTCAACACTCTTGTAATTTGCACATTTTTCAAAAATTCTCCCCATTGATGCATCTGGGAGCAAAAAAGTTACAGACCATTGTGTTAAGGCCACAATTTGCTACAACTTTTCTTGTAAAAGTTTTTCTGTATTCTGCTCCGGATACCGTTTTTTTTTCAACACTCTTGTAATTTCCACATTTTTGAAAAATTCTCCGCATTGATGCATCTGGGAGCAAAAAAGTTATAGACCATTGTGTTAAGGGCACAATTTGCTACAACTTTTCTTGTAAAAGTTTTTCTGTATTCTGCTCCGGATACCGTTTTTTTTCAACACTCTTGTAATTTCCACATTTTTGAAAAATTCTCCGCATTGATGCATCTGGGAGCAAAAAAGTTACAGAGCATTGTGTTAAGGGCACAATTTGCTACAACTTTTGTAGTAAAAGTTTTTCTGTATTCTGCTCCGGATACCGTTTTTTTTCAACACTCTTGTAATTTCCACATTTTTCAAAAATTCTCCGCATTGATGCATCTGGGAGCAAAAAAGTTACAGACCATTGTGTTAAGGGCACAATTTGCTACAACTTTTCTTGTAAAAGTTTTTCTGTATTCTGCTCCGGATACCGTTTTTTTTCAACACTCTTGTAATTTCCACATTTTTGAAAAATTCTCCGCATTGATGCATCTGGGAGCAAAAAAGTTACAGAGCATTGTGTTAAGGGCACAATTTGCTACAACTTTTGTAGTAAAAGTTTTTCTGTATTCTGCTCCGGATACCGTTTTTTTTCAACACTCTTGTAATTTGCACATTTTTCAAAAATTCTCCACATTGATGCATCTGGGAGCAAAAAAGTTATAGACCATTGTGTTAAGGGCACAATTTGCTACAACTTTTCTTGTAAAAGTTTTTCTGTATTCTGCTCCGGATACCGTTTTTTTTCAACACTCTTGTAATTTCCACATTTTTGAAAAATTCTCCGCATTGATGCATCTGGGAGCAAAAAAGTTACAGACCATTGTGTTAAGGGCACAATTTGCTACAACTTTTCTTGTAAAAGTTTTTCTGTATTCTGCTCCGGATACCGTTTTTTTTCAACACTCTTGTAATTTCCACATTTTTGAAAAATTCTCCGCATTGATGCATCTGGGAGCAAAAAAGTTACAGAGCATTGTGTTAAGGGCACAATTTGCTACAACTTTTGTAGTAAAAGTTTTTCTGTATTCTGCTCCGGATACCGTTTTTTTTCAACACTCTTGTAATTTGCACATTTTTCAAAAATTCTCCCCATTGATGCATCTGGGAGCAAAAAAGTTACAGACCATTGTGTTAAGGCCACAATTTGCTACAACTTTTCTTGTAAAAGTTTTTCTGTATTCTGCTCCGGATACCGTTTTTTTTTCAACACTCTTGTAATTTCCACATTTTTGAAAAATTCTCCGCATTGATGCATCTGGGAGCAAAAAAGTTATAGACCATTGTGTTAAGGGCACAATTTGCTACAACTTTTCTTGTAAAAGTTTTTCTGTATTCTGCTCCGGATACCGTTTTTTTTCAACACTCTTGTAATTTCCACATTTTTGAAAAATTCTCCGCATTGATGCATCTGGGAGCAAAAAAGTTACAGAGCATTGTGTTAAGGGCACAATTTGCTACAACTTTTGTAGTAAAAGTTTTTCTGTATTCTGCTCCGGATACCGTTTTTTTTCAACACTCTTGTAATTTCCACATTTTTCAAAAATTCTCCGCATTGATGCATCTGGGAGCAAAAAAGTTACAGACCATTGTGTTAAGGGCACAATTTGCTACAACTTTTCTTGTAAAAGTTTTTCTGTATTCTGCTCCGGATACCGTTTTTTTTCAACACTCTTGTAATTTCCACATTTTTGAAAAATTCTCCGCATTGATGCATCTGGGAGCAAAAAAGTTACAGAGCATTGTGTTAAGGGCACAATTTGCTACAACTTTTGTAGTAAAAGTTTTTCTGTATTCTGCTCCGGATACCGTTTTTTTTCAACACTCTTGTAATTTGCACATTTTTCAAAAATTCTCCACATTGATGCATCTGGGAGCAAAAAAGTTATAGACCATTGTGTTAAGGGCACAATTTGCTACAACTTTTCTTGTAAAAGTTTTTCTGTATTCTGCTCCGGATACCGTTTTTTTTCAACACTCTTGTAATTTCCACATTTTTGAAAAATTCTCCGCATTGATGCATCTGGGAGCAAAAAAGTTACAGACCATTGTGTTAAGGGCACAATTTGGTACAACTTTTGTAGTAAAAGTTTTTCTGTATTCTGCTCCGGATACCGTTTTTTTTCAACACTCTTGTAATTTCCACATTTTTGAAAAATTCTCCGCATTGATGCATCTGGGAGCAAAAAAGTTACAGAGCATTGTGTTAAGGGCACAATTTGCTACAACTTTTGTAGTAAAAGTTTTTCTGTATTCTGCTCCGGATACCGTTTTTTTTCAACACTCTTGTAATTTGCACATTTTTCAAAAATTCTCCACATTGATGCATCTGGGAGCAAAAAAGTTACGGACCATTGTGTTAAGGGCACAATTTGCTACAACTTTTGTAGTAAAAGTTTTTCTGTATTCTGCTCCGGATACCGTTTTTTTTCAACACTCTTGTAATTTGCACATTTTTCAAAAATTCTCCACATTGATGCATCTGGGAGCAAAAAAGTTACAGACCATTGTGTTAAGGGCACAATTTGCTACAACTTTTGTAGTAAAAGTTTTTCTGTATTCTGCTCCGGATACCGTTTTTTTCAACACTCTTGTAATTTGCACATTTTTCAAAAATTCTCCACATTGATGCATCTGGGAGCAAAAAAGTTACGGACCATTGTGTTAAGGGCACAATTTGCTACAACTTTTGTAGTAAAAGTTTTTCTGTATTCTGCTCCGGATACCGTTTTTTTTCAACACTCTTATAATTTCCACATTTTTTAAGAATTCTCCACATTGATGCATCTGGGAGCAAAAAAGTTACAGACCATTGTGTTAAGGGCACAATTTGCTACAACTTTTGTAGTAAAAGTTTTTCTGTATTCTGCTCCGGATACCGTTTTTTTTCAACACTCTTGTAATTTGCACATTTTTCAAAAATTCTCCACATTGATGCATCTGGGAGCAAAAAAGTTACAGACCATTGTGTTAAGGGCACAATTTGCTACAACTTTTGTAGTAAAAGTTTTTCTGTATTCTGCTCCGGATACCGTTTTTTTTCAACACTCTTGTAATTTGCACATTTTTCAAAAATTCTCCACATTGATGCATCTGGGAGCAAAAAAGTTACGGACCATTGTGTTAAGGGCACAATTTGCTACAACTTTTGTAGTAAAAGTTTTTCTGTATTCTGCTCCGGATACCGTTTTTTTTCAACACTCTTGTAATTTCCACATTTTTTAAGAATTCTCCACATTGATGCATCTGGGAGCAAAAAAGTTACAGACCATTGTGTTAAGGGCACAATTTGCTACAACTTTTGTAGTAAAAGTTTTTCTGTATTCTGCTCCGGATACCGTTTTTTTTCAACACTCTTGTAATTTCCACATTTTTTAAGAATTCTCCACATTGATGCATCTGGGAGCAAAAAAGTTACAGACCATTGTGTTAAGGGCACAATTTGCTACAACTTTTGTAGTAAAAGTTTTTCTGTATTCTGCTCCGGATACCGTTTTTTTTCAACACTCTTGTAATTTCCACATTTTTTAAGAATTCTCCACATTGATGCATCTGGGAGCAAAAAAGTTACAGACCATTGTGTTAAGGGCACAATTTGCTACAACTTTTGTAGTAAAAGTTTTTCTGTATTCTGCTCCGGATACCGTTTTTTTTCAACACTCTTGTAATTTGCACATTTTTCAAAAATTCTCCACATTGATGCATCTGGGAGCAAAAAAGTTACAGACCATTGTGTTAAGGGCACAATTTGCTACAACTTTTGTAGTAAAAGTTTTTCTGTATTCTGCTCCGGATACCGTTTTTTTCAACACTCTTGTAATTTGCACATTTTTCAAAAATTCTCCACATTGATGCATCTGGGAGCAAAAAAGTTACGGACCATTGTGTTAAGGGCACAATTTGCTACAACTTTTGTAGTAAAAGTTTTTCTGTATTCTGCTCCGGATACCGTTTTTTTTCAACACTCTTGTAATTTCCACATTTTTTAAGAATTCTCCACATTGATGCATCTGGGAGCAAAAAAGTTACAGACCATTGTGTTAAGGGCACAATTTGCTACAACTTTTGTAGTAAAAGTTTTTCTGTATTCTGCTCCGGATACCGTTTTTTTTCAACACTCTTGTAATTTGCACATTTTTCAAAAATTCTCCACATTGATGCATCTGGGAGCAAAAAAGTTACGGACCATTGTGTTAAGGGCACAATTTGCTACAACTTTTGTAGTAAAAGTTTTTCTGTATTCTGCTCCGGATACCGTTTTTTTTCAACACTCTTGTAATTTGCACATTTTTCAAAAATTCTCCACATTGATGCATCTGGGAGCAAAAAAGTTACAGACCATTGTGTTAAGGGCACAATTTGCTACAACTTTTGTAGTAAAAGTTTTTCTGTATTCTGCTCCGGATACCGTTTTTTTCAACACTCTTGTAATTTGCACATTTTTCAAAAATTCTCCACATTGATGCATCTGGGAGCAAAAAAGTTACGGACCATTGTGTTAAGGGCACAATTTGCTACAACTTTTGTAGTAAAAGTTTTTCTGTATTCTGCTCCGGATACCGTTTTTTTTCAACACTCTTGTAATTTCCACATTTTTTAAGAATTCTCCACATTGATGCATCTGGGAGCAAAAAAGTTACAGACCATTGTGTTAAGGGCACAATTTGCTACAACTTTTGTAGTAAAAGTTTTTCTGTATTCTGCTCCGGATACCGTTTTTTTTCAACACTCTTGTAATTTGCACATTTTTCAAAAATTCTCCACATTGATGCATCTGGGAGCAAAAAAGTTACGGACCATTGTGTTAAGGGCACAATTTGCTACAACTTTTGTAGTAAAAGTTTTTCTGTATTCTGCTCCGGATACCGTTTTTTTTCAACACTCTTGTAATTTGCACATTTTTCAAAAATTCTCCACATTGATGCATCTGGGAGCAAAAAAGTTACAGACCATTGTGTTAAGGGCACAATTTGCTACAACTTTTGTAGTAAAAGTTTTTCTGTATTCTGCTCCGGATACCGTTTTTTTTCAACACTCTTGTAATTTCCACATTTTTGAAAAATTCTCCGCATTGATGCATCTGGGAGCAAAAAGGTTACAGACCATTGTGTTAAGGGCACAATTTGCTACAACTTTTGTAGTAAAAGTTTTTCTGTATTCTGTTCCGGATACCGTTTTTTTTCAACACTCTTGTAATTTCCACATTTTTCAAAAATTCTCCACATTGATGCATCTGGGAGCAAAAAGGTTACAGACCATTGTGTTAAGGGCACAATTTGCTACAACTTTTGTAGTAAAAGTTTTTCTGTATTCTGCTCCGGATACCGTTTTTTTTCAACACTCTTGTAATTTGCACATTTTTCAAAAATTCTCCACATTGATGCATCTGGGAGCAAAAAAGTTACCGACCATTGTGTTAAGGGCACAATTTGCTACAACTTTTGTAGTAAAAG